>NC_140777.1:39975565-40657120 GCF_044657685.1 Stegodyphus dumicola | reverse complement strand
TGTCTTCAATGGCAACATGTGACGCTGTGCTAAAAATTTGCATGTTATATCTTCATTTAGGCCTACGCTATTGCACTCTACTTTATAACGTATTTTCTCCCTCCTTTGCGCATGCCTTCGTGGTGTAATTGGAAGAACACTCGAAGCGTATTCTAGAGGTCCAGTGTTCGAATCCGGGCGAAGGCACTGCCCATTTTTTCCATCTCCTGCCTCAAAGATAAAAAAACCTTATGACTCCACAAGCTATTAAATTTAAACTGTGGTTATTTACAATATTTAATAACAAAAATTTCGAATAACAAATAATGAAAAACTATGTATTTGAATTTAATTGGATGTTAAGATTAAATTATAAGAACTAAGTTTACTGTATGAATATTTTATTATTGCTCTCACCAATAACGTACACTCTCTCGGAACGAAATTCACTTGATTTATTGATCTGTGGAAGAATTTTTATATACGGATAAATTTTAACAATATCATGACTGCTAGTGGTGCATGATAGTAAATAGAAGTACTATGGTAAATTTTAAAGTTTTTTTTTACTTTTATCCCATTAGCCTGCACATTATTTACCTATCTGTTTACTCTACATTTCCTTACTATCTATCCTTCTTCTTTGTCCTGTAGTATTACTTTTAAACACCTCTGCTTATCACACAGAGGGAAAGGGGCGGCTCCGACATAGAATTTGATTTCAAAAAGGGCTTAACGAGTAAAAAAAGCTAGGAACTTCAGTTTTAAATGCAAACTGAATATATTATCAGAAATGTCAAATTTTGTAATGAAATACCTCGGTCATTTTTTGTCATACGAGGATAAAACTTTTTTTAAAATTTTTTATAAGGAGAAAAATATTTTTATAAATATAAGTATAGATACCAGACGCAGGTATAAAATGTTAGATTTGGTAATTTTCACAAAACAGATTTCTTTAAATTTAAAAATGCTAAAACATGAATATTTTCGTCAATTAAATACTTTTTGGAACTGGAAATATATGTCTACCACTAACGCTTTCGAAATTAAGAGCCAGGCAAGGACTTTTACGCAGTTACGTGTAGAAGTATGTTGATACAGGACACAGAACTTTTTCATTTTATCTATCTATTATCGCCGTCTTTTTATTTGTATCTTTAATACCTCTTGATATATTAATAGGTAACATCTATTACAGACTTTGTATACATCTTGTATAATAAATTATACAGTATAAGTTAATGTGCAACACTTAAAATTTGAATATTCCCTAATCTGAGTTTAAATGTAATAATTGGTCTTCAGCTATTGATAATTTACAGTTCTAACAATTAAATCATCAAAATACATGAAAGTATCTTAATTATCAAATTTAAGCTTACACTTAACTGAATAAGTAGTGCTAAACTTAAATGAAATGTCATGCAACTTCCGAATTGGATAGATTATTGTGAAATAAGGGGAAAATAAAATAGTGCATAAGCTTATAATATCAATGCTAAGGAATAACTATTGCTGCAAAGCTTATGATCGAGTCTCTGAAATGATATCAAACATGAAAACTGCTCCATATCAGCTACTTTGCTACTTTCATAAAAAATATCAATACACTTAGTTCCTTTTTTATTCACCATGCGATTTCTTTTCATTTTATACATACAGTGAAACTTCGGATTAGGAAAGTCTCACTTTTCGAGCCATTCCGCTCACGAATAAATTATTTGAATAAATAGGATAATCTAAGATGACGAAAGATGTGCCGAGTTAGGAATACTCAGGTCGGCAATTTATGATTTTCAAATACATTTTGCGGTAATCAGTGCCATATAACTAACACTGTGACTTCTGGGAACATTATTTAAATCGTTTTTGTTGATTAACTCTCATTAACACAGCCTGGGAGCAAGTGACTTGCACGATCGCGAATTCTACCTGGAGGAAATTAAAACCAGCTCAAGTTACAGAGATTTTGAGCTATGAGACTAAGAACGTTTTTTGGTACCTATGATACTGCGTCTCTAGGCAAAATCATGGGCTTGGAAGTTAACAATTAAAAGTATAGAAGGTTAATACAGAATCACAACAAGAAGCTGGATGAAAAAGGACTATATCAACTTCTAAAGCCGCAGAGAAAGGCAATTAAGGAAGAAATGTCTTCAGATGAAGTGGAAGAGAGAAAAGTTATCCAATTCTTTTATCAGAAGAATTTGTGCATAAGTGGCAAGGTACAAACTTTTCAAGTAACGATTTCACACCGATAAAATAGTAGTAAGTTACAAAATAAACATTTTCAATGACAAGGCTATGCCTTACTTCAGAACATTTTAAAACCTAACAAAATAAATTGCATTGGACACATTTTGAGTGAAATAGAAACAAGATGAATCTGAGGGAAACTCGAATGGCTCTTAGAGATAACGAAAAAGTAAAAGAAAACGCTCCCTAAAGACAGTTTAACCTAATGTTTTTATGGAAGAGAATTGCGCATTCAGACAATAACAACTTCCCAATGATTTTCCACTTATGTTGTCAAATCTTCGTGTAAGTACAGTTGTAGAGACTGTTAGGTATATTAATTTGGAGCAGGAGACGTGAAAAATGCGCAATGCCCTCGCCGGGACTCGGACCTTTCGAAACTAGCCGGAACGAGCTTCGAGTAACAGCATGAAGGCACGCGATAAGGAGTAAGAAAAAACTTACACTACAGAAGTAAATTAAATTTCTGTCCATTTATCTGTTTAATACTGTACTTATCTTTTTTTTTTTTTAAATTTTATATTGAAGAACAGCCCTCAAGAACGAGTGAAATTTGTGAACCGTAGTTTTTACCGTACATATATTAATTTTCAGGAAAGATGTAGCTTCATTTAATTGAAGATGTTACTGTGGTAAGATGCCGAGATATTCTTTTTCCCATTTCCATTCCATTCACACACAATGTTAAGCCTAATACATTCACGAATCCTTTTGGAGCGAGAAACATTTCGTTTGCAGACGTCGTTTACACGTCGTTCCCATGTGGCTTCAAATGCGAATTATCTCTTCTGAATTTCCCATTTCTCTTCGGTTCTGTTTTATTTTGAGAGCGGCTCATTCAACTGTTGGATGCATTTCTTTCATAGCACCCTCCCCACACTTCCATTCGGCACCTCGCTCTCCAACTTCACCAGCTTGAAAGATAAAAAGTGCATATACATATATATATAGGAATTCAGATAAAGAAAACGGATAAAGTTATTCGCCATTTTTGACAAAGCGCCACTTTAAGAGCCGTTCATCCAAAACCTTTATTTTATTTTATCTTTAGTTTCCCGTTCTGGAGCTTTTCACCTTGTTCTCACAAAGTGGAGATCTATATCTCGGTCTTGAAAGTCTAAAGTGCTTTTTAATAACATCGGATACCAAGAAAAGGATTCTTTAGAATTTCGTGCTTTCACAGAGATGGCGTTTTGTTGCCATGTGCAAGGTTTCTGGTTATGTTTTTATTTGAATACAAACACACGAATTTGAATTCTGTTGTAGAATAGTGGATATGAGCGTAGAAAGCTCAGCTAAGTTTATCCTTTAGTGGAAGAAAGTTCCAAATAAGATAAATTATCAAAACTGAAAAACACAGTGAAACCTCGGTTCACGAATTTAATTCGCTCTTGAAAGCAGTTCGTCAACGTAAACGCTCGAAAATTGATACAATTTCTTCCATAAGAACTAACGTAAATTCGATTAATTCGTTCTCGAACTACAGATTATTGTATATTTATTTAACTTTTACAACAGTACTTTATGCTCACGCTCATAATCAAAAAACAATAAAAATCATTAAATATAAAACAAAGTATACTCAGTTATAAACAGATAAAATAGATTTATTGTATAAATAATTTTATTGTACTGGTACAAAAGCGAGTGGACAACATTAAGTGAAAAATGATGAAGCCGTTATTTGAATGCGAAATAATATTCAATACAAACATAAAGTAAATGCCTTTACATGGATACATTTTTCTTTCCTGTTTTCTTTGCCTTTAAGTGCAAAATCATACTTAACCAAAAGGTTTTCTAAGTGCTAAAGCGTTTGAAGTCTTTATCTGCAATTCAGTCTGGCTACAATTTCCTCCAGATTAAATTCATGATCCTGTTAAATCACTTGCTTCCTGGATTTTTTAATGAGGGTTAACGAATGGAAGATATTAAAAGGATGCCCCTGGGTATTAATTATACGGCAGAGAGTATCGCACAACACTTTTGAAAAATCATTTGTTACCGACTTGAGTGTTCGTAACTCGATCGACATCATTCGTCATCCGAGGTACTTTTTTTTGGTAACTTGTTTGGATAATTTGTTCGTTAACGGGATTGTTCGTGATTTCGGGTGTCACTATATATTGGTTTTAAGCAGGGATCAAATACAATATTTTTTATTTACGAGGGTTGGCATACGATGTCCCAGTTAAGTTAGTCCTTGCTAATTTTATGATTTTGTAAATGGTTCAGATATTTGCATAGATGGCAAGAAATAGTAAATCAGTTTGGCAGAATGCTCCTATTTTATTTACACATGTTTTATACAAAACCAAGAACATATCTACTTATATGTTAAGTTAAAGAACACCTATAAGAAAAATTTAAAATGACGAAAGATTTTAATTAAAAGTAATGCATCTGGTGTGCAAAAGATCCTTTGCATAAATTTTTTAACGCAATAGATACATTCAAGGAGAATTAAATTTTAGTATGATGGGGATTTTTGAATTTAAAGACGTATTTTACTTTACTGAAAAGCGAATAAAGCTTCAGCTCTGTAGAATACACATAAAGCGCATCTAAATTTAAAAGTTACTAAATGCAAAAGCTTTACTAACAATTAAAAATACTTCAAAATCATTTTATGATGAAGAAAAAAATAAACTATAAATTTCTCAAATTAAAAATGAGGCTTTAGAGGATTTATAACATAAAATTAACCCTTTGGCTGCTAACTGCTCTAAATTGAAGTGCTTTGCGTGAGCGGCTTGCTCCCGCAGAATGACTGACCAAATAAAAGAGATTTCATTTTTTCATTTTGCTAAGCAACGAATCAGGTATCAGGTTTTTGCGAGTGTTAGAAGTATATGATAGAAATAATTTCCGAACATACACATGAGACAGCAGCAAACAACCAAAGCCTTCACTGAGCGCGCGTTTACGTCCAAGTCTACATCGATGGCTTATGCCGGACGCACATATGCTTCCATATACCACACCAACTGTTTCTGTATATATATACCAACAGCAGAAAAAGGGTTAACGGTTTGAAATATGAACTTCATAAGCGAGAAATCACTAACCGTTAAGAAACTGGGTAATAATATTTTACACGATTTTTTTTTTTTTTTTTACTTTTCATGGCCCTTTACACCAAAATAATATGAAAATCGACCTCCGAATCGAAGTAGAGAAGTATATATGTATATATTAGTGACTTCTTTATTTGAAGGAGTCAAATAACAATAAGATGCTAGCAGATGACCTTCTTTCTCTCGCTCCAGAACTCTCAGACTTAAAATTAATTCAACATCCAATGTATTAATCTAACATACAAATATCGGCAACGATAACTATACCTCTCAGTCTATAAGGTATTTCTCCCGCCTTACCGCATGCCTTCGCTGTGTAGTGATCTGCAAGCTGGGCGCGTATTCCAGAGGTCCGTGGTTCGATTCCAGGTGAGGGCGTTGTTCATTTTTCATCACTCCTGCTTTAAAAATTACCTAATGTCTCTACAGCGGTTCCCTAAAAACCCCAGTCGCCCTTTAAAAGGGAGAGTATAAGGTATTTTTCCCGCCTTCTTAGCATGCCTTCGTAGGGTAGTAGTCTGCACGCTGGCCGCGTATTCCAGAGGTACGTGGTTCGATTCCCGGCGAGGGCGTTACCCATTTTTCATCTTGCCTGCTTCCAAAAATACCTAATTTATCTACAAGTCTTTCAATCTATCAGACATAATATCTCTCAGTCCCAGTCTTCTCAGCATTAAAAAAGCAACATATTTATTTTATTTGAATGTCTAAAACGCGAATTTAAAATTTTGCTCTTTCCATTTGCATGCATTATCTATATTTTTATTTACTTTGTTCTGAAAAAGAGAAGTGAATATATTCTATGAGATGAATACATGAGAAGCATTATGCAAAAATGAGAGCTCAAGTTTTCTCAAAATAAAGCTCATACTGAACCTCTAATAGTTTTCTCGGGAAGAAACATACAAAAATTGCTTTAAAAGTTAACGGTAATTGCTTCTTCTTTTTACGCCACTTCAGTTTACGAAACATTTTACAGGAATGTTATACCTTTTTAGGTCTGAACCTCTGTTGCATTCACAATTTCGGAATGTAACGGCAATTTTCTCCAGGAACCCGATCTCCAACAGACAGCTCGAAGGGGACACTTCAAAGCACAGCTCTTCACTCCGAGATCCAAGATATTGCCCGTATCGTGGATTATTCGCTTAAGCAAAAGCAATAACTGGTAGAAGACAGAAACTTGATATGTACCGTACAGTTCTAGAGTGAAATTTAAAAGTTATTTACGCAGTTCTAAAATTCCTGGATCCCACTAGGATTCTTTACAGTACTTTTCAGTAGTTTGCTTATAAATGTTGCTCTTGAACTCCAATAAAAAATGGTATAAACGAGCCAATTAAGTGAAACTATACTTAAAACTTAAAACTTACTTAAAACTTAAAACTATCGACAGGAAACCTATACGCGTCTTTTCAATTTTCATTTTAACCATTTGTTGCCATTTGGAAAAAGAAAAGATACTATTCTTCCATATTTAATCTGCCTGTTATTTGAAAATAACAGATGTAATTCTTAACAACATTATTTCCTTAATTTTTAATCTTATTTAAATAAAAACACATTTAATTCATGGTACACCTAATTAAAAGCATTGAATATTTTTATAGAACTAAATTAGATATTTTTCTTTTTTTAATATATTGTAGAGATTTTAGGATATTTGGAAGCCGGAGAGATGAAAAATTAACAATCACCTTCGCCGGGAATTGAACAATGGACCTCTGAAATACCGGCTCAGTGTGCTGACGACTACACCACGAAGGAATGCTAAGAAGGCGGGAGAAATACCTTATACTACATAAGATATGTGATTTTCCTATGTTAGTCTAAATTCATATAAATTCTCCGCTATTACATCTGGGCCATCTAAATCGATAATCTCTACTGATAAACCATATTAATAACTAAAAGATCCCTTCTCCGGCGATCGTTAAAATCTGAACCGTTTCACAATTTTTTTTATCTGAAAGGGTTCAGAGGGCTTTTAAATTTTAATAGGGTTTATCAGTAGAGATGGAATAGGAAAACATTTTATAGGTTACTAATGAATATTAGTTTAGATTAATATGGGAACGTTATACATCTTCTGTACTTTGGAAAAGGAAAAAAAAAACATATCAGCATCGTGCTTCATTTGATAATTCTTCCGAATTCACATTGGTTTCCTAAAAAACATTCTTTTTTTTTGTGAATAGGTGGTTAACAATCTTTAATTTTTTAAATAAATAGGTGGATGTCGTATCATTTTTTCAAGCAAGAGGTCTTTTACATTGACAAACGAGTATGCGAAAATGGCCGGTAACGTGAAACTATATATTACGACAAAACCATTTGGAGGTGCAAAGTTAAATATCGAAAAAAAAAAAAGAAAGTTCTTCTATTTGGAAAATAGTTCCCTAATTATTCACATGTGCAAGATGGATCCACGATATATTCAGACTGCTGAAAGGGGTCTATAACGGAACAAACTGAAGAAGCTGGTTACAGTCATTTTACCGTTAAGTACAATTTCGAAGACCTAAAAACAGGTGTTCATACCCAAAATATGGAAAGAATATGAGTTTTAGCCAAGTGGCGTAATAAAAAATAACGAGGAACGGCCCGGCATCACCTCAAATCATGTCTTTCGTAACTTTATATGGAGAAAGTACATAAGAAAAAATGATATTTTTGATTAATTTTTGGAAATATGAAATTGTCATAACAATTATTTAAAATATTCTTAGATACATACGAGTATTAATATTATATTAATGTTATTATTATACATCGTGTCGTTTATTTTTACATTCGCTCTTCACGAGTTTGGAGAAATCACAGCTGCGATATTGATGTAAAACTAAAGTCACCAAATAAACTCCGGGGCCGCTGAAATAAGGAAATACCCACGTTTTTTTAACAATATTATAATTTTTAAATTTTACATTAGTACGTTAAAAAATGAAACTGCACAGATAATATTCTGGAACACTTTATTTTGCAAATACACATTTTTCAGTAACATTGTAATTTTTAATTTTACGTTATTATGTAAAAGAAAAAGAACAAAACTTTGCTGCACAAAGAATCTATATCGAAGCAAAGATTTTTAAGTACAGTACAATGCGAGACATAAAAGCTAAAACTGAGACAGATGTATTTTCAATGACACACGAGTAGTCCATAGAAACCACCCATATATTTAGAGCGCAACAACTGGGTAGTTAGAAATTCTCTGTTATTCCCTAATCATCACCATATTTTCTGATATCACATTCAACAAAGATCATACCTGTATCGTTATTTTTATAGGCAAATTTATATTTACAGCAACTTTTGTTTTTGTAATTTATCAGCTAGAAGCTTTTATTATTGTGCTTATGAGTTTATTAATAAATGCTGTTTAAAATGGCGTCTACCTCCGAATCAAATGATTTTACCGAATGAAATTTATACTTGAATAAAATTGACCGCATCTAATTTTAAATCATATAGTTCAATAATAAATAAATTTAATAGATATGCAATATAAACTTGAAGAAAAATGTATTACATATCACAAGAACAGATAATTAAAAATTTAGCATTTTAATCCATAAAATAAACTTTTCGTTTTATCGCTGTTGCCACTCATCACTTTCTAAAGCACGATTTTATTGAAGCTCGAGGCTTCTCAGCATTTGCACGCACGCAACAAATTTTTGCGTTGCCGCGCAGAAAAAGCTAGAGAGTATCTTTTAGATCGGAACTACTACTATAAGTTGGTAGCATTATTTTTCAAACCTTAGCTCAATATAATTTACTAAATTCGTATTCTTTAAATAAAATTCACACGATAATATAAATTTTTATTATGAAGAGAATGATATGAGAACAAATTTTTTTTTTTACCACCAAAACTTGCGTTTTTGATACTGATAAGTCCGTCACCGAAAGATTTCCAATATAATCGTGCTCACATCGCTTACATACTTTAAAATCTCAACATTTCGTAATTTACGTTCGATAGAAACTGTAAGAAAAGCAAAACTTTAATCCAGAAACAAACTCAAATGAAACAATGTAATGGGATTCTGCTGATTAAATAACGATGAGGAATTTTTTTTTCTTAGGTTCTATTCATTATTATTACCTTCTTTTTTTCGAATTTTGTATTCAGACTGTGCATGCATAAAAATAGTTTTTTTTTCTAATAAAGTATGACGAATAGGAAACTAGAAACAAATCAATGCTATAAAATTAAAGAAAAGGAAATTCAATGGTTTTATCAAACAAAAAATTATTTTTTCATTCGACTAATTTTAAAGAATCAATTTTTCTCTCGGAAGATTTAAATTCAACTTGAATTGATTAATTTCGGTTTGAGCACACAATCATCTGCACTTGTAACAGCGCACTATACTTTTAATATGCACATTTTCTCCTCTGATAGATAAGTGTGAGATAAAAAAGTATATGCCGGATGGGGATGCCGCCGACGAAAAGTGGTGCTTGTTTTGCAGAATTTACGTGCAATCTGTTTTCGTTTGGCATATGTGAGGAAAACACAACGGTGTTTTTCGTAAATAAAATCAAACATAGCATTATTATAAACGTGTAATATTTGTAATAACGCGTAATATTTGTAAAACCCAATTATCAAAATACCGCACTTTTCTCCTTTTTTTAACTATCGGGTTGTTCGGAAAATAATGCACATTTTTGCAGTTGTTTATCTTTCCTGTACAATTCCATCAACAAAAATATTTTGAATTACATTGGTTTATGTATCAATTTGAAGCTCTATTGTCGCTCTATATTTCTGTAGTAATCATTTTGTTCCAAAGTTATTTAAAAAAATATTTACAAGGTGTTTGGTTTAGATGTCAAAACGGAATTATCGGCAAATTTATTTTTATGAATACAAGCTAGACCACAGCGCAGCACAAACGGCTCGAAATGTCAACAAAGTATGGGGCGAGAAAAGTGTTGATGAATTTACAGTTCAACCGGTGGTACCAAAAGTTTCGCCGTGGAGAATTTAACTTGGAAGATCAAGAGTGTCGTGGACGCTCTTCAGTTGTTGATGACGACGACTGGAAGATTTTGGTTGAAACAAACTGTTCGAGAGCGTGCGGAGGAGCTTGGCGTAAGCAAAACAATGATTTCTGATTACTTGAATCGTATAGGAAAGTCAAAGAAGCTCGATAAGTGGGTGCCACACGAATTGAGCGAAAATAAAAAAAAATTGCCGTTTTGAACTGTCATCTGCTCTTCTCCGCAACAAAAACGAGTTCCTAAGAGGGGCATCAGAGGAAGGAAAAAGAGGGCGGGAACAAAAGATCCAGAAATATCGAACGCAACAGCAGTAGATAAGGCTAAAATGAACTGTAACGTAAATAACAGAACTAAGGTGAAATCACACGTTTCGAGAGTTTCTTAAATGTTGTAGAGACATTAGGATAATTGGAAAAGCCAGTGAGATGAAATATTAGCAACGCTTTCGCTGGGAATCGAACTGCGGACCTCTGGAATACCAGCACAGTGTGCAGACCACCACACCCCGAAGGCACGCTAAGAAGGCGGGAGAAATACGTTATATACTCCCCTTTTAAAGGGCGACTGCGTTTTTAAGGGACCCAATCGCCAAATCCTGGGTGTGGAGGATCATCATCTAATCCAACACCCTTTTAGTTCGGGAGCAACTGTAGAGACATTAGGATATTTGGAAAAGCCGGAGAGATGAAAAATTCGCAACGCTTTCGCTGGGAATCGAACTGCGGACCTCTGGAATACCGGCACAGTGTGCAGACCACCATACACGCCAAGAAGGCAGGAGAAATACCTTATAACGTGAGAACATCTCCCACGTCCGGGTAGCCTAAGGAAGAATTCGCACAAAATATGTTTCAAGTAATAAATTCAAAAGAAAATAAAACGAATGAAATGCTAATACAAAAAGAGCAAATAAAAACTGAATACACTGAATAAAAAATAAAACAGTTAAGAGAATATAGTTTACCAATAAACTAACCATCAGAAGGCAAATATTATAAAAATTTTCAGAACCTAGCGCTAAAAAGCTGGCGGGGATATACGCAAGGAAACACGCTATATCAATTAAAAAATAACTCACTATCAGAACGCTATCAAAGTGAGAAAAAACAAGTTCACTCTCGGCCTTCAAAAGATAACTGTATGTATACGAAGACGGGTTAACGTTCGTTCCTCCCTTCGATTACTAATACGTTTTCAGTATTCCACTATAGGTTTCACGCTTTGAAGCTTATTATTGACTTCAGCATCCCACAGTAGCTGCCATTTATTTGAAATTTTTTTCGTTACCTACCAGCTCATTTACCCTGATCTCAACATAACCAGGAACTCGGAAATATAAAATCTGATGGCCACGTATCCGCAATTTGCATTGTAAAACATAGTGTCTTTCTGCCTGTCGAGGTTACTAGACTTTACCAGCTCTAATAAAATTGAAATTATTGGGCTTTGTGTTATCGCTGCCGACTTTTAAATTGTTACGTCATTTAAAGTTTCTGAGCCAGCTTAGATTAAAATTAATTGTGTACTCTTTGAATAATAGCCTACGTATTAGTTTTGAGCTTAACTGTTATGTTAAGTTACATCGCCACACAAACAGTGGTTGATCTAGTCAAGCAAGAGAAGTGCTTTTATGTTCAAATTTTAACCTTTTCAAGACTCTATAATTCATTTCAAACACAGTGATAATTCGTTTAACGTTTATTAGGAGTTTCACACTAGTTTATGCTCTCATAGAAAGTCAAACTCTATATTATAAATATGTAAAAATTCTTCTACTATTGAAATAAAGATAGATAGTGCAGTTGGCCAATACCGGCATTGCCAATGGTTAATAAATGGGTGTCTGCAGAACTTCAACATGAACCTGACTGCAGAGCTGTATTATGTTTCTACAACACTTTACTATGCTGCCACCAAAAAGAAGGGTGCCATGTTTGGGCAGGGGCAGTTATGACCCTTGACAAGATTGCAATGTAGCTATGACAACTGAAGAAACATGTATTGAAGCTGTGGAATATGTGATGGAAAATGCAGTGCCGGTTTCTCAGATTGCTAGGGAATGTTATTGGATCAATGGATCATGTGGTATGGGACGCTGGTGGAATGGAATTGAACGGTATGAACAAAATGACTCGGATGTAAATTTCTGAAGTCAAGGACTTTTACGCTAGGAAAATGTAAATATAGAAGCATATACTGGAAATTCGTTTTTATAGAAATGCTAAAAACAGAAGAAGTATAAGGAAATTTAATTTGCATGCAACTTCCAAAATTGCATTTTTCATGAATTAAATTACATAATTCAGTTTTTTTATCACAACGAGTTTTGACCATTGCAGAACCTTCCCCCACACTGAAAGATATTTAGTAGGATAAATAACAATTTACTTAGAACTTTACCTATAAAAAAAGAGGGCATAAAAACTTAAATTTCACTAATTTTCTTAAATTTCACAATTTTCCTAAATGATTCAAGCAACAAAACTGCAATAACTGCAAAGATCTGATAGCGGTACGTGATATATTTATTAATTTGCAATCAAGGGATTACGACTAGCTTTTCGCAATGAAACTTCCTTTATAAAATTTACCGCTTTCAAACACTTTTATAAAATGCAGCCAATAAAAATAAAAATTGAAACCTTAGAAATATCTGATATGATAAGCGCTAATTATATTGCGACAATAAAAGAACTATTAAGTATCCTTTACGTATAATACAGAATTATTCCTTTAGTAGAAAAATGCATGATCGAATTTCTCCACTCAATTAAAGCGTTCTGTCGAAAACGAACGTAAGATTGTGGAGCAAATCGTATTTCATTTAATATTTTTAAGTAATTTACCTTTTATTTAAGGTATCTGGTAATCTTTTCATTTAAAACTCCAGGATAATTCATTTCTAAGGCGGATATATATGTATATGTCTTGATCAGGTTTGCATTCTCATAAATTAAAAATAGGATTAGAAAGAGAAATTTTCTTTCTTGGAGAATTTTCTGAGCACAAGAAATAAACGCGATCGGATAAATATCAATTTGTTCTGTATGCAACGTATAAAGATTATGCTAATAAATTAAACTGCAAAGGAAACATTTCTTAAAGAGATCTTAAATTTTGAACGACTAATAAATAAAATCACAGCAAACCAACATTTCGTAATGCTTTACAAAAAATTACTTTTTTTTTTTTTTTTTTTTTTTTTTTGCTAACATATGAGCTGCATTTTGAATACAGGCTATATTGAAGCATCGTGCATTATTCAAATACTTTTAGAATGTTTAAAATATGAAATTGGCCAAAGAAAAGCATATTTCATATGCTATATATTTTATATTTCCACTTAAATTTATTCCTGTAATGTTCATTATTTATTTTTTGTTGAAGTTATATTGCGGCAAAAAGTTACTCAGACATATTCTCCCTAAGACAAAAAAATTGGTTTAAACAGTTTTGATTGTTTATTACAAAATCTGCGAATTTAAAATAGCACTTTTTTAAAATCGCAGGGGTAGTTTATTAAAAATACAACGTACTTCAGAAATTGTAGGTCTGTGAATTTTAAAATTAAAATGACTTTCCCTGACGATAAAAAAAGAAGATTATGAAGGCACAAATAAACGAAAAAGAGTTATGTTTTGCCGAAATGGCAACTTCAGAAGAATTCCCTAAAGGTTTTGACGAAAAAAAAAAAAAAAAAAAAAAAAAGAACTTGGACTTTTGCTTAAGATGGAGCAGTTATACATTTGTGCTATCAAAAGGTCTAATTAAACATATAAGGTATTTTTCCCATCTTCTTGGCATGCGCTTGTGGTATGGTGGTCCGCACGCTGGGCGCGTATTCCAGACGTCCGCGGTTTGATTCCCGGCGAAGCCATCGCAAATTTTTGAAATCTTCTGCTTCCTAAAAATAACCTAATGTCTGTACAAGTGGCGCCCGAACTAAAAGGGTGTTGGATGATGATTCTCCGCACCCAGGATTTGGCGATTGGGTTCCCTAAAAACCCCAGTCGTCCTTTAAAAGGGGGACTATATAAGGTATTTCTCTCCCTTTCTTGGCATGCCTTCGTGGTGTGGTGGTGTGCACGCTGGGCGCGAATTCCAGAGGTTCGCGGTTCGAATCTCGGGGAAGGCGTTGCTAATTTTTCATCTCTCCTGCTTCTGAAATAAACCTAATGTATGATAAGATGAATTTCATTTCAATATGGAAGAAAAAGGAACAAGAAACGTTATTGAAATCTTCTTGCTATGTAATATAATGTAATCTCAATATGCACAGTAAATATGCATTTTTCTTGCGTAAAAATTTCTCCCGGAAAGAAAAGTAAGTAGAAATAAGTTTTAAATACATTTCGCCAACTAATTAATCATTATTAATATTCTATTTTCTCTCACCAGCGGCTGAAGTCGCTGAACACTGGAAATTCGGTCTGGAGTTCCGATTCCCGGAGAATAGGCTGGCTGCATGGGTGTTTTCGTGTTTTCCACATGTGTAACGTCTATACAAGCCAGTTTCTTTTAGAAAGTCCTCTATGAAGGCATCCCTCCGCACAGGCAGATAGATCTCGAGTAATCAAATAGACTAAATTATGTTTATTTGCCTTGTATGTAGTTTAAAAAAACTGCATTCATCATTAACTGCATAAAGAAGATTCTAGTGGCTACACGTATTTTAAATGTTGAGAAATTTACTTTCTAATTAGTTCACAACATTTATATTTTCATTTTTTTACAAAATGAAAGTAAAGTCGTACAAAATTAATCTTGGGAATTATTACGGATTCTTCTTGACTTCGATCAAGTCGTGAACCCGCAATTCATCGCTTACTTGTTAATGTTGCCAACCAATATTTATAAAAATGATTTAAATCACTTATTTTTTTAATTTAAAAAAAAAAAAAAATTTAAATTAAAAATAGAAGTGATTTTTAAAACTTAGTAAAATTTATCGTTACGACTACCTTTCTTATACTTCCACTTTTGAAGGGGAAGAGTATTTCTGAGAACATAACCATCCTCTAAAACTGACAGTTTAAGACAGAGCAATATGGCATTTGTTCAGTCAATTTTTTTTTAATGTGCTAGATAATAAACCTAATTGTAAATATATAGTCTCTTATTTATTTTTACTGGGCTAAAACTGTGACAAGAAGTTATCTTTTATTTGTTCGAAGTGATATATAAACTATTTCTATTCAGTTGTAATTAGATTAAAAAGTTATTTCTTAATTACGCAAAATTAAAAAACAATTATTTTTTTAGCTTTTTAATTTATTTAAATATAAAAAATTGAAAACACGTAATTAAAATAAAACAAACTTAATTTTATTTGCCCTAAAAAGAATAAAAAGAAGAAAAGAGATAATATCTAAATTCTGAAAACTTGCAATCTAGGTAATTGGAGTTCTACTGTACTCTATGACCTTGAAAACTACTCAGCAGCAGTAGGGAAAATCATCTTGATAAAGGAACGTCAACATTTGCATCCGAGGCATCGTACTCAGTTACCCGATGCGTTTCAACTACAAAAACTGTCAGCCAACTCATCATTTTCTACATGGGCGGACAAATAATAATCATAAACGGTGGCGGTAGCTCTGAGCTTACAGTCATGCGTAACTTCAAACATCCGCGTGGGAGAAATATTATCTTCAAAAATCGTGCGGAGGCTTTTGAGGAGCCGCAGAAGTCGGAGATTTCCATAAATAGGGAAATTCCTTCCCAGACATTGTAACTAAAAATGTCAGTCCTTTTAGTTCAGTATTTTTCGGTCTTAAGTAACCTGCTGTTGTTAGTCTAGAAAAGTCATATCTGATCTGTTATCTAAGGCAGCAATCTCCAAACGTTTATGATCACTCACCTGCAAGACGAAAATAATCGTTAAGTTGTACCTCATAATAATGTAATGCAATATATAATGTGTAATGTAATATTAAGTCGTATCGTATTAGGTCGTATAGCATCATATAATACAGTGCAATATATTGTAATGTAGTGTAGTATTGCACTGTACTGGACTGTAATGCAATGTAATACAACATAGTACACAATGATGTAACATAATGGATAGCATAAAAATAGCAGTTTCTTCCTCAAGTGTCAGAAGTACTTTAAGGCAGAGAGCTTAGCTTTCCTTAGCTTAGCTTGCAGAGACATTATGTTATTTTTAAAGCAGGAGTGATGAAAAATGAGCAACGCCTTCGCCGGGAATCGAACCACGGACCTCTGGAATACGCGCCCAGCTTGCAGACCACCACACCACGAAGGCATGCCAAGAAGGCTGGAGAAATACCTTATAAGCTTAGCGTTTATTTTCCTGCGCATGCGCTTCAAAGCCGGTGCATTTACGATGCTGAGCTCCCCAGACACTAGTAAACCGGACACAGCGACCAGTAAGACAGTCTTGGATTTTCGTGAAACACGATCATACATTCGGAACACGATAAGTGAAACACGATCATACTTCCGCAGCCAGCTGCCTGAAGTAATTATTATAAAAAAGAAAATATAACGATTTTAACAAATCCAGCTATCATAATGTCACGGGACCTACTCATAATTAATAACAATAGTGATGAAGAGCTACGTTTATTGTTTTTAAATAACTTAGTTTGTTACAGTAACATTGGTGTAGTGATTAACGAAGCTGACGGCTATACCGATGTTTTTGGGTTCGAATCTCCAGTAGGCATGGCTGTTTGTAAGTGTATAGTGTCTGTGCAACACGGAGGCAGTGAAAATACTGACAAACCGAATGTCTCATCGAGTGGTTTGGTGTTAGGGGAAGAAGGGTAGGAATCCTTAGGATCATCTTTCGGAATGTTTACCATCAAATTTGGGGGTGGAGCTTCTCTGTTAATGCGGTAGCACTATATGTCCAGTGGCGAAATATTAAAGTATACCTACTTATAGCCGCACCTGTTTGCATGACATTCTGCAATTTGGCTATCATTTGCCTGCAATATATCGTCAGTGCTTACAGATGATACACCAGAGTGTTCACATTCAAAAAAATCTTTATGTTCTAGTTAACGACCCTAATTCCAATCCCTCTTTGCCTTCAGCCTTTAAAGAAATTATGTTTTAGTTCTTGTTTCATCAACAGATGGCGCCAATAGCTTATCTCTTGCTCAGGCTTTCTTATGTTATCTTATCTAATTATTATATCTTACCTCGTTCATTTACGCTTTTGCAGCTGAAAATGATGGTTCGGTAAAACCATCGAAACTAGTCCTGTGAAAATTTGAAAATATAACGCTGATTTTTTGTGGTTTGGCTTCTAAGTTAATATTTGTTCGGTGTGTTATTGTATCTTAATCTTGTGGCAACATATTGCTTGTTAATCATATTTCATTAAGTTTTCAACAGAAAGTAAAATTCGGATTATGAGATCCACATGTTTCAGTATGTGCGTTCAAAATTTGGTGGTTCTAGGTGCCGCCGTTTTTCCAGCCTAACTGAATTAATACTTTTATATATTAAATTCACTGGTACCGTTTGCGAAACACATTTTATATATTTCATAAGACATAACAGTAGAAACGCACATTATTATTATATTAGAAAATGCAATTACACCTTATTAGAAAGTATTAATGTCACACTAGAAAATACGAGTAACTACTTAATGCGCTTTGAAAAACATCACCACATGCACCTACATTCAGAAAATCTATACATTTTTGCTTTAATATTTAAAATCACAGCGTAAAATAGGCATATATAAAGTATCACGCTGTTGCAAAGAACAGAATTCAGTAGAAGGTCACAAACCGAGTCAGAAACAATTATCTTTTTATGGATTTTAAAAGAAGAAAACTATTTATAATCGATGGCAGCAGACACTGCCGAAAGAATCTCAATCATATTGGAATTTATCTTTTCTTTCCTGCAAAGTTAGAAAACAACTCACATCCTTCCCACCCCACACAGTGAATGATACTGATTTTTATGATACTTTTACAGCCCCAATAAACCTCAAAGTAACCGTTTATTTGTCTTCGGCGGGCAACGCCGCAAAACTTTGGCTGACCGCTAGATTTTTACCCAGATACTGATTCACAAGCAAGATAGATATACAATACCTTATCCGATACAGAAAGCTCTTCGCAAACGCCACAAAAACGGAAGAAGATGGGTGAGGGAAGGCAAAGAAGGAAATAAAACTCTCGTCTGCCGTGATGGTGGGAAAACAACGTTAAGTCGGAGATGGATTTCGACACTGGCCAAGCGTTATTGTTCCTTGAAATAAAAACTGATGATGCGGTGGCTTCCCTTCTCCGGTAAGCAGCGAAAGAACTCCAGTCAAGTTTCAGCACACAAATCGAGTGGACTTCTCTATCCAACATTTTATCTTTCTTTGACGATTTATACGGATCAGATGTCTGGTTATTTTCAAATTCTGTTTCTGGAGCTACGGAAAAGCATCAATCGTCAAACTCTGTATTGCTTTTATAAAGACATTTGCTTTCAATGCAATAGTCATAAATCCGTTTCTTTGTTTCTATTTTTAGATATTAAAGGTTTTAACGGAATTGCTTCGTTTATCATCGGTAAGATCTGATTTGAAATGCTGTAAGAATTGATTCTTTGGAGAATAATGATAATAGGAAAGTATAAGGAATGTTCGTTACAACACTGAAGTGCCTATTATAATAATAAATAAGTAACAGACTACAGTCAAGGCAGTCTGCTATACCGCTGGCTCCAGAAATATGCAAGTCTTGTCATATTTAAGTGGATGCAACAGGACGAATTTCATTAACTGCAATCAGGATAACCAAAATGAATGATTATAACGATGCCAAAAATTTGCACTGGCGTTTTCAGTTTACTTAATTTGTAAAAGAGCCTACGGTTTGCTCGCAAATGAAGCAGAAAATTAATTGAGACTATTACGTGTAATCGTAAACCTTCGTAAAGACATTTTTTTTAAAACTTACCGTCAGTTATTCCTTTAACTGAAGTCTGAATGAGTTAGAAACTGAACAGCGGACATCTAATACTAAAATTACAAGCTCTTGTATGTTCTTGAGAGTAACTAATTATAAGTTTTCGAGTGGCACTTACTAATTGGCTTCTTTACTACCTACAAGGTTCATCTTTTTTGTTACTTAGAAGCTGGAAATAAAATTTTATAAACTGTAGATCCCATTCCTTCTCGATATTTGATGACAGATTTCTTCAAACTTAAATATGAAGGACATTGCAGATATTTCCCATTATTTTACTTCTTTCTACGAAGTAAGGGAAGTATCGTAACCGTGAAAAATTTCGGGTATCATATTTCAGTGAAAATATCCATTTTGACCGCAATCGAAATGCAATTTAACGACGTTTCTGCGTGGCATCTGTAAGGACAGAATCAGGACAGAATAAAGGACTCTCTTTCCCAAAAGGATTATAAAATTGATTCAGAAGAGATTTTTTCGTGACTTCTGAACGTATGAACGAATGTATCTCGCATAACAAAAAAATGAGTAGCCTCAGAACGTTGAAATTTTATATATAAAACTGATATAACTTGTAGTTCTGCACTCTTTTTACTTGCAAATATATATATGTAATAATAAAATTCCGTAGTCAAGAATACACTTAAAATTCTAACTGTATGTTCTTTTCATTTTTAATGGCGACGGTCTCTTATTTGAAAGTAAGTGGAATTAAATCCACAGCCCCGTAGTCAAGTTGTTTTTTCCGCTTTTTCTACACATACAGTTATAGAATGTTCTGGAGATATTTAAAGTGAACTGGAATGGCTGACGTCATTTCTTGGACTTTCCAGAGGCTATAAAAGGACTTGCAAAGGAATATCGGGGTCTTTTCTTTAATGTGACGACGCAGTAAATTTCATATAAAAAGTTATTAGTAATTCTTTTTTATTTACTCCGGAGATCATATTTTTGTAATTGCTATTTCCCCTGAAATATAACAAATGGATCCTGTTTTTTAAGCTTATCGTCTGATAATTTAAGCTACGACTACATCTATATTTCTTCAACAATCTATTTATTCCGGACAAAAGCTGGTACATTACATATATATATATATATATATATTACCTTGATTTACATATTATTGATTACAAGTTTATAAAAGTTTACGACAAAAGAAGAGAATTTAATTTTTCCACACTAAAATTAACTAACTGGAATTCAAATATTTCCAAAAGAGTCATCCTTAACACAATTTATTCACAGCTACTCAGAATAAAAAGAATCTGCATCGTAACTATATTGAAAAGTAACCTAATTCCTCATAAAATAATTAAAAATACCTTAAAAAAAGCTGGCATTAGCCTTACCTATTTTTAGATTTTTTGAGTTAGATAACGATTTTTTATGCTTAAAGCCCAAGGGAAGGTATAAAGTGGATGGCTGATTCAGAGAATCTAATGTATAAAATGTAAAAAATGTACAGATAATTCTTGTTACTACATTTTCTTTCCTCCAAAACATTTTGGCACAATACCTTTAATACTATTGTTTAAATAGTTTTAAATTTCTTTGATGGCCAATTTTACTACTTTTATTAACAAATCGGGCCTTTTCGTTTTTCATAGTAGCTTGATCGCCCGTTAGCTTGAAGAATTACGACTTTTTATTAACGAAATGACTGTTTTTTCCTTTTACTCTTACTTTAGTGGCCAAGTTTAGTAGTTTTAGCTGAATTAGCCATTTTCACTTTTCTTCCAACAACTTGACTGACGCCATTTTGAAATATTTACACGTTTTTCCGAGCTTTCCGACCCCCTTCGAAAATTAGAGACGAATTACAGTTAACGGACAGTCTTTTCGTATTGGCTGATGCCCAAAAGACATCGCTCCCCCCTATTTACGGCACAAGACGAGTGGGATGACGCTGAAGTTCACAGAAAGAAATTACAACCTCTTTTCAACTTAGTTTTAAGAGGGAGAGCTCTGCATCGACACAGGTCAGTTTTTCTGTTTCTTTTACAACTTTTTTCTTGGTCTTAGCAAGACCCACTATGTTCGTTTTCATTTAAATTTAATTACAGATTTCTAAATTTTATAAAGTTATAAATCTTTAAGCTTGCAGGCCAACCCGTATGTTATTGTATATTTAGGACTAATAGCAGACCGCTATTTATTTTTATTTTTATTTTTATTTTTGTCTTGATTTTAGATGTAATCGGAATAGTTTTTACATATTTTAACACCTTAATGTGTCATTTTGTGCGGACGCGTCGGGAAATTGGAACAGAGAATTGAGACTAATAAATTTTCCAAGACACCTTGTCTAATTAAAAAATTTTGTAGCGAAAAAGTTTCAATTGTCTGTTTCGGCGAAACGCGTAATGGGGTTAGCTTGATTCGACGTTCAATCAGATATTTCCCTTGAAAAGCCAGATTGGAAGTCGAATTCAGCTAATTTACCATTTTCCGCTTTCTATTTTTATCTGATTTTGTTTGTTTTATGTTTTAACTTGTTCCTTGATTTGATTTTCATATGTTTTAATTTTTCAAGTGTCACATCCATAGGTATTTTACTGTATTTTTTGCCATTACTAGTTTCCAATGCTAAGTATTTTACTGTGTTTATTTTCTTTTCTCGTGTAGCATAATTTCTCACCCTTCAATGACATTGTTTTTTAAAATGTGTTGAACTTTTTGGAGCCACAGCTCCTGGTAACTTTTAGGCGAGCTTACTACAATTTCTAATTTACTTATTTTGCAGCATATTGCGCAAAATGTTTTCTAGACCAAATTGGTCATACAGTATTGTACTAACTACCTTGCTTGTTATATATATAATATATATATATATACCCATTCAGCTCGGTAGGCTAACCTTTTTTATTCTTTTACGTTGGTAAATTATTCCTTTTTTGCTTTAAAAATGATTGAATTATGTCATTCTTATGTTCTGAGTAAGGTTTTATGCCTTTAGTTAATCTGCATGCAATAGTTGTAGAATTATCAACCATTCAAAAGTTGCTTAAGTACGACTAAGCCTGACAGAGCAGACATATTTGTTTACATTTGAAACTTAGCAGAATAGCGAATTAAATCAGTTACTGTTCCTTCAGTGTTTTTTCACCGAGGGGGACGAAAAGTAAACTTTCAATTTTGTGCACCGAACTCTGCCTTATTCCCCGCCGACCAAATTGCATGTTTCTGCGTAGAAACGTAAATTTTATTTGTACAAAATTTTTTAAAAAAATTGTTTTAACTGTATTTAGTGCTTAATGTTTTTATATAGTCTTCAATTTTGAATGAAGATATTTTTAGTTTTTTTGTATTTTTGCCTTGCCGCGACGCGAGAAATGAATTAATTAAATAGGAAAATATATCTCTAATGAAATTAAAGGAAATAATTTTAAATGGAATGCAGCAAAGAATGTGTATAATTTAACAGGCCGTACAAGCAAGTCATGTGGTGCCCACATCCGATTTTTTTTCAAAAACACTAGCATCTTTCTTCAGCAACAACACGATCAACAGCTTCGACTAAGGTGTGCAGCATCTTCGTCGGGATATTTGTTCAATGTTGGCACACGTTTAAACAAAGAAGCGGCGTATAGTGCTAACGAAGAGAAATGTCGTATCTCTGAGGATCCTTTTTCATAATAATGAAATCAATCTCTGCCGATTAAGCTATTTTGTTGTAAATAATGGTAAAATTAATTGCACTACCTCCCTAATTACAGAAACTAAAGTAATCCTATAAAACATTTACATAGCAATCCTATAAAGACTTACATTACATTCTCATAGGACAATGCGAGGTTTCAGATTTTCATAGGATAATGCGCAATGCTCTCGAAGTTACAAATTCTCATAATGCCTAACTTCGATTAATTTACGTAACGCATTAACCAATGAGACACTGCAAGTGAAACGCAATAATATATACGGGAAACATATCGCGTTTATATATATATATATAAACGCAATATGTGTGTGTGTGTGTGTAATTAAAAGTTGAAAAATTTAAAATTTGATCAAGTAATCCAATATATTATTGATTTTTTCAATTATAGGCATATTATCTTTTTGAATTTATATTCAATTTATATTTTACTGATTATTTTTCCCATTTTAGTTTACAAGGCCTTACATATATATATATATATATATATATATACATATTGCTGCATAGTTTGTCAAACTGCCTTTTACAGAGATTGATCTTGAAGACTTAGTTCTCTACTTGCGTCAGGCAGTATTTTGGTTTGGTTTCATTAGATTACGGCAAAGCACTCGAGGGCTATCTGCCTTTATATATTGGAGGCGAAGGCAGATTTAAATCTTCATTTTTTATTTTAGAAAACATGTTGCGGTGACAATCCAGTTGGCACATTAATTGTGCTAATTCCAAGAGATTTTACATTTTAGATAAATTTGCAATAAGAAGGAAAAAGCAGACAGACTGAAGTAACCAAAGCATAGAAAGCAAGTGCGTAATGTTCAGGATGAAATCTTAAGTCAGACTGAGTTAGTTTTGGTTCTCAATACATTCTGATTGAACAGTTAATATTGCTTTAAAATTACTATTGGCTAGTTGAGTTTTAGTTCCATTTACATCATCATAATTACTTAAGAATCATATGACATAGAATAGTCTCGAAATGACGCAGTGCAGAGAGGGGTTACAATTTTTAGAACTGAAAAGGGAAATTGACGTTGCTAATTTAATCTTTTACATATTCTTTATTTTTCTTACATATATGTATGTATGTATATACTCAAAATAGTATAAAATTTAAAACCTAACTAAAGCCACTTAAATATTTGAAAGCACCCTATTTTTTCCTGAAACATGTTGTAAAAGTGAAATACATAAGAAACGCAAGTGATAAAATAAATACATTACTACGGGAAAAATGGAAAAATTAGGAAATCAAAAATTTGTTAATCTGCTCTGTTTAAAGCTTCAAACAGAACTTATCAAGTAAAAATTGCTTTGAAGCTTCAAACCAAGTTGATCAACTAGAAAACGTGAACATGTTTTCGTAGACGACGTGAACATAAACTAGAAAACGTGAACATAAAGCCACTGGGACTTTAAACCATTTAAATTAAACTCATTTTCTTAATTAACTAAATAAAAGTCTCATTATATTCATTCTTTTTCCCTACACGTTTTAGATTTCTATGCCACACAAAGTACAAAAGTGATTTAAGAAATTACTCTTAAAAATTATAAAACTTAAAATATAAAAATCTAAAAATTTAAAATGGCCTAAAAGGCTAACTATCAACATATAAAGGAAATGCAAAGAATAAAAAAAATCAATCAATTTTCAGATATGAATATAACTTTGAAAGTCTCATGTAAAAGAAAAAACAAGGGCGGCTAGATTGAGTAAATTAAATAAACATTTTGTCACTAAAAACTTGTCAAAGTTAAAATACTGTCAAATTAAATATGTAAAAATGGAGCAATTATGCTCAAAAAGGAAAAAGGAAAAATGCTTAAAACAATTAAAGACTGAACAAAGAACATACCCTTTATTCGACGCCAACGCCGAAGAAATAAGCTGTGGAAATTCTCGAACGAACATAAGATATATATATATATATATATATATATATATACCAGTTTGGAAATTTGTAACCCAAAGGAGCAATTTGCCCAGAAAGGATACTAATTTCGTTTTGGCATTTTGAGTAGGTCACTCTAAAACACATTTCACTTTTCAAATTGTTGCCACCAAGTATTAGACCCCTACATTATTTTTAAAGAAATTAAATAATGAAGAGAATGCATGAATGTACGTGCGGTTCTCGCATTGTGAAATAACAACGGTACCTAGAGACAACAAATTTTGAATAACGTAGTCCCCCACTTGAATATGGGCATTTGAAAGTTCAAATTTGGAATTTGAAATTGATTTCATGTTTTGTAAAACTTTAACGAATTTTTGATCAACAAACTCAACGATTTCAAAGCGAGCAATGTTAACACCGTACGGGGAAAAATTATCTCCAGCGCATGAGACTGTGTATCGGAAATTCTGAAGATAAGAAATATTTTGTGATGCTGCTGTTGAATTGAATTTTATGGTTTAATTACGAAGAACATGACATTTAATAAATGAAGGTAACACACAAAGCGTTAAAAAACGCCGCTTTGGGCATAACAGAAAATTTGAAAACTTCCAGCCTTAAAAAATTATGGAATTTTTGTTAAAAATTCTTATTATTAATAAATTCTTTTAATAAAATATTTTCCTTAAAAATTTTGACTTCACATATTTTACTTATGGTTTGCCATGTTCTATCCAGTACACTGTAAATTTAACTCAAACATTCTGCAGATATTATGTGATTATAAAGAAGATGATAATTTAGAATTATTTTTATACGCAATTCGCAGTAGTGAAATACTATTATTATTGATAATCTGAAGTTCGCCATTCATTTCATCTTGTACCAAATGTTAATGGAGAATTATCAAATCTCTAAGTAATTTTAATTAAGCAAGTAAATTAAGCGTGAAAAACTATAAGTATCCTAAAACTCAGTGGTTTTAATAATAATAATTTAAAGAAAACTTATGTAAAGCAATCTAACAGAAGAAAACTGTTCATCTATTAAAGATAATTAAATATCCGGAAAAAAAGGAAAGTAGAAAATTAATTACGGGTAAAAGGATCTCCACTAACAATTTAATTTAGATAACGGAAGAACTTCTACGAACTAATTAGTATTAGATTTGATTAGTTCTGGAAACATAGGCATTCAAGGGCTGGGTATTTACAAGGCAAACATGAGGAATATTTCAAATGCAATTATAAGCTATTCTTTCATCGAAATATATAGCTAAGAGCGATACTTTCGGTTATAAACGATTTTCATTTCTGAATTAATTTATATTTTAACCGGAAATTCCAGATTACTAAAACGAAAATTTAGGTTATGTAAAACAATTATTACTACTCTTTGAAAGAGGTTACTTATAGCTATTCATTCCGATTGAAAGAAAATGTAAAAATGAATTCTGGTCAATGACGTTGTAGATGAAGTAAAAAAAGAAATGTCAGATAACATCGTAGAATTGAAATCTGAATTAAAGAAATTGTGAATTATCAAAACACTCAGCCATTTAATTTTCTTTTGTAAAGAAATAGTCACCTTTTCACAAAATGTTTGACAATTTGGCAGCACCAATTGCAGCAAAAAAAGAAATAGGTGTATAAACGGCCGTTTATTTCAGCATGATAAAATCTGAAGAATTCAAGATGCAAATAAAATTAAGAACTGAACGTAGTTGTAATAAGAAAACGTAGTCATAAACACAGTTGCATAAAGGACGCAATTATTAAAAACAAATTCCTTACTGATGTTTTTTTGTAAAATTTCATTACTGACGTTAGAAACTTCTATAGCTTAATTACTCTAAATTTTCCACCATAGAATCTTGTTACGCTACCAGAACATTTATCACATATGCGGCTTCTCAAGTGCTTCCACACTATTAGCGCGATCTTTCATTTATCATCTACCTAGCTAGAAAATTGAAACTACCAATTTTCAGAAACGTTGCTATGCAACTTATCTCAGCTCTGTTATTCCCACTATTCCTGATGGAATACATCTTTTGATATGTATACTCGACTGGCTGCCACGTCGTTCGGGATAAGTTGAATTATCTCATAACATTGACTTCGTAGAACTCAAATGAGAGCTCTTAATGAGAGCGATAAGCGGAATCAAGCGGTACGAAATCTGGCAAATAACATATTGTGATATGTCAGAAATCTCTTTTTGAGCAAAGAAATACAAGGATCTTTGTCGATTTACCCTTTGTCCAAAATGTGATATTGCGCCGAATGATCAGATGACGTGAGTCATCAAGTTTCTCATGCTGATCTGGTCTTTTATACTGATGGCTCTAAATTGGAAGATCAGGTTGGCTGTGCATATATAGCCATACTGCAAGATCAGACAACTCATCACCAGTGGAAATGCCATCTGTCTTCTTTTAACAGCGTCTTCCAGAGTGAGGCTATTGCTATTCGACAAGCAATACAAACAATCATTAATCATCGATATTCACATTCCTATGTTCTTACCGATAGTCTCTCCACATTGTATGCCATTTTAAATCCTCTGCATTCATCCCCCATTATTGTGGACATTCAAACTAGCTTGTCTCGACATAAAAATCTACACATTTGTTTAGAATGGACAAAAGCTCATGTGGGGAACTACGGTAATGAAACTGTCGATAGGCTTGCTAAAGAAGCAGCACAGAATCACGAGATAACACAGACCTTGACGGTTTCACGCCCAGTATCTAATCTAAAGCGTCACTTACTTCTCACAGCCATCTCCTTGTGGCAAAATGCATGGAGTTCGGAGGAAACTGGTCGCCGAGCATTTGCCCATGTCCCTAAAGTAGATTTAGACCGATTAATCATGCCACCACAGCTGATCTTCTACATTACGGGCCACGGGCCTTTTCCCTTATATTTCGAGAGACATGGACTCTCTTCCTCAGCACTCTGTAGTTGTGGACAACTGGGCAATCCAGAACACTATCTAATCGATTGTCCACTTACTACTGAATTCCATATTCCTTTTCCACCAACGGATAGGACTGCCTTTAGTCGTTTTTTGATTAAGCAACGGCATCAAGTCAAAAAGATAGTCCGTTTAATTGACAAACTGATGAATCTGGGACTTGATCTTTGTGCCTTATAATATCGACATATGATTCAACTTCTTCAACTGCTTGTATATATTATAACCCATCTACTTTTATGCTCTGAAGTGTTTGTAACCATTGTAATCTATTGTAATCCATCTGTTATAAGTCGCTGTGTATAGCAGCAGTCAAATATTTGTATATTCTCTCTCAGCATCTTTTTCTAAGTGCAACCAGGTAATATTGTCTATAACAGCTGTCCTTGTACCTATGGTACATTTAATACCAGGTGCTGTTTAGTATCTGTATATCTTGCATTTGCCTATTTACCGATGAATAATAATGTTATCTTTTGCATATGCACATTTATTATCAAGTGCTGTTAAATATCTGTATATATTGAATTTGCATATTTATCTGTTGCATATGTATTGTCCTAATAGTCTCTTTGTTGTCCATAGCAGCTATCAATGTACTTATGGTACATTTTTTACCAGGTGCTGTTAAATATCTGAATATATTAAATCTGCATATTTACCTATGAATAATAATGTTATTGTCTTTATTTTTATCTTTTGCCCATGTATTATCAAACATATAACTGTCTGTATTCCCTCATAATGCACTATGATAATATCTACATTGAACGTGTTTTGCGTTTTTCACTGTATAATAGTATATAATATCTTGGCATATTTAGTTGGACGTATTAATGGTACATTGTTTGCCAGTTGCTGTTAAACATCGGTATACCATATACTTGCATATTTGGCTATACATTATACTGTTACTGTCTTCTTTTCATCAATTGCCCATGTAATATCATACATTTAATTCTCTGTGTAATAATAACACTGAATGTATTGGGGTCTCTAGAGATTTTCATTGTATAATATATCCAACCATTATCCATTGTTTTAAATATATCCATTGTATTTATACCAACACTGAATGTATTTTGTGTTTTTCACGGTATAATATATGTTCATAATTTGTGGCATACTTAAGTCTATATTTCATCCTTTGCAAATGTATAGTAACACATTTAACTGTCTGCATCAATTTATTTGCTGCATAAGGATCACAAGTGTCATGATAATTTTAAATGTATATTTGTGTTACCAACACTGAATGTATTTTATATTTCTATTGTATAGTATTGTATAGTATCTACTGTATCGTATCGTATTATGGTATTTTTTTTTTTTTTTTGTATTGTATAGTATCTTATATCAATTGGCTTTATACAGGTTAAATATGTTAATTTTTATTCATTATAATCGTTTAATTAGCTTTTGTATTGTATTGTAGTATTGTATAGTATTGTATGGTATCTTATATAAGTTATCTTTTATGCAGGTAACTGCATCAATTTATTTGCTGCATTAGGATCACTGGTATCATGACAATTTTAAATGTATTTTTGTGTCACCAACACTGAATGTATTTTGTATTTTCATCACTAGTGTCATGACAATTTTAAATGTATTTTTGTGTCACCAACACTGAATGTATTTTGTATTTTCATTGTATAGTATTGTATAGCATCTACTGTATCGTATTATATTGTGGTATTGTATCTACTGTATCGTATTGTATTGTGGTATTGTATAGTATTGTATAGTATCTTATATCAGTTGGCTTTTAGTACAGGTTAAATATGTTAATTTTTTTTTGTATTGTATTGTATTGTAATATTGTATAGTATTGTATAGTATCTTATATTCGTTAACTTTTATGCAGGCTAAATATGTTATTTTTATTCCTCATAATCGTATAATTAGCCTTATTGCATGTTTTTCCCACAATACCACGTGATCAAGTGTATTGTACCGCTATTGCATTCTGTTACATTGTATTCTTTTATTTTTATTTCTTTTGGTATATCCTCTCTGTATTGCTGTAATCATTTACATTCATTATTTCACTATGTTCTCTATTTTTATGTTATATTGTCATTAAGTCTAATTCTACTGTCTATATTTTATTCATTGTATATTATTGGGCTGCCCAACATCAGACTGTACTTTAGCTTATGTATATTCTATATTTGTGTGTATTACACCTTTGTAAAATTTTTGCTTATTGTCCAAACTCGCCCTTTTTGGCCCTGCATGCTTTTGTTATTTTATTTAATAAATGTGGGGCCTGGGCGGTTGTTGGGACTGTCTTTCGTGGGCATTTGGTCTGTTGGACTGCCCCCGGGTTGAATTTGGCTCTGGGTTTGGGCGCCCGGCGCGTGGCGTCTTGTGATTCCTCTTTAGGCTCTAGATATAGGTGAACGTGGTGCTATACCGATTAACCTTTTGGTAAAGGGACAGTGCCCACGTCCTCCATTGCTTATCGCTTATAGAGACCATGGACTCTAGAATGGATAAAAGGTCATGCCGGAATATACGGCAGTAAAAGAGTGGACCAACTAGCTAAAAAGGCTGCTATAGGCCAAGATGCAGAATTTATAGATATCCTATGGCCAACTTCTCATCTATAAAAGACATCTTATATCAATCGCCATATCAAAATGGCAAGACGAATGGAATAACAGCGAAACGGGTAAAAGAACACGTCAAGACTTTGCCAAGGTAAACCCACAACGGCTAATTGCAAACCAACAATTAGTGCGCTTTGCTTCAGGCCACGGACCTTTCCCCGAATATTTCGAAAGGTTTAGTATTTCAAACACGAGTACCTGTATTTGTGGCCAGCTGGGAACGCCTGAACATTACATTACTAACTGCCCACTCACTAAAGGTTTTTATATTAAAATGCCAACAACAAATATTCAAGCTTTTAGTAAATTCTTAGTAAAGCAAAAATACACAGTGTAAAAAATCACAAAAACAATGGATATCCTAATAAAATTGGGCACAGATTTATGTCAAGTAATACAGGGTGGCGCAGGGAAACGAGAAATTTTGAACGTTACAGTTGGCAGCACTGTAGAGCCAGAAGTTGTTCGAAACTTTTGTGAGCGCATTCCCATTTAGTAATCATGGATCATTGGACTTGTGCGGAACGTGCAGTAGCTGTGAGAGCGTTTTATAAAAATGATGATAGTGCGACTGCCGCGCAGAAAATATTTCGACAGCATTATCAGCTTGGACGTCATGGACGTGTCCCATCTGCGCATGCGATTACAACGTGGATGCGTAATTTTGAAGACAGGATCTGCCTTGAAAAAGAAACCTCCAGGTGCCATTCCAACGGTACGTACCCCAGAGAACATTGAAGCTGTTACAGCTGCAATCGAGAGAAGTCCTCGCCACTCCGATCAACAGCATGTATCTTCGCTAGGGATTAAGCGACGAAGCCTACAAAGAATACTGCGCGAAAGTTGCAGATTGTGCAAAATTACATGAAGGAGACCCAGTCACGTATGGAGTTTAGTAGCCAGATATTGGCTAAAATCAACGAGGACGCGAATTTCCTTGGTAACATATGGATATCAGACGAAGCCCATTTTCTCCTCAACGGATTCGTGAACAAACAGAATTTTCTTTACTGGGCACAGGACAATCGTTGTGAGTTTCACCAGCGACCACTACATAGCGCCAAGGTCACAATATGGTGTGCTGTATCATATCATGGTGTTATCGGCCCTTATTTTTTTGCACGTGAGGATGATAGTGCAGCAACAGTAACATCCGCTCGATATGTTGAAATGCTTCAAACATTCTTTACACCGAGACTGTACGAGCTTAATCTTAACATCGAAAACATGTGGTTTCAGCAGGACAGAGCCACGTCACACACTGCTCGACAATCGATGGCAGCAGTTCGTCAAATGTTTGGAAGACGCACTATTTCACGTAACGGTGACATTGAATGGCCTGCGAGACTCCCTGATCTTAGTGTATGCGACTTCTTCCTGTGGGGATATCTTAAAGACAAGGTGTATCGTACACGTCCTGCAACAATCCATGAACTGAAGGCGAACATTGTTGAAAACGAAATCACCGCCATTCCCCAAGATTTGCTACATCGCGCATTCCAGAGTTTTCATAACAGGCTGTCAGAGTATGAACGCCGAATGGGAGCACATCTTTCCGATGTCATCTTTAAAAAGTAGAGACACTTTTGGACATTTTGATAGCAAAAACATAAATGGCATGCTAAATATATGCACTTTCGTTAATAAATTACTAGTTTTATGAATTTATTCGTGGAAATGACGTATATTTACCAAAAAATGCAACTAAAGCAAGCGCAACAAGATAAGGTTATAACTGCAAGTAAAAGGAAAGTAAAGCTATGCAATGATATTATAATAAATAACCAACGTATCATCTTGCGGAAAGCCAGATGAACGTTAAGAATTCAAAACGTACTCCTATTTCTTTCTCTGACGCGGAAAAGATAGGCGAATTTGTATTTCGGTTACTTATCTCGGTCAAAGTTTAAAAAAAAATAAAGGCAAAAACATTTTAATATTTAAAAAGGTCATCGGTTGGGAAGGAAAGGGGAAAAAAGAGCTAGGCAGGTAATTTTTTCTTCCCTCGATATTTCTGAAAAATTTCGGATTTTTGGAGAGAAAAATTTCATTTTCTTTCCCCAATTTCATATGCACAAAGAGGGGGGGGGGCAGAAAAGAGGAACACAAACATGATATAACACACCCGGAAATGGAACGCTCGCTTTTCGATTGTTCCCTGCGCCTGATGGCTGAAAAGCATTCTTTCCTTTCCTCTCTTCAACGTGTATTACGATATTTTCCCATTTTTCTACTACGCAATGTTATTGGATACGTTCAGCGGCGGCAGAAATAGATTTAGCGTGAAACTAAAGTAAAGAAACAAAGAGTCAAAAACTGCAGGAATAATGACAGTATCTTAAAAACATATTAAAATTTGGCTCTTATAAAAAGTCTATAAAGCAAACTTTTATTACTCTGGCATATTCCATATGCAACAATCTTCCTAGCAAGGGCATGCAAAGTTCCAACTCATTTTTATTTTCTGCGGATCAGGACGCCTATTCTATGATCACTGGATCTGTCTACAACTTGAGAGAACAATATCGACTAAAAAAAAACCGGTATAGACAGCCATCACAACTTATCGGTGAAAGCCATTCTGTGTCCTCAGTTGGTGGGCAGGTGAGTCCATTTAACTTTACTGAAAGGGAACAAGGCTTCAAGGAGCTTTAGACCAATCACAGTACAGACGAGTGACGAAATTTATAGCGCGCGCTGGCTGAAGTTCTAGGAATATTCTCCTATTATTTCACTAACTCACACGCTGCATTTGTAGTTCGAAAAAAATTGTACAAAACAGTATTATGACCAACACGCAGCAGAATATGCTGCTGTGTTATGTGAAGGAAAATCCCGTTAAGGGGAAAATTAACGCAGGAATATTTAGAGCAAAGAAATAAAGAGTGATATGGGATACCACGAAAGCAATGGTAAATAGATAAGAGTAAATGAATTAAGCTTACTTCAGATCATTTTAGAAATAAACAATTTTAATCATTTAAATTTATAATATGATTAATTTGCAATACAATCTAATAGCAAACTAAGTTTTTTTTTTTTTTTTTTCCATGCTTACCTTTAAATAAGAAATTAGAAAGAAAATATTTCTTTCTTATTATTTCTTCCCTTTTTTTACTTTCTTTTTCTATGAAAATTATTTCTTTCAGGAAAAGAAATAAAATTCATTCGTTATTACAGTATGGCTGATTGCTGCTGCATTCATCTATCACACACGCATCAAAATGCTTTATTTTAAACAATTTATTCTATAATTAACATGAAAGAAAATATTTTTTCAATATAAAATATATAACCAAAACTGAACTAATCTATCCTGTATGTGTGATTAATTCGTTTTGCAATTTTTGTCACACAATTACTAATACCTTTCTTTTTAATATTACATTGCTGTTATTTGAATTTTTTATATATTATAAGAACTGCTCAGTTTAAATACTCTTCCTTCTCAAAAGATTTTATTCTGTGAAAACAATTAAAAGATAGTAATATTTTCACAACGCAAGTACTAAAGTAAAAATAATCAGTGTAGGTCTCCTGCAGTTGAAGTCCTTGTCAAACCAGCGTTTCGACACATTTTAAATAGAAAACTAATAATAATCAATATCTCTTTTACAATATAAAAATGAGAATGATATGAACTTTTTTTTTTTTTTAATTTGCAAAGAAACAATTATTTTTTAATACTATATTAAGTTACAAAAGTTCCATGAACAAACCCTCAGTCTTATAGCGTTGTTACTTTATAGCATAATACAATAATAATGCAGTGTAATTTTGCTAACAAGCCCACCAGCCGCCGAGCGGTAGAGTCGCTGAACGCAGGTAGTTTGGTCCGAGGTTCGAATCCCGCGAACGAGGTGGCCGGCGTTTTCGTGGCTTTCCCCGTGTGTAACTTGTATACGAGCCAGTTTCGCTTAGAAAGGTAACGTTTTGCTTGTTACCTTTATTTATTAAATATCATGTTTTTCGCACTTAAACCATAAAATTCAATTCAACAGCAATATCATATAATTTAAAAAAAGCATATCTTTAGAATTTCCGATACACAGTCTCGCGCGCTAGAGATGAAAAAAATTTTTTTTTCTTTCAATGTTGCCATTGCTCGCTTTGAAATCGTTGGGTTTCTTAATCAAAAACTCACAAATGCTTTACAAAATATGAAAGAGATAATAAAACAAATTCCCAGTTCCAAATTTGGGCCTCCAGATGCCTATATTAGAATAGAGGATTACGTTATTCAGAATTTCATGGTTCAAGGTACCATTGTTTTATCACAGTGCGAGAAACATTAATACATTCTGAATATTCCTCATTATTTAATTTCTTTAAATATAATAGAGTGCGATAATACTTGGTGGCAACGATTTGAAAAGTGAAACGCCACAAAATGGCAAAACGAAATTAATAGCCCCTCTGAGCTAACACTTATTTCTAAAAATATCACACTAGTAGTAGTACAGCTACTGAAAAAAATATTATAAAGCTATTTTAAAGTTTTATATATATATATATATATATATATATAAAACTTTAATATATTTTTTTTTTGTTTTGTTTGTTTTTGTTATTTTACAGTAGTGTGAATTTCATGTAATAATGAACGACATTCCTTTTTGTGTTCACAGTATTATTCGTAAGGTATTCAACTGTTAGACTTTAAAGTAAACGTAATTCTTGCTGTACATAAATCGAGTAGAAGCTTATCGCATGTCTACATTTGTATTAAATCAAGAAGGTTAATGTGCTTGATAAACTTATTATCGTCTGCATTTTTAAAGCATACAATTACAATTTATATTTATAATTTCAGGAATAGTATAACCTTTCTTTCAGTAGAAATTGCGTTCTTGTTTTCTGAATGTGGCTCCAAATACTCTCTCAGTTCATCTCAAATTAAAATAACTATAAATTTTGGCAATCTGAAATACGCAATGAAAACATCTTTTGGCAGAGCAAAAGCATCAACATATTTCCTATAAATTCGCCATCGATTCAGAGATCTACAACAGTATTCTTCGCTTAAATATGAAAAAATCAGCGGCGAAAACGCATACAAAGTCATTGTCTACTTAGTACGTCAACTGCACAACCCTGATTGACGACGCGGCAACACTTTTTCACGCGCTTTCGACAACTTCCGTACTCAGAGAATATAGGATGTCGAGCAGACCTGTTTTTTACTAGCAGCGACATCTGGCGGCCCACAACTTGCTGTCGACTCTCGTAGCGTAGAATAACCGTCCAGGTCATTTTATAGAACTAATACCAAGATCTACTAATGCAAAAGCTGAATCTTTATCTTCAGATTTTAGCATACTGATAAACACTGCAGGAAGTTCTTTATTACTCACAGATATAGCATTTAATAAAATGATTCCCTTGAAAATAAATTTTATATATCGTGTCAACAAAAGTTTGTACCCAGCTTCCCGACTTTAAACTTTTTTTGTTACTTTATTTATTTTTTTATACTTTAGTTAAGGAAATACTCAGTATGAGGAAATAAAAAAAAAAAAATAATAATAAATAAAATAAATATTGATCGAATCATATACAAGAGCCGTACGAAAGTTTAAGAGTGAAATGTTAAAAAATAGTCTCATAAATGTTAAAAATAGTCTTATAAACAATAAAAGTAATCTGTGTTAATTTTATCAGTCCAATCCGTACAGGACGAAGTAAACGGTGCAAAAACTTGCAAAATTATTGTATCAGAAACATAGACAAATTCAAAAAGAATGAGAAAAAATTAGACGAATTTGTAAAATCATTTTGAGCAGATCCAGTCCACAAAGCAAAGCATGCGAAAGTAAGACTTCGCCTAAACCCTCATGGCGGTGTAGTTTGAATGTTCTTAATACGGTTGAATTGGGCATTCTTATTAAAATTTTAACAATTGTTTTAATTTAGATTAGACTGTATAACAGTTTTCCGTCTTTTATTAACAATATGAGCCTACCTCATATTCGAAGTTTCAAATAAGCCTGTTTGACTAAGTTCTATATTCCGTAACATTTGACAATTTCCTTCGTTTTCTGTATTTATTCGCTTTAAGCTACTATTTATAGAAATTTTTCTAAATTCATGTTTTGCATTTGAGTTTGCTCATAGCTTTACTCGCAGGTTACTAAGAAAAATGTTTTTCACTATACGTTTTAATTTCTAAAAATATTTTAATTACTTTGATACATAACACTATAACTTATTCCGTTCGTTGAACTGACGCGAATTTACTTCACTCGAACTCTAATTGGCGTTTTTAGCGTTTGAAACTTCAGTTTAGCGTCCCAATTCTCCTTTCCCTAATCCACGTAATTCGAGGTTCTTTTCCCTTTTTCAAATTTTTCATTTCTACTACTGTATATTTTATGTTACAATAGAAGATTTTCTAACTACTCTTATTAAGTTTTATCGGTTTAAAATTTGTTGTTTATATACATTCCTTTCTTTACACATTTAGGCTTTGTGATATAGGCGAATATATTTTTTCATTTCAAAACTTTTGTTGCGCTTTTGTTGAAGATTTTAAGAACTTACTCCCCATTTTTATTTTTATTTCATATTTTTTCTTCATATTTTCAAATTTTCATTTATTTCATTTTTTTCATATTTTGAATTACTTCTGTTTTACATGTTTTTGAACTCGGTCTACTAAGATTGTAAATTTTTATTAGATTTTTTAAGCTTTATTGCATGTTTATGATTTATGCTATTTTTTAACACGGTCTGTACTCTACTAAAAAAATGTTTTAAATTTGTCTATTATTTCGCAATCTTTTGGAATTTATCTATGTTTCTAATGCTAAAATTTTGTAATTTTTTGCATTGCTTACTTCGGTCTGTAGGGGATGGAATGATAAGAGACTCAGATTACTTTGACTATTTTTCTAAGATTATTTTAATTTCTTAAATTTTAAATTTTAACTTTAGTCCTTGCCGGTTCAAAAACTTTCTGTTTTATTTATATCTATCGTTTCACTAACCCCTGACGACGATGAAGCGGAATATGTAAATTTCATGTTTCTTATTTCACTTTTGGCTTTGGCCTGTTTGTCCACCTCCCATTTCTTATATTTTGCCACTGTGCTTTTTTGTGTTTTGCATGTGGTTTATTCCATATTGAATACGTGATGAGTTTCAAACATTATTTTATTTTGCATTTGTTTTTTACTTTGCATTTTTACACATACTATATATATAACAATATTCATTGTATAACAACATTGTTATGCACTGTGTCTAAACGGTGTCCGCCGATAACATCGCGGCAAAAACATCGCGCACGAAAACGTTGCGGAGAAAACAACGCAAATCAAAAACATCGTGCTACAAAACATCGTGGGAGAAAACATCGCAAAGAGAAAACATCGCAGTTCTAAAACATCGTGATACAAAACATCGTCGTCAAAAATAAAGCGGTTCAAAAACTTCGCAGTTTAAAAACATCGTCGTCGAAAATATCGTGGTAAAAAATAAAGTGTCTACAAATCATCGCATGACGATAACATCGCAGACATGCTTTTTCAGGTTTTAATAATTGTAAATGGATATTCTCATAATGATTTATGAGCGCAAGATGTGAAGAAGGATAATTTTTACTTTCACATTTTTTTATTAATTAATAAATTTTTGCTTAAAAAAGTAAGAAGGAAACTTAAGCATAGAAAATTAAATGCAACTTATAGATTATACTTTTCATGAAAAATTACCAGTAAAAACTTTATAAAAAATGATTTATTAATGGCCTTTTTTAGTTAACTATGTCGCTTTAAAATTCTATTAAGTGCTTATAAGTTGCATTAATTTTCTATGCTTAAGTTTTCTTATTTTCTCAGCAAAAATTTATTAGTTTATAAAAAAATGTAAAAGTAAAAATTATCATTCTTCACATCTTGCGCTCACAAATTATTATGGGGATATCCATTTACAATTATTAAAACCTGAAAAAATCATGTCTGCGATGTTATCGTCATGCGATGATTTGTAGACACTTTATTTTTTACCACGATATTTTCGACGACGATGTTTTTAAACTGCGAAGTTTTTGAACCGCTTTATTTTCGACGACGATGTTTTGTACCACGATGTTTTAGAACTGCGATGTTTTCTCCCACGATGTTTTGCAGCACGACGTTTTTGCCTTGCGTTGTTTTCTCAGCGACGTTTTCATCCGCGATGTTTTCGGTTGTAACCGTCTAAACAATAGATAATGATACAATGTAGACCTAACAATAAACACAAGTGTTGCCGTTGTTGGTGATGTATCTCACTTGTCGGACAGTAACATCAGAATAAGTCACTGAAATTCATCGTGGCAAGGAGTGCGCAAGATTGCGCCTGTCGTTGGCAAGAGCCTTGAGCTCCATACAGGTGAGAGTACAACGCTACTCAGTTCTGTCCCCAATTTTGATGAAGAGCACGCCGGGGGGGATGGGTCCGAGAGTCTTCCATCCCTCTTTCCCTACCACCAACCTCTGGAGAGGTGTTTCGGCTCGCAGCATATTTAGAGTATCCCCATGCCGCACGGACACTATATATTTACAAACATCAATGTCTTCTCTGGAATTTGAACCCAGGCCCTTCCGTATAACAGTCAGTGTCGTTAAGCACTATATGGGCTGGGCGGCAGAAACACAAATAAACATGTTTTGCAAGCTATACATTAATTTATCTCCATCTATATAACAATATGAACTGTGCAGCTGTTCATCAGGTATCTAGTTGACTGAAGAGTTATATATCAGAAGTACCAGACGAATAAAAAAAGCGGGAACATCAGAACATTGAAAAGCTACCAATTGCTGGCTCGCAAACTAAATTTACAGATTATGCGCAAAGCTTTCCTACTTAACCCTAAAACTTGACCTGCCCAATCACTCTATCTCTTTCCAATTCAACAATAGTTCCACGCATAAGGTCAATCTATAGCAACTCTACGTTTCTAAAACTGTAAACGCCGCATTTACAACGAAAATATATTCACGGGCTCTGTAAAATTGCTTCGAGAGCCGAAAGCGAACCACGGACTACCAGGTTGAGGCATATGGTCTATTATCCTAAAATAAAACTTCAATCAGCTGAATTGTAACTAACTGCTAGAGTGTACATTAGTATATATGCAAATCATTTTAGAAATATGCTATGCAGTGTCATGATGCCAGATATATTGTTAGCTTTGCATCGCAATATTCTTTTCGTTGAATTTTTTAAACTAGTGTACCAAAATGTGAGATAATGTTTTCATCGTATTCCCAGCTGCCTGCTACATATACATTTAGAAAAATCTCCACTGGGAATTTTTTTCCGAATTCTTCAAATATTTACTAGTCTTGCAGCTCTAGTGCTAGTCTTGAAGCTCTAGTGCCATCACATTCCAGTCTGCGAGAACACGATGCATGTCCATTTTATTTGGGAGAATAAATATTTCATAGCAACGCATTTTGCCTTCCAACCCTTAGAAGGAAGGAGTTGGTTTTCAAAGAGAGCGTTTGGGTTGAGATACTGAACACACATTCATACTATGGTTGTATTTCTGTCACATTAGGTAAAAAAACGTAAGATAAGAGTTAGAAAAATGGTTATTGATGAAAAATATTATATATCAGTGATGGTTAGTTTATGTAACTAAGACGGTCAATTTAATATGAGGGCGGGTAGGGAGGGATGGGCGAAAATTTGTTACCCTACATTTAGATATTTTTAATGAAATATTTGTTCGTAAATTTTAAGCCTTCATTTAAAACTTACTAAATGAAAAAACAACTTATTATTATTGAGTTACTCAGTTAAATGTATTGAATTATTGCGCAAAATAGTATGTAACACCTGCTGTGGTTTCTAATAACTTAGCTAGGTCAATAAAATAACAACAAGGTGTTATTTACATTCCGTGAAGTAATTATCACCACCAGATTATCTAACCACCACAAAAAAAAAAAAAAAAAAAAAAAAAAAAAAAGAGATACGGAATTAAAATACTTCAAGTTTATTTTAACTCATCACTTACTTATGTTTAAATTAAAATATACAAATAAAAAATTACCAGCCAACCTGCACTTAGATTCGATACAAGCTGTTTATTCACAATTTCTATTAATTCAAGAATTTTAATATAATCCAGCAGGAAATAATAAACTGACTGAATGGAAGCATAACAGTAAATAACTGTTTCAGATCATTATTATAATTTATATAAAAAAGGCTAAACATAACTGAATGGATTCCTGCACCGCTATTTCGCTACCGAGTTGTCGCTAAAGCATAATTTCATCTCGTTGGTTGTTCAACATAATTTTCCTCGTATAATGAATGACGCCTTTTCTTTGAAAAAATTCTCTTGCAGACTTTTCGTCATAGGCAATCCCCAAATTGTTAAATCCATAGAATATCAAAGAAAAGGATTTAAAATAAAAAAAAAGGATTTCAAAATTAAACTAGTATTTCAATGGCGTCTTAAGAAATATAGAACTATCTAAACTTACGCAATTTGAAATCAGCCCATAGGCTAGATTTGGCGCGCTGTTTAAATGGGCGCGTTTGCTAGATTTGACGCTTTTGCGCATACATTTTCGCTGCAATTTTTTTACTGTCCTTAAAATGGAATATTACCAAAATTTCTTCCTATTAATGTTACATACGAAGGGAGCCATAAAAAGGTTCATGGACCTATGGAAGTGGAACCCGATCGAACCGATTTATCTGTTCAGACACTGGTGAGTGACATTTTGGGAAAATTCCAGTTGCAAATCTTAAGATCAGTTTAAGGTAACATGGTACTTGCGTGTTATCACAACCATCTTAGAAGAAATCACCAAATTTTCAGAATGTGCCCAACTCTGGTAACCATACTCATAACCATTTTTCAATCAATCATGCTGAATCAACCAAAGTCGTCATTTTCGTACGCGTTCTTTTCTTTTCTCTTTCTTTCTTTTTTTTTTTTTTTTTTTTTGTATTGCAACTTTCAACGATGTTTATAAACACATCATAATGTTTTTTTTTATCTTCAACTTAATTTTAAAATATACGCTGTAGAATATTCCAGCAGTGGAAAAAAATGTTGTAAAATCCCTGAAGGAATTTTGCCGCAAAAAAGGAAACAACAAGGAGATGAGTTTAGTAAACAGCCAATCTGTGTACTTTTTAAATAACATTTTCCTATTTTAACATTTTTACTGTAATTTTACACATTTTTCAGTGTTTGTGTGCAATTAAATTAATATTTATTATTCTTTCACTTAGAGATACTTCTTATTTGGCTTTTATGTTTTTATGTTTCTGCACATTCATTCAATGTTTAGTATTCTATCGATTCTAATCACTTTCACATGCTAGCGGTTAAAACTGATATTAAGTTCATCATTTATTCTACGTTTTACTGCATATTCGATACAATTCTGTTACGTCTGTTATTTTCAAATTTTACCTTCCATTTGCTATCTTATTAAGTACTTACAAATATGTAAATTATCTATGTTTTCATTTAAATAGATTTAATTATTTAATACCTGTAACATTAAAATAATTTAGAATTTCTAAACTTGAAAGAAAAGTAGAATAATAGTACGAAATAGCTTTCTTTGAGAAACATAGTTTATTATAGAAATATTAAAAACTAAAATTTTTAATACAAATAAAGCAGTTATTTATCTTAATTTTAAAAAAATGGAGACGAAAATAATTGTGAAATACGATAGCCATTTAAACTGACATAAACTAGTTTTGAAACTCACAAATACAGAATCTAGCCTAAAGGTAATAGGCATACGTGACACAGTAACTCTTACTACTTCAGACATATGTTTCATTGTTAAGCATAGTTTGCCGTCAGATATAAAAATGACAAAACTGTATTGTTAATATTTGGGTAAAGTAAAGAATTTAGATTCATTTTTTTGCACAAGAATTCGAAAATATAACTGCTGCATATTTAGATTGTTTTGGTTTATTTGATTCAAAGCATTCTAGGGCTATCTAAGATAAAGCTAAGGGGAGAGATGTTTTCTTGGAGCAATTTTTAAGGGAAGCTGGCTCGTATCCATATTATAGATAGGGAAAGTCACGAAGGGACTCGAGCCCCGGACTGAACTACCAGTGTTCAGCGACTTTACCGTTCGGCCACTGGTGGGCGTCATATTTAGACGAAATTTTAAGAAAGAAGGAAACATAAAGTTCCTAAAACACTTACATTTGATAGCCCTATTCTTATATTTCCACTTATTGCTGACGCCATCTAATGTGGGAAAAAATGATTTTAAGGTGTTCGAATATCTTTAAAACGCAATTTTCACCCAAATAACGTTTTTAGACCGAAAGTATTGTTCTGCTAAAAATATGTATTGTTTATATAACTATCTTTAATTATTTCAGAAGGTCAAACAACAAGAATTAGCGTAATATTTGTAATTTTGCAGGACTAGTTTCGACAGGTTGACTAGTTTCGTTAGTTTGCTATTGACGGGGTCAGTTGACGGGTATTGATCAAACATCTGGCAATAAAGATAAAACTTTTTTTCTTGATCTATAGAATCTGTGTGATTTTCAGTTCCTGTGTTCCACAGTGTTAATTAACTGGTATATTTGATTTGAAAAGTTTTTCTAGGGTGGTAATTCAAAGCAATGACAATTGTGATGAAGACATAATAAGCGGTGTTATTACCCCAAATTTGCTTTCAGAGTAAATATCATGTTTTACTAAATGCTGTACATGATTTTACAAAATCAGCATTTTCATGCTAAAGAGAATTATCAGAAAAATGTTTGCATGAAGAAATTCAATATACAAATCTGAATTTAAATTTTGAATTCAAAATGCAATTTTGAGAATTATATCGACATGTCATGACTGACAGTGCCCCAAAGATGTTTCGTATGCAGTGCATTTAACTGTATATCACGTATTATTAACTACAATTATGGATTACATGGTGATTTGAAAATCTTATCTCATTTAAAGAAAGATAATTTAGGACTTTTGCATTAGGGATATATAAATTTAGATAGCATTCATATCTATAATTTTAAACAACATGTTACGTAGAAATAGAAAAATAGCATAGAAAAATTTTGAGATCAAATAACGGAAAAGAAAATTGGTAAAACTATACAGATGGTGAAATTTTCTAGTCGGGCGCATTTTAAAGCTTAATTTTCATTTTAAAAGTCAAGTCAATATGTGGCTAAATGTTTTTTCCCCTCTGAAATAACATTTAAAAAATTTTGCCTTCATGGAAAACATCATAATGTAAAAAATTGTTCTCCAAATTACGCAAAATTTTGCATGAAATGTGTATCAGAGTTTAAAAGAGGTGTTGGAGATCGTTACACTGTTTCCTTTTCAAAAATGTAAAAGAATGCCTTTTCAAAACTGGTAACAAGAATAAAAGTTCGAAGGATGTAACGGTCAGGTGTGTTTTTATTACTATTGTAGTAGCTTCAATTATCTTTTGTAGCTTGACTTCTTATAGAATAGATTAGTCCATAGTTATTTGCTAATAGTTGCATTGCGGTTATCTTGATTATAAAAAATAAAGTCATGTGGTGTAAAATGTATACACCACATGACTTCCTCGTACGGCATATTAAATTACATGTTTTTTTGCTGCATTTTATTTAAACTTATTTGTTTGAATTTCATTAGCGATATATTTCGCATTCAATAAATTCAGTTCTCACTTCGCGACAAGGCAAAAATACATAAAATCTCAAAATACCTTTATTAAAAATTGAAAAATACAGAAAAATATAAAAAGAAAAATTCTGAAAGTTTTTCAGATTTTATATTACGTCCAAAGGGTTTTTTTATAGTTTTGTGTGTTGCCTTTATTTATTAAATATGTTCTTCGCACTTAAACCATAAAATTTAATTCAACAGCAATATCACAATAAAACGTAATATTACATCATACTAAGATGAATGACCATGTTGTCCAAGTTTTTCTTATTTTTATTCACAACACATCTCAACATATTAGACTGAAATATAATCCACATGTAATTAATCAAGTAATCCAAGAAAAAGAATAAAGAATAAACTAACTTAATAAGAAAAAAAATATCCGTTACATTCCGAATTCTAAATATTTGTTTACATAAGCATTTATCGCAAGGCCTGCCGGGAGAAAGATATCTGATGATTGCAAACGCACGATCGGCAGAGATCACATGATTAAGTTTATATTCAACAGTTTCAAATGTGAATGAACTCAAAATGCCAAAACGAAATTAACAGCCGTAATGACCAAATTGCCCCTTTGGGTTTACGCAAAAACAAGGAATTCGGCCAGCGGGTAAAAAAGCATATTTTTCGGTGCATAAAAGTAAAGTTTACTTTTGGTCCCACTCAGCAAAAAGATACTGAAGGTGCAGAACTGAAAATGAACTGACGTAATTCACTATTTTGCTAAATTTTAAATGTAAACAAATATGGCTGCTATGGTAAAAAAGTAGGCTTAGCCGCACTAAAACAACTTTTAAATTGTTGCTAATTCTGCAACTATTGCATGCATATTAACTAAAGGCATAAAAATTTTAACCGAAAGATAAGAACAACATAATTCAATCATTTTTAAAGCAAATAATGCACAATTTACCAATATGTAAGAATAAAAAAACTGAGCTCACTGAATATATGTATACTTTCGGTGCAACCAAAAAAGGGAGATGTACAACTACATGTTATTGCAGTCCTATATACAAAATTTGAACGTTCTGAGGCTACTCGGTTTTGAATAATGCGAGACGCATACACGTACGCACGTACAGACGCCTCGAAAAAAATATCTTCTAAATCCATTTTAAATTAGTTTTATAATTTGTTTGGAGGATAAATAGTCCTTTATTCTTTCCTTACGTATACAGATGTCATGGAAAAAACATCGTTAAATTGCATTCGAAAGCGATCAAAATGGAAATTTGCGTTGAAATATAGTACGCGATATTTTTTGCGATTACAGTACTTCCTTTACTTCGCACAAGGAAGTAAAAAGAGAACTAACTACTGAACGATTAAACAGATTTCATGGAAAAATTTATATATATTATAAGGTTCCCGCCTGCTTGGCATGCCTTCGTGGTGTGGTGGTCTGCAAGCTGGGCACGTATTCCAGAGGTCCGTGGTTCGATTCCCGGTGCTAATTTTTCATCTCTCCGGCTTGGAAATAACCTAATGTCTCTACAATAGGATTTTATATTGTTTACGTTTTGTATTCTAAACAATACAAATTACGAAATACTCGAAGTTTTTTTATTTATGATTTACAAAAGAACTAACGTTTTGGTATTTTTACTTATTAACCCAAATTCAATATGCATGTTAACGTTTAAAGCCAAATGCAATGTGCATGTGTTTTCCTTTTCTATATCAAGTTCTTAGTTCTTATCCTTTCAACAATACACAATGGGGAAGAATCAAATAGTTTTGAAGCTTCTTTTCCAAAGGTATTCGGATACCTTGAAAATAAAATGCTTAGTTCCTAGTATCATAAAAATTCAAGATATCCAATAAGAAGTTCAGGAGATCTGTATTTTAGTTCTACCTGACTTACAAGTTTTCTTCGAGATTAGAATTTATTGACTGCTTACAAATTGAATTCCTTTTCTGCTCAGGAGATGAAAAATTCAACAACTATTGGCGAAATTTATTGCACAGTAGCAGAGAGCATCGCAATATAGAATTTTCAGGAAAACTAAGCAATGACTCTGACTGCTGATGGTACTTATGTTTTCAGATGATAATGAAACCTATAAATTTATAAAAATATTAATCTGTTTTTCGTTTAAATGCAACAAAGTGCCTAAAAATGGGCAAATGATTGCTTGTGTAACTGTGAACATACTGTATGACTATAGGAATACTTATTTATTAGTCATATAAGTATTAAAATCAAAGTAATTTACAAAAGCAATTTACATTAATTACAAAGTAATTTATTTAGAGCAAATGTTTATAAAAGTTATTATTTAGATATACTATAAATTATACCAAGAAGATATAATACGCAAATTAAACGTAAAAGTTGTTAAGAAGTAAGGATGTATTATTTTTAAATCTCTTAGTTTCTTTTATAGACGTGCAGATATATATGAAAGTTATTACTGTTGCTGTGTTTAATTGTGTAATTAAATGGAATAAATTTCTCATTTTTATTGCCAAATTTATTTCCTGAAAATCGGAATAGAAAACTTATGTGATATATACCACTGAGTCACCTTCTCAGTCGCCTTTTGAGTGAGAAAGAATGTAAGGAATTTTCTTATTCCTTACTACCTGCCTTCGTGGTGTAATTGGAAAAACACCCGGGTGGTCGCAGTCCTCCTATGTGCTGCTCCAAAATAAATCTGATTGTTTTATAAATGCATTAATTAACAATGTTGCACTCGGAGTGAAATTTACACAATGCACCTCCTTAAATATCGTATCTTTGTAACCATAAATCTTACGTACAAAAACTTACACAGGCAACACTAGCATAAATCAGATAATATTAGTTTAATCAGATGCGTAATAACTTACACAAAATGCTTCCTTATCAGTATGTAGCTTTGTTACCATAAATCAGAAGCCTCTGAATTATATGCTGAAATATCTGGAGAAGAAAAATACGAAAAGCGGAGGAATCTGCAAGTAAGTGTAATATTTACTTTTTTTGATTTAAAAGATAAAGTCCAGACAACAGACATTTTTGAAGTTAAACAAATTAACTTTTCTTAATATCGATATTCGCTAAAGAATTGTGTAAGGTTACACAACTAGAACTCAAAGAACTCGGTGATACAGATAAAAATCTCATATGCAATGCATTATCAATGGCTGGAATTCTGCAAATCTTATAACTTGGCAATGGAGTAAAGCTTTAGTAAATTGTTTCAAAAGTATTGTGAAATAATTCTTAACATAAGTACTTTCAAGTAAGTAACTGACATACTTGAAAGTAAGTAAGCAAATTTATTTGGTTTACCTTTAAAGTTTTTGACCAAGAGAAACTTATTAGGTATACAAGTACCCTGGAATTTGTACTTTGAAAAACTGTTCAAATAAAATCTCACAGTTTGTAAAGAAATTCCAACACAGATGTTCTGTTATCGGTAGTCAAAAATGATGACAGATGAATCAATAAATGGATATGTCATGTCCAAATGCAAGATGGTACAAAAAATTTGCTGCTGTTTCAAATGCTGGAGGTTTCTGCCGAAAAAATCTAAAAATTAGTTATTTTAATTGATAGCAATAAAAATTACGCAAAATAACGACATTGATAAATTTCATAATTTTTACTCTTTTATATACTGAGCTATAAAATGCAAATAAAATATATTAATTATTCATTTTTAAAAATTATGATTTAAGAAAACATAAGCAATTTATGCTTTTATCATTTAGCCTAGTTCTTAGCTTTAAAGAAAATACCCTCTCAGCTTCAGCTGATGTTATAGGAATTGTTCTCAAAGCTATATGATTTTATGCAATATTTAATGATCGATTTAATGTTGAGTCAAATGAAAACAGTTCTTGCTTCACTACCTTTCTCAAGCCGAAATTCTTACTATTGAACAAGGTAGAACATTTGTCTTTGAGTGGATGGCTTTTTCTTATCTTTTGTCTAGCGTTAAAGATTTTCTTCCCTAAAGTGTATGTATTCTTTTTTTCTGAGTGCGAAGAGTTTCACAGTGATTCGTCTTCCTCACAAAAACATCTTGTCAACATAATTATTTTAGCTTGCTGAATCAAAGAGGTTTTATTTGATAAACTTGACCAGATTATGAAATGTTCAATGACGAAAGCAAATACTCTTTCAAAAGTTAGCAAAGTCGCGTTTCAATTGCATGGTTTTTATAGGTCACGGGAAAATTTGACTGGCTTCAAGCTTGCTACAATTGCGAAATATTTGTCGTTCTTTAATATCATTTAGGAAACTAAATCCAGGGTATTTTGCTGTCTAAACAAAACATGTTTTCACAGCCAGACTCTTCTTTAACATATTTTTGTAAATATCATTCATGTGAGGTGATTATCTGAATACTTTTAAAATACATCTTATCTTTTTTAGAGTTTCATTTGTATTAGTCATAGAATTATTTTCTGCATGAGCAATATGAAACATAGCATCTGTTGCTATATCGCTTTCAAATTCTAAATCTAACGCTTTGTATAAATCTTCAATTAGTTCTTCACTTTCATCAATATCTCTTCATTCTTCTTCATGTAATATATTTTTTATCTCACCACTATTTCTCCCAGATCCACACTTTTCTATGCATAGCTTAGGTGTCACTCATAACTCGTTACTTTTCCAAACTTAACCATCATACTAGTACCACTAGTAACACACATAACGAAGCGCTTTTCAGTTGCTATTGCGAATGACTCTATTATTTTAATACACTTTTCTGCTGAAAACGATCTACTAATTCTTAACATTTTTAAGTTAAAAAATTTACCTTTATTCAAATGAATGTTTATGCTCAAACATCGTCTACTTTTAAGCAATGTATATTCATTAAGCGTCAAGCTACAACCTAGTCCTGCGTTTAACGCTGATGAAATTTCATTTGTAACCTTATAAGGTTTTACTTTATTCTAACCAGTTATTTTTATTTGGCTTTCTTATATCTTCTGATTTCAGTTTTCTGCCGGCATGAAAATTTTGTATGATGTAGACGTAAATTTTAAATGTGTTTCAGACAGCAGTATTTAAGCTGCGTTTCAAGAGTTCAAAAGAGTAGTAGCGTTGTTCCGATGCTTATGCTGAGAGATTAAAATTAGCTCTCTAGTTCGGTGTTTGACACCTTTCAGTTTATACTGATATTTCTCGTCTTGGCTTTGCTGCGTGCAGTCGATTTAGCGTTAATTTAAGCTAAGGAGTCAGTCATTAGAATTCTTAATTTACTAGTGATTTGTTACATTCTTATTTTCAGTTACGTAGCCACAAGTGGTGGTGATTCGTGAGCACGAAGGTTGTGCATCTGTTTATAACTTAGATTTAATAAATGTTATTTAAACCTTTCTTCTGCAGTAATTTGTTCTTAAAGACATAGCGAGAGTTCGCTCTTAGCCTTCAACGTAGGGTATAAGAGTGTATGCTCCCCAAAGAGTACACGCAAATTCTATAACTGGGGCCCGAAACAGTATAGGGCAATGGAAACCTCTACAAGTGATCTGGTCCCACCCACGCCTACAGCACCGGTGACTCAAAACAACCCTATGGAAGGTTTTGGCTACATTGTCAACACCATGAGAGCTTCAATAAGACCCCAATGCCTATTTGACGGAAAAGGTTCAGCAGCAGATTTTATGGACCAGCTGGACGACTACTTCTTTTTTTATCCAGTGGACGAAATTCAAAAAGTAGCAATTTCAACATCAGTCCTCCGAGGATAAGCCTGGAGTTGGTACACAGGCATCGGCAAGTTTCTACTGGGAGAACCAGGTACGCAAACGTACACGTACGAAAACTTTAAAACCGCCCTGCTAAAAGCCTTTCCAGTCGTAAAGAATCCTGCGCGGTTAGAAGCCGAACTGCACAATTAGTACCAGATGAACGGGGAAGACCTCAAGAGCTTTATTCTATGTAAAATCCAAGTGGTTAAACTATTGTATGGAAGAAAACTTGAAGAAGTAATTCAAACCATCTTGTCGATATTATTCCCAGTGCAAGACTATAGAAATAAGAAATCCGTTGATGTTGGAAACTCTGTTTGAGCTGGCCACAAAATACGAAAGCCACCGCATTTCAAACAACGAACGCACGCAGATGTATCGGCAAGAGTATAAAAATTTCTGCACGCTTAAGCCAGACGAACGACGGCAGCGGAACTTCGACCGCAAGAATTTTCACCAGAGAGAAATAATTTCATTTTAGGTACGGACTTCCTCAAAGCAGCGGAAGGAAGAATAAAATTTCAAGAGACCACCATCACGCTGGACATGGCGAAGGCAAAATCTGAGGAAGTGAAGTCTCCAGCGCTGGAGCTAAGTAATTTGAAAGAGGACGAAAAAGAAAAACTTCAAAAGTTGGTAAGAAAATCTGAAAATTTACTTATCGAGACCAACCTGGCCTCACACACGTTGTAAACCATTTGGTAGATATTGGGGATAATTAACCCTGTAGGGCTATACCCTACAGGTTCTTCAAGTTAAAGAAGCCATAATTAAAGAGCACGTCAGAGAAATGCTCAAAAATAAAATAATTTTGCCTTCTAGTAGCCTGTTCGCAAGCCCAGTAGTATTATGTCGGTAGAAAAACAATCCACGGCGTTTTGCCATAGCTTACAGGAAACTAAATAACATGACAAAATATCCGGTATACCCCTTACCATTTATAGAAGAAATAATTAGACAAATAAATTCCACAAAATATATGACAACGTTAGATCTTACCTCTGGCTATTTTCAAATCAGTGTGAAACGGGAGGTTGTTAACAAAACAGCGTTTATCAAAGTCTGGCGTGAACGCATTTTTACGCATGCCATTTGGTTTATGTGGTGCCGCCGCTACGTTTCAACGAGCTATGGACATAATTTCTTTGGACAGTTCTCGAAAAATCCACGCACATCTATCTAGACGATATAATCGTCTGGATACACTAGATGTATTATACTGGCCGTACAAAAATTCCGTGTATATTTCGGAAACTAACCGGTAACAGTCTACATTGACAATGCTGATATTCTTAGATTTTAGTCAGGTAAACATTTATCACCTCGCTTGATAAGGTAGGCATTGAAACTGCAGAATATAATTTAGTCTTGAAACATTTACCAGAGAAAGAAAATATCGTTGCTGATGCTTTGTCTCACGTTAAATTAGACGAACAGGGGAATCGAGGTAAATGCACAAAGCTAACGTCAACAATCTTGGACTCGCGAGATACCACTATCGCTGAACTAAAAACGGATCCAGAATTTAAAACACTTACGTATATTTACAGGACCCAGATAACTTTGAGCATCCAGATTCAACAGCCATAAGAAACAGGACTGCTCATTATGAAATTATCGATAATCTTTTATTTTATTCAAAAGTTACCAATGAAAATAATGAGCTTAAGGCCGTCATCCCAACAACAATCTAACGTATTAGCTTCTTCTAATATATAAAAAATCATACGTAAACTGTCAAATTGAATCAAAGAAATTCTGCCTTTACAACTGAAATTGCACCATTTATTAAGCACTTTAATAATTATTTCGAAACGAGAGAATTAAACATACATTAAAGTTTCTCTGAAAGATAACGAAATTTATGCAAAATAAAAAACTCCTTTATAGTCGAAGTTTGAAACTTGCACCAGAATCTCAAAAGTCATGTTTAATTTTTTCTGTCGTTGTTTAGGCAGTCTAGTAGCAAATTCCACACAGCTGTCAAATCTGTTGCAGATCTGAATAAAGGAATGTGACTCTTGTGCGGTATTCAAAGTATCATCAAGTCACATTTCTTTCGAAATAGTTGGAGTCTTCTGACACGCATAAATAAATAATAAATTACGGAGTAGAAAACAGGGTAATGGATTTAAGATGCAAAAAAGGGATGTTATTTAGTTTCACTTGGGGAATTAGCCACAATCATTGTTGTTTTCTGACAGAAGAGAACGTAGCAGTCAGTTACAACAGAAATAGTGAATTTTTTTTTCACATTTGGATTCAATAGATCAACACTGATCCGAATTTCTCGATTTATTCTAATATTTCTCCTACTTGCGTATTATTCCGTAGATGAAAATTTTACGGCGAATGTGGAGATCAAATTTAGGCACACCTGCATTGGCTATTAATTTCAGTGGCAAGTAGGTTAATTATGCATTTTGATTTGTAATGTAGTAAGTTAGCTTATTTAAGATTATTTGTGTATGGCAAAGTATACGAGGGTTATTTGTCTAGGGGAAGGAGTACTTTCTTAGTGAGTCAAGACACAATCATTAATCTACAAAAGAAGCAATTTTTGTTTTGTAATTGCGCCTAAAATTGTTTCTCGAGAGGCAAAAAGTACAAGATTTTCTGATTTCATCGTCCGGAAGCAGTTTGGTTTTAAATGATTAAATTATAATGAATATTAGTAATATTTTAGACGACTTTTTATTGTTTAGAGGCTATGTAAAAGATTAAATTTTGTTTTTACAGAATACTTGCAACTCATAGTGACGAGATAAATAATAATGATGACGATAATAATAATAAAACTCTGTATATTATTTTGGGGAAATATTTTTGTGACAAGAATTAAATTAATACTAGGTTCGATATTCAAAGGCATTTATGTTTTCAACCACATTTATTATTTATGAGCCCACCAGCGGCCGAGCGGGAAAGTCGCTGAACACTGGTAGTTCGTTCCGAGGTTCGAATCCCGCGAACGGGCTGGCTGCATGGGCGTTTTTGTGGTTTTTTCCACGTGTAACGTGTATACGAGCCAGTTTCTCTTAGAAAGTCCTCCACGAAGGCATCCCTCCCCTTAGGTAGATAGCCGTCGAAGCTTTGCCATAATCACATACACACATTTAATTCATGCTGAAGGAAAACAACTTGATTCATTCGCTTTTTCTACTACTCGCTTCTCCTCGCTTAAAGTTTTAAATCTGAGTTTGAATTATTGGTCAATGCAATAACCGAACAAGAGACAATGAAAGTTGGCTAGAAGTTAGCATACCTTTTTTTTAAGACAGATCTTGCTTGATTCTGCCGAAGCAAACTTTATAGAACTATTGTATAACAGTAGGCATCACAGAAAACTAATTACGTACTCTGAAAGAATTTGTAGTTAGTAACGTAAATTATTTCAACGATTGTTTTTAATATTTATTTAAATTATCCTTTTACTTTCCTCTTTATCGAAGTCTTTCATTTAATCTGAGTGAGTAAGAACCTGAACACTAGTAGTTCGTCTCTGCTAACTTTGTTGCTCATTGAATAAGATACATACACGGAGTATTTGCAGTGGTGTTTATTTGTAATTTTAAGACCAGTTAAGGAAAATGAACTGTCCTACCCTTTGCTTTGTATATTACACATTTATTCATCATCGAAATTTACAGAATTAATACACAGTTAATTTTCTCACCATTGGAAAGAGAATTTAGAGCGGAATATTTTCAATATGTCCGCCATTTAATTTCACAACCACTTACAAGCGTATCTTTGCATCTTCTCACAACCTTTCAGAATGCGTCTTCCGAACTTGCACAGCAAAACTGCACAATAAGAGCCTTGACGTGCACTACATTTACCTGCTTCTTTGCGAAAACCTCATCTTTCGGAAACTCTCATAAGAAGAAATCATTTGAATTAACATCCTAACTATGTGGTGCCATTATCTGCCACCTTCATAGACTTCAGGAGACCGATATGACATTACAATTACACTAAACATGTCACACTGAAAATCAAGAATAACATTTGCAATATGTGGGCAGGTTCCGTCTTGCATGAGCCACTGAGTCTGAGACCTGTTGCCATTTTTAAGTGTGCGGGCAACTTGATGGGCGCCGTCTATTCTTCTCCAACATAGAGCCAGTAGATTTCTATTTCTGATTAAGACTGTTCGTGGTCAGTCTGTCTGCAAGAAACCCATGTGGTTCCAAAATGTGCGCGAAAACATCGGTTATATCGCCACTAAACATTTCGTTTCTTCAAAAACATCGTAACTTTCACCTTCTCCCGTTTCGTCCTCAACCGGCTGTTAACCATCATCTTACAGACTGCTATTTCGTGACAGATCTGAGTCCGGCACTGACTTCTCCTGATATCTACCGGATTTTCCACGAACAAAAGCATCCGAGCAATGCCATTAACATTCAGTATATAACGTTAAAATTTTATTAGGTAATTGAATGACATGACATTTTATACGCCAGCCTGTAGTTACGAGTACTTGCACAACTGTCTACACAACTAAGTTAATCTAATTTCTAATGTTTTCTCCTAATCCTGTCAAAAGTATGTTGCAATACGAAACAGAAGAAACCTTATTTTGAGATGCAATAAATGCTTCTAAATGTAAATTTTTACATGTTTCGCCGAAGCTAACATGCTTATTATTAAACGAACAGGCCAAACAATATATTTACAAGTTAAGTTTCTTTTTTACCCCGAGAACATGCCGGTCCAAATATTTGTAAAGTCATTAGGTTATATCAATGCAGCAACGTGAAAAATGTGCTGTGCCTTTGCCGGGATTAGAGCTTCGGACCTCCCAAATATGCGTCGAGAGTGCTTTCAGCTACATCATGAAGGCATGTGGAAAAGGAGGGATAAAATACTTTGCATACTTCTTCTTTCATGTTATTATAACTTAGCATTATTTAATGATAAATACATTCATTACTTGATTTTTATAACAACAATGAGTTAGTACACAGTAACTCAATGTTGCACTGTGCGCAATGTTGTTGAACTCAATGTTGTATAAGTAACTCAATGAGTTAGTATATAGTATTTGAATGTTAGCAACACAGTAACTTTCAACAAAATAACAGTACGTGATTCTAATATTTCTGAAAAAGGAAGGAATATTTCCCATGCAACGTCTGCACATAAATGTACACGAACTTTTGTCCACACGTGGTTTCAATACTGCCATAAAATTTCACTGATAATCGACATAGATAAATTTCAGCTGCTTTTATAATACTTTGATTTTATGCATTTGCAATTGATAGATAAGGTGATTTGTTATTCTTTTAACTGAATTTATTACTACGTTTTTAAAAATAAAGAATTCCACTTCGCATTTCTTTGTTAAAATCCCATCGTATAAAATATACATTCATTTTACTCTTTGGCAATTTGCCATGTATATGTACATGTCAATTTTTGACTACATTTGTAACAGTTATCCTGTTTAAAGTCTAGTAGTTTATATTGTTCTTAGTGTGTTTCTGAAGTAAATGCCACAAATAAATCACTTTATTTAGAACAATGCACAGATCTAGGTTTGAAATTTGTACCGCGTTTTTTACTGCTAGGTAAAGAAATAACGTAACTGATATTTAACTGAAGTAACACTCATTAATCAGTTATTTTAAATGACATTTGGATATTCAGAGTAGAAAAGCGCTCGAATTTTAAAATAAATTACGATCTTAAAAAGGCAATACGAGGAAGACAACCTTAAAATTTAGGTTTAAATTATGTCAGATTATAATATTTGTAATACTCAAAAACTTAAAACTGTTTATTTTAAGAAAAATGACTGAAATACAGACTGAAACTAAAACATTTGATTAGAAAATAATACTTTCTGTTTTGAAAGGAAATGACTTTGTAAGCACTCAACCAAATTCATGGCAATTGTGACCACGTTTTGGACCATTTCATATACTTCCAATGAATAGAAAGAAAATGAAGAAACGTTTGTTTGTTTAATTAAATGAGACGATGTATATGCAGGCTATTTGTGAGTGATGACTTCGCTGAGGACTTTATAAGGAAAACTGGCTCGCATCATGTTTCACGTAGGAAAAGTCACAAAACTTCCATGCAGTCAGCCTACTCGCAGGAATTTGAACTCTGTGGAACTACAACTGTTCGACGGCCGTTTTTCTTATTTGCATGAGATACACCTGAAGTTTTCTTATTAAATTTGTTTCAGTGGAACTTGCAGAATATTTTTCAGTTTCATCATATTTTAAATCTTTACATGACAATTAATTATATTATATTTAAATTCCATTACATTGCGTTTAAACAATTCAATGCATTCTACACCTTAAGAATTATTATTTCCAGTAATATTATTTCTAGTCTTTATTATATCTTTGTGCATTTGAAAAAGTTTTAAATTAAGGAAGTGAAGATAAACTTGTTAAATTTTAACGAAATACTCTACCTGGTATTTCCAATTTTAATTTTAATACTTGTTATATGCCATAAATTCTAACGTCTTTTACAAGTAATACAGATATGTGACGAGTAACACAAATAGATGAATGTGTGTAAAGTTATCGACTATAATAGTAAACACAGACAATGGAAACATTCTACTGTCTGTATCCATATTATAAAATGTTTACGAATATGCAGACGATACGAGAATAAACAAAATGAATTCATATACATACATACTTTCTCAAACTGGGAACTGAAAAAATTTTAACTGCTGAAAATTTCATTATTTTGAGAGATTATCGTTGAATTTTTTTTGTTTTTCGTTAAATTTCAAATGCCATACTCACAAAGTGTATTATATTATTTAGAATAATTTCTTTAAAAGAAACGTTTAATTACTTACACATGATAACAAACGAGAATGAGTCACACCATTCAATAAAATATGCAAATACAGACTAGTTAGCAGTTATGATATATTTATACAAATCTCGAAGCATTATATTTTAAATTATAAGCATTCCACGGTTATTTCACATTTTACGTTTTCTCTAGCATGTTAAGAATTTAGAATATTAAATGGGTTTAATTTGCAAATTTTTACACAAATTTATTTCAGAATATCCTAATTGCTTAATAAATAAATGAAATGTAGCAAAATGTTTGAATTTTTAAAACAAGATCATACAGATTATAATAATTAAGATTTTAAAAGTTAATTTAAGCCATTATTTGCATCGTTAAGTTAAAAGTTAATTTAAGCCATTATTTGCACGATTAAGCAGCGTAGTAGAAAGTAACGTAACATCGAAGAAAATTTCTAGCAGCTATACTGTCGATCATAAAATGAAAATAATTATCAACATAATATAAAAATGAAATCTTCTACCTGATTTTCCCAATTTTCGTTATGTTACATATCATAAATTCTAACACTCTTTACATTGGAATCTGTTCATTCATTAAGACAAATAGAATATATTTCACAGTTAGAGATATTAATAATCTATGAATCTACGTTATGTAAATTAGATACGGATGGCAATTATTATAGATTCGGTGAATGGAAGTTTGCTGAAGTAAAAACCAGCAAGCAAGTAATCATAAATATCATCTCGTCTCGCATTTTTACTTCCTTATACGAAGTAAAGGAAGTATTGTAATCGAGAAAAATTTCGAGTTTCGACGGAAACACTCATTTTGACCGCTCTCAAATCCAATTTAACGATGCTTCTGCGTGCCATCTGTACGTATGTAAAGAGTAAAAGACTCTTTCCCAAAACGGATTGTAAAATGGATTTAAAATGGATTCAGAAGAGATTTTTTTCGTGACGTCTGTACGTACGTACGCAAAAACGACCTTATAAAGGTGAAATTGTGATTATGGAACTGCTATGACATGTAGCATATATGTATATGTATAACCACTCTGTTACCCGAACTCACCCAGTTCGCATAACAGAGTGGCTCAGATCTCGCACCCATTTGGCTTTGTGCAGCAACTACGTATCAAGTGTTGTTGAAACAATTTTTGAAGGCCTTCAAAAGAAAAAAATACACTGAAGGCCTTTCTCTGGGTACTGCCAAAGCTTTCGTTCACGTCTGGCTTGTCACACTCATGTACAAAATGCACAGCCTAAAACTCCTAAAGTTCATTGCAAACATAATTAAATCGTACTTGACAGACAGTCGTTCGTGTTTCTGGCACAAAATTTACCCGTTGAACTATCTTAGCCGGCGTTCTACAAGAGTCGCCCATAGAACCTACTTAATTTAAAAGCTACATGAACGATATTCCACAATCGGCAAACACCCCTTTCGCAATGTACGCCAACTACACAGCGATCCTGGCACACAATGCATTTCTTAGTCCAGTCATACAACACTTACAAACTCACAGGCAATTCAGAATTGCCTAAAAAGACAAAAAATTCAAATCAGTGTGAGAAATCATTTGCGGTGATGTTCACCAAGCAGAAGAAACTAAACAATATTTCAGACTTTTCCGAATTTCTCTAGCCTGTGATAAGCAAGTCACTAACCTTGGAGTGATCCTGACAAGTTCACTGACATGGATTCTCACACAATAGGTCTATTATAAATATGTTTCGAGAGTATAAAGCTGAACTCTTCTCCTTAATTGCTCAAAGTAACGGTTTATCTATTGATAACAAGTTACTCATTTATAAGTCCATTCTACATCACATGCTATGTTATACCGGCCCTGTATCGACATATTAATGTAGAGCTTATCGAAAATGCCTTGAAAACTGCACAAAACTGTGTTCTGGGACGGATTCTAAATACTTTGTGGTATAGAAGAAAAATAGGATTCATGAAGAATTAAATATTTCATGGTACAATATCTTTTATTTACAACTGGCCCACAATTTTCACAACAATCAACACTCTATTAGTAACGAAGCATTTAAAATTTCGAGCTATGGTGTCAGTAACTCTATTAACAGCAAAAAACAATTTATATATATATATAATATATAGTTCAGCACCATAGAATGGCACTTTTTGTACCGGTTATTTAATTTTTTGTTCAACATTGTAAAGAATAACTTCAATGGATATAAGCTATTTTGCCGTAAGCACTGAAAGAGAACATTTACTCGATAGGTGTAATGCTTTCTGCGCTAGTACCCTGGTGCTACATCTTTCGATCTGAGTGCCTATATCAAAGAAATGTGTGGCCACTACTCGAAATAAAGTATTTTTATCTTCCACGAGTTATATGTTACCATCCAGCAAAACGTAAAATAGTTAGGTTTTCTTTTCAATTAATCTGTCTCTTATCGATTAACAAACTATCTGAAAGCTATTGAAAAGCATTGAAAACAGTTTTTCATCCCTGTTAGTATTAATTACTATATGGAACCAGTTAAATCCTTACATATTGTTTCTTTTTTGATACTTGTTTTAGTATGCTAAAATACCACTTTTACAGGAATTATCTTCGTTTCTTTCAAAACTGAAGATGAAAAATTACGATAATTCGTTCATGACAAAATTCATTAATTGATAGTAAATATTTTAAACGCATAGTCCTTTCACCGAAAAACAGAAGAAACCTTCATATATTTGTCTCGAATCCATTTCCACTCCCTTTGTTTAGACTATATCAACGTTTTGCTGAGCTATATTCAGTTACAGTAATAGCTCAAACCCATGAGAATATCGGACTCTGAGTTTCTGCGGAGGTAAAATCATAACAATACGCCCGAGATAATTTATTCGCGGAAAGCAAACATTGCGAAGATTACTTTTCTAAGCGTATAAGCTGTTGTATTATGAACAAATACACTAAAGTACCCGATTGTTTCGGAAAGAATTTTCTTCTCTTTGCATACAGCGGATACATCTCTTAATAGTTCGTTTTATATTTTTCTCGCATCAAGATAAAATAAGTTTTTTTTCCTTTCAAATAACAAACTCATAGAATGAAGATCTGCGAGCGCTGTTTAATTGTTAAAATAGATTGAAAAGTTAAAACAAAATTTTAAATTAAATGCATCTCAAGCCGATTATTATAACATACCTGAATGATTTGAAGATGACAACCCGAGTGAAATGCCTATGAACTAAAGCGTATTCATATGCATTATTTATCCGAAACGAAACAGAAGTGATGTTGAGTTTAATGCTTCTTTCACGCAGTAGCGTCGTGCGTTTCCCAAATATTTGTATTTATTTGTTTATATTCTGCTTATGCATTTCACTATTGTTACGCACTTATTTTTACTTCCTTGTACGAAGTAAAGGGAGTGTTGCGGCAAAGCCAGCGAACTATTAAAAATAACATTACGCTTTTGTGAATGGCATCACTTACGTTTTTGTATTCATAAATATTTTTGCTTATTCTATACTTTATTTTTATGTTAGGAAATAAATAAGCATAAAATACTATCTCCTAATATCTGGTTCCGAAAAAAACCATTTACGAAACAGGACCTTGAACATGTACTTCCTACTATTGGATTATTTTTGCTGAATTATTTTACTTCCAACATTAAAACTTAGTTTTGGTTTTTGTTCCTTTTTACTACTCGGGCAATGGCGCTGACCGGTTAAGATGTAGACAAAATGTCACAACCGAAACGAAAGCGGAAAGCCGTGCGAAGTAATGTTTCCCGCTTTTCTACTGCAATTGATACTTTGAACGATGATTTATCAATTGAGAAGGTTGAATATATTTTTAATCGCTTAACAACTGCTTTAAATGACATGAAACTAATAGATAACGAAATTCACAACTTCCTTTCTGACGATGAATATGAAAGTGAAAACTACATAGATACCAGTGAATGCGCAATTTTCAAAGCACGAAAAATTATTCAGAACAAATAATCGCCTACTTAACTTCTGAATTAGTACAGTTCTTACTTTCAATTGTTACGTGTAACATCTTCGCTTTATTCACAACTGTAGGAAACACGAAAAGTTAGTGGGTGAGTTACATGCCACAGAAGTAAATCAAACTCCTATTTATTGGATACAGACCGTTCAGAAAGAATTCTTTCCTTCAGAATATGAAGCTCTGTTGACAGGAAAATCAATCCCTAAGAAATCAAGGAAAAAATTTAACCCTTTTTTCAAGAACAATATTATACTTCTTGGTGGTCAACTACAATTTTCTTATTTATCTCATGCTGAAAAAAATCCCATATTATTGGACAGTTCTCATCATTTTGCAAGCCTACTGATATGCCAAACACATTTACGAATGCATCATCTCGGTGTTCGGATTGTACTTTCTCAGCTTCATTCAGAATATTGAATATTAAGAGCAAGACAGGCCAATAAAAAGGTGATAAAGACTTGCCTTCCATGTAAAGTACTGAAACAAAAGAGAAATGAACAGATAGAAGCTCCATTACCAGCTGAGCGAATTCAAAAGTCATCTCCTTTCGAAACTACCGGAATTGATTTTGCTGGACCACTCTACGTAAAAAATAATAACTCCGTTACAAAAACTTATATTGTCATCTTCACATGTGCTACAACTCGAGCCATCCCATCTGCTTACTGACGTCTTTCTATTTGCATTACAACGTTTTGTTTCTAGACGTTCACTTCTTCATACAGTGTACACTGATAATGCTACAACTTTCTGCGGCTGCGGACAAAGAGCTGAAATTTTCGTGGGATACTATATCCTCTGGCAAGGCACAACAATTCTATGACTACCACAACATCAAATGGAAATTCATCTCCCCCCACGAGCGGCTTGGTGGGGAGGATGGTGGGAAAGAATGATAGGCTCAATTAAGCCATACTTTCGGAAAACATTAGATAAGTGTCTTTTGGATGACCCTGGTTTGATCACTGTATTATGTGATACTGAAGACGCTCTTAATAGAAGACCGATTGTCCATGAATACGGAATAAAAGATGACTATGAGGAAGCTTTAACACCCTCGCACTTCCTCATCGGAAAGAAATTAACTACTATTCCTTCCAGCCCCACAAATCCTGAAATAAATTTAAATCATATGTAGAAAAATCGTCAACATTTGATGGACTCCTTTTCGGGAAAAGATGGCAAAAGGAATACGCTGACTACCAATAAGTATTTGGACACCTGTGATAGAAAAGAAAAACTAACTTTATTCAAAATCAATAGTTGGTGGAGCCTCCACGAGAGGTAATTACAGCGTGGACCCTCCAGGGCATACTTTCCACAAGTCTTTGTATGACAGCTAGTGGTATTTTCTTCCACTCGGCTTGGAGAAGACATAGAAGTTCCTTCACCGATTTTGCGCGGGTAGTGCACCCCTGAATTCGGCGATGCAACTCGTGCCAGAGGTTTTCGATAGGGTTCAGGTCTGGACTCTGGGCAGGCCAGTCCATTCGATGAACTCCATTGGCACCATACCAAGCCTTAGTTAACGTCGAAATATGACAACTGGCATTGTCGTCCTGAAAGTAACAGGGTTCCAACCCGTAAAACTGTCACAACGTAGGAAGCACATTGTCATTCAAAATAGTGCAGTAGGCATCGGAGTTGAGCTTACCATGAATGGGGCCAAGGGTCCCAGCCCATACCAGGAGAAACACCCCCAGACAATAATTCCACCTCCACCGAACTTGACTGTTGGCACAATGCATTCTGGCAGGAGACGTTCTCCAGGTAGACGCCAGACCCAGACCCTGCCATCCGAACTGTAAAGGGTGAACCTTGATTCGTCACTCCAAAGAACCCGTTTCCACTGATCTACGGTCCAATTTTGATGTGCTTTGCACCACATTAACCGAGCAGCGCGGTTGGACACGCGGTTGGTTGATCAAAGGCTTATGGGCAGCAGCACGACCATGAAAACCAAGCAGATGTGTTTCCTTACGGATGGTATTCATTGAAGCAATACTCCCGGAAGCCTGTTGAAACTCCTCGCGGAAGAGGGCCATCGGTTGGGTGCGGTTCTTCCGAATTTCTCTGGACAGCATTCGTCAGTCTCTATCTCCCAGTTTCGTTGGTCTGCCGACTCGGGGCACACTCCGACAATCACCGCTCACCTTCCACTTCTTAAAAACATAGGCCACTGTCGATTTTGGGTACTTCAGATCGCTAGATATGTCCCTGAAGATCGTTAGATATGTCACATTTGTTACATCCGATAATTATACCTTTCTCGAAATCAGAGAACTCCGAACTGCGAGGCATCTTGCATGCGACTAAAGCCGATGCTGTTTCCTACACGATATATACCGGCGGAGTCAATGACGTACCTTAGGACCGCAGATATCGTCATTTGCATAGTGTCCAAATACTTATTGGTAGTCAGTGTAACTGATGGACTTGCGTACATTTCATGAAGTGCGGAATCCATCTGAAACAAATAAAATCCGGAAAAGGGACATTGTCCTGCTATAAGAAGATGTTTTGTTTAACCGATTATTCAAGGTAAGCTGAAAATAACATAAAAAATTGCAAATTTTCATATTAAACATCCAGGTCGATTTTTCACGTTCGGGAGTCAAACTTCTTGTATTTTTATTTTTTAATAAGAAGTATAAAACTGTCTGAAGTATAAATATTAGAAACTGGGAGACCACATTAAGAATTAGATTTCCCTATTTGTCCAAAATCAGTTTTTTAAAAAAAAATTTGGAGCTGCAAATACATTATTATTTTCGTCATTTGAGACACTTGTATAATTGGAAGTCTATGACTACGACCAACAATTGCGAAAATAAAAGGCAGGAGAAGGTTCGTCGGTAGGTTTATATATATATATGCATATATGGTACTGATGATTGCAATAAAAAAAAAGGTGCACAACTAGATGTTATAGAAGTCCCATATACAAAATTTCAACATTCTATGGCAAATCATTTTTAAGTCATGCGAAATACATTCGTACTTAGGTACGTACAGACATCACGAAAAAACATTATTTTGAATCACTTTTACAATCCGTTTTGGAATAAACAGGCCTTTATTTTGTTTGTACATACATACTTCACGCAAAAAAGTAGTCAAAAGGGATTCAGGAATCGTCAAAATGGATATTTCCGTTGAAATCTGAAACTCGAGAATTTTCGCGATTACAATACTTTCTTTACTGTGAACAGGAAAGTAATAAATTACAAAAAGTGTGACCTTCATCTGACTAAAACAACGATATATTTCATATTAAAATCGGAGATCATATTCAGAGGCCTTACACAAATTCTTAAATTTGTACATAACTATAAGTAAAATATTAGTTAAGAAAAAGGTTCCTGATGTTAAGAGATTATGTGACGTAGATTTTTGTGCGGATCATTAAAAAATATTCGTAAATTTTAATTTTGTTTTAAAGTGGGATCTTATTTATAATTTCTTATAAAATTCTTGTTCTTGGAAACACTGTCAGACTTCAGTGTTTTCAAAACAATTCGTAATATTATTTGAATTATTAAAAATGAAAGGTATTTGTAGTTTATTGAATTTTTTGTGATTACGATTTTAAAGTAATAAAATTTCAGGAGAATATTAATGACGTACTACTAAAATTACTTGCGTGCAAATGTTTTTTGGCGTACCAAATGCAAAAAAAATTAAAAATACACAAAATGATAAACACATAAGTCTATCAAAAATAATAACAATGAATAGTATTTACGAAGAAAAGTCAACCTCGAATTATTATAATTGGACCAAAGGGGCGTTAGCACAGAAGGGCTATTAAAATTAAAAATCTTCGTCGATTTTCGTCGAACGGATATAAGTATAGGGATTGGAGGAATGTATAAAAATTAGATTTTGTAATTTTAACTAAAAGTGATTTCTTTAACTTAAAAAACCCGAAAAGATGAACATTTGCGTTATTTAAATCATTTTTATAAATGGAAGTATATGTACACCACCAACGGTTGTGAAAATAAGGGGCAGGTAAGGACTTTTGAAGACAGAATTTGTATATGGATGTTTAGTAAATGTATGACTGTACACTCATAATAGTTGTAAATAAGTGTTTTTATGTAACACAACGTGCTTGGTTTTAATGATAATATTTTCAATAAAACTTGGATTAAAGACCTAAAGAAATTTCCTGTAAAATATATAGTCAAACTTATACTCAACCCCAGGAATTTAGAGAAACAGATTAAAAAATCATGAAATATTTATCATACAAAACGTTAAATTCACCTATATTTCATGTCTTGTGTTGTTTAAATTTTTATCACAAGGTGATAAAGGAATTAAATTAGAAAATTTGAAGATCCATGGCTTGAATAGGGATAGGTGCTTTCTTACATTGCTCGCTCGAAAATATTCTAAAAATATCTACAATTAATTAAAATAAAAAAAGTAATAACAAATTTCAAAGTTTTTATATTACGCCGGTTTAAGGGCGTTTTTTAACGGTTTGTGTGCTATCCTTATTTATTAAATATCATGCACACTGCGCCAAAAAATATTAAAAATATTAAATCCCAATACTTCGATTCTACGACTCAAATTATGCCTATATATTAAATTTTGTAAAATTGGTGCGAAATTTACGGAGAAACTAAAAAATTTAGCTTAGCGTATTGTCTTCAGTTTGCGCCAAGAATAATTTACATGGCGAAATTCTTAATTTATAGCAACCTAATTTTTCTCTCCAGTTTTGCATTGAAGACTAGCCGAAAAAAAAGAGTCATCTTTCCTACTTTCAAATAATTTTAACAAAGTCCATAAACCACATTTGGCGTTATTATCGCTCAAGAAAAAGATGCCAAATTTTAAAACGCGTCAATATGTAATTTCATGTATATTATAGAAATTTCGAATAAAAAATCTCTAATATTTTGCAGGTGTGCCTAAAAATGCATCTACTTTAAGAGGATGTTAAAAATTTAATAGTTTATTACACAAAAAGTTTTCGAAAAATTTATAAAAAATAATTAAAAAACATAAATTTTAAAAATAAAGCATGAAAAATATGCGAATTATATTTGATTAAGTCTAAATTTTGAATTCTGTAAGAAGGAATCAAGTAAGTTTAATAAAAAAAGAGATATCAATGAATATATATCCAATTCAATTAACATTGAGGAGTTAAAACTTTGAGAGCTAATTTTTTAAAAACTACTCGCGCGATTTTTACAAAACTTGGCATAATTTGAGCCGTAGAATCGAAATACGGAAAAAAAAGAGGCATGCCATTTCAGAAAGATCGAATTTTGATTTTATAAATCTGATGAAAATTTTCATCAGATTTTGTGTCAAAATACCTAGGTTAGAATAATGCTACTTATAAATCTAATATATATCCTAAGCCGCGCTTTCGAGACATGAAAAACGCAGGATGAATTTCGTCAATCGGCCCAGTAGAATGGGAGAGATAACACTGTCCCTTTTTCTTTCCCAGTGTTTAAGGTTCTTCGCAATTAAACCACACAGAATTCAGTTCAGTACCAATATCACAAAACATTTAAAAACATCATATCTTTAGAGATTCCGACAGACAAACTCGCGCGCTGGAGATAATTTTTATTTATTTATTTATTGTTTTTTGCATTACAGTGTTGCCATTGCTCGCTTTGAAATCGTTGAGTTTCTTAATCAAAAATTCGTTAAAGTTTCGCAAGGTATGAAAAAATAGATAATAAAACAAATTCAAAATACAAAATTCGGGCTTCCAGGTGCCCATGTTCGGATGGAGGATTACGTCATTCAAAATTTGATGGCTCTAGGTGCCGTCGTTTTTTCACAATACGAGAAACATACACACATTCATGCAGATTCTGCATTATCGATCTATTATTTAATTTTTTAAATAATATTTAGTGGCAACAATTTTAAAACTGATGCGCCGTTTATTCCATGTCGAAACTAATAACCCATCTCGTCTAAGCCCCTTTGGGCTAAAAATTAAATTTTTAAATCAGTGAGTGACAGACAATATACTACAAATAGGTAAAATATTTAGTTCGGAGAGAAAAATCAGTTCCACGGTTTTAGAAAAGGTAAGATTCAGTCTCAAGAAGTAAACTAGGAAACTGTGTTTCAATAGAACACTATCTAACACTTTTCAACATCTGAGAGGCCAATTTATATTGTCCGTTCGTGTGGACAATTTCCAAAAGAGCTAGAATGGAAATAACCCGTAACAAGATCCGCTTAAAGCGCTTTATTTTGATTCTGGACTATGCTCGTGAAAGTGGTTGTTCAACAGACATTTTTATTCACTAGACAGAAAAGTGAACAGAATTTATACAACTTAAAAAATAAAACAGCCACTGATGCACTTACATAAAATAGCTGTTTCAAATTTATTTGTTGAATTTTACATTTCGTAGTGTTTATAAGACGCAAAAATGGGAATTTGAAAAACTTGTTGATCTTGTACAATTAAGATTGTTAAACAGGAAGCATACCTGCGGAGAAGTAAAACTTGAACAGAATTTTCATTTTACTTGTTATTAGTTAACGTGTTTTATTACTTCCTTCATAAAACTCTTAAAAATTGTATTTTGTATAGTCAAATATTACAGTACAATATTCCAGTCCATTATTCGTGCATTTAATAATGTTTTAACACAATATGAATTTGTCATTTTAATTATTTTGCGCGGTTAAAGAAATAAGAAAATAAAATTAATAATAATGATAAGAAGAAAAAAATATTTTTCATAATCAATTTGGAACAAAAGATATTTCTTGCGTAAATAATTTTTTTATCGTAATGTAGGTATAATTCCAAAACTGCTATAGCACCTTTATACAATTAAAGCTATTTTTCTAAATTCTGAAAATAATAAATTAAAATTAAAAATAAATTAAAAGTTGCATATTAATCTGAAATGTCTTCTTTTAAAGTTTCATTCAGTATTTATGGTCACGCAACTTTAGTTGAAAACAAAATTCATGAGTTTAAATAAAAGCGAAGCTATAAATTTAAAAAGAAAGAGCTAAACTAAGTCTTTCCAAGTAACTTCATACTTAAATAACAAGCTTCTTTAGATGAAAGTAAAAACACAGAATAAAATATAAATAAAAAACGGTAGGGTAAAAATTCACCAAATATTTTATACAAAATTTTATATAAATAAACAAGCACAGGCGAAATTTACTCCACACGATTTAAATAATTGTACAGTTTACTCCAATATGCTCCTGCCGTCTTTTGTAGAATATGATTTAATAATTTTACTGATTTCGTTTTTACCCTCCAATTGAATTCATAACAATGAAAGTTGAAATGGAAAATTTAAAACTATTTTTAAACACTTTCATTTTTTTTAATAAAGACAATTTTTTATGTGTTTCTGGAAAATAAGTTTGAATGAACAATACTGAATGAGAAATTTAAAATTCTTATTCAGTAACGTTAAAACTTAAAATCACGTTAATTCCAAAAATCCTTTAATTTCATACAATGAGTCAAACGAATTTAAAGGTATTGTATAATAAGTATGTTTATTACCAGAATTGTGATTTGAATATTTTAAAGGTTACTTTGATGCATTTTCAGATATTTTCTACACATGAATACACATTGCAACTCATTCAATTAGTCAAAAAAATTCATGGTCTAAAAATCTGACATTTTCTTTGATTCAGGAATAATTTTTCTTCTCTCTTCTCAGAAGAATATAAGCATATTCACAAAGTGAATGAATAATGATATAAACAATAGGTAATATATGACATCATTTGATACAAGAATTTTTTTTTTTTTTTTGGTGGGGAGAGTATTTTCTTCTCATTAAAAAGTTAAGTTTGACCTGCAGCATTACCTTATACCTTACTATTGATGCAGAACTGTTATTCTGTTCAAAACATCACGTGTCGTTATCAGTACAGCATTCTCTTATTTCCGTCCCTTTATTTCCGAAAACATAACATTTATGCTAACTAGTACAGTACTAGTGTGTCAAGTTTGCTCTCTCACTTACTCTCTCTTAAATCTTCAGGCTAGACTCAAAAGAAAACTGAAAAACTTTCGTTTGATGGTTGGTTTGGTTCGATTGGAAAACATTACGTTGTTTTCGGGAAGCAAGTGAACAAACCTATCGAATTGCTAAAAGGTTTTATTTTCCTTAAAAAAGGGGTCTTTTTGTTTAGGCACCTAATTATTTAAAATATTTTCCGCATTATTTTATGAATGGTATGGATTAAAGGATGTCCTGATTTTGAAGTTTTTATACATCGGCTCAGGCAAACTGGAAAAGTTCGCAACAAGGGGAGCCCGCGTTTGATAGCTAACCCGGTGTAATAAGAGAATTCGTTCTCTAATAAGAAGTTCAAGGGTGTCGCATTAATTAAGAATACACTGTGCATTAAATAGTTCCGTCCATAACACAATATTCCCAGGATATCTTATACAAGTCGCAATGTCCAAGGACATACTGAGGATATTCTGAGCATTATGTTCTCAGAACTCCTGAAGACTGTAATTTAACATACTCAGGATGTCTTCTTTAAGTCACTATACCCCCGAGATATGGAAATATATCCCAAAAGTATTGATTCTCAAATGTTTTCAGGATTTTGCCATTTAACATTCTGGTGATATTCGTACTGCATTTTCTGGAGGACCTTCAAACATTTTGAAGAGTTTTATTCTCAGTTCTTTTATCAGTTTTCGAGTTTGTTCGAGTATCATGGTAATATACTAAATGGGACATTAGCACTCGTTAGATTACATTAAGGGAACTCCGGATGTCCTTAAAATGGGCTTAGTAGAATTTAAATCCTTACAACAGCCCGGGCACAACCGAGGGAATTTAACAAGGATGTGTGAGGATATATTGGGATATATTAAGTACTAGCTAGAATGCATTACAGGAGTTGTGGATGTCCTGATGATGTAGTAAGTAGATTTTAAATCCTGACAACGTCTCACACACTGTCGAGGGGATTTAGCAATGATATCCTGGGAAGCACTTGGAAGGATGCACTTGGGAGGATGTGTTTCGGAATTCAGAGCAATATTGCAGGATGTCTTGAGTTTGAAGGCTGATCCTGCGAAAAATATCTTAAAGACATCCCGAGGAGGATTTTATGCTATTTGGGTCATTATTCAAACAATGGGTCGTTTTAAAATCTGAAAATTAGATTTCATTTCATGGTTACTACTTTTATCTCATTTTATGGTTACTGCTTTAAATTCAAAGGACCTATACCGAAAATAAGAGAGTGTGGAAGAAACATGGAAACAGTAAGGATAACTTAAACTGTAAGGATATTTAATATGCATTTCATTCACTGCATTACTCAATCTGTCTATCTTTTAAATTATTATTAAACTCAAATTGCAAACCTTCTTGTTACTTGATTATTGATTCTTCCATAACAGAACATTTGGATACAACACAAAAAGGAAAAAATGATTTCACTTACCATACACGCGCACTTCTTTCTCTTCTCTTACTGTCTGGAAAGAGGGGGCTTCCGCGGATACTTCGCACCGGTAAACACCCTCCGTATTAAGATCGGTACGCTGCAGGTATACGTGACCGAGTGCTGACTGTGCCAACTAGAAGAGAGAAGATATATATGCTATGCTACAGGACAATTTGAACAAAAATAATGATAACAGAATGTAGATCGTAAGAGATCTACCGTGTACTTACTCGTCATAATGGTCTGGACTTTTTTACCCTATTTCTGCTCTTAGATCATACAGGGTAAAAACGGAATAAAGTGATTACCGGTTACATTAGATGAAATAATAACTGTCTGTTAATAAAAAGCCTGTCTTTGTAAAGATAAAGTTAGTCGTCAGATATTTTATGCTTATTCATTCTTCGGCAGAATAATTCCTCAATAATTTGTGTCACATACCAGCTTAAAAGGATAGTTGTAAAGCATATTTAAGCAAGAAGAAATATTACACTAAATTAAAATAAGGGTAACATTACCTAGAATCTACACTGAAAGGAACTTTTTTGCATTACATTTATTCTGTGTTGTATAACTGCATAAGCCTTTATTACATAATCTGAAAAGTGTGGCTTTGTTTGGAAACTGAAAAGAAGAGATATTTAATATTTGGTAGCTGAAAAAGTACTGTGTGCGTAAAACGTGATTCACCTTGTTAAATAACTGGAACAGGTCTTAATTATTTACAGCATTGCATCAAGCGGATTTCTTGTCATGTTGGAATAAAAATTATTGGCCTTCATAGGAAGCATTTTTTTAAGTATCGCGGGCAAGCGATGTAGTAAAATAAATACAAAACTAAGTCTTGAATAATTAAATCATTTCTATGTTAAATAAGAATACAAGATTCAACATAGCATTAATTTAAGAGGAAATAATATCATAGATATATTTTTCCTACCATTTAATTAGCTTTGGAATTTTAAAATCGCCATTTTAAATATAACATGTTATATTTTTTTATTTTCAGTTTCTGAGGATTAATTCTTAAAACACTCGGCCTATTGCAACTGCTTATTTAAAAATCTGTTGCGTGTTGAAATGAAATTTGTATACAAAGATCAGATTGCAATCTTTTTTAAATTTAGAATTTTAATATTTTTTATGTCTTTTATTTTTAAAAATAGAAATCGTAATCTTCTGAGGTATTAGACTGTAATCTGTAGATATCGGATTGAAGTTCTTTCCTCTCTACTTCTCACTCTTTTAAAAAAAAATTATGACTTAGTGTTGTAATTTTAATACATATTACAGAGCTTAAACAGGTTTTAACCAAAAGCGGTTTGAAGTATAATATTTTTGAAATGCTATATAGTACTATGCACATGGTATTTCAAAAGCTATTTCACTTAGCTAAAATATGCTAGATTTAATTAATGTCTTACTTTACGAGAAATCACTTTACTATTCTGTCTTTTCAGACTTTTGGGTAAAAACGCATATCTGCAAAAACGTGCCTTGGCAGTACTTTATTTTGATTCTTAATATTAACCCTCTAATGTTAATGAAATATTTCGCGCCTTTGGAAACGTTTATATGTGAATGCAAGAACAATAAAACTTCGGCTAAATGTATTTTGTGTGGTGCAGGGCATGTGCCAAACTACAAGGGTTATTAGCAGCTTCATAAACGACAAGAACTATGAAAAAAGAATAAAATGAAGAACATTGTGAATAAAAAATGTGAGAAAGGGAAAGAATAAATAATGAAGAAAAAGAGACTAAATTAGATGAAAGTGAGTTTACTAAGCTGAATAACTCAGCAATGACAGAAAACACTGACGCAAAAAGCTAGAACGTGACAGTTCCGTAGCCAAAAACAAAAAATCAACCACATTGGCTGATCCTAATATAACTAAAAATTTAAGTCCATAATGGAAAATTAGACATGTTTCTTGCTGACTTCAACTGCTACTCAAACCTTGAATATTTAATCATCATCCTTAGAAGCAAGTTACTGCAAGGTGGCTCCTTTTGATCCAGACTTTTGCTGATATAATATTTCGTCTTCGGACGAAAGAGCATTTGTACATTTAACTAGAGTAAATGGCATTAAAGTAAATACTAGTCGCTTATGGAAGAAAGAAGATCGAATATCTAAGAATGTGTATATTACTGGTTAAGTTTGTCATGAATTAGTGGGTTCTAGTTTGATTACTTCATTATTATTTTCCGCTATAAGGGAAACAATCGCAATCATAACATAAGGTTGGAAACAAAACAGGAACTTCAAAAATTCGAAGATAAATGAAAAATTGAAAAATGTATGAAAAACTACTCTATCTAATTAAATAATAACCTATTTAATTTTGCTAACTTAATTGATGTTCACAAGTTATAACAGTTTTATAAACTGCAGATCGAACCTTAAGTTACAAAAAAGTTGCATTCGTTTTACCTGCAATTATGCATTACTAAGGAAAGGAAGTTTATGACGAATTAAAACAGTTTTATACAAACGTAAGACGAACGGATTAAAGAAAGTGAGAGTAAGGAAAAAGAAAAAAGATGAAGCGGTAAATTAGAAGAAACCAGATTTTATTCCACAACAAAAAGCTAGCCGACAAAAAAATTCAGGGAGGAAACTTTTCATTCTTAAATGCAAACCGAAAGATGGGAAGAAAATCGCTTTAAAAGTGAAACGAAGATAAAATTCTAACAAGACTTTATCCCTAAGAAGAAAAAGAGAAAAGAGGAAAATTTGCAAAAACCAAACAAATAAAGTAAAGCAGAAAATAAGGAAAGAGTAAAAGTCTGGCTTTGTAGTATTAGCTCTAAGAATTCCTTTGAGATCAAGGTATGAAACAGAGTTTCGTTTTTCTCTTTTTCTTTCCCTTTTTTTTAACCACAGACGTTTCTTGACATTAAACAACGTTTGATCAAAAGTTAATAATGCTTTTCAAAAGAACTCGTTGTTCAAATGTAAAAGAAAGGATCTGAAACAGCATAGAATTCAAATTAAACAACAATTAATGAAATTACGTTTATTTAAACCAAATTAATAATTTAAGTTAACATATAAGAACCGTGTTTACTTGTAAATAAACGCACGTTATATTCAGATGATAAAAAAAAAACCCATTTTCTAAGGGTTCAGTGTTGCTTCAATGGTCTCAGCAGCGTTGTAACGGCGATTTTATCTAACATGCAGGGGCTCTTAAAAGGAACGAGATATTATTTGCTTATAAAACTGTTTTTTTAATATATTATATTTTAATGTTAATATAAAAACGTGTAAATCCAATAAAATGGGAGGAAATCCTTTCAAGTAAAACATTTTATATGTGCACGATACAGTCATTAGGTTTATTCGAACCAGGAAAGATGAAAAATGAGCAATGCCTTTGCCGGAATTCAAACTCCAGACCTTCCTATTACTACCCAGACGTACTTTCCAGTTAAACCATACATACATGTTGTGAGGCGGAAGGGAAACCTTACAGCACTATCTGCAAATCGAATGGCACACATAATTCTATTGCTAAATGTTATGCACAGCGCTGCTGTTGTACAGTTTGCTATTGAATTTCTTGCAAAGTGATAGTAGAGGCTGCTCGTTCGGTACCTTTGACGAATAAATCCACAAAGGTTGGGTTTGGAGATCTGGGAGAAAAATTGCAGAGCACGTTAGCTTGAGCAAGATCGGATTGCGGTACTGAAAGTGCCAGAATGTGGGATCATAAAATTTTCTCTTTTACGTACCATTTGATGTATGGCGTAATCGAGCATTTAGAAATAACAGTTTTGCAACTAAATAAATTCAACTTCTTTATGAAACACACTGTATGTGCTGAGAAGTTAAGGTGAAATTTACCTAGAGAATTATGGAAAATAATTTAATGTTTAAGCGTATATATGCAAATACCACTGAAGTGGGAATACACTGCATAACGCATTTCGTTTTGGATTAGCTCATTTACTTATTTTTCTCAACATTCCATTTATACGAAATGACTGAGTAGTTTCAGTTGCAGAATGCGTCATAAGCCTTCTTCAGTTTGCCTTCGTCTGTTGTGAAACTGAGATGCACTATAAAGATAAATAAATGCCGGCAATACACTAAAAATTATCTGTATTCATATCATTCTCTTATTTTCAAAGCTCTCAATGTTTGTTTTTCAATCTACTTTTCCCACAAATGTAAATTATTTAAAATGGTTCCTACAACGGCAGTTTCTCATCTTATTTCATTTACTAAGTGGTTAATTTAAGACTACGCAACTGATTTACAGCGGAGTTCGCTTAAATCTTCTCATCGACGTAATAATTTAAATGGCGGCAGTTATAACGTAAAGTCGAAAAATTATAATCTTACCTGATTCAGCGAAACCTATAGTAACGTGGCCTCGAGAGGCTCTCAAACTAAATTTGAATTCTGGTATGGAAACGGAAAAAACGAAGTGACAGTAGAAGCTGAAATTATAATTAACTGGTGATACAAAATAATAGTAACGTTAAAAAATGTTTAATTATTTTACATCCATTTCAAAAATCATTTCCATCAGAAAATACGCTTAAAGAATAGACTGCAAAGTTATCCTGTTCAGAAATCCAAACCAAAAAAATTTGAAACTTTGAATCCCTCCTAAAATTCTACGTAGAATGCAGTTACCCGAAAAATGCATAATATAATTTTCCATGATTTTCATTCCATGCAACAGATGCAGATCCAAGTTGGCATACCAAGAAGCTTTGTAATACATTTTAGCGATATGAATTACTCTTGAATAAGTATTTCTAGATATTGCTTGTAAATTTTGTGAAAGACTAATGACAATAAAAAGAGCATACGTAGAAAATACAAGTACCCAAACAAAGAAAAGTATTTCATGTGAATAAAAATCTATTGCTTGTTTTGATTTAAAAAATAGCACCAATGAATTAAAAAGGAAAATTTGAGTGCGCAAAATATAATACATGAGAATGTTTTAGACATAAATGGGATTATCAGATTCATGTAACAGCGTTGATAATATTGCCATAGGTTAGGTTAGGTTAGGCTATTGGAATATGGAAAATTCCACAAAGTCTATCTTTCTAAGGATAGAGAGAGAGATGCCTTCATAAAGGACTTTCCAAGAAAAATTGGCTCACAATGACATTACACCTAGTCACGAAATCACGAAAACCAATCATGAAACCAACTCATTACTTGGGATCGAACCCGTCAAATTCCCAGTATTCAGCGTTCGTAATTGTTGGGCTACTTCCACGACTAATACTACCATAATTTAATTAGTTTATAAATGAAACATCTATTTAAACAATCAAAATCGTAAAAAAAACAACCTTATATTTAGCGTAGGTATAATGAAACACTCAATCGATTTCGAGGGCAGCTAAAGGTCCCTCCTCATCAGGAGAAAGAAATACATAGAGAGAAGAAAATAGGAATCACAGAAACACGTGGTGCTTATCAGCACTGCACGTGGTTATAACTAGATTTTTAATCAGAGTTGCACTGGCCGCCTACTTTTACTGAGCCAGGCTGTCTGATCAAGTATAAAGAAATATTAGCGAAGTTAAAATAGGGAGCGAGGGGCAAATGCACATTACGCTCAAAATCTGAACTTCAAATAATGGAAAGCAACCACTGAACGGATTTTTATACCCTCTGGTAGTACCAAGTGCGAGGAGGTAACGCCATCTATCGGCAAAAATAATTGAATTAAGACAGTAGAATTTTAAAGGCATTAGGAAGGACTGGATTGGACTTCAAATCATTAACTAAACTTTCTAAATCTTTGTGAATGTGAAAAGCCTCAAGAAAATCCAATTCGCCTATGGAAGAAGCCTTTTGGATGATTTTTGCAGACCCAAAATCAAAATTATGGTTAAAAGTCCAGCTATGATACGCTATTGAAGACTTGTTAATTTTTCCTTTTTTGACATAAGATTCATGTTCCTTGATACGAAACTTCAACGCTCTTTTTGTTTGGCCAATATATCTTAAACCACACTGACATGATATACTATAAATTCCCCAAGAATTCAAGACAGAAACGCAATCTTTTAGAATCGAAGGGTGAATTTTATTAATAGGGGAGAAACCGACTTGAAAATTGAATTTCTGGAGAATCCGTGCAATTTTATAGCTAACAGAAGGATAAAATGGAAGCACGACAAGGTCATTGATATTATTTCTAACAGTGGAATGTCTTCTTTGATGGGAATATGAAAATTTTTTGACGGCTTTATCAATAATCACGGGAGAAAATCCACGGTCAATCGCAACTGCTCTCAAATAATTAAGTTCATTGGTAAGCAAAGATTCAGAGGAACAAACTTTTAGCGCGCGGAAAACATAATAGTAAAAAGAAGCCATTTTTTGCTTAACAGGGTGGCATGACTTGGCATGGGGTGGTAAACAAACTGCAAAGGGTTTACGGTACACAGTGGTGCTAAAATCGGTTTCATTGCGGATTATAAGAATATCGAGGAAGGGGAGGGAATTGTTGGATTCAATTTCAAGAGTGAATTGGATGGCTGGATCAATTGAATTCATAATAGATAGAATCTCGGATAAATCCTCTTTATAACCGTCAAAAAGTGCGAAAGTGTCGTCAACATACCGAATCCAAAGACGAAAAGATAATTTATCAAATAATTTCATCTCAAAATAGTGCATATAAATGTCAGCAAGTACCGGACTGAGAGGATTACCCATAGCCAATCCTTCAACTTGACGAAAATATGCATTTTGGAAAACAAAGTGGGTTTGACTAGAAACTTTAGTAAGCGAAACCAACTCATTAATTTCAGTATGTGTGAAGTGAAATTCCCGAAGCCTAGTTTCAAGACAATTTAGTGCTCCTTCGACCGGAACATTGGTAAACAATGATTTGACATCAAATGAAACCATAATGGAACGAAGTGGGGAAATATTTTTAAGTTTATCAATGACTTCAACAGAATTTTTTACAGTGTGAATATTGTTATCAAGTAGAGGAGAAAATCTGGAAACTAAATATTTGGCCAAAGGATATGAAGCAGTACCTATGTTGGAAACAATTGGTCGAAAAGGAATACCAGTTTTGTGGACTTTTGGAAGAGCATAAAGTCTAGCGCAATTAGTAATAGGCGGAATAAGTGATTTCTTCAACTGAATTGGCAGAATGTGGGAAGATTTAATAGCACTTTTTACTTTCATGAGGTCCGAAGTTGAAGGATCTTTAGGGATCGAGCAGTATGGGCCTTCATTTATCAATTTAGAGACTCCAGTAATATATGTGTGTTTGTCCATAACAACGATCTGTCCGCCCTTATCAGCTTTAGAGATAATGATATTAGTATCAGAATTAATTCCACGTAAGATCTCATTTTCCTTTTTGCTAAGGTTAGAACCCAAAGATTTATTGTTAAAATTAACGTTATGAGTAATTAGGTGGCGGATTGTATCCTTCTGCGTTTCCGAAATTTTGGAGAATTTAAAGGCTTTCTCTATAGGGAAAAGAATATATATTATGAATTCAATTGATCCAGCCATCCAATTCACTCTTGAAATTGAATCCAACAATTCCCTCCCCTTCCTCGATATTCTTATAATCCGCAATGAAACCGATTTTAGCACCACTGTGTACCGTAAACCCTTTGCAGTTTGTTTACCACCCCATGCCAAGTCATGCCACCCTGTTAAGCAAAAAATGGCTTCTTTTTACTATTATGTTTTCCGCGCGCTAAAAGTTTGTTCCTCTGAATCTTTGCTTACCAATGAACTTAATTATTTGAGAGCAGTTGCGATTGACCGTGGATTTTCTCCCGTGATTATTGATAAAGCCGTCAAAAAATTTTCATATTCCCATCAAAGAAGACATTCCACTGTTAGAAATAATATCAATGACCTTGTCGTGCTTCCATTTTATCCTTCTGTTAGCTATAAAATTGCACGGATTCTCCAGAAATTCAATTTTCAAGTCGGTTTCTCCCCTATTAATAAAATTCACCCTTCGATTCTAAAAGATTGCGTTTCTGTCTTGAATTCTTGGGGAATTTATAGTATATCATGTCAGTGTGGTTTAAGATATATTGGCCAAACAAAAAGAGCGTTGAAGTTTCGTATCAAGGAACATGAATCTTATGTCAAAAAAGGAAAAATTAACAAGTCTTCAATAGCGTATCATAGCTGGACTTTTAACCATAATTTTGATTTTGGGTCTGAAAAAATCATCCAAAAGGCTTCTTCCATAGGCGAATTGGATTTTCTTGAGGCTTTTCACATTCACAAAGATTTAGAAAGTTTAGTTAATGATTTGAAGTCCAATCCAGTCCTTCCTAATGCCTTTAAAATTCTACTGTCTTAATTCAATTATTTTTGCCGATAGATGGCGTTACCTCCTCGCACTTGGTACTACCAGAGGGTATAAAAATCCGTTCAGTGGTTGCTTTTCATTATTTGAAGTTCAGATTTTGAGCGTAATGTGCATTTGCCCCTCGCTCCCTATTTTAACTTCGCTAATATTTCTTTATACTTGATCAGACAGCCTGGCTCAGTAAAAGTAGGCGGCCAGTGCAACTCTGATTAAAAATCTAGTTATAACCACGTGCAGTGCTGATAAGCACCACGTGTTTCTGTGATTCCTATTTTCTTCTTTCTATGTATTTCTTTCTCCTGATGAGGAGGGACCTTTAGCTGCCCTCGAAATCGATTGAGTGTTTCATTATACCTACGCTAAATATGAGGTTGTTTTTTTACGATTTTGATTGTCACATTAGCGTGTTTCTCTTCTAGTCTATCTATTTAAACGTTAAATAATATAATGATTATTTATCTGAGTTTTAATTATTTGTGTTATTATTGCTGCACAGCTGGTATTTTTCAATACATTTTAGAGAAATCTTTAGTGTAAAACTTAAATTACGAATTCGTTAATGTAAAACGTAGGCTGTAAAACTTCGAAATTCATCTTGAGAACGCCCCCCAGAACATGGATCACCCTACGATAATATTACTATCTTAACTGCAAACTGTTCCAAGTACGTTAAATCTTCTTTAAGACCACTTAATTTCTTTTAAAATATTTATAACTCCTTAAAATCTTCCTTTTATTGAGTATTTACGGATTTAAAGGCCATTACAAACAAGAAGACGTTTTGAAACTATTTAAGGGTTAAGTATTCCATAAACTGAAATATAAATCCAGAGTTAAATAGCTGTTAACAGCTGATACTCACATCTACATAGACGCCTTGCAAGTCGTATTTCTGTCCGGGCGGTCGATCACTTGGCAAAAATCTATAGAACTCGACGTTGTTTTTATACCACTTCACAGAATACAATTCGTCTTTTTCGAGATCATAGGTGCAGTTTAGCCAAGCGGGTTCGCCCCTGATGACAGCCGTCGGGACATCCAACCTGGCGAGTCTCAACGCTGAAGTAACTACAAAGGGGGAAATAATATACATAATTAGAGGCCTGAAAGTTTTTACATAATTAGGAAATGCATGGTTTTTAACTGAAAAATATTTTTAGTTTCATCATTCTTGTACCATAAAAATGAAATTCATCTCCTTTTAAGTCACTGACATCTAGAAAACGCCGTATTATACATAAAATTCACAAGAAATCTACAGCAAAGAACTATTATTTCAAAATCAAAAAACGGTTCAATACAAAATAAAAATATGTTTAGATACTTTGACAACGAATATCGGAGCATAAATATGGTTTTAGCAGTACATTATTTAAATTCACTACTGTTCAAGGTAGGAAAATATTCCGTGAATGACTTCATAAACATTTTAGTTCATTTTTACATACATCAAGAAAAACATTTTATGCTATTTCTCGAAGTAATGTCCTCTCTCCGCAATGCACTTTTAATAATAAGGTGGTTCTTAATCTGTTTTACTCCATTCTTCCCTTTCACCATCTCTAGAAGATCATTTCTCTCTCCCCTTTCCCAAACTCAAAAAAATACGTACACATTTATTTAATTTATATTCCTCTCCTCTGGTTAAGTACGCTGTGATAACTACTGTTCTTAAGAACTGCGGATAATGTCGCCTTCCGTATCGTGTGTAAAACCGTATCGCATGGCTTTGAGTGGCTGAAATATCCGAACATTCTTCTTCTAGGTTTCTTTCAAGTACGAAATAGAAAAAAAAGTCTGTTAGAGCAAGATCGACTGAGTACGAGGGATCATGGTGCGCTACAAGTCGTCAGCAGGCCATAAGTTGTTTTACGATGACAGCCGAAGATGGCCGAGTATTATCATGGATAAGGAATTAAGAGCATATTCTAGAAGTACATGACACATCATTTACAACAGGTTTCACCAAATATCTAGGACCTACTAGCATTCATTAATTCTCTTTCTGGTTAAGTCCTTTACTTTTTCAATGTTTTCGTTACTACAAAATATTGAAATCCTACTATTTAAAATAGCATTTTAAGTGGAACCTCGCCATCCCGAAATCATTTAAACCATTTAGAAACTCACTTTAAAGACACGGGACGGGCTTCATCTTCATAAATTTGCTTTAAAATGTAATGACTTCCTTTCACAGATTAACTAAGCTTGAACCAGAAATTTAAATTCCTCCAGTGCTGCATTTTACAGCCACTCGTGTACCTTTACACACTAGAATGTTAATGAAAGATGTTCATAATGCCAGTTTCTACTCCGCATTCAGACACATTCAAACATGTTGTGGAGTATGTTTCCCGCGCTTCGTCATTCCGTCATTTTCGCACGTACGTACCAAATGACATCATAAACTGAAATTTATTGTCAAACTTTACGTAAAAGTACAAAGTTGCAGTCTATTTAGGACCTTTCTAAGTTATTTTGGACGGTTTGGTGGTTAGTGAAGTATTTAACTACATATGCCACCGAGCCCAAGTTCAAAGCTCACACAAGGCATTCACGTTTCAGACTATAGTGTTTTGCCAAATGAAGTTAAATTGAAAGGAATTATCGCGTCTCCCCCATGTGCGCTCTTATGGTGTACATGGTTAGAACATTCACCTAGCAACTGAAAAATACGTCATGCGAATTACAGTAAGTGTGCAACTGATTTTTTCCCCGAGTCCTGGTCCCAAATACCTAAGGGTTTCAACATATTAAAAATCTGTCGAGACAAAATCTGTCTTAATAGATTGATTATAGAGGAAGACAGCCACGAGGTTTTCGTTTATTTGATTTCTGTGAACAGTGGGACAATGAAGTTTAAGCAGATAATCCTTGTATGTTTTGCCTAAATTAAAAAATTCAAGTCTGATAATTCTAATTTGAATGCAACGATGCTAAAAATTCCATCTTAAGATTTTCATATTTAATATTTCGGAAGAAAGTATTGAATACAAATATTTAGTTTTGTATCTTTTACTGTATAAGTACTTGTTATTGATTATAAGAATTTAAAATCACTTAAATGTTGAAGATATAAACACACACATACGCCCCCACCACATATATGCATATATAACTTTTTCATTATGAAATGTTTAGAGAGTAATCTATATAGAAACTAGCTTCAAAACATGCAAAGAGCTTTTGAATATATGATCAGCGAACAAATGAGCTTTAATTTAAATAGGCGAGAAAAATGTTTAGTGTTTAGAATGATAACACAGGAATCTCTTTCGTTTCTCAGGTGAACATAGAAATCTTTTGTTTAAGCGACAAATCTGCTGATGCTATATTCTTTTTTTTTAATCAACAACAGATTCAGGCTGGTATTTAAACAAATCGATAATATTCAGCTTTAGATTAAAATTTGCATAAAAAATGTTAGTGTTTGTTTAATAGAAGTCATGATGTTCCCGTTTTTCAAAAGAACCTTTCTGAGTAGAAATATGCTTAAAATGTAAAAATATAATAAAATCTGACAAGTATCCTTGGATCGTGAGAATACACTTTTTTGATATATCATCAAGATTGAATCTCAGGTAGTGAGGTTAACCACGGGGTTTGGACAGCAAATACAGCAATTTTATTTGAAATGAAAATAAATGGCAAAACCTCATATATAAATATCCCCGTACTGGCTTTTACACTGCCTCAAATATAGGTGAGCAACTAAGGCGAAAGTGATACCAAAATTCTCTATGGCAACATCTAAAATTCCAAGGCATAAGCTGTCTGATGTCGACTTCGCCGTTTGGGTTACCTCATATGTAACACTGTGAAATAACTGAAACCATGCCATTAGATTCCGCGTCTGGGTTTGGTTTAAAACTGTATAATTAAATTCTAAACATTCCGCCTATTTAGATGAGTAGATTCCTATGTTAAGCCATCTGCAGAGATAACAGTCAATTATCAGGACACATACTCGACTTACTGCGTGTGGGCTATCCCTATCTGTCTGACACAATTCAATGGCATTTGTGCTGCGGGAATGATATTTAACAGATGCAAAGCGTATAGCTGTTACTATACTACAAGGGTTGCTCTTCCATGACGCCACTGACTCATAATCTGCTAAAAAGCAAATATTCGTGTCTTCGTTTCTTCTACGTTTATGCGTCAAGTGACGTCATTGACTCGAATTTTGGAGAGAGTCTAGCCATGTTTGCCTCTACTCTTGGCTGCTTCTGCTGATGATTTGCATTTATTGGAGGTAGCAATTAAATTACCACAGAACTGGGAAAAAAGAAGCTGAGGGTAGGCAGGGCACAGGTCAGCTCCAATTTCAGTGGGTGAACAAGTTCTGTATGTACACAGGTCAGGTCTATTTCAATTAATTAACATACTGCGTAGCAGGATTCATGTGCAGTATGTCCACTTTTAAATTCTAATATGCTCTCGCTATGATTAGTCTCTTTTACCAGAAGCCAGTCTACCTTTAGAAATAAAATTCATATTGAACCATAAGACGCAATTTTGCGATATCTGCAGCCTAAATCGGCAAGCCCTAAATGAAACGAAGTACGTTCGAAGCATATAATTCCGATTATAATTACGTATTTTCGGGGGGGGGAATATTAAATTTTTATCTAAAATGGGGAAAGAGCTTTAAGGATAAGCTGAAACTTAAACATATGAGATCATAATTGTTAAAGAAAGAATTTAATTTTGCTGAAACATTCCAGAATCGAAGGAGATAACGATATTGGTGCATACTGAAAGCTCTTTAACCCAAATTGAGCCAAGGATCTAAAAGAGAAGGGATTAGATAAGAGGGTCTTGTCCCTCCTTTCCCCTGTACAACCCTCCCTTTCCTTCCTCCTCAAAACGCAAGCGGGAAATATTACCCCGGCATTATGTAAGAAATCACCCGAAATGACGTCACAGAGCACCCTGTTTTATATTTTATCAGAGGATAACCATTTCTGTATTGGTGGGGTGTACAAAAATTGAGAAATCATAAAAGAAGATACTATATATCTAAAATCACCGAACACGGTGGAATAAATACTAATGGACTGTTTTTTTTTGTTCGTGATTGTTCCGAGGTAATATAATTGCACTAGAAATGGAGATACTTCAAAATAAATACTATATGTTATACACTATACGCGGAGAGACTTTAGAATGAGCCAAAGATACAGGAATATTTTGAAAATCTTAACAATGATTTAAAAAAGAACTAATGAATAATAATAATAAAATTTTAAAAATCTCAAAAGTTTCGGATTTTAACGGTCGCCCAAAAGGGATTGTTAAGGTTTTTTACGCTCTCGCAGAACTCGCAGCCTGCCAGTCTCCTGTTTTACTCACTCCTGTTAACCCACTTTCTTTTTGTCTTTTTAGCTTATTATTAAGGATTGTTTATATCAGACTGATTCAAAAGTAAGAAACGAATATTCTTAATTAAGAACTGCGTCTACTGCTTTCAAACAGCTTAGTTTGTTAATGCACAACAGACAGATTCAATTTGAAAGATAAATGTCTTATATTTTGCAGAATAGCAACAGACTGTAATGAAAAGTGAAATGAATTATTTATAACGATTCGACGCAAAATCCCATTTCGAGACTAATAATCCCTTTTGAGCTAAAAATTATAATGCCTTTATTATCGAATAATGCATTTTGTAGTTAAATTTATTATGATTAAGTAATTAATATATTATGTCGACATAATGTAAAAAATCTGATGTGTACACCACATGACTTCCTTGTATTGGAATATTAAATTATACGCATTTTTTCTTGCATTTTATTTAAACTTATTGGATTGAATTAAATCTACTTCGCCGACAGCGCATAAACCACAATAGAATAAATGCATTCTTTAAAATTCACTCTAGTATTTGTTTACCATAGCGACACTCTTGCGCTAGATTCACTTAACAGTATTAATAATTATATAACAGTTAACGTATATATTTTGTTCATATTATAACTCATAATGCACAAAATTTATATCATTTAAAGAATAGAATTATCTAATCGTTGACACATGTCCTATTCAAATACTATAATAAAGCTAGAATGATGTATAAAAGTAATTAAGCAAACAAAACAAAAAAAGAAACAGTTTTTCACAGACGATTGAGTATTTCTCATTTAATTAATTCAGTTCTCACTTCGCGAGAAGACAAAAATACATAAAAACTCAAAATATCTATATTAAAAATTACGAAGTAAATCTTAAACACTTATTTCCTCGAAAAAATTCCAGAAAGAATTAAGCATGATTTAATTGGCAATAATAAATAAATGCGTTATCTTTGTTGTTGCGAAGCTAAGTTTCTCTAGATTGGCAACAAATCCACTAGTCTACTGTTTCAAATGTAAACATCAATGGCCGTCATTAAAAAGAGGCTTAGCGGCAATATAACAACTTTAAAATTGTTGATAATTCTAAAAATATTGCACACAGATTTACTAAAGGCATAAAATCCTTAACCGGAAGATAAAAACAACATAATTCAATCATTTTAAAGCAAAAAATGTACAATTTACAAACATATAAGAGTAAAGAAACTGAGATCACTGAGTCGGGTAACAGAGTGGATATATATATATATATATATATAAATATATTTATATACGTTTGGTGAGGCCGATTGAAACCAAAATACGAGGTGCACATCTACATGTTATAGCAGTCCTATATACAAAATTTCAACGTTCTGAATCTACTCGTTTTTGAGCTATGCGAGATACGTACGTACGCACGTACGTACGTACATACGTTCGTACAGACGCCACGAAAAATTCTCTTCAGAATTAATTTTAAAGCAGTTTTATAATTTTTTTGAAGGAAAAGAGTATTTTATTCTGTCCTTACGAACAGATATCACGCAAAAACATCGTTAAATTGCATTCGGTAGCGGTCAAAATGGATATTTTCGTTGAAATATGCTGCCTGAAACTTTTCGCGATTACAATACTTCCTTTTTACTTCGTACAAGGAAGTAAAAAGAATGTTCATGAAATTCTAACGCGTGATTTATTATTATTCAAAATAAGCAATACTATACAATAATAAGTTTTAAGAGGGTTAACATTTTTACAAAGGAACATGTTTGAGGGGTTGAACCGAAAATTTGTTTAACATAAAAGTAATCTCTAAAATCATTACATATTTGATAAAAACAAATAAGTGTTATACGAAGAGTACATCAAGTAGTTAAGAAAATGTAAAATAATACATTTAAAAATGGATCATTCTGTATGAATTATTATGATAAAGGTTTATTTTAATTTTAATATGAAAGCCCTTAAAATTTAATAAAAATTCTTAAGGCTTAATAAAAATAGTTTAAATAGAGTAAGTGAAAAACAAATTCCATCAGTTTAATTACTTCAAGAAATCTGGAAATCTGAACTCGAGCCGCAGACGATAATAATGCGGAATAAAATTAACCTAAGAAAAACCGCGAAGGAAAAATTCAAAGTTTAGGTTAATAATATATAAAAGCGGATAATATCATGTAGTAGACGAAAGATCGAAAACAGTGCTGAAACAATTCAACATAGCCAAGCAAATTTTAGAATATCAAATTGAGAAGCTCTTGTGAAAGACGCATTTCAAAAGAGGATATTCTACAATCTGCACTAACTTTATGAAGAGAAATAACACATTTCTATCTCAATGACTTTTGAACTTAATTATCTGATTTTATTTTCTAAAGAGCTGATAAATGTCAAGCAAAATGAAAGCCTGGAAGATTAATTATTAAGTTCACAATGATATCACAACCAAGGGAGGGGTTTCGAGTATGGGACTTCTACCAATCTTATGACGTTGAATCTTTGAAGCTGTTGAATGCTACTGTTTACATTTTACATGGTATTCGTTTTGCAGCATTTAGCATGTATTTGTTTATATTCCTTTTAAATTCTTTCAATCAGACAATAAAATCTTCACAATTACATAAAAACAATCAAATTTCACATTGGAAAGTTTCACAAAAATCCATGATGTTTGAATAATTTTGTAAAACAAATTGGTCAGCACAACATTTTCAAAAATTTTACTTAAACAAGTTCGAAGACGCTGAAGAGATTATGTGGCATGACAGAAAATGCTACCGGAAGCCTATTTATCTATTGTACAAATCACTCCCTTGGTTGCAATATCGATGTGCACTTACGCAGCCGGGAATTAATACAAACAACGATCTTACTATGGGGTATCACATCTGATTAAGCTTCATTTTTTTTTCCGAAATGCAAGCTTTTCCAAAATGCGAGCTTCTCTACTGGAGGGTTCCTAGCCGAAACATACTATCTCGGCTAACTACGCCGGACATTTTACAATCGAGATGATAATGATTCGCTTGAGCTTGTTCCTCTGCTAGCTTTTCCCCAAAGAATTTATTTTTTCAAAGTTAGGTTACCCGAAGACCAAATTTCCGAGAAATGTTTCTTTCGATGCGCTGTCGAGGGTAACTTGTTAGATTGGATACTGGTTTCAGACTAATTACTTATTGCTTTCGACTACGTGTATTTACTTTTTGTGTGTATTTACCTTTTGTGTGTATTTACTTATTATTACTTATTCTTACGTGTATTATTAGCTTATCGACTACGTGTATTCCGAATGAAAGTTGCGCAGAATTGTAAACATTTTATAATTGTCGATAAATTAGCATTCTATTCCTTCTGTATATGTATTTCTTATTTTTTTTATCTGATTTTGTAACTTTATTTTATTTTGTGTTATGTTGTTGTATTTACAAGTTTTTTTTTCACTTACTCTGTAAGCTTTGAGTAATACTTTGTGGTGTCCTTGAATAAGTAAAGGAGTTTAAATATCCTAGAATAAAAAAATATATGCAAAAGATTGATATTCACTTTATACCTTGATCCAAACTGAAAACATAAATTATAATTAAAATAATTCTCCTGATTCAATTTCTGATTAATTAATCAATTAATAATGGTAAAATACGAGAGGTCTCTCTTCCTAAGATAAGGGATGGTTTTGCGGAGGGACTTTCTAGAGAAACCGATTCCCATTTACGTTACACTTTGGAAAACCACGAATTGTTTTGCACTCAGGTGAATTTTCTCAGAAACAGGCACTCGCGTAACTCTTGTAGAGTCATTAGGTCTTTCTAAAGCCAAAAAGAAAGAAAGAAAAAAAAAAAAAAAAAAAAAAAAAAAAAAAAAAAAAAAACTGAAGAAAATCTTCAATGCCCCTGCCAGAATTCGAACTCGGACATTCCAAATACGCGTCGACTGTGCTTCCGACTACACCACGAAGGCACGCGGATAGCAGGGTGAATATAGCTCTAAAGAATGAAATTAAATAGGATTTTCTTTTCTTCAAGCAGAATCCTGTCTGGTTCTTAAATTATGGTTTGCAGTTTAGAGACAGATATATTTTCTTGAAAAGGTATATATTACTTCTTAAATTTCTTGCTGACTAACAATTTTAGCGATGATTTTTTTTTGTGACGATATCTATATAAATATAAAATGTAGGAAAAATATAGACTCCGGCAGATTATGTCAGGGCGTCTGGACTCAGATGGAAAGTTCTTACGTAGTCATTTCATTTGAGAAATAGAGTTCTCCATCAAATCTACATGCCTTGGAGATGTAACGTCACGAACACAAGGAACGTTTTGAACAACTCATTTGATATAAATCATGGCCGTAGACATGGTTAAGGGAGAAAACATTCTAGTCTCAGAAGACACTAGAAAATATCAGAATATTTCCTACCAGGTAGTGGTGGTGTATTTAATTATGGCAAAGCACACTAGGGCTATCTGCCTAAGGGGAGGGATGCCTTCGTGGAGGACTTTCTAAGGAAAACTGGCTCGTATACACGTCACACATGGGGAAAACCACGAAACGAAATGCAACCAGCCCGTTCGTGGGATTCGAACCTCGGACCGAACTACCAGTGTTCAGTGACTTTACCGCTCGGCCGCTGGTGGGCTATTTCCTACCAGACATACACTTCTTTGTTACCAGCACTTAAGGCATAATTAGCAAGGCACAACTTATCATGAAAGCTATGTAATTATATCATAGTACAAAATAGCGAAAGTTATAACATCGATAATTTCAGTTACAGCTTCATATTTATGCCAAAAAAATAATAGGTATAAATAGTTTGACAATCACAGCCTATCGATGTTACAACTTTCATTAACATAGTATTGTATCTGGCATAGTCTAATTCCGACCTAAACTATATTTATTTTACTTCGAATTAAATTTGACACATGTTTCAATAATTTTATATCCTTATATCATTAAAATAAACTTATTTTACTTTACAGTAAATCCGATATAAGCACGTTTTAACAATTTTCATAGAATTTTCGTTGCATTTATACGCCTGATTAAAAGCACTGGGAAATTTTTTTGATTTTTTTCAAAAATATTTGCTAAAACAAAAATTCGCATTAAATATGATTAAGTGCAGAATAAAATTCGAGACTGTTTCATAGGATGAGTACCAAAGTTTATAATAATTCTCAAACAAATGTTCTAACCTGTAGAATGCTCAAATAAATCGATCATATCACCCCCGCGTTTCTCATCAGGAAGCACATGCAACTCTGGCGAGATAGAATCGTCTGCGCCACCTGGGTGACTCATACACCATAAACTGATGCTCGTTCCACGTAACAACATCACCAGCGAAGAGGAGACTAACCCCCTTTCAGAGACCCCACTTCGTTGTCCTCCGCGACCTTTTCCGCAGCACGGCCCACCGAGTGGGAAAGAATTAAGTGAGCGAAAGATAAGTATGTCAGGCTTCATTTCGGAATTCTGAAATCTTAATACGTTTCCTGTAGAATAGCTGATGCTACGGAATATTAAAAGAGGACCCTAGATCTTTGATTGCAATCTAAGCATTTGCATAATGTATAAGAGCCTATAAAATGGACCTTGGATTTTTAGAAGAATACTTTTTTTTTTTAGTTGAAGCCTAGAAAACAGAAAGATCACACACTCTCTCATTAATTATCTCATTAATTGCTCTTTTAAAAACACAGCGAAATAATTTTCTAGTAAATAGAACAGAAAACATACCAGTTTGCATTAACATTAAGATTAAGCTATTGTCATTATAAAGTTGGATTTTACGCAATTTCAGCCTTTTCAAGTGTTTTTATTTTCATTTCGCTCATATACGATCGAGACAAAAAAAAAAAAAAAAAAAAAAAAAAAAAACACAGCTGTTAACAATTCACAAGAAATACTTTCATTAATATATTTTTGGAGATACAATAACACTTTTCTTATTTATGCAAAAAGGAGGAGCATTAAAAATAGCATATATTTCCTAAAATAATTTGCAATAAATTTGATCAATGTTTATTCAATAAGACGCTTCTGAAGCAGCTATTATGAACTTCGGTTACAGAAATGCTCTCTGATTCTCGGAAAAGTATATAAATAAATAATATAATCTGTGAAGGAATTAAATTTTAACATCGCATCAGAGGGTTTGTTAAGTTTCTTATTCTCTCGCTGAGCTTGCAATTAACCAATCTACTCTTGAACTTACCGTTGCTGTCACAATTTCACTTGTGTTTTTGAACCTTATCATTTAATATCGATTTCTCCGCAATTAACTGTTTATACAATTTAACATAAAATTCACAAGATTTTTCAAAGTAGCATAATTTTCGTTTTCCGATAAAGTGTTGCCATATATTTTTCAACTTTTTTTTTTTTTTTTTTTTTTTTACCAGCACAGCATTTTAGAGCAAAGGGAGGTTAGCCCAGAAGGGCAATTAGTCTCGAAACGGCATTTTGCGTAGAATCACTTTTCAAATTGTTGCCATCAAACATTATCACCCTGTATCATATTTAAAGAAATTAAATAATGAAGAATCTGCATGAATATATGTATTTTTCTCGCAATGTGAAAAAACAACGCTACCTAGAGCCATCAAATTTTGAATAACACAGTCCTCCACTAGAATATGGGTAACCTGGAAGCCCGAATTTGGAACTCGTTTTATAATCTATTTCATATTTTGTAAAACTTTAACAAATATTTTGTTGAAAAACTCAACGATTTTAAAGCGAGCAGTGGCAGCACTGCATGGAATAAAACACTTTTATCTTCAGGGCGTGAGACTGTGTATCGGAAAATCTAGAGATATGCTGTTTTTAAATATTTTTAGCGCAAAAGTGTATTAACCCAAATGCTCTACAAACGTATATGTTTGTATAAATGAAAAAAACGCCCCTTTGAGCGTAATATAAGTTTTAGACATGTCTATTTGGGCGTAATAGTCATGTCTAAAAGCTTTCAGTTTTTTTTTTGTCTTTTTCATTTATTATTGAATTTCACTTTCTTCACACTTATGCATAATATCAGTTATGAGCGAGATGTTTCCATTGCACATTCTTCTGACCCATTCGGTCTTTCGCGATGTGACGGTCGTAATACATGCGAGTTTTTTGCTTTATTATTTGCCAAGTGGTCTAGTAATGCCCCATCGACTTCTTGGATCAATTCGCGCAAATTCATTAAATAGATTTCTTTTTATTCTCTGTTTTGCCTCTGGTTCTTATTTTTATAGCAGGAGTGTATTTTGAATCAAATTCATTTCCTAGGCATTTGACAACAGGATTACACTTTTAATGAGAAACGGTATAAATTGCCAAAAATTCAAATTAAAATGTTTGATAAGCAATTATCAATTCATCTTACTTTTTAGGGTCAGTTTAAGAAGATGCATGAGGATAAGGAACTTGAAGATGCCGACAAGTTTCACTATTTATCTCAATCAATGCTGCCCGGGATTTGGGCTACTGAACTGACAGATAGGTACCCTTTAACGACTGCAAATTACCCGAAAGCTATTTCTAACTTTGAGGAGAGTTTGACTAAAAGGAGATTTTAATTGACATACACGTGAGGGAATCCTTAAAATTAATTATTCAAAAAAATATTCAAAATGTATAGAGAAAGGATAGGGTGGCCCGTAGTGTTTGACAACATTGAATCATACCTTAGATCTCCAGAACCTTTAGACTTAACCCTAGGATACTAAATGCTTCCTGGTTATACCCCGCGGTTTAGCCCTGCCTATTAGCTGAGATGCATGGGGTATGGTAGAGAAGAGTCCTTTTCAGTAACAAGCCTCTGTCAAATTTAAAATGAATGAAGACAGCTGGGAAGCAGCATATCTTTCGTGTCCAGAAAAATTTCAAAAGGAGTTAGAGGACATCTTAATTAGTTCTTTATTTCAAGCACGTGTGGCTTGCAAAACACTTGCACCTATGCATTTGAAGCTATGGAAAGCGCTAGCGTACTCGCAGGTTAAATTTTTTGAGTGTAATTTTGTGCTGTATTAATTTAAGGCCAAGCTCTGGAAGAGATCCTTAAGCTACAAATTAAATTGAAGGGTTTTTCAGTTTTTCACACACAGAATACTGTTAATTTAATTTATCACAAGTTATTTAAAGTCAAGATTTCATTATTATTGGGCACAGGAATTAGTTTTTACTTTTTACTGTAATATAATATGCGTCAGTAGCATTACACAAGTAACATATGAAAAGCATTAATTAAGAAATGACGCAATCCCATTAATAAGCTTTGTGGTTCCGAACTCAGGGTAGATCACAGTTGATTTTTTTTCACGTTTCTTGATCCAAAACAAGTAATAGTCTCTACAGTGTTGCTCAAGTGAGAATGTGGAGGACGATAATACATTATCATTTAAGTTTGGTTGACTCATTTCATGGTTATTTTCAAGTTGTCTTTTACGTGGGGAAGAATGTAAAGAGCTATTGAATGGCGCCACACGTACGGTCATAATGTAAGTGGTTAGCACTCTTGCTATAAAGATGCAGATTTGTGGTTCGAAGCCTGGAGAGAACACAATTAATTTTTCATGCTTCCTAACGTCGTAAAACTAATTCGCTTTACAAAATAATTATTTCGGAAATGTGAAAAGAAAAGTTTTTAAGGCCTGCTTACGGGGCAGCCTGGACAATGTGCTTATGATCAGACGGTTCAATGACCTACCGTATCCCTCATAATTCGCGATGAATACATAATCGATAAGTACCAGAAAACTTTAAAAACCTATAGGGACTACCAAAACTTTATCATAAATAGCATATATTTAAATATTTAACTTACAGAAAAAAGCTCTACAGCGTATTAGTAGAAATTTACTCGTAGTACTTAACAGTTAACTGACAAAGTAATTAGCAAGAAGCTTATACAGCGATTACGTATACAAGAGCATGGCACACGAAAAATAAAGAAGCGTTAGTTGGGATTCTTAACCTCCTGACTATTGACCGGATCTGTTCTGAAGCAATTACACTGTAATGGCACGCTGTAAGAAAGAAGAAAAGTCCCTTACATTCTCCTCTACTTACAGGACAACTGGGGAGGCGAGGAGTGAATCGCCAAATTTAAGTTGTAACGAATTATCGTCTACCACATTTTAGTTCAGTCACCACTTGTATAGCGATTGGTATTTATCGGTGGAGTAAATATGAAAAATGAAAAACGCACTCTTCGGGGTTCAAACTCCAGACTTCCCGACTGGTAGCCGAACTCTCGATTACTGATCAGTTTCCAGTTACATGACAAAGGTACACGATGAGAAAGGTGAAAAATTCTTTACAAACTCACAGCTCTAAAAACGGTAAATGTGCTCATACTTGGGATAATTGCTTTTCCGTAAAGTTCATTTTTAACGCTATTCGATTGTGATATCTCGATCTCCACAAATAACTAAGGTATTTAAAATATTCATCAAATTTTTGGTATAGTCTATAAAGCTGCAGATTTAAATAAATATTTAAATTCATTTACTGCTATTCTTTTATTCCTTGCGTTTAAAGCTAATATGTCTAAGTTGGTGTCTACTTGCCAAGAATTATTTGTTAATATTAACAAAATATTGGAAATTTATGCTAACCAATTAGCCTATAGAGCTAACTATGATACTGAACTGTAGGATTACGTCTCAATTAGTATTCTAGTCTCCGCAAATCGTATACGAACATTAAGCTTTCATAAAGTACTAGTTTTTTATACAGGTTATAGGTTCTAATAAATATTTTAGTCTGCCTGGTTTTTACTATTTATTTCTTCATTTTGAATTATTTATGTTTCGTCTGGAGTGTTGAATCCCTAACGACAATGTTTAATCGGTAGTGAAGGAGATATGCAAGATACAATTTGAGGACAGAGCTTTTAATGTACATAGAAACAATATATTTATGTAACTAATTTTTATGAATTAAGAACAATGATAATATAATGAAACATTTGTAAATTGCATGAAAATCCTTTCTGACAAACATCACACAATGAACTCGAGTTAAAACTATTATAAGCTGGGCTTCTTAACCCCGATTCCTGTCTTGCTTTACGAGAAAAACAACAATCAGCTACTTTAACAAATGAGATAAAAAGCGAGAAAATAACAGCAAATATACAAATAAAAAAGAATGAAGATTTTTAAACTAATCATGAGAGAGAGTGCGTGTGAAATTTCATAGGCGAGCGATGAGACTCCTAAAAATGAACAAACAAAATACTACTTAAAAATATGAAGTTTGGAAGAACAGTAATTACCCTGTAATTTCCCTGTTTCCAAGTACTAAAAGACCTGCATTTTTTTCCTTTCTGTTAAATTTTCTACTGCGGGCATTTTCGAAACACACACAGAAGATATTACTAAAACAGAGGGAAAAAAATGGAGATGAAACAGCGGTGGTAGTGGTTTCATTTTCGCATACTTCTGATGAATGATGCTAGCACAGTTTTCTGTAATCACAAGAACTTGTTTTTCATATGTAAAGACGACTCGCGGAAATAAGTCATTAAATACTCAGGTTGTTTTTAACTATAAGGTAAAAAGTTGCTTAACAAGTTGCAAGAAGATATAAAATGCCGGGTTTAAGAATTCTTAAAAAATTGCAAAAAAGGAGAATACAAATTAGAACTTATTCAAAGATAGATCTTCAAACAGTTACATAAATATAATCGAAAACGTTTTATATTACATCAAACTTTTCTTCTTGGTTGTTTAAAATGTGTTATATATTATAAAGAGAAAGAAAATTACGAAACCGTTGAAGAAGTTTTACATGGACCGCAGTAAACGTCTGTTAACTTTAATGCTAAACCATTGACCGTTACATTGATTTTTACAAAGTGAAATGGAGAGTGGTTTAAACTGCGGATTTAGAAGGTTTTGAAAAATGTTATCAACATAATTATTTTAACTAGCGCTGATGCATTAAAAAGCTTCAATTTGAACCTTTTAATTTTCATCACACACGAAATAATTTAATATTTAAAATACACGGTGTGTTTATAGGGCTAAATTCCTACAAAATCGAAAGTTGAATAATTCTTACATCCTAGGTTTCAAAACATAATCTTTGTGAATATACAAACCAAAGCAGTGAACAGATAAAGTTAGACTCTTTCCAACATGGCGTCACTTATTGACAGAAGTGGAAGAAACAAAACCCAAAAAGCGTAAGGAAAATTTATTTATGAGAAGACTAGGATTCAGTGACATCACTTCTTAGCATGTTAAAAACAGTTATTTGATTCCTTCGCTGAGATGATTATTTGGATCTCTGCCGATTGTAGCAGACGTAACCAGAGACTATGTGCTCACTATTAAAATATTGGGAAGAAGTTCTTTTTAGGCAGACTAGGATTCGGTAACATCATTTCTTGACTTGTTCACGGAGTTGCTTGATTCCTTCATAGAGATGATCATTTGGATCTCTGATGATGAGACCAGATGTAACCAGCGACTATATTCTCATTACCTATGAGACACCAGAGACTTGATGATCTGAGTCATATCAGTTCTCTGGTTACGGTCTTCTAAATCTGTTCATTACTATTAAAATAATGACTTTTGTGGTAAGCTTTCACTTTAAGGAAGAGAAAGTAATCTGCCGGTGCCAAATCTAGTGAATAAGCAAGGGAGGTGTTGAGAATTGTGACACGTTTCTTTGCTAGAAACTGCTAGGCAAGAATGGAATTGTGCGACAACGTATTGTCTTCCAACAGCTTACCAGTTATTTGATTAACGCCTAAAAAGCTGGATTCTCTTTAGTGGTCTGTCCATTGTATCTTTTTAATATATTCAGGATATGTATCCTCTGTATCCTAGGAATATATTTCTTGTGAATTTATCTTTTTCCAGTTAGAAAGGTCGCTAACATGGAATTTACCCTAGATTTCTAAAACCGAGATTTTTGTTAGCATGCCGAAACATCTCAAATTTGAGAAAATAATCGGCGTTATGTCTCAGAATTATAAAAAAAAAATACTAAGGTTCATCCCAAGTCACAATTGTTTGGGGAAAAATCAAGATATTTGGATTAATTCACCACAATCATCCGTAAATATGTCTATAATCAGCAGTATAAAAGTAAACATCGAATAAAGCTTTTTGCAGACACCGCCTAATTCATAACAAATATTCTAGAGGAACATCTTTTGGAAAGAATGAAACATGGAACGAAGTTTTACAAATAGGAAAATGGCTGTTTCTGGAGTTAAAAAAAATAATCCTTTAGCGCGGAAAGCGTTTAAAAATTTAAATTTAAAAATTTATGTTATACATGTTCATGATAACTGAACAATCTAATCATACAAAACCATCCTACAAAACAGTAAATAAACAAATAAATTAAACAGTGAAATTTATTTACCTTTTAATTTATATCATACATAAAAAATCCCGATGTCCCAATGGATTAATAATGAAATACATTTAAAAAGAATATCTTTGAAACTTTACGGAATAGTTTTATAAATTGTATAAAATATGAAAATATAATACTTAATTTGAGACAAAATTCATTTCAATTCTAGTAGATATAAAGAAAACAAAAATAAAAATTTTCGATTTTAATAAACTCATGATCTTTTGCGAATAAAGGCAAGTGAAAAAATTTCATCTAAAATGTCGGTGCTTCTTTCAGCTTTCAAAACTCAAGCCTAGACATTAATTATAATATCCTTTTCTCAGTGCCTTTCCAGATTACGCGAAAGAAAAAGTAATCGAATTATAAACTCCGCACATTCCGTTTATTAAAATTTAAACTCGTGAAATTCGGAGAAAAGTTTTAAGTTTAAATTTAATAAGACTAGCATGGATGATAAAAAAAGTGAAAGGAAAAAACTCATCTCTGATGGAATAGCGTTTAATAATCTCGAAACAGAAGTATGAATACATAATTAATATTTGAATATAAATTGCCTCGTGGTTCTTAATTATCCGACTTATAATATCGGAACAATAAAAAAAGGAGAGAATTTTCAGAAATTAGATTTTTACAGCAAATGCTAAGCAAGAAAACAGACTAAAATATTCTTTCCGAAAAATGATGATATAAAACATATGCCAAAAATGCAAATTTTGATGAGTAAAAGTTTTTCTATTAATACGATTAAATTTGGGAATAATTGCTTAAAAAAGTGAGGGCTTTTTTCTTGAACAAGGGAGCTAATAAATAGGTACATGGTAAAAATTAGTATTTTTTATGACTGGAAGTATTTTATAAGCCAACGTAATTGAAAGACAATGAAAGTTTTAAAAATGATACGGAAGAGAATAAGGGAGAAAAAGTGGACCGTAAAATTATCCTTTAGTGGCATTATAAATAAACTGATCTCCTTCTTTTACTGTATGTGACATTATAAAGGATGTGATTTAATCTTCGTCTAAAACGTAAGAGGAATGGAAAAGACAGGTAATTTCAGATGCCAGCACCAGGATATTGTGGTAAGTATTTAACGCAATACAGCCAATAACTAAAATTACAAATTTTGACACCGGTATATAGCGTGTTTCACAAGATTACTTGCCGACTAAACATCGCATGAGCAGTTAGTCTGAAACATGTAACTCAATTTTAAGGACGAATCATATTAGATACAAGTTCAGACTTTGAAAATTTTGCTATTTGTAATAAAAGTAACGAAATAAAAAACATTTATGGGCTTTCTACGAAGAAATTTCCAATTAAAAGTGGTTTCTTAGCCTAAATATCGATGTTTTCTTGTCAAAGCTTATATTACTGATATGAGTTAGCGTACGCAATGTTCATAGATTGAGCCATAGAATGTTCATCGGCTGAGCTACAGCCATGTTTATAAGTTGAGCCAATATTCATAAGTTGAACCATCGTACGCAATTTTCACATGTTGAATCATTGCTTACATATTGAGTTACAGAGCACAATGTTTACAGGCAAAGCTATTGTCCATATTTTGAGCCATAGGGTTTACAGATTAAACCATTCTTAATAGGCTTAACTAAATATTGTCAGCCACGCTTGTTTTTATCGCTTTAAATCTTTTTTACCGCCCATAAACTTTTCCATCAGTCTTGAGGCTGTCAGTTTCGCATTGAGATTACACCTAAGTTGAGCCAGTATTCATAAGTTGATCCAATAGAGCCATTGTTCATAGGCTGAACCAACCTTCTTCAGCCGCACTTCTTTTCTTGCTTATAATCTTTTCATCATAAACTTTACTCTCGTTTTTGGTGATGCCAGTTTCACACCGAGAGTGCAGCCGATAGTGAATTTTCATAGGTTTAACGTTTCCTATCGACATAAAACAGTACAGCACGTTTTTCCTCAATAGTGCAATGCCGCAACGGCGTGTCCTTGCTTGTGTCCTCTTGGCTGTCAATTGGTAGGACCTAAAGTGCGGCTGAACTACTTATAATCCATTGTGAATATGTTATACGAGGGTCGGAACTTTAATAATGGCAACTATTTATTTACAAGGAATACAAAAGTGATTCATGTCACCATGTTTTACAGTCCTTCAATATAGTCGCCAGCATTGTGTACAACCCGTTTCCAACGATGTAGAAGTCGCAGAATACCTGTAGCAGCGCCTGTTTTGTTGATAGTTTGAATGGACCGGTCTACTGCCGCAAGAATCTCAGGAACAGTTTGGAAGCGAGTGCCACGAAGTGGTTCCTTCATCTTAGGAATTAAGTCATAGTCACAAGGGCTTAGATCTGGAGAGTATGGTGGATGGTAAAGCACTTCCCAGCCCCATCGCTTGAACAAATCAGTCACAGCTTGCGCTGCATGCGGCCGAGCATTGTCATGCAAAATGAGAGGAGCGCTCTGCAGAAAGTATAGCCGTTTTTTTCTCAAAGCTGGTCGGAGATTGTTCTCCAAAAATGAGCAGTAATACTGCGCAGTGACGGTCTGCTGTGGGGGAACGGTATGCGTTAGGATGACACCATCACAGTCGTACACGAGAATCAGCATAACTTTCACATTGCTGGGGTTCTGACGAAATTTCGAACTTCGTAGTGACCTGTGATGACGCCATTCGTTTGATTGGCGTTTCAGTTCTGGCTGGTACGATCGGGCCCAAGTCTCATCCAGTGTAATGATACGGCGTAAAAAAGCATCTCCTTCGCGCTCATAGCGCTCCAGGTGGGTTCGGGCAGCTCGTATCGTAGCCATTTCTGCATTTCCGTCAATTGATGTGGAACCCATCGTGAAGCAATTTTTTCATGGACAGGCGTTCCTTCAGAATGTTCAGCACAGTCGTATGCGCTAATCCTTTTTGTCCGGCCAGCTGAAGAATCGTTTGGCGGCAATCACTGTCCATTAGTGCGGCAACAGCTTGCACATCTGCATCGCTGACACTCGGACGACCTGGCCGCAGCATGTCTGCCACGTTTTGGCGTCCTTCATTGAATGCTTTCACCCATCTTGCTACGGTTCTGTAAGCCAATGCAAATTCCCCGCAAGCCTCTTGAAGCCCTTGATGACACTGTCGTGCTGTACGACCTCTGGCACATTCAATTTTTATCCAACATCGTTGTTCTTGTTTTGAAAACATCCTGACAACACTTACTATAGACCGCGAGCAAATAAAAGGATTCGTTTTTCGCGTCACTCCGCATGCGCGTGACGTAGGCAGGACGAGTCTTTTTACTGAGAGGTAAGGTAGGTATGTAATTCACGTGTGGTATACACGATATTCTTTGGTTTTGTTGCGTAACGTTTTTTCAGCTGTGTTGCCACTATTAAAGTTCCAACCCTCGCATTGCTCTAACTTCTGTGTGTTCAACTATTGTATTAAGTTCAAGACTATCTGTACGTTTCTTGCAAAGACAAAATTCTGGTGTCTCGCCCACTTTTACCTGTACTCGCACTTTTTTAGTTAATCCTACAGAAAATGTATATATAGCTGGAATGACCATAAAGTCAATATTTATTTATGGTTTACTTACAAGAAATTAAAATTCTCTACACAATTTAACAACTTTTTTTGTCAATGTTTGTTTCTAAATTTAACCTTATTCCTCAAACATTTCTTGGAAAGAGTCATCGTTTGTACATTTACCAAATACCACTTGCAAAACTCCACCCTTCGATCCGAATTAGCTTCGCTAAGAACATGGATTCTTCTTGAAGAGTTACTTGTCCAATCGCAGATCTGCAAAATGCTATGAATATATGATTTGGAATTCCTATCACAGGTCTCGTTTGCCTCACAAATTTTCTTTAACTTGGCAATATGTTTCCCTTACCCTTTCCTGCCTTACGAAAATCATTGATGTACGCAGTCCTCCAAAAGATTCTGAACACTTTTGTTTACTTCTAACTTATCTCTAAATAGAGTTGTGGCAAGCTGCTTAGCTAGTGCGCTTTCAGACTTCCGGTATAACCTTAATCAAGATTAAATTTTCTTAAGATTAAGCAAGAAATGGAATTCAAATTGATAAAGAATTTGAATGACGCAGTAGATTTTCAAAAGTCTTTTTCAATCTGAATTAATTTCATCGAAAATTATTGACTTTCGAAAAATGTGTAGCTCTTGAAGAAGAAGGATTTATGTGTAGTTGCTCTTGAAATTAAAAGAGTTTTACTATAAAACTACACCCACCTAAGTTTCTGAAATTAAAAGAGTTTTACTATAAAACTACACCGACCTAAGTTTCATTGTTTTGCTCAATTTTAAGTTCTTTACTGGCCTGTTTGTCTTCCAATTAATTTTTGTTTTCTTTATAGACTAGTCTAATTTCATTCATTATTTCATATTGGTTAAACCTAAAAAGGGAAAAATGTAATTAAATAATTTAATTAATTTAAAATATGTATATAGTATTTTTGAGACATCATGCATTATTAAACACAGTAGAATTACCTTCTACAAAAGGAAATGTAACCAAAAGTGGTTCAAAAAGAAAAAGAAAACAGAACAATCTGCTAGAATAGCGCAAAATATTATTATGAATATGCATGTAGGAGTGCCTGTCCAGGATACCTTTAAGGAAATGAAATTTTAATATTAATTTTTAACTTTGAAAGACACGTGTGACAGATTTCATTAAAATGCTTAAGGTATTTTCTGTAAAATCAAAATTTTACGGAAAATAAATTTTCTGTAAATATTTCTGTAAATTTGTCTAAATTGGAATTTCACTTAATTTTAAAATTATCGTGGGAGATTAATTTATCTCAATTTATTATTTATTATTTAAAGATTATTTAACACACATGAATATCGCTAATAAAAGACTGGTTCTATAGTCTTCGAATATTATTTTACTCTAGTTAATACATTATTTTTTTCGTATTTTCTGTTGTAAATAATACAATATGTAATCTTATTTTTTTGTCATTCATTGTACTAATTTTATAAGGAAAAGTTTTATTAACCTATCAAAATATTTATTATATGTGGAGGTATGAACTGAAGCCATCTGCCGATATTTATCAACTTGGAGACGAAATTTAGGGTAGAATAATTTTTTAAAAACCTGAAGGTCTTTATGACACGATTTTTAATTGATCTGAATTTTTAACCATCTTTTTGAATTTATTGAAATTTATACATAAAGAAACGCCTTTAGCAACAGGTAATCCAAGTAATATGTTAAAATTTGTTATTAACTTTTACTATTATTATTGAAAGCTAGCGCATTGCGCAGCAGCACTACAGGTCCGGGGTTTGATCCCGTGCTGGGCAAGGTTGACTTAGCTTTTCATCACTAAGTATCAAGACTAAACACCGGGAGGTCCTGCGATAAGCTGACCCAAGCAATATTGCCCAGGGCGTACGCTAATGCACCCCCGGGGCCCACTGTCAGAAAAGCATATATCGGAGTACTGCAGGGCATGGTGCGCTTATGCTGTTGCGCCACTGAGTTTAGTAGTATTGTTATTATTGAAAATAAAGGAGTAAAATTTCTTAAGTATTAATGCATTCAGACATATTCAACGGTTAGATGTTAAATAATTGCTTGATGGCCATAAAACGAACGCAAACAAACTGCTGTAGGATATTAGTTTTATAAGAAAGTTTTTAATGAAAACTTGACTGTATTTATGTTTATGGAAGATATCCATGCCAAGTAGTCCATTCTCAAAGGAGTGCAACTGAATATTATCAGTGATGAAGGTAATAAAAGTAACAGTTTCATGTCACTTCGAAATACGCTGAAAGTTTCGTTCGAACATGCAGGAAACCATCAGCGTTCATTAGCTTCATCAATACAGCGACTATCAAGATGGAGATTTCAAAATCTTTGATAAATGCAACGCTTTAGTTTGAGTTATTAATTACTGTGAGAAAGTCTTAATACTTAATTAAAAGCTGATGATCTATAAAAATTTAAAACGCGCTTAAAATTTTCTGGAATCATGTAAATAAAAACATTTAATTTCAAAATTTGAAAACAGAGAACTGGAAGAAAATGATAAAATGTTTCTCAGATCTTTTTTTAATTTGTACACAAAAGTTAAAACAATTTTTTTTTCATCAAAATTACTAATGGAGTTTAAAACTAACAAGATACTTTTTTATTGTTCCCACATCATAACAAAAAATGCTCTTCTCTGAATTAATTTATTTCGAATGAAAAATCATTTAAGAAACCCACGCACTGATCCAATCGAAGCATGTTAAATTAAGTTCACTGGAAGAAATTAACTTCATCAACAATTAGAAAGTTTGTTAAATTGAAATATCTTGTATAGTTTTGAACTAGAAAACAAAAAGTAAAACAATAACTATAAATGGAATTCTGACATCCTGAACAACTTCTGAAAGGAAATTAATACACAACCTTTGATCGGGAACATTACAATTGCCTCAAGATCCCCATGTTACACTTAGAAATGTAACTTGGAACAATAAACGAGAGTTATTTCGAGACATTAGTTTCACTTGTCCCTGTTACCTTTACAAACATTCTGGCAGGTGAAGTAATACAGAGACCAAATGTAAAAAAAAAAAAAAAAAAAAAAAAACGATTATACCCACAAAAATTTCAAATACCTCTTTGAATACATTCTTTCAGTAAAATATTTTTTTTCTTAAATTTTGAAGCTCAGAATGTAATACAAATTAATCGAAATATTCAGGGCGTTCATGTGACTGCAAACGACAATTTTAAATTACATTATTGATAAATTTAAACCACTTGATGATGCCTTGATCAAGAGTAGTAGTAAAATGACTTCTTTAAGAAAATTGCAGTTCTAAAAGCAAAGTCCATTAGGACATACATTAGCGTTTTTGTACTTGACATTCGCGAGATAGTGTGCTTAAGGATGTGCAGTTGCATGTATAGGTTACCGGAAGTATAAAATCCGTTATTTCACAGAATATCTGTTCAAAGTGTGTAATAAATTCTAATTCCATATTTTAACTAGTTATTTAATAAAATAACGGTCTACATTCAGCTTAAATATAAAATAACCGACACATTTTTTACTCCCCTTTTTCTTATTAGCTACTATTTTACGATATATATATATATATATTAAGATTTTATAATAAATTTCCGAATTTGAGAGACTGAAATATGAGAATCAGTAATCAGAAATAGTACAGCAATTTCAACGCACAATAAAGTGTTTTATAATACTGATGATGCAAACTTTCGCGTTTCGTTTAAAAATGTGGAAGTTATTACTTTTATTCACACGCAATAGTTTTGTGATTAACGATAACCCGCTGAATGTAATAATATGAAGCCATATATTGTTTTGCTTCGGATATAATGAGGCGCTGTTTAAAGAAACAAGGTTAGATATTGCCATTAGTCAAGTATGCATAATTTGTTAATAAGAATGGAGTGATGTGATAAACCTGTCGACATGTTATGTTTAGAAAACTACCAGTAACTTTAACGAACGCGTGAAATTCATTATGGTATGAACTGCATGCGAATGAGAATGGGAGAAATAAAAAGTAGGCAACAAATCCAACAGATGTATATACATTTTTTTGAGACTTGGCGAAAATTAAATGAAAATTAAATACAAATAAATGATACTAAAGAAAGATTTTATGTAAGTGGGACCAATTATTTCATGGTTTTATTTTAAAACATTCTCGAGCTTTGCGCAACACTCAACAGTAACATTAACAAAATAAATCATGGAATTAATCGAAACCTTCATTTGCACAATGGTTTAGGTAAAACCATTATTAAACATTGTTAAACATCAATATAAACATTGATCAGTTGGGTGCGTCCATGCTACACACACACACTTTTTTCTTAGCCTTTTCCAATAATATAAGATGCTTTGGAAGACAAAGTTGTACAGATCTACAGATTTTATTTTAATTAAATGAATAATAATTGTAGAAAAAAATTGGTTAAGTACTGTGTAAAAATAAAATTCAATTTGTTACATTTTAAAATATATTATAGTTTCTGACAGAATAAATGCCCGAAAATAATCTACCTCAATAAATTCTTCTAAAATAAATAAAATTAAAAAAAAAAAAAAATAATTTAACTATCTATTAGAATTCAAGCTAAGCAGCTGAAATTAATGTCAGATAAATCTCCTTCAGAAGCATCTGTGATGTTCACAGTCCGTTTGCAGTACCTCAACTTGACAGAGGAAGAGGTGACCCTTGATCTATTTTAATTGCTATCATAAACATAACGAATGAAGAATTTTTTTCAGCAGAGAAAACGAAGCGGCCACATAAAATACCTACATTTCAGATCCCAGTTCAGCGAATGGATGCGAAAACTAAGATCGAAAAAGTGCCGGATATAGAGAAATTTCTCGGGTTCGTTGCTATAGTTTAAAGTTTAAGTACCACTCAGATATTTAAAAAAATGTTCATGTAAAATGTGAATGTGAATAAAAAAATGAGTTTGTTTCAGAAATAATGTTCTATGCAATTCCACGTGTTAGTTTAGTAATACTTGATACAATAACTAATTTTATTGTCTCTTTGCATAACTAACATTTTGTATGCTGTATAATTCACTTAAACTAGTTTTTTTTTGTTTTGTTTTTGCTTCAATTGTCTACCATTCGTTAATTTATATAATAACTAGTAATGGCTCTGAACTTACTAATTACAGTGTGTAATTATTAATTTATTAGCTTTTTATCTGATTTGGTCAGTATGAAAGATTGAGTATTATATGAAAAGATTAAATATTATATGAAATACCTGAATTATATAGTTTAACGGTAAATATATACACAATGCGCGAAAACTTTTGACTAAAATTGGTATTTTTTGTTATATATATATATATATTTCCCCATTTCAATATCCATATGGAATCAATCAAATACTAATAACTGCAATAATTAATTACTAATTGCATTCTAATGAGACTTAAAAATTCTATACATTATTTGATTCTAACATTGGTTAAACTTAAGATACTTTGTGTACACATCAATATGAAAAATAGCAAATTCCAATTATAATATCCAGGAAAATAGATACATAATGATCTTCAAGTGCTTGGAAGATCGGATGATAAATAATCAGTAAAGCAAAGTTAAAAAAAAGACTCTACCTATTTTCAAACAATTTCTTATTTACAAATATTTTCTTATTATATAACATTGGTTAAGTACTGTGTAAAAATAAAATTCAATTTGTTACATTTTAAAATATATTATAGTTTCTGACAGAATAAATGCCCGAAAATAATCTACCTCAATAAATTCTTCTAAAATAAATAAAATTAAAAAAAAAAAAAAATAAATAAAAAAAAAAAAAAAAAAAAAAAAAGCACTTTCCAAATTACCGAATTTACTTAAAAATGCAAAGCATTCAAAAAGCTAAAAGGAAGAAAAAAATAAACCTACTCACTTTATCCTCTTAAGACAAATAATGATTTTAACTAAACGATTAATTTAACTATCTATTAGAATGAACATCTGAGATTACTATGTTAAGAATAATCAGGCATAATATTAACTTTAATTCATCTTAAATAATAAAGCAAGACTTTGCTTTTTGGTGATTAAAGTATTATAATTAGAATTAATTGTGGTTACATTATATGAGGTTTTTCTTAAAGCATAGATTAAGGTGAAGGGTCAATAGCAATTACACTTTCGCCATCTTTAATTTTTTTAAACCTTTTTTGGCAAACGCAGGTAATAAATTATTGTTTTCATATTTGTGAGAAAAAAGTACTAAAAAAAGCTTTTGTAATGAAAAGGAATGACAATTCATCCAACAAACCCATTAAGAATTTTTTTCCCGTATTCTCAGCTACTCACTACGTGGATTAATTAACAAGCTTCTTATCTTGCATAAAATATTTTATTCGTGGCATTAGGAAATATTTTTTGTCTTTAATGAAACATTAAAAACGTTTCTTAGAACTAATTAATTTATCATCTTTGCTTAAAAATCGAGGTAAAAAAAAAGTACGCTTCAGTAACAAAGAAGAAAAATATAATACTCCCTCCCTCAAAATATTATAATAATTAAAAATAAAATTTTACCTTAAAAAAACTCGCTCATCGTGTATTGTACGAAAGATATCAAATTTATCGTTTAAAATAAATGTTGTTTTTTCATTTATATATTTTCATAACAACCTCTTTGAGTTTTTTCAAAATAACAAATGGATTAAAAAGAAAATTAATAAAAAGTATCTAAAAGAGAACAGCAGAAAAATTGAAAAATAAAAATGGCTTCTTCAGGTAACTTCGATTTTAATTTACTTTGAAAACATTACAATTCATTTGATAGCTGTTATCGTAACTGCTACTGCAGTCAAGTGGCTTCTTCGGTTCTTCTTTTAAGAGTAGTTTAATATTACCGGTTTTCAATTGCAAAGAATTATATTTCATACAGTTGATTTAATTGCCAGATGATTTATTAAATAACATTTGGAAATTCGTGTTGTAGAGTGAATAATGTAAAAACTTAAAACAATGCTGTTTTGAGATGGAAAAAATCCAAATAGTACTTTTCATTCCAATTTTTGAAAGTAATTAAAACACATAGGGAAGAATCGTAACTATGAAAGGTAAAATCAAACTTATGGAAACTACTTTTACGCGAACTACACATTTCGAACAAACCAGCATGGGCCTCTTTTTATCAAGAAGCAATAATATTCGACAAAAAGCATTATTTGCCAAAAATTCTTTATTTAAAAAGACGAAATGAGAAAGCAAATAAAAGTAAGATAGAAACATATTATAGGGCATCTTATAAAATTCAACGAAAGGATTCTGAGCAAAAGGATTTTAAGTAATTTCTGAGGAAAAGGATTTTAACTAATTTGGCAAGGACTTGAAACTCTTAATTATTGAAATGAAAACTAAAATTCAGAAGACAAATTACCCAAACATGAATCCTCAAGCACTGATCACAGAAGTTTAGTAAGGGAGGAAAGATTCTACTCCTTTATAAATGTATTCGTTTGGAAATTTTAAAAATATTTTTGCTGCTTGAAGAAAAGGAATATGTATAATTTTTTTTTTCGAAATGCATACCGATTATGTCATATGTAATTTCATATGTAATTAAGTCATATGTAATTTCAATGTACACATTCGTATGATTCTATTCCAACTACTCATGAATCTGTTTTATTAATCTGATTTGATTTAAAAGATAAGTAAATGAACAAAAAATAGCTAATAAGATTTAGTTTGAACATTAAGTAACTTAAATTAGCTCACATTTTTTTCACAAATATCACAGAAATTTAATTCAGCAGACAAAACCCAAAATTGGTTTTCTGTGAATAACCATCAGTTGCTTTGACAACCTTGATCATCATACCGAAAAACAGAAGTTTTAAAGCTCCCAGAGAAAGAAGACATACCTCATTCAAGCCGCGTTTATTTATATGTCTATGCAACTCCTGCTCATATGAAGAAAGCTGTCACATACAGTATACATATATTTGTATTAGATTAAACACATGGGGTAATTTGTAACAGTAGCTATAATATTAGGACTAGCACAAAAAAGTAGTTGACGTTTTGTTTTGTTGCATTCGAAAACATTTATGATTGGAATTCTGAACTAATGCAGAGCATATACAACATAGGTTTCTTATAATTTAAGGCGAAATTAGAAGTGTAATGCATTGTAATGCAAACGTTTTGCGTAAATACTGTTCCAAAATGACAAAATATCTGTACAAGGTGTCTTATAGAGAATCGAACTGCTATCAAAACAGAACTTTTGCATATTCATCAGCATGAAGATACACCGCTGTTTCATTGAATTTGCACATCGAAATTAAAATTCGCATTAGAATCCAGTTTGAGTGGGATGAATTTAGAACCAGATCTATGAGCAACCTAAAATTTCACTAGGAATAAGTCCAAAGACTGCTTATTCGGGGGAATAAGTGCTTTGATACATAATCTCTGGCAAATGCTTTTGAATTGTTTTATGTCAAAATGGACTGACAACTCGGTACCTTTTCATTCGAACGACTCTTACATTTAATGTTGTTTAAATGTAAATATAAAATGAAATTTAATTAAGAATATACTCGAATAAGTTGTATATAATGAACTTTCATATTTTATGGCCAGGTTACAGCATCGTACTCGACCTTTTAAGATAGAATAAATAGAATGACCTACATGGACAGAAATGTGAAGTAGGGAAAAGTGAATACAAATTTCCCCACCAAAATTCCCCATTGTGCAATAAATTAAATAAAGTCTTTTGTTCTATACTCTCCACCTCCCATCTCGAGGCACAACCACATTTTATCGCATCATTTGCTTTACGGTGAAGCGGAGGAGAGAAAAAAATGTACGTTGATGGTGAGGGGGGGCTGAATAGAAAGTGAGGGCCATTTCTACAAATACGCTTCAGCCTATTCAATCTCCGACCTCAATCATCGATGGATTAGTGCGGAGGTTTTTGAGAAATCGTTCGCACCGATTGACTGGTAAAAGTCAACGAGGCTTAACGGTGCATATAGATACGAATTCCCTTCATTTTTCTTTTTATTTAGTTTTTAAGTTCTCGAAAGGGTCGATTGTGGTAGAAAACGAAAATTCGAGAGCAGAGAGAAAGTAGCTTTTAATCCCGAGTTATTAACACCGCAGCTGCAGCTGCGGAGAAGCCACTCCCTCCGTTCGAAATCTGCTGATTTAGCTTTTGTTGCCGGATAAGTGCGATCCGATTGCCGGAAAAAGGAATTTGAGAAGGTATTTTTTCGAAGGAGGGACGCTACGAAATACACTTCAGTTAATTACGTCCATTTATTAGGGATTAACACGCTACAGTGTAACTGCTTTTCAAAGAAGGAAATGAAATATTTAATAAATGGCATATCCGAAATATTTAGCTTAAATGGGAAAGGGAGCTTTCGAATATTTCAAAAAATATTTTTCGACAAATTCCTTTTCTATTCTTGGTTTGGAAAGTTTTGACGTTCTGTGAAATGACAAATTCTAGATATGCAATTTACATTATTGTCTCATATAATAATAAATTAAGCTCTCAAAAAAGAAAATACCACTTTTATTTTGGTTGAATTCTACCAACGACGTGAATTAGTTATAGTATACATGGTTTGCTTCGGTATAATCAGGATCGGTGCAGCGTGTACGCTCTTAGCGGGCGGCAGAATTTAAACTAATATTTAAGCAGAAACTAATATTTAATATTAGTTTAAACTAATATTTAATATAATTTAAACTAATATTTAATTTAAACTAATATTTAATATAATTTCAGTTTCAAAAGAAACTGAAATTTAAGCAGGCACTGGGCGGCTATATTTACAGTCGCAATCATTCACCAGGCGGCAAAATGTCTAGATGCCAGCTTTGGGTGTATTTATTTGATTATGTCAAAGCACGCTAGAGCTATCTGTCTAAGAGAAGGGATGCCTTTCTGGAGGATTTGGAAAGAGAAACTGGCTCGTATTCCTGGTACACATGGAAAGAATCATGTAACCAACTACGCAATCAGCTCAGGTTCGAACCTAGGTCGAGCTGTCAGTATTTAGTGATCTTATCCCCGTGGCCACTTTCACGTCATTTTCCATAAAATTTTAAGCAAAAATAATTTCTTTATTTACACTAAATAAATATTGGCTAATCATACATATCAAGATCTGGTTATGAAGAAGCTTTGATATTCTGTACATTCCAAATGTGTAGAGGTTCAGTTCAATGTTCTCTTGAACCTACTAGATTGACAAGCGAGTTATCGCTCTAGTCTGAATTAAGGTGACCTATGAAGTTCTACAAAAGTCAAAATAATCTTTTAATTAACCCATAAAATTTAACAGCACCACATGTGCTTAAGAAACAAATCTCCATCAGTTGCGGATATTTAAATAAATACAAATTGAATTTTGATTTAAATATCATGGTCGCACTACACAAAATAACCTATTTAAGGTGGCTAAAATTTTAACAGCGCGTGTTTTACTCGGCTGGTAAAATGGGTAAAGTGGAGTAATCCTTGCCATATCTGGCGATAGTACGCAAACTGCAAGCGAGGCTGCTAAAAGCTCTAACACTAGCATTCGCAAATCCTCGGCTTAAGTACTCACACGACTAATTTTGCATTCTGGTGAGTACTATAGAAAGAGGTTAAACTTCATATCACAATAATTGGTTAATTAACATTAAATTCTTTTAATTTCTTTATTAACATGGTAGATGTAGTTTTGGAAATCTCTTATATATTTTGAAGTAAAAAAAAGTGAAGCTAATTCATTTTTGCAAATTATTTAACACTGCTCAACGCCATCGAGCCTTTCGAAATCATGGCATTTATGTTTTTGAAGAACACTGTATGAAATTGATTTTGAATATTATAATAGGTATATTTCAAAAACGAAGAAGTTCACATTGGCGAGTAACCGAATTAAATTTGCTGCTTATAGAAAGTCCTTAAAATGGTTCATTTGAAAACGCCATAATGTAAAAAAAAAAAAAAAAAAAAAAAAAAAAAGTATGCAATTTTTCTGGCTACATTGAGATTTGAGATGATTCGATATACGAAACAAAAGAGTTATCGCAAGCAAATCTACGCATGTATAGGAATATACGCAGGTACTGAGTAAAAGAAGACGAAAATGAAAGATAGGGAATAAAAGAAAATGTTGGAAAACCTTTCCTTGCATCATGCCAGAGATGTCATTCCACCCACTCTCTTCCATGGGTGGACCTTTGCATGCACGCATGCATAGAATCATCACTAAAGCACGAAACTATCCAATTTCCTATATGGCGAATCGCTTATGCATGACCTCCTGTGTCAGGAAGCACGAAAAAAGAAGGACCTAAAACGATTTGCAGTTATAGAAAAAATTATTAAAAAAGTTCCATTCCGTGATATTACTCTGCGGGTTGACAAACAAGTGGCTGACGCTAGCGCCCCCTGGGAGCATGCCCCCGCCGGACCTGAGTCACGAGAGTGATTAAATACCCTGGAGTCTCCCCCCTCTTGCCTTTTCAGCACTCTTCTTCCGATAGGAAAAACAGGGGAGGGGCAGGACCCCTTTCCAAACCCCTTTTAGGGGGCTATAAAAAAACTGAATTAGACTCTTTTAAATGTTTCCTTATCAACAGGCGGATATTGGAAAAGCCATCATTTGTGTATAAATCAACGAAATTATTTAGGAAAATGAATAGTGTTAATCTCATTATAGTTCATATGCGTGGAAATAGTATTATTATTGATTGCCATTAAATAAAATCCGGAGTGTATTGATTTATATTTTTCATTTCCTACATCCGTGGGATGGGGAAGCAAAGCATTAAAAGACTGCCAATATATCGCATTTGAAAACTTGGAGCACAAACTTTAATTATCTCAATTCTAAGCAAAATAATTTTTAAACGACGTGGATATATTTGTTTTTCGTCGAATGCAGTTATATTTGTAAGCAATTTTTTTATTAAAAAATTCATGTTCGGAAGCATGTACATTAAAATGTAAAATTAAATAAATAGAAGGATTTTAAATGGAAGCCCAAAAGAGCTGTTTTAAAATTTAATATGGTTTATCAGTAGAGATTATCGAGATGGCTCAGGTGGAATACTGAAATTTTTTATAGGATATTAAATGAATATGCATTTAGATTAACTTGGAAACATTATATATCTTCTGTATATTTAAAAGATGACCTAATTCGTAATGTAATTCTATTGAAATATTTAATGTCTTTAATTAGATAGATCGTAAACTAAATGAATTTTTATTGAAATCAATCAGATTAAAAAGTTAAAAAATATTTTGAAGAATTTTAAAAATAATTTCAGCCTGAAAATTTCGGAAACAGAGAACACATAACACACTGAAGAGTTCAACATTAAAGTTAAATGATTAAGAAATATTTAAAAATATAAAAAATCATAAGCATAAAAATCTGACAATTCACTCTTAGTATGCAAATATTTATATTTAAAATGAGCTATTTAATAAAAAAATAACATTTTTCTATTTAAAATAATATTCTTATAACACTTTATTCTTATAACACTTTTCTATTTAAAATAATATTCTTATAAAAATAATACTTTTCTATTTAAAATAATATTCTTATAAAAATAATACTTTTCTATTTAAAATAATATTCTTATAAAAATAATATTTTTTTATTTAAAATAAAATTCTCGAAATAGCAAAGCCAAACAATAGAAAAGAAATTCGCTGTATTATTCCATCGTAAACTAACGCCATGTGCAAACTTATGGCAATTATTTAACAATGAAAAGACTTAAAAAACTTTCAGATTTTATCTCTGCAGTTTAGTAAATCTAAAGTTTTGATGATAGTATCACAATTACTTTGTAGAGTATCTTATTTTCATTAATCTTTATAATTTTAGTTTGGTCGTAACTATATTATGATTTTGGTCGTAACTATAATTTCGTACTCCTCGCTAGAATGCAAATTAGTTTTGAGTGTATTTAAAAACTGTTATTTTGAATCTTACAGAGAGAGGTTCTGATAATCACATCTTGCTGATAGTATTCCTCACAAGCTCTGCTTAAAATTAATATTCGGGGTTTAGCATTCTTAATACATATCCTAAGTCGCGCTTTCGAGACATGAAAAACGCAAGTTGAATTTCGTCAATCGGCCCAGTAGAACGAGAGAGATAAAACTATCCCCCCCTTTTTTTCGCAGTGTACCTTTTAGGATACTTCCTATGGAAATTTTGTTCGCTTATTATCTTTATATATTCTCCCAAAAATCAAAATACGCGAAACAAGATATTTCTAATTGTTGAAAGAGCATAGGAATATAATTAACAAGCACAGCTGCAATAATAAGGTTGGACACTGATTTCTTAAGATAATTTCCTCCACTCTCTTTTGGAAATAATTTTCGTACCATTGGTTTCATTATCGTTATCAGACATGATTGCAGTTTTCTATTTTAGGATATCTTAGGAAAAAATATGAAAGGCCATTTTACAAAGAGTTTCGGTAAAAAAAGAACAAATTGTGCTAGGCGGAATGAAAACTAAATAGTGCAACATTTATTTATTTACTAAGCTTGTAAGTAATTTTGTTCCTCCTTCAGACGTACCCTGGTAGTGTAACTGGAAGTACGTCCGGCCAAACGACGGGAGGTCTGGAGTTCGAATCCCAGCGAAGGTGTTGATTTTCTCACGTTTGCTCCACCGAAATAAACCTAAAGACTCTACAATATCTACCAGTTTGAGAGCAAGCACATTTTCACTGTTGCTCTTTATAGCTGTACAGCCTTTGTTTGTAATTTATCCAATAAAATTGTGCCAACTTTTGAACAATTTCGCGACATAATATGTTTTCTTTACTAACTGATATGCTAATATACGGTACTTAAATTTTTTCAAAAATTTTAATCTTTACAATGAATTTAGATTACAGGTACAATAACAGGCAATGTATGTATTGTTTATGTCCACCTCAGTTTAACTTTTTATTTCGCTTGGACATTTTTAAAGTATTTTATTACGAAGGCCTGACATACACTTCTTCTGAAATTTAAATAGAGAGCAAAGACCCTTTTTCTCAGGGGAAGGAGAGGAAGAATAAATGTAGCTCAGAAGTGCTAACACTGTGACATTTCATCTAAGTTTAACTAAGAACTGCAATTCATTTGTATCATTCTTTTATGCCTCTTTTCATCACTTAATTGCTCAATTCAGATGTTTAGGCAGATTTTATAGCAAGCAGTGTAGTTTAATTTGAAAAGACGAATAGTAACCGGTATGATTCGTAGTACAGACCAAGGTTAGTAGAGAAACAAGGACTCTTTCCAACGCTCGAGTTCACTGAAGTTACTTGACGTATAGGTATAGGTAACGGGGAGCACGGGCACTGTCCCTTTACCATAATGGTTAATCGGTATTGCACCGTGCCCACCACTGTCTAGAGCCAATGTGTAGGAGCCACATTTGCGCCCAGCACCAAAAGCCGAGGACCAACGCTCGGACCATCCAGAGGGCAGTCAAGGGGTGGCGTGGCAAATGCGGTCAAGAGCAGGAGACTGACGTTAATTACGGAAGGGGAAAGTAAACGGCTGTGTCAGGGATCATAAGGGGAGATATATATTTTTTAAAAAGTATTTTTGGCTAGTTTATACATTCAAAGGAAAATACAAGTTACTCACTGAACTTCGCACATTAGTCTGAATAACCTTTAAACCCGATGAACAGTATATTTGTGTGACAAGGCGAGCTTTCTGATTGTACAATCTGTTTTACATTTAGCGAGCTTGTGCCGAATAAGTTTATTCGCTGTTTTATGTAATTTCTGCAATATTTTGTAATTCTTTTATTTTTTCATTTAAATTTTATTTTTTTAAAGATAATTTCTTTTTATTCACAAATATTTATATTTTCTATTTTTCTAATAAGTGAAACATTTAATTAAATTCTGATATTTTGTTTTCATAAGATAAAGTACGAAACCTTTGTTAAAATTTTCATAGCTCACTGTAGTTCAGTGACCGTATTTTATTGTGCCATTTCATTCGCGAGTCCATTCATCTGATTTGAAACTTGGGAATGAATTAACAAATCGATCTTTCCGTTCAATTGGTCCTATCGACTTGAATACAGTGAGCCTGGGTAAACGGGAAGTATCTTTCGTAAATATAAAAACCATTATAAGTGCATTTCTAAATAATAATTTTAAAATATAATTTTCACAGCTGTTTGACGCTGCTTTTATTTCTTAATTATAAATATAAATATATGTACTGAAAATTACGAAGAGAATAACACATACGTATCTGTTATTACGAGAATAAGTATTGCTAATGTATGCGATAGGGCTTGAAAACTAATTTTGATTCACCTTTCTTTTCTTTATGAATGACGAATATCTGTTTGCCATACACGTGAGCAAATAGGGAATAAGTGTTTAATCCGTAAGATTATAAGTATTGATTAACATTTCATATAACTACTTTTAATTGAGGCTTTCTAAGAGCAACCCCCTTAATTTTGACTCCCAGCTTTTAATTTTAGACTAGGATATGAGCATAGAATCTACCTTTAAACAATGGGATTTTTTTTTAAAACACTGTGGCATGACAGTGCCTAGTAATAATAGTTTTAGCGTCACTAAGAATCATTTTCTGGATTCTCATATTGATTTTTTTTCCAAAAGATATTAAAAGCTGCAATTGACGAGTATGAGCAATGCATAATACATACATATATAACGTAAGCATACCATAAAGAAAAATGAACCCCAACAAAAGCTGATCGACTGCTATTAAACTCTAAAGAGGGGTTTATCAGAGGGAAAATGGCAATTAAAATCAATTAAAATTCCATTTAATTGATTTTAATTATTTATTTACTGTATCGATTTATTATTAATTCTAATGGATTGGAATATTTGAATATGAATTAGCTGAATATTTAAGAAAAATATTATGACTGCGAGAATAGGGAAAAAAAACACATTTTTTTGAATATTTACTTTCTTATAGAATGCAGATAAATTCATTTTTACTCAATGAAAATCAAAATTTAGTAGTTAATTAATCTGTCCTGTATCGAGCACTTTAGTTCAGTGATACGTATTAATGTGCGCTTTTTTTTTTTTTTAATTTAAATGTTTCAAGAATAATTAGAAAAGGGCATAACTCTCTTCTTACCCTTAAATTCTTCAATAAAAAAACTGCATTTTCAGCTATAACCAAGTGAAATAATTTTCTAAATATAATTCAAAGCATGAAAAATAAGGTACATAAACAGCTTGGAAATGGAACTAGCATTGAGATTCTCTTTAAGAAATACGGTGAAGCTTAGCAGAAAGTCTACGAAGTGAAGTTATTCCGTAGAATATTTTCTCTTTATGATTAAATTGCACTCAATTATACTTTATGAATGACATGTAAATACTATTTAATGTATATGTGTGGATGTGTGTGTGTGTGTGTAGCTCACTAGCGGCTGAGCTGTAAAACCTGACAGGTCGATCCGGGGTTCGAATCCGGATCGACGGGGATGGCTGTATTGGCGTTTTTGAAGTTTTCCCCACGTGTAACGTGCATAAGAGTCAGTTTTGCGTAGAAAGTTCTCCACGAGGCACCCTTACCCTTAGGCAAATAACAGTCGAATGCTTTGCTATAATCAAAGAAACCAGACCAAACAATAGATATAAGTAGCTTAAAAACTGCTATATTTTACGTATACTTATCAAGTAATATTTCAATATATATAATGATTAAAAGAAAGGAAAAGTAGGATCCTAACTGATTGTATATAATGTAATCCCTATGAAGGCCCTAACAATTCTTTCTCACTTAAAGTCGTAACCCAAAAAGAGAACAAATTAAACTTCAGATACGTATACAATACTGAATCTAATACAAAAAATACAAAATATAAAAATAAATTATATATGTACGAAACCTAACTAACCATTTATATTGATATTACGTAAATATACGTATGGTAATGAACATTGTATAATAAAGATATTTTATATCTTGTTCTATATTTGGTTCCATTTATATATACCTATACATAGATATATATAATTTAAGGATTCCATTTAAGGATTATAGTAGTATTTAATACTACTACATATAAAACACAAAAGTGCATCAATAACGTATCTTTCAGTATTATTTAACTTCCTTCTTAAGAATTTTCTGCATTATAGTTTGCGTTATTTTATTCTAAGTCTCAAATAAAAACAACTATTGTTTATATGTCATTAGAAAATTAACCAAAAAGCAGCGACCACAATGTAATTGAGAAACAATCCTTAGCCGTGAAAAGGTTGAAAGCCATTCGGTTATCACTATTATCTCACATACACTCAGCTACTTGGCATACATGGAACATAGCATTCGAAATGAAAAACTCAATATTTACTACAAATTCATTCGTGTAACAAATATCTGTCTTTCTACACCTATGGCTTTAAAAAAAGATGTTATTTATCTTACAGTTTATCATTAAGTAATACATTTTCATTGTACAAAATTGCATTCATTCAAAGAATTCAATTTGTATTTTCCTCTGTATAAAACTGAATGTAGAGAAGTTAGATGTTTAAACGACCCCCAAGACCCCGAGCAAGATTACTCCCTACTTTTCAGCCCCCCTGTGAAAAAAGGGGTTCTAAATTTACGACCTGACCGCATATAAGGGTATTTCGTCAAAGGGACCAAAAGCGCCCTCCACACAACGCTCACCCAACCGTCCAGGCATTAGTACATATGATAGCAAATACTGAGATTCTCTGATGATTATAATACAATGTGCAATTGGTACATAATGAAATTGCAATTATAAATATATTGCATAATACAAGTCCAATAGCACAATATCAATGTAAAAAGTAAGATATAATTACAAATGCAAATATTTCGTGAACCATAAGTGCAAAATAATAGTAAGTTAAAGGACTACTGCTTCAAATATTAGTACATATGATAACAATGCTGAAATTCTCTGACAATTATAATACAATGATCAATTGGTACATAATGAGATTGTAAATATAAATAGACTGTATAATACAATACAAGTCCAACAGTACAATATAATGCAAACACAAGTATGTAATTACAAATGTTAATATTTCATGAACCATCAGTGCAAAACAATACTAAGTTAAAGGACTATGCATATCAATGCAAAACATAAAGTTAAAGAGTAGTAGTATACAATGTTAGATATAGATATACTATACAAAAGAAAGTCATATTCTTACAACAGAATGGTATTGCAATTTAAATACCAACAGTATTAAAATATAATTATAATAATAAACTCAAATAAAAATCCGAACATATGACCAATACAAAAGCAAAATGTTATTCTTAAAATATCTATGCAATGCATATTCAAATACAGTCAGTAGATATATACTGATATAATTATAAATGCATAACAAGTTAAAGACATATCGAGAAAACAACCCAATATAATCGATAAGATCTATACAATACAAATTCAAATACTAAAATAATCCAGATACTAATAGAAAAGTAAATGCATATATCAAATGGTACTTCTAACAAAGATAAATAATATATATATATATATATATATACATATAAACATTCTTACTGAACAAAATTCAACGAAGATTCGATGATACAAATACCAATTCAAGCATGTGATAAGTTGACATATGGGAACAGTAGATTAACACTAACATGTATGCGTACAATATACTAAAATTGTAAATTATGTTACCAAGCACAAGTCGGTACCATAGGAATGAAGTATTTCCATAATTTTGATAAGTTTTTTAACTATTTTTGTTTAATTAAAAACTTACAAAATGCACGAGTGTTAGTATTTGGTATGGGAATGTGATAATCTTGTGTAATAGGACACTGAGTCACATAATGTTCAGGATTTCCAAGTTCACCACATACACACATATCAGTATTTGAAATCCCATGTCGATAATAGTAAACTGGATAGGGTCCATGCCCTGTAATATAACGTACCAAATGATGATTGGTAACCTGTCTATGTATATCAACATATGAAATATGAAAATAAGTACGACGACCTGTGTCGGAGTCATCCCAGTTTGTTTGCCACGCAGAAATAGTCTTGAGTAAAATTTCCTTTTTAAAATACGAAATTGGCCATTTTACCATTAGGTTTTCAATTTCACCAATATGATCAATACTTTTTTGGGCAGCTATTTTTGCAAACAAGTCTGCTTGGATATTGCCAATGTTATCTGCATGACCTTTTGTCCAGGCCATCAGTATTTTAGAATTTCCGGACATGTGCAATTCCTGCTGAATGGCAGAGATAATAGGCGAAGAATGCCTTGGATTTTTAATTGCAAAAAAAAAAAAAAATGAAAGGCTATCCGTTATTATTATACCTTCCATCTCGCCGGTTTGTTTAAAATATTGAACAGCTTTAAGAATAGCCATCGCTTCTGCTTGAAAAACGCTGTTTTCAGCAGTAAGATGTCCTAACCATTTAAATATTTGGTCTTCATTGTGATAAGCCACAAGGGCACAACCAGTTTGTTGCTCAATTTTCGAACCATCAGTGAATATCTGTAAGTAAGGTAGTTGTGGCAAATTGTCACATTTCAAAAAGACATTGAGTCCATATCCTTGTTGAGCAGGATGATTATCCAAATGCTGTGTTTGCTTTTCATAGTTGGTTGGAAGAAATATGTCATCATGAAAATTTACAGATTGCTGCAATTGGCGAACTGTTTGATAAGCTGCCTCCTGTAGAGTGCGTAGAGGCAATGGAATAATGCCTGCAAGCACAGTCAAGGCATTAGAAGAAGTTGTACAAAAAGCGCGGGTAATCTATAATACAAAGGGTCGTTGTAAGCTTTGCAATAGTCTGGCCTTACGACCCTGCATAGGGTCGGCCCAGACTGCAGCTGCATATATAACCATCTTCTCGATTACAGTTTGATATAATATTTTTTGTATGTACGGACTAATACCCCAATTGTGTCCATACATACGGCGAAGATTAGTTGCAATGATAGTTGTTCTTCTTTTCAATTCCTGCAGATGCAAAATTCAATTTAATTTCTCATCAAATACTATACCGAGAAATTTGAGCTGCCTTTTAATACCAATTCTGGTACCATTTATTGTAATTCTCGGTCGTCGATTTAAAGATTTTCCTTTCTTTGGGACAAGGAGAATGGTTGACTTTGAAGAGGAAATTGTAAGTTTGATATTATTACATAATTCATAAAAAAGATTACAAGTTTCTGTGGAGTTAATTTGCAGTTCATCTCTTGTTCGCCCTGTGACAACAAAAGCTGTGTCATCAGCATAAGCATATAAACGGGTATGTGCTGGCCAAGTGGAGGATAGAACATAATTAAATGTTACATTCCACAAATCAGGGCCAGCACAGGAACCCTGGGGACAGCCACGATTTTGTATCTTGGTTATTACTTCCCGGTTAGTTAAATACATTAATTTTCGTTGAGATAGATAACTTCTAAATACCAAGAATATATTCTTAGGGCAATGAGCTTTTCTTAGTGATTCCAGAATTGCTGGCCACCACAGCGTATCAAAAGCATTTTGAAGATCAATACTAATGAAAGCTCTGTGGTGACCACTGATTCTATTAGATTGCAAATCATTAACAATCTTTGACAATACCTGAACAGTGGATCTACCAGGTCGAAAACCAAACGGATTATCAGACAAAAAGTTTTGCACATGCAAATGATGTTTTAAGCGTAAAACAATTATTCTCTCATATACCTTACCCAATGCAGAGAGTAAGCATACGGGTCTGTATGATGCAGGATTATGTGGGTTTCGACCCTGTTTTAGGAATAAGACCACTCTGCCAATTTTAAAAGCCCTAGGAAAAAGTCCTAAATGGAAAAGTTTGTTGAAGAAGTCCTTGAAGAAATAAGGATGAGAATTAATAGTTGCTTGGATGATAACATAATCAATTCCATCTGGCCCTGGCGCCCGTTTTTTAGGAAGATTTCGTATTGTAGTTTTAATTTCGTCTAAAGTTATATCTTGATCGTCTGCAGTATCAGGAACTGTTAAGTTATTTCTAATTTCTGTCTGGAACTGAGAATCTGTGGAAGGATCATCAGATGGAAACACGGTGGTTAAAATTGATTCTATAGTGTCTTGTGTTGGGTGCTCAGTCGAAGTAGAAGATGCTATTAGATGAGTTTGCGAAGGTTGAAAAATTTTTGTCCTTGCAATTTTGTAAGGAAGTCCATATGGATCATGATTTTGAGTGCAATATTGCTTCCATGCTGTTAATTTAGATTGAATAATCATACGTTTATAAATTGCTTTTTCTGTTTGATAATGTTGCAAAGTATTTGAGGTGATACCATTTCGACGGTCAGATTTTAATTTTCTTCTAAGCGCTCGACATTTCTGTTGTTGAGTTCTTAATTCACCGTTCCACCAATGGAGAGCGTAAAGTTTTTTATTTGTTTTCCTTGGAAGAAGATCTTGACAAACATCTTGGATTGTAGTTAAAACCAAGTCCGTAAATTGTTCCAAGGCAGCTGGAGTTGTTTGCAAAGATAGTTGTCTTCTCAGTTGGTTCAATTTTCCTCTAATTTTTCTCGTAAATTGACGATATTTATGACCTGGGAGATTATACCTAATGAGAATAGGAACTGAGCCATTGTTGGTTATTTCAAACGTAATGAATTTATGGTCCGATAAACTTATTTCGTCATGAATAGTCCAATTATGAACCAAATGTGCAGTATTTGCTTTAGTAAAAGTTAAGTCAGGCCATCCAATAGCATATGTTCTATCAAAGGTAGGCGCAGAGTCTGGTGAGTTAAAAAGCACATAATTTTTTGAAGATATAAAATCCTCCAATAGGCGACCCTTAGGATCAGTTGTTGTATAACCCCATGCTATTGAATGGGCATTAAAGTCCCCACTGATGATTTGGTGTTTATTACGAATAATGCGAAGATTCTCTTCTAAAAAGGCAATAACTGGGGTAATGTCATCCGTAGGAGGAGAATAAATTGAATAAATAACAACTATTAAATTTCAAATTTCTAAAACTACAGCAACTTGATCTCTATTAATTGATAAAATTGAGGGAGAAATTTGTGTATTACAGTTAATAATGGCTGCACGTGGAGGTGTTAAAGTGTCTGCCTTGGAGAAGGTTGTCCAAAGAAGAGGAAAACCAGCAACTTGACCGTCTCTAGTATACGGCTCCTGGGCCAATATGAGATCAATGTGATTTCTTAATGCAAATTCTATTGTCTGTGCTGTAGTTGCCCGAGATCTCTGCATGTTTATTTGTAAGCATCTAAATGATTGCAAAGCACTCTGTGATACATGAATCGCACCTTTAGACATATGTGGTATTCTGGCGCATTCGTTCGACTTGTTTCTGATAGCAAAAGCATGCGTTGGAGTTGGCGGTATGATCAACTGGGACTGGGTTTCTGGAATTCTTGTTTGCGTCAAGACAATTGATGCAGGCTGCAAAATCCGAGGAACAGTCTCGGGAGTCGTGTTCACCGGAACAGTATGTGCAGTAGAAGTTGCTGCGACATTCCCGCAGCAAATGTCCAAATCGTTGACATTTATAACATCTCTTGATGTTAAAATGTTCTGTGATTTTGTGAGACTGCCATCCAATATGGAGTTTGGGGTATCGCATAATTGTATTGAAAGCTGGGGGCTTACATTGGAAGATCCACTTAACATTTTTCTTTTCTTTTAATCGAAAAAGAGGTTTTATGTCCACTGTGTCTAAACCAAATTCAGTAAGAAATGCTTCCCCTAAATCCTGTTGAGGAAGATCTGTAGGAATGTTATGAATGGCTAGTAAAGGATTTTTTAATGTTGGTTGCTTGATAGTAACTAGTGAGGAAGCTCTCTCAGATGTTAAGGTATCTTTTAGTTTCTTCTTATCTGACTCTGTTGAACAGACAACAGCAAGACCACCCTTTTTAATTGAACGTATAGCAGTTACCTGAGCTCCAATTTTTGGAAGTGGGAACTCCTTAGCAAGTTTATCCTTCAATTTACGACTAGTTGTCGTATCTTTTGGATATATTAGCAACGTCGGTTGAGGAGCTGCTGGAAGGATGGAATGCTGCACTGCAGCAGCGTAAGAATAGCCTGCGAGTGGAGTTGGCAAATTTACTGTATCTTGCACAGGAAATGAGATATCTGAAGCCTGTTTATGATGGGCAAGTTCACAACAAATAACAGTCGAGGTATTGCTACCAGTATCAGTTGTGGGAGGCTTAGGTACAAAATCTGGGCCTTCTTCAGCTAATTGTTTGAAGGCGTCTAAGGATTTACAAAGAGGTTCTCTTAAATTTGAGGGAAGGACAAATTTGCTTCCTTTATATGTTACTGCTATAGTATGGATAGTTTCATATAATACCTTTATTTTTTCATGATAAGAAATGTCTGAATGTATCAATGTAAATGGATCCAAATCACTTATTGAAGGAGTTTGATTACTATCAACAGGTATTACAGAAGGGCGAGACATTTTACAAAAAGTAATGTAGCATAAACACCATTAAACATATATATTAATCAGCTGTATAATGAGTAAAGATAAAATTGTACCACAGAATTATGCAATTCAATAAGAAGTATAAAGAGCAAAATAATATAATACAAGTAAATTTACCAATACTGCATAATAACAACAATATTTAAACATAAAGTATATTAAAACATCAATTAAAATGATTTAAAACAGTTTAAACATTAATTACTGTTACAATAATACATATAGATAGTATTCAACACTTATCGAAATCAGAGTGAAAGTGTTGTAATAACACTCGTCATCGAGTTCAAATAACGACGAAATATAGGGCAATTCAACAGAGTCAAAATTATTGTAATTTCAAAGAGTCTAAGTCAGAAGGACGAACCCTTTGGCACTATTAAATATTTAGCTTGAAAATATGGGTTCATAGTAAAATGATTGCAAACCAATTAATAGAACAATAGAAATTTCAGTTAAAAGATCAAGTCCGAAGATACAATAGTTAGCAATAAAAGAACTGTACAGAGAGTCAGGGAAGAGTAAACCTTGTAACTTTGATAAAGACCTTGGCTTTTGCTGCCGCCCACTGTACTAGCTAATGGAAGCCGGGGTTAGATTAAAGGCGCACTGCCGGACCTTCCACACGTTAAGTAAGGACTTTGGTAATGCAGGTCATCTGACCCAACTGATAACTGCAGCTTCGAGTATGAGCAGTTCTAGCCAGCAAAACTCTCCTACGTTCCAGAGAGTTGCTTAAGTCAAGGACACTTAAATTTTGTGTTTGCATTAGATTAATTGTTATTTATTGCATTATTTTACATTAACTCATCAAATGGTGAGAAAATAAAGATGGTATTTTACATTTTGTGCATGTGTTGCTTTGACAGTCAGGCTAAGATAATGGTGTGAGAAACAAGGCACTCCAGCCAACACCGGCATGAAGAATAAGGGTAGAGCGCAAACAGCTAACAAGTCAGTGACGTCACGATCAGAAGACCGGCGCTAAGACCGTGAAGCAGCAGATAATTTTCCCAAGCTGAAACCTCCAAATACTCCAGCTATGACTCCAGTTTGTGCGTTTCTTCCACACTCTAATTTCGTAAATTCCTGTTCTGCCTTGTGTTCAGAACGTAATTTTAAATTAAAATTTCTTAAAGTAAAAAATCTGCTTGGAAATTATGAACAACTAAGCAATAAATAATGTGTTTGAATAAATTTTTTGCCCCAAAGGGCTGGACACTTGCTTCTCCAGCAGTGAATTTCTTAGACAACTATAATAATTAAAATAAAATAAAATTTAAAAATAAATGTAAAATAGTAATAAGTTAATTAACAATTGTGTATGTAGTTTTAATAATAACACTTGATTTCGAGTATAGATTTAATTTTGTAAATTTCTTGCAAAATGTATTCTTCGCAAAGTTTCTTTCTTTCTTTTTAATTAATATTTATACTGTTAGAGTTACATAGGTTCCCTAGCCCCGTATATAAGGAATTATCAGTAACATCTTTTTATTTTTAAATAGCTTTATAGTTACCAAATCTGCATTATAAGTGCATAAAATATTTTAAATATTTTTATAGTATTAAATATACCTATAATAGGTATATTAAATACTATAAAATATACCTATAATAGGTATATTAAATACTATAAAATATACCTATAATAGGTATATTAAATACTATAAAATATACCTATAATAGGTATATTAAATACTATAAAACATACCTATAATAGGTATATTAAATACTATAAAATATACCTATAATAGGTATATTAATACTATAAAAATATTTAAAATATTTTATGCACTTATAATGCAGATTTGGTAACTGTAAAGCTATTTAAAAATGAAAAGATGTTACTTATAATTCCTTATCTACGGGGCTAGGGAACCTATGTAACTCTAACAGTATAAATATTAATTAAAAAGAAAGAAAGAAACTTTGCGAAGAATACATTTTGCAAGAATATATAAGGGCTATATACACCTTAAATATACCTATAATAGGTATATTTAAGGGCAATGCGTGCCAGAAAGGACAATATTTAATAATATTAACATTTGATAAATTGATTAAAATACTTCGTAAGAAGTATATAAGTTTTATTTCATTTCACATCTTTCTTAAATAATGTTTTTTTTTCTACTTTTCATTTTATTTTGTCATAGTTTTAATTTTGTTTATTTCTTAGACAACTGTAAATGTTTTGTCCTTGATAGAATTGTGCATTTTTCTCTTCCTGTGTGCAAGAAATGATCAATAATTATCTTTTTGTAAATTGATTAAAATGAGTGATCATAATGAATATAAATTCAATACACTGTGTGCAAGGAACTGAAAATACATTTATAATTAATGCTATCTATATAAATAGTACAGATACCCGCTTCTTATCAACAATAAATTAATTGCTACTTTTTGTAATTCAGAAGAGATGAAGCAGAAAGATTATATAAAACAATTTTATTTAAAAATGCAACTTGAAGTAACTGTTTTACTGAATAATATTACTGTGACAAGCCCTAAATTGTCAAAAATTTCGAAGTTTTAAATTTAATTTAAGTGTAAAAAGTTTTATTTTTAATTATGTTTCCTTGAGAGTTCATTTGGTTTCGTTAATGCGATTACGGCAAAACCTCGAGGACTATCTGCCTAAGGGGTGGGATGTCTTCGTAGAGGACGTTTCAAGGGTAACTGGATCGTATACAAGTTACACATGGGGAAAACCACTAAACGCCGATGCAGCCAGCCCGTTGACGAAATTCGAACCTCGAACCAAACTACTAGGGGTTAGTAACTTTCCCGCTCGGCTGCTGGTGGACCTTCAAACCATTCAACTACTACTTACTATGTATTGATGAAAAGTGTTCTGCACAATTTGCACTAACTAAAGTTTAAGGAATGAGTTCTTGTTAATGGCTGGAAATTTTTGACAATTATTTTATTTGATACAAACAATTACTTAAAAAAATATTTAAGTAATTTTTTAGTGGTTGTTGACAAAAATTGTTTAAAGTTTATTACGTTTATTTATATTACGTTAATTTTAGTTACTTATTTTATTCGATACGGGAAATTTTTTACTTTTGATAACAATTATTATTTATTATTTTTTATAAAGTGTAATTGTGTATTAATTTTAGGCACTCAAAAAAGCATCATAAATTTTCTTTTCAAAAACACGCATATTTTTAAGTTTTTACCGGTGAAAAAATTTTCAGAGTTATTTAGATCAGAGTAACATATTTTAAATGAAATGGTTAAAACAGAACAATTGCAAAATATGAATGTTTTAGTTTCATTTAATAATAAATTATGCAGATAAATATAAGTTAAATTCATTCTGAAATTTACATTATTATTAAATATGAAATTGCTTGCATATCTCTTACATTATCATTTAATTCGAAAAATTTCAGCTATTCATTTAGTTATATATTTCACCTAGTTCTATAAAGTATATTTTAAGAGAAAAACTGCAGATCAAGTTTTATAAATCATCTAAAAATAATAATTAGTACAAAGAGAGAATAAGATCTCCAATTTATTTTTCAGCTTTTATTTGCTATATTTTAAGTGTAATAAAAAACAAAAATACTACCCCGTCCTCCTGGAATTATACATAAAATTACAAATTTAAAATTCCACTTCAAATTTTACTATAAATTCTGAATCGTGAATATTGAGAGAAATAAATAGAAAATAAACTGGAGTTAGCAGCAGAGCTACCAGCAACCAGTCTTTTGCTGTGACGTCACGCTGTCGTGCTCAGGGCTCGTAACTACCTAGAGGGCGTGGATACCATGGAGGTCCAGCTGCTCGTAACGTCACCATGAAGAGTGCGAAGAAACCTATCCCATTCGTTGGGAGCGAGTGGTATCACTCGCGAGAGAGCTACGAATAGGGATAGGTTTCTTCGCACTATTCATGGTGACGTCATAAGAGCTGGATGGCCTTGTTTCTCAAAGATCGCGCGATAACTCGTTATCCCAATAAGGTAATATTCGAAGAGGTACTTAATTAGCTACCCCTCAAATTCTTGTAATACAATGAGCGATTTAATGAGACAACATAAGATAACAAGAATAAAAATTTTCAAGCAAAATACAGGTAAGTAATACTTACTTAAAAGGGTATAAAAGCTTTATTATATTTGACAGTTATATTTGCTCAGGGAAGCGTTGACGCTTACCTGTCAAGCGCTGTGTTTTGTTAAGCAATATAAAGCAGATATGTAAGACTTTAATTTTTTTTTCAACATCTGAGCAAAAACAAAAGTTTCCATCAGTTATAAAAGTTAGCATAAATTAAAATTCTGAATATAAGTTTACAGTGCTACACTAGAATGCTAAAACGCATTTCCGAAAACAGCAGGAGACAGATATTTTGTTTCATTTTCTCTAAACTAAGATTTCTATCTTATTCAGACCAATCTATACTAAGAATTATCAGCCAGTTGATTAAAATATATTATCCTCGTATATTTCGATTGCATTGAGGAAAAGGAAAAAAAAAATACCATTAATGCATTATCCTTTTCTTCTAACCTTTTGAGTTGCCGTTCATTTGAACACCACATTAGCAATGGAATACTTTATTCGTATGATCTAAGCATAACAAGAAAAGGATACAATGAGAAATAATAAGTCTTAGATATTCTTTTTGTGAAGCCATAATGTTAAACAGTAACTGCCTGAAATACGATCTTCAGTTATTCTTATTGATTTATTGCAGAAGGACGTAGAAACTAATATAGCAAAGCAGCCAAGAACTTATTAAATATACTACACTGAATATATCAGAGTTCATTCAATTTATTCAAGGCATAATGAGACTAGGAAAAAGGAACAAACAAAATATAAGCTTTTACCGCGTAAGGTGAAATTGGTTTTGTTTTCGTTAGGCAATATAGCTAAACTTTTTGTTTTGTTATTCTCATTGCATATTATTCAAAATATATGTGGTTTGTAGGCCCTTGAATAATAAGTAACAGCAACTTTTACGAGTTAGTTTCAAATATCGTGATAAGTAGCAACATGATATGAGAACTTATTATAATTCTTTACATTTTATGTGCAGAATAGATCACAAATCATGATTGCCACATATTACAAATCAGCGTAGGAAACTTATGTGGTTTACCTAGCTATTTCTATTAAGAATGTACGATCCGTTTGAGAACTGATTCACTAATGATGATTCCACAAAACTAAGCGGTAGATCCTTCGAGAGCTATTACTGGAAGCGAGCCAGGAAAGTTCGATTCCCATTTTAGGGAGAAAAGAAATTTTTCCCCTCTAAAATGGGAATGAGTTTATTTTTTTTATAATTTCCCAACTTCCCCTTTTGTATTCCTGAATCTTATTGTTAGTTACACGCAGAAAGGAGGTTTAAGAGAATATTAAAATTACGTTTGAAAAAAATCAATCGAGAGAATTACCAGTTTGATTGAATCGATACTGGATCCCACTCCTCGTTCGGTTCTTTTCACTATTTGCTCCTTTCTCGTGCACCGCTCTAGATCCACTTCGCTTTTTCGATCTTATGTAACAAGGTTATTGTTAGTAAGTGGTGCGTTCGTAAAAAATAACCGATTCTGTTTAATGAGAGAACATTTCTGATCTAATCTCATAAAACAGCGGTTTTGCTCACCTCTAATTGCTATGTTGAGTGAAACTTTCAAAATAGCAAGATTAAGGTTTAATACAATCATTAGCAGACTGCCATTTAATAAGAATTAATTTAATTAATATATTTCTTTAAAGTTGAGAGCTCGTTTAAAATTTGAATATAGAGATTATAATTATCTCAAAAACTGTATATAATTTCATTCAAATTTAGATAACTTTTTAATGTGCTTTTTAGAAATAACAAGAAAAAATGTAAAAAAAAATTGATAAATACCAAATTTAAATAAAAGTAGTTTTTTATACTCATAAACTGAAACTAAATACTTAACAGGTAAATAAAAGACTGAGCGCACTTCTTCCCCCCTGAAATATGAAATTGCTTCACATGGGAAATTCCCCTCCGTCAGGAATCCCGAACTAGTAGAAGCTTTGATTAGTAACTATTGCGTAACTGGTAAGGCAATAGTTACCAATAAATGCCTTAGTTATTTCTCATTTATTTGTGCGTTTATTTCGCGGGTTAATTTTTTTGAAGGTGATAACACGTATGTAGCATTAAATAGCAGAGCTAAACAAGTTCTAAATTCCCAAACTATATTAAAAATGCCAGTAAGCGAGGGATGTTTAAGCCTCGTGATCCATTTTTTGTGTTTGGCTTTGTCCAGTTACTCGCTCGTTAATTATGTCAGCATTCACATACTAAATAGTTTGAACAAAAGACTGAATTATCACTCATAAATACTGAAACTTTTTTTCGAAGTCCCAGGTTCTAGATATACGCTAACCCATGTGCACTTTAATAACCAAACCAGTTGTTTTACACATGCTACGGGAAGGCTCAGTATATTTCCTTGAAAGCTTAAAGTTACATTGAATGAAAGAAGTAAATTAAATCATTGAATTTTCAAAATGACCTCGTAAACGTCTTCTTCATCTTCCTTTTTCCCGATTACCGAACTTTTTCCTTTTCTAGTTCTCCTCTCGAGCTCACCGTCTGCTTTCGACTTGTCAAACCTATTCTCACATTGCCCTTACTTGATGGTCGGACGCTAAACTGGTCCATAATACAACCTCAAGAAATACCCAAAGAGTCGTCAAGACCTTCATTATAATACGAGAGTGCCTCTGAATTTGTTTCCAATGTTAGATATGGCAATTCAGCATTGGGTTTTCCGAAGGTAAAAAATAACTGCATCTGGACCTTCAGTATTTGACCATAGCGAATGGAAAAACGTAAGTACGTTTTGCTATCATGGTTATAGAAGACGTTTTTTGAGAAAAAGTATGTAACTGAATTTTGAGTTAAGCTTGAGAAAAGCTGTAAAGAAGCACTTGAAACACTTAAGTATTGTTACGAAATTTCCAACGGCTACGCGACGAAATAGCTTCACTGCAAACCAGACGAGATTAGGGTTGCCAGAAAGTAGCAAGGAAAGGCAGAATTGATAGGTAGGATAAATAGGTAGGATAAAAATTCTAATGTCGAAGATGTGGACACCACATAACTTCTTTGTATGGCCTGTTAAATTATAGGCATATTTCATTTAAACTTCTTTCCTCGAATTATTTTAACTTAATTAAACGATCCCACAAGCCAAGTTGAAAATGACATCAGAACTGAAAATTCTGAAATTAAATATCTCGGTCAATTTTTTTTTTTTTTTTTTTTGGACGACAGTCAAACTTCCTGCGTTTTTATTTTTCCTAACGAGAATAAAATTTCTCATAATATTGGGTCCAATAGGAATCGAGAGACCGCATTAAAAGTTAGATTTTACTACAGTGAGTGATCGGTTAACGAACATAATTCTGTTACAAGACTATGTTCGCTATCCGAATTGTTCTTTAACCAATCATCGATTTATCATCGATTTTTTAAACCGATTAATTTGTTCTGTAGACCCTACAAATTAAATTGGAAAAAAGGATGTATAATTTCTTAGAAAGTTTATTAAAAAATAATAATACATACATATAGTCTCGCATATTAATCAGACCTTTTCATTTTTTGTCTATGGGGCGTTAAAGAACATGTCCAATGTCGATTGCTTTTCTCTCTTTTTCAGGATTTTCCGGAAATAATTAATATCATTGTCGTTGTAAAGATCCCCAATCCTACTGATAACAGCTTGGTTTGGGTGCCATTTTAAGACCAATGCTCTGACATCCTCCCACTTCTTCAAAAGGTCTTTAATGGAAGATGTCGGCATTGGTCGTGTTTCGTCTTCCTCTTGTTCAGAAGGAGACGCATTTCGTTGTGTTTCGTTGTCTTCACTAAAGATTTCTTGGAGTTCTTCTGTCGTCAGTTCATCTTTATGTTCCATTATGAGCTCTTAATTTTTTTCCAATATAGAACTTTGAAGTTTAAAAGGCAAGCAACATAATTCAAGAGAGATGAAAAACGATTTTTGGTCTGTTGGGTTTGGCAACCCTGCACATTATGCTCCGAGAGCCTAGAAGTGTTCGTTAGAATTCATTTTTATCCGAATATATGTTCGTTGTCCGAGCAAAAAAAAAAAAAAAAACTTTCGTGAAAGTGTTCGTTGTCCGATTTGTTCGCAGTCGGAACTATTCCTTAACCACTGTATTTGCTCAGACTTATTTTTTTATTTGGCGTTACCAAAACATGAATATTTTCGTCATTTAAAAAATTTCTGTAACTGGAAGTATATAACTAAAACTACGATTGCGCAAATAAAGGCCGGGTAAGGGGATGGGATACTTTTAGTACTGCCGATTGCAATAAAAAAGGTAGGTGCATGACTAGATGTTATAGCAGTCCCATATACAACATTTCAACGTTGTACGGATAAACGCTTTGAGTTAGACGAGATACATACGTACAGGCATAATACGCACATACCAAAAAGGGCATTTTGAATCCATTTTACATTCCGTTTTGGAATAAAGAGTCCTTTATTCTGTCCGTACGTCGAGACATCAAACAAAAAATAGTCAGAACGGATTCGGGAATTGTCAGGATCGATACTTCCGTTGAAATCTGATAACAGAATTTTCGCGATTACAATGCTTTCTTTACTTCGTACAAGGAAGTAAAAATATTAAAAATAACGAATATTAACGAAATTTTAATATAACAAATTAAACATTAATAAATTAACTTTAAATTATATAGATTGCTATTTATATAACATTTATTGTTCTGAAAAGTCATCTGCATTAATTTATGATTATAAATGTCGCATTTAAAAACAGATCTTTAAATTTTTAAATTTTGTCTCGAACTACTTCAGAACTAATAAGTTTCTTTTATTTACCAAATAAGTAAAACGTTTGTGGCATAATATTGATGCTTTCAGATAATATGTATTCAAACGGAAGCACCTATGACTACTCAACCGAGAATGGAAGTCTAGAGAAAGGAGTTTGACATGGATTATTATCATACACAGCCAGATTCATTAATCCTGTGTATGTACATAACCTATATAACTGGGTTTCAAAACGAAGTGTCATAATCACAATAGCATTCATTATCTCTATGATACACATATCCGGAATCCTGAGCGATAACACACTGGGGTAAATGGAAACAGCATATCCCAGAACACCTATGGCAGTCAAAACGCCCCTGAAATCGCACTTCTAATTTCCTTTTTCGTCGATGGTGCTTAACAGCATAAGTCAGAACTGATATGGCCATTTTCCGATATGGCGCATGGCTTCAGAAGACAGGATGGGGTATACAGCCCCATCGGAAATAATTTCAGCGACCCTCGTGCTACCTAAGAAGGAATGAAATTGGCTGAGGAGGAAAAGAGCAAAGAAATGTAACTAAAATAAAAGATTCGCCGGATTGCGTCCTTCTGTGTCACAAATCACTCTACATCAAGATTACAAGTATCACTAGTTCTTTGAAAATCGCAGGCATTTTCACTGCCGCCTTCTTCTCTAATGGGATTCTTTGTTGCTGACTAACGGCGTAGAAAACGATTTGTTTGATATTCTTTCTCGTTTTTGTGGAAGAGTTATTTGCAGACAATTAAGAAGGCCTAAGAACCCAAGGCTTTAGCCGCAATCCGGAAGCTAAACATTTTGTTTGGCTGGTTGTTTCTTTGTGGAAAAAGAGGAGGGAAAGGAGGTATCTCAAGCAATCAGTTTGGAAGGATAGTAAAGGAACGGGTTTCTGAATTAGAGATAAAAGTGTAGGATTTATTTTATTTTGTTATATATAAGACGAAGTATGTACATATCTAAAGCGAGCTCGTTTAGCATTCCAAAGAGATACTGCAAGCAGCAAAATGTGAACGTTTTTTTTCCTGCGAACTCTATATCAAGTATAAGTTCAGATTCGGTTTACAGTTTTACTGCGACTAATTTTGGAAGCGTGTAAAAATGTCTCGAAACATAAAAGAAATAGTAAAATGAATTGAACAGTAAACGGTAGGTAACGGGTTAAGGCAAACATTATGAAAAGCCATTCCGTTTTGTGAAAATTGACTCTTGGTCAGAATTTTCGAAATAAAAGTAGCTTATATTTATAAGAATAGATTCATAGTTACGTGGAAGAATAGATTCATAGTTACGTGGAAGAATAGATTCATAGTTACGTTGCACGTAAGTACACGTACTTCCCACGTTACACGTAGTTTTACAAAGAAAAATGATTTATATTTATATCATAACATAGAGAAATGAAACCTACTGCATCAAGGACCGAACACCGGATGAAAATATTAATATTATATATGATTTACTTGGCTACGATTTACTTAATTTATTTTTTACTTTATTTTATGATTTATTTAATCTTGGCTATTGATTACTTGCATTATTTTGGTTTACTTGGCTATTATTCATTTACCTAATTTTGGTTTACAAGCCTACACATTAGGCGCGTTATTTTGGTTTCTTGGCTATTGATTTGATTGAAGACGACTTTTGTTTTAAACTCAGTAACAAAGAATGAAAAGTGTAGTGCAAGTAACTAAAAAAAAATGGAAACTGTTACGCAAAAAATAAAAATTTACATAAACACATCAACTGGAATAACAATCTTTCCCTTAAAAACTCTTTTGTGAGAATTTTAAATTCGACTAAGCGTACTTTCCTACTGTAAGCGATTAGCCCATTTATGTTTTAAAAGAAGTATACATGGCCTCAATCTCGGCAAGGATACAGTTTATATACATTTCACGTTGTCTGCTTCGGAAACTAAATAATCTCTAGAATAGTATACCCGCATTAAAATGTAGCAGATGGTATTTCATAACTATCTGGATACGGAAGACTGGGTCTAGTGCCTCTTTCCAGTCTACTTTAAGAGCATAAAAGAAAAGGAATTATTGCATCTCCTTCGAGTGTGATTAACATATCTATCTAGAAAATTGGAAAATACAGGATTCGAGTTCCAGTGAGGGTTTGGTTGATTTTGTTTGTTTCTTAGCCAAAAATGCCTAATAATCATTTTCATTTGACTTCCTTTCAGCGCAAAAAGTAATGCAACACTAAAATTTGATACGCATGCAGTTTTATACTTACTCCAAACGCAAATCACATGAAGAAAGCAAGCAATACAGTCTAGTCAATCTAATCGTCAAATCCATTTTTGTTGCCTTACTTTTAAATCCAATTATTTTCGGAAATGAATTTTAAAAAAAAGTTAATGAAAAAATACTTTAAACTTCATGAGTTTTAAAAGGATATATTCTGACTGATTATCTGCGATATGAAAATATTAATTTCCTTATTAGGTTTGCGGAAGCATCCGCTGGTTGAAAAATTACCAAAATTTAAATGATGATGTTAAAGACATAATGGCATGAAGCTTGTATCGAGGCTAAGAACTACACTTGTGTGCAAAATTATATTTAATCAAATATTTATTTTGCGAGAAGTGTTGTAACCAAAAAAATTAACCAAATGCACCTACTAGTGCCGCTGAAGAATTATGCAAATATTCAGAGTCGAATATGTAAGCGTAAACATGCGTGTCTGCCGAGCTGTGATTGTGGAGGGCATATAAAGCGCACAAGGGTTTTTCGGCGATTTGTGCGTTCATACTCTTTCACGACATTCGAAACTTCGATAAGGTATCAGGTAAAATGAGTAGCCACAAATGTATGGATAACAGAATAAGATGGAGAACTGTCCGTAGACTAGAGGCAACCCAATCACAAGCACAGATGGCTACAAAGCTAAACGTAACACCCAGTGTCGTCTGCAATTTTCGGAAACAGTTTTAGTACACTGGATCCCTAGCAAGAAAAGCTGGAAATGTTCTACCAAGATCCACAACGACGAATGACAATCGTTATTTGGCACTTTACGTGTGGTGATATAAGATTGCTACAGGTTCATATCTCTCTCGTGAACTGTATGCTGCTACTGGAACTCGAGTTTCACGGTCTACAGTTGGACGAAAGATTAATAAGATAGGGCTGTATGTATGCTTATTGCAACACACAAGACTACGCGTCTAGCATGGCGCAAACCATTTACGCCTTTAATCAGACTTTAGTAGAGCACCACAGACTTTAGTACAGCACCTTTTTAAAGATGGCCTATTTGTTCGCGTTCTGAAAGCTGCATACCATTGAATACCGAAGGGCTGCATACCGTTGAATGCAGCCCATCGGCGGCACCGTTTACGGTGGGGAAGAGAAAAGAAAGACCGGAAACCTCGTCGATAGAGTTACGTCCTATTTATCGATGAGAGTCATTTCAGTTTGACAAGCGATTCTCGGCGCCAGTTGAAATGAAGAGAGATAGAGACACGCTTTAATCCTAGTAACCTTAAGAAAAGAAACCACTGGGATGGTCCTCGCGTGCTTGAATGGGAAACCATTACGATGAAAAGACGGATCGAGCTCTACATTTTCGACAGGTGTTCATTTACCCGAGGTCACTCCTGTGAAAAAGTTAATCTCCCTCACGCACGTCTTTTGCAGAGTGCCATTTGTCCCGACTTTGTTTTTGGATGAAAGTGAACAGTTACGCAGAGTTCATGGTGTTCAGGAGCTTCTGGAAAGTAATAACATCTACAGAATGGATTGACCAGGACTCTCCCTCATTTAAATCCGTTTGAAAATATATAGGATACTTCAGGGAGAATTCTGGTGGCACGATCGTACCCTCTAGAGAATAGCAGACAACTTAAACAGATGTTCCTTAAAGAATGGAAAAAGAATGGGAACTCTTACCTCCAGAACTGAGAGATAATCTGCTGTTGAGATAACAGACGGTGCAACACAACCATTGTAGTTAAGGGAGGTCATATCCCTTACTAAGGTTCTTTGATTTGTTGTTTTCCTTCTAGGCCAGACAGTTTTTTGTGCCAACGCCATGCTGTCAATAAATTATTTTTTTATGCCTTCCTTATCGCACTTGTCTCATTCATTTAATTCACTGTTTTCATTCTGTACTTTCCTGATCTTTTAAATACTACATTGTGCCTTTATTGTATGATATCATATCTCTCAGTTTGATTTTTTTCTGAATTGCGGCCCAAATCAGAAAACTTGCAGTGAAAGATTGCTTAAGTTTTGCACTGTGCATATATATATATATTATTCTCGTAAATCCATTTTCTTTCCTCCAACGATTTTGGCACTATACTTTAATACTATTGTTTTAATAGTTTTAAATTACTTAGATGGCCAAATTCTACTATTATTAACAAATCGGGCCTTTTCATTTTTCATAGTAGCTCGACCGCCCTCTAGCTTGAAGAATGACGACTTTTATTAACAAATGACTTTTTTCCAATTTACTCTTTCTTTTGTGGCCAAAAATAAGTAATTTTAGCTGAATTAGCCATTTTCACTTACTTGTAGCAGTTTTGTTCTTCTAACAACTTGACTGACCCCATTTTGAGTTCTTTCCGTGTCTTTTCACGTCAGTCACACCCTCTATAAAAAGGGGGAACAGGAATTCCCGCCAAAACTACAATCTCAGCCCATTGGCCTATGCAGTTTTAATTGTTTCTCCCACATACGTCACACGACGAGAAGGAAGGTTGGTAGGACACGGAGAGGATTTGCACCCTTTTAAAATTTTTTCGCGATGCTCAGGACGGCACCTCACAGGTCAGTTTTTTCGTTTCTTTTGTCTGTGTTTTTTTGGTCCTAATAAGACCCAACGACGTTTGTTTTCTTGCAAATTTAATTGCATTTTAATTTGACTACAGCACCATTCTCTTTATAAAAGTTCTATCTTCTCTAAGCTGTGCAGGACCAGCCCGTACGTTGTTGTACGTTTGACTAATAGCAGACCGCTATTTATTTTATTTTGATTTTAATATTACATTGCTCGGAGTTACAATTACATTCTTAACACCCTAATGTGTTTTTCAGCGGACGCGTCGGGAAAAAGGAACAGAGCAGTGAAGCTCCAAAAAAGATTTGTTCGGGACTTTTCATGTTTTATAAAAGTTTTTTCGCATCAAACAAGAGCTTCAATGGTCTGTTTCGGCAAAACGCGTAATGGTATTTAGCCTAGCTCGTACAATCAGTTATTTTCCGCTTGAAAAGCCTGTCAGAGGATACGAGTGGGTTAATTTACCATTTTCCGCTTTGTAATTATTGTATTTTTGTATTTTTGCAGTTTGTGTTTTCATTATAATTTTTGCATTTTATGTTTTGGTATATTTTTTTCCGTCAATCTATTATTCATGTATATTAACTTTTCATATATATTTTTTCCGTCAATGTATTTTTTATATGTATTAACTTTTCAAATATCACAACGGTCAGATATTTTTTAGTACATTCGCATGTCTTCCAACATTAATTTTAACGTTTTTTCGCGTGTTTACAATTTTTTTCCAGTTTTTCCAGATAAGTTTTTTTATAAAATTCTTCTTAGTTCATATTTTATTAATACAGCGTTGAACTATTTCGTGGAGCTACAGTTCCTGGAAACTTTTTAGCAAGATCGCTGCAATGTTTCTACCTACTATTATTTCGTATCTTTTTGCAGCATTATGCGCAAAAACTTTTTTGAGACCAAATAGGTCTTGCGTCTCTATACTAATTAGCTTTACAATTTCTATTTCAATTATATATATATATATATATATATATATATATATATGTTTGTGTTGTGTATATGTATTTATTATGTACGTATGTATATATACACACTGTCTACTTTCTATTCAAATAAAATAATTTAGTTGTAAATTGAGAGATGTAGAGATGAGAGATGCAAATTGAGAGATGATAATGATATTCATGAAACTCATACGTACATTCCTGAAGCAAAAACAACTTTTATAAGTAAATAATAAAATCTATTTAGAGCAAATTAAAGTGAATATACCTGCCTGGAATAAACTAAAGTGACTTTGATTACATAAAAACGTTTTACATAAACGCAATCGCTCTAAAATGCATCGAGATCCCATGTTTAAAGAATGTTTTAAATACCATTTATTACTGAAATTTCTAATATTTCTTCAAGAATAATGAGTATTTATATATGCCAGATAAATCTACAGCACAGAATTTAAAATTCGTTTGAAAATAGTAACATACGTGTCATACCATTAATATAAACAAGTTGATTCATATTTGAGTTATGTTATCGCATGAGATTTAAAGAAGAACTTATATTTGAAATGAAAACTTTTAAATATTAACTACTTGAATATTAATTGTAGAAAAGTAAATAAATATGAGCAATAATTCTGCCAAACAACTACCATAGGTCTGAATACATAAGTATTCTATACATGCAATCAACAATTAATATTTTTAAGACTTTTCAAAATCATTTTCGGTCTTACTGTCAAACATCTAGTATATGTTTGAATATATAATTGTAGCAAGCATATACTTTATAATATATGTAAAATTTATAATATGGTAAATACAGAATTAACTGAGTTCTTCTGTGTCTTATTTCCATGCGCATTTTCTGTAGAGTAGAATCTCATTAAATGTGATTTTAACTTATTGCAAAATTGAATGCTTAAAGTAGAATTATAACTTATTAAACATAACTCTTACAATTAATTTAATTAATGGAAAGACTTAGTAAGGAAGTTACAGAATTTTACATTTAATGTTACTCTAATAAGAATATAAAACATTTCCAACAATGAGAATATTTACAAATTAAATCTTAGAAACAACTCAAAATGAAATATTCAGCAAATAAAACAAATGAAAATAATAGAGGGAGAACAAATGTCTTATTATCATTAAATTAAATACTAGACTACAAAATTTCTCCTTTCGAACTCTTATTTTGAATTTATCTGAATTCGCTTGAATTTGTTCAAATATTTTAAGTATTTACACAATGAATCTAAAGTGAATATTCAATGGAAACTCTGCGCTTCAGCGAGTGATACACTGGAATATAAGTAAGAAATTTAATATACTTATTGTCGGAACAATTAAAAGGGAACATCAAATCTATAATTTTCCATTGTTATACGAAATTTAATAAAACTGACAATAATATTCCACATAAGCTTTCATATGTAAGACATTCTTATTTATGAAAAATGTTCGAGACAATAAAATTATATTTTTGCTCGCATTTTAGAAGAATACTTGTCTCATAAGCGTTAAAATATTTAAAGGAAACAACTCCAATTGTTCCGATAAAACCTGTATGATATAAGTTTAAACAATGCTGCCAGCCTGTTGACAGAAATTATAACTGTCAAACATACATTTTTCATGTGGGTTTTACCATTCTTAACCGACTGTTAGAATTTTTTTATTTCAGAACAATATTTGTCTCATAAGCTTTAAAATATTTAACTTGAAACAACTCCAATTCTTCTGATAAGACCTGTAAGTCCAAAAATGCTATCATTCTGTTAGCTGAAATTATAACTGTCAAACGCATTTTTTTCATGTGAGTTTATTAGAATTTTTAAGACTGTTACTTTACAATGTGCATTTGAAACTGGCAAGAATTGCTTTATTACGGCATTCTTATACATACATATGAAAACAGACAATTAATGAATGGCAATGGAATTTATCAAGTAAATGACCGAAATTTTAGAATAAGAAATATTTAGTCCTAAGTTGGCATTAAATTTAGAAAAATTTCTAGGAATTTTAAAAACGTTTGAATTTGTTACTTTTTTTAAAAATATGAAACATTTTAAGACTCTACAGTATTTCTCTAGATAAACGTAATACTAAAGATGAAGTCTAATTAAAAAAATTGCGTACTGTTTATAGTAATTAAAGTTTTAATGTTGTAATTCCACATTAGTAAATATAAAATGAAGGTTCAAATTGCTATGAAACAGATCAACGAGTTTACAGATTAGAAGGCTGCGTAGCCTTGATAATTGTTGTATGATGTTTTAGGTTACTAGAATATGGTAAAGCACAAGAGGCAGAAAGACAGGACAGGAAGGCACATATGTTTCATGCCTCTCCTTAGGAAGCTAGTATTGGTACACTGGTACACTGCAGAAGAGGACTGCTGACCCCTATCGCCAAAAACGATAGTTATGCCTAAGGGGAGGCGCATATTCCTGGTGGACTTTCTATGTGAAACTGGCTCCTTATTCACGTTACATCACGAAACCTAACCACGCAGCCAGCCGTTCGTTTCGGTTCGGAGCAGGGTAGAACTGGCCCTATTCAGCAGTCTTAGCCACTGGGCAATTCCTGGGGCCATTATAGCATGGTTGCCGAATAATTAACCTAAAGACAGCAGCATGATGACTGCTAACAAATATTCACATAAAACGTATTTGTTTCTAAAGGTAATACATTCATGAAGTACCTAGAGAAAAATCTCAAAAGTTATGACAATTAAAAAAATAGTTTGCCAAGGCACCGTTGCATAGAAAACTACAGCATTAAACTCGGTGACTTATTTTGAGTAAGAAACATTTATAGTCAGCTGATTATGGTTTTGCCGATTTGGTATACAACAACGTCTTTTTGAAATCATCATGTTCATCCACCTGGTACTTATATCTTATCAATAATGAAAATGATATATAAACATTAAAACATTCTTACATATGCATACACATTCGCATATATTACGAATTAACTGCAACAAATTCATTAGATAATACCTAATTAACAATTGAAATACTAATATTTTGTATTAAACGTTAAAGAAATCAGATTGCACATAACTTACATAACTGCGCCTTTTTAAAACAATTAGTCTTGTACGTAGATTACTTTATAATTCACGAAAATGTCTTACACTCAAGCAAATATGGTAATATATATCTATATACATCGTGTGCACAAAAAACTTTATTTTTGCAACCACAAGTAATGGACATATGCTTCCCGTTACAAAAATGTTTTAAATGACATAAAGATTCGTGCTTCGGCGTTTTTAAATTTAGAAAAATTGGTTCTGTAAAAGTCGCGAAGTTTAACTTTTTATACGTTTCTCCAGTTTCTATATTTATGCTTAAAAACGTTTTTACTCGTTATAAAACGTAAGACACAAATAGGGATTGCCGAACGACAAACGGTGACCAACATATCAGGTATTAAAGTCATAGATCATATTTAGGACACGCACACAAATTTAAGGGCGAAATACCTGCACGCATACGTAACTAAACTAAAACATCAGGTTAAGAGAAGGTTTTTGATTTTAAGTGATTAAGTGACGTTTAATTAAATTCTTTCCCCAAATGGAGATATAAGTATAAAATTCACGTTTTAGGAAATACTGGCAGTATTGGTGTTTTAGGAAACACACGCAGTATTCAGTATGGGCATGCAGCAGCTCATAATATAATTTGCATACGCAAAAATGAAAAATAGTTTAAATAAATTTTGCAGTTTAATGATTTTTATACAACAACCAGACTATGATTCTAAATTAATAAAATTTCAAGAGAACATTAATATCGTATTTTTGGACATTGAAAACTTCTAAATTATTCTTCTAAACTTTTTCATTTTATCAAATGTAAAAATACTATAAATTAAATACTCTAGTAAATCATTGCATCACTGAATAGTATTTGAGCGGAAAAATGAGCCTCGAATTATTCAAATTTATTTATTATAGGATCCCTGAATGAAAACTGAAAATGACATTATCCGAAAATTTTGAAATTGAATATCTCGGTCAATTTGTGTCATATACGAATAAATTTTTTTGAAGTTTTCCCCCATAATGAGTGAAAGCTTTTCTAAACATACGTAGGGAGATTGTAGGAAAGTATAAAAAGCTAGATTTCATAATTTTCACAAAACTGATTTCCTTAAATTTAAAAATGCCAAAACATGAATATTTCCGGGTAAGGACTTTTGTGAAGGCGGTGTACAGTGCATACATAATACGTAGTTATAAAGCATATCTGCTTTATATAAGACTGTTTCCAGGATATGTTTTAGAACATATTACGGCTTAAGTGTTTTTAAGGAATGGATCTTCAATAACTCACTCTCACTAATGAAACAATCAAGTCAAACAACAAATCTAAGCGCGAAAGAAGTGCGTCAGCCCATATTTTAAATGCTTTAAAGATTTGATTAAATTTATTTATTCTGCGAGAAAAATATTCGTTATGCACCGTGTTCTTCACTATTTTAGATTCCTAGCGTCACTCGCATTGCAGTGAATTATTGTTCTGGTAGCAATTCCCATGCGAAGCCAACGGATAGATAAGGTTTTCGTACTTTCTTGCAAGCATGATGTGCTTGCTAAAAAAGTCGTTTTACAGGAACGAACACTAATCGTTACGCGTTGCTAGTGAAAATGGTGTTAACTGTGCTTTTATTAAGCGAGTTATTAGATTTTGTAGTGTAAAATTCTTTGTATGAATAAATTTACCTTAATTAGATATTTTCGGCTTAGTATACTTTCTTTTGAGTGTAACACAGGAATGTTGTACAAGCATTAAGATAAATGTATTTTGAGGGACTAACAATAAACTTACTCATGCTATTAAAAAAATGCATTTTAAGGTGTTAATAATTTTGACAAAAATGCGAGAAGATGCATAAAAGTCATTTCGAAAAAAATGTAAAAAAATTTTCTTAGATAATTTCTTTTTATTATAACACCAGCAATACGTTAGTTACATTTTGAAGATCTTTTAAAAAATGTTTTAGATGCAGAAAAACAAGAAAGTTGTTTGTTATAGCATTACTCATATGCATGGTTTCGGTTATTATATGTTTGTTGTGCAAACCATGTGCAAAAAATCGTGATCTTGAAATAACATGCATAGCAACGAAGCAATGATTCTTGAAATGTAAAAATTTGATGATTGGAGAATGACTGTTTTACTGCTGCGTATGTGTGAATTCCGTGAAAACCTTACAATTATCTACAACAAACACGACTAAAAAATTAAATCGATTCAGAAAAATATAAAACATATTTTAAAAAGAGATGAAAAAACAGATTAAAAAATAATTTAGAAAGCAGATTAAGAAAGGGAGTTAGAAAAACAAATTAAAAAACGATTTGGTGAAACAGATTAAAAAAATTTAAAAAGATTAAAAATGATATAGAAAACAGATTATAAAACAGAGTTAGAAAAACAGATTTAAAAAAAAAATTTCGAAAACAGATTAAAAACATGTTAAAAATCAGATTTAGAAAAACAGATTAAGCAAAAGAGATTTAGAAAATAAATTACAAAACAGATTTAGAAATATATAAAAATCGATATCCGCTCAATTTTTTGGAATATTTTTTAAACTATAATTATATAAAGCCTGTAATATTTACGCTACAGGTAACAGATAAATAAATGTGTATATATATATAATTCAGTTACTTCCAGGCTTTTTGTTCACTAATTTACGAAACGAAATTGGAAAAAACGATTTTCATTTCGTTATTAAATACATAATTTTTTCTTATATTACATAAATATTTACCTTTTTCATTTGCAAATACTTATTTTAGTATAACCACGACCTAAGTTTGATCTCAGACTCCCCGTTTTAACGCGTGAGAATTAAAACCGATGAATTAACCCCCCCAAAAAAATAGAATATTTTTATTTATTTACTTTTTGAAATCTTTCTATTACTAAAGCTATTTTATTTATAAAATTCTTGTTACAAATTCCGAATATAGAATCACAACAAAACTTTATGCTTTTCCATTATTTTAAGCCATTTATTTCACACGTGTTTAGAAGTAACATAAGCACAAGTAGAAACCAACCTCTGTCCACAATCCACCAGCAGACAAGCGAATAAAACAATTAAACCTTGGTAGTTTGAATTGGCTCTGAATTCTAGCGAACAGCCAGACTGCATGAGTATTTCTGGAGGTTTTCGAACATGTAAATGAAAAATATGAGTCATCTTCCTTTAAAAGATTTTCCACGAAGACATTTCTTTCCTTAGGCAGATTGTGTTTTGTTGCTGATAAACTCAAGAAGAATATAGAAAGGCTAGAATGCAACAGCTTTCGGATAATGCTGTTCGAACTTATTTTAACTTACAAGAAGCTTCTGAATGTAACTTGTGTACCGCAGTGTAAAAACGAACCACAACGTAGATGCACTGAGATACAGAATAACTACAGAATAACTTATTTCAAGTATGCGACTAAAACGTTCACGTACGATGAAAAGTATTACTTTAAAAAGTTGATATTACAATCAGACAAAAGGAGTAATTTTTCATTTTTGAAGCAATGGAGGATAATCGTGAAAGAAGTACACAGTTTCAAAAATTTATATTAAAAAATAAATTGCGATGAATCACTAATAGATATCGCGATGAAAATTAAGTAAGTATATGAAAAGGTAGTATACATGCAGATATGAATATTTCTTATCAACAATCTATGTAGTGACGGAGGCGAATTCATTAACCTTGACTTGACAATATATTGAATGAAGTAGCGAGAACGAAGCTCACTTTGCTCCGTATGTCTTACAAAGTGTGTTTTAAAAATTCACCAATTAAATAGCAAGAATGCTCTTAAGGGAAGCAACAAAGCAGGTGAGAAAATTCTCTCTTGTCTGATTTAAAAGTTGTGATATTAAATCAGAGGCAATGTCAGAGAAAAAACTCGAAACGGGTTAGAGAAGTCCGCAAAAGAAGAATTCATTAACCGTACGAAATTAGCATTATATATGATATCACGTGACTAAGAAGACAAAATGGCAACACCTACTGTGGAAAAGGCTTGTTTGTTTTGTCAAGCGCATTTAGATAATTGCAAATTGTTCATAATGGATATTAGCCACTTTTGTAAGGACGTTCAAGACTCGTCTATATCGTCCAGCTCTTTGGAATTTATTGGAAGAACACGTTCAACTTGCTTTTCAGTCATTCGAAATGGGACAGAGCTTATTCCTTTGCACAAACTGACCATACACGTAAATTTCACTCAGAAATATTTCTTGCTTTGAAGCTATATTTTGAAGTTTCATCGAAAGTTGCATCATAAAAATGTCAGAATTTCCTCCACAAAGGCATCCATCCCTGTGTGCTTTGTTATAATGAAACAAATCAAACCAAACCAAGACCGAGCAAATGTAACCGACTCCGTTCTTAAAACACAAAAGCGGTCACCACCAAAGTTAAGGCCATTTTGTCCATTGAGTCATGTGATACAGAGAGAGCTATGTCATCGCACGGAACGTAGAGAGAAAACTTCATATCTGCAACGCACATATCATTTCAAGTTTCATTACGACATCTTTAAATATGTTTTTTATTTAAATTATTGAAGTTTTGTACTTTTTATGTAATAAGTTTGCAAAACTAATAGTTCTTAAATAACAAAAGACACAAAGCTTTTTACAACTACTTCAAAGACATAAAAATATCTTGATGATTTCTTTAAAATCCATAAATTGACGCTTTATTTGATTCTAACCAACTTAAAACCTATTCCTTTTCAATAAACAGTATATATTAACAAAATAATTTTAGTTTGAAGTAACTGCATCTTATAGTTATAAAATAATGAATAAGTACTGAGTTTCATTTATTTAAAGTTCGAGAAACTCTGTTTTATAGCAAAGAAAAGCAGACGGGTAAAAAAATTAATTTGATTTTGAGTGAGAAACAAGATTTGATTTACGATGTAATTCTTTTCACACCACAGCAGTCTATCCATCATGACTCGAAGGGGGAAAATGTGACTTTACGCATACATTTATATTCCGTAAGGGAAAGAACAGACAATTTTGAAATACTGTTGTAGAATTTTAAATCGTCAAATGGTTAGTCACTTACTGAAAATATAGCAATTTTGTTTCAATCGTGAAACGAAATACCAAAACTAGTTTTATGTGTATAAACTGTATCATATAATAAATACGCAATGTTAATACGTAATGTAAATACGTCAGTGTTTCTGTCGTGTTAGTAGTATTGCACTCATTTACATTGTGAATGTGTGTATATTTGGATTCAAAACAGACATCGAAATAGTAAAAGGTTTTTAAATTAAGTGCGTTTTATGACGACATAACGATATGCTCTTTAAAATATTTTAAAACTTACATATTATACAAAAGATATAAATATTAGAGTACTCATATCTAGAAATATTGTTATCAGAAGCAACTATAGTTCGACCGCGTCAAGCGCAACCCTAGCTGGCATTCTGCCAAAACACTTAGAATTGACAATAAGGGGTATTAATTACGTCTCGCAGGGTGCGTAGGTGACATGAGATTTCGCTCTTCTACTGAAAAAAGGAATTTACTATCGAAGCAGAGAAAGTCCCTATGTCATGGATGATCCTGTAGGCAGCTGTCTTTCGCACCTTTATTTCATATTCTAGAAATAAACTCGAAGATTTGCACTAATCTGCAACGCTGAGAACCATATTTTGAAGATTTGTTTTTCATAACACACGAATTTTAGGTGAAAAATGTGTATAACTTCTAAAAATAAGATCCCTAAACCTAACGGAATTACATTTTTTTAGCAGAAATATCCTTTCTGTAATTAAAAGATATATTGACATCATTTGAGCGGGATCTCCCCTCATCGTAGTTGATTTAATGTGACATTTGCCAATATTTTGATCTCTTATGCAAGAAATATTTTTGTTCTTTTATGCTAGAATAAATTTGGTTTCTTATCCCCCATTTCAATTATGCATAATATTGCATATAGATTTTAGCCCCCAAAATGGAAAAGAAACATAATAATTATTCAGTATACTATAACTACTACAATTATTAAAACAACTATAATAATAATTTATTATCGCATAATTATTACAACTAATTATTAAGAAATTCCTTCTTTGTGTTCCTTTTATAATTAATTCGAAGTTAAAAAGATGTAGAATAATTACTAATTATAATATTATAATAATTATTTATTTTCTCAAAAATATTAGAATCAATTACAATAATTATAACATCGAAATTCATTGTAATGAAAATTATACAATAAAATAAAATATCTAAACAATTATAATAAAAATTTTTAAACAATAATAGTTATTTATTACCCTTTATCACAAGATTATGTATATATACCAAAATTAAGCTTTGAAAACACTCATATTTTTACCAATATATAAATAAATATATAAATGCACAAAATTAAACGTAATAAATAGGTTCAAATGGCGCATGCGTGTTTGTACTCATGGTCACGGCCGGCGCGGTCAAACTATAATTATATATATTTACCTAAATATTAAATACCATAACTATTACTAATATTAATAATCTTAAAAATAACAAATTACAAATTAATAATCATAAATATCCTTAGATAAACTTTTGAACGCTAAAATGCCTATTTCTAAAATTAACAGAGGCGATTAATCATGTATACTTATGTAAATATTAGGGTGCTGTTTCTAGGGCAATCAGAAGTAGTCAAGGATATGTTTATCTATTTGTGAGTATATCTAATATATATAATTAGCTGCTTTCTGTAGCGCTAATTACTTACCTGTTTGTTTATTGGGTCGACCTTATCGGTATAGTGGTTAACGAGGCTGGCTACTGTATCCTGTGGCCGGGTTCAAATTACGAAACATATTAAAAATTCTAGCTAACTATAATGTTTATGAGGATTTTGAATGAGAAAAAAGGCAGTCATGTTAAACACTATCAGAAATTTACGAAATAAATAACATTACAAATTCTGGATGAACTTTTAGGAATAAGGCATATGAATCTCAAATCTGTCCATTTACCACGACTTGAATGATTTGACCTCTGAAATGAAAGACGTATTAATTGACATCATGCTAATGGGCTCTAATTTTAGTGTGCTTCAATTATAGACAGATCACATAAGAAGTTCACCTTCAGTGTGAGCATACCACGTAAGAATTCTTTAAAGTGCTGGTTAAGTTCAAGACACTTAAAGTCACATTATAAAGTACTTTAAAGCAGATTTACTCCTCTGGAACCTACTCAGTTAATATCAAAAAGGCAGTGTCATCGAATTCAGTCCCCTTCTACAGATTCTCCTGTTCGCTCGGGGGACAACCCTCATTTCCGGACAGACGGACATCAGCGATGCCCGCCGCGATCTTGCAGATTAGGGAACGGAATTTGCGCTCTGCTGTCGATGACGACGACAACAGTTTCTCCTCCCTCCCTTCCCTGTCGCGCGTGACCCGTCACCGACCGCTATTCCATTTCCGGATGGTATCTGTGCCCCCCTTTGATGTGCTCCGCTCGGGAGAACGCCATATCGATGTTATATCGATTCCAACAAATTCGTGATTAAACGGGAAAAAAAGATGAAACAGGGAAAAAGACATTACATTTCCTGGATTGCCAATCAAGTGAGTGGAAAGGGCAGATTTTGGGACTTCTGCAGATTCATTTGTTAAGGGTCGCTAGGTAGAACTTTGACACATGAGATAATAGATAAGGCTGTATATGTCTAGTGGTTGTGACAACAGGCGTGAGATTCTTACTGTCTCGTTTCATTCTTGAAAGATTTTTCGAGTACCTAAAATATCTAAGACTTTCGCCAAAACGATAAAAGATAATAGGAATTTGAACCGCTTAAGCTTCAAATTAATATAAAAAAGAAAATAATTTACTAGTCTGCCCTGAGATATAATGCACTTCAGAATTTATTGTAAATTAAATCCCGAGATAGACAATAGAAGCCAATAAATCGGAACCACTAAAAGAGTTATTCATTTTCAATGGAAGCAATTGTTTATAGACTAATTGTTTATTGCATGAATATTTTTTTTCCAGTTATAGCTCATAGCATTACCTCCTGTTAATCCTTCCTATTTCATTATAATAGAATGGGATACACAGTTGCGCAATGGCACTTAAATAACTTACAAGAGGTTCAAAGAATAACTGGATAAGACACACAACTTAATGCAGGAATTGAAAGAATTTCTGCTAAGCTAATTAAGTATACGCGTTGCTTTAGCTTGTGGTGACGTTATCCACTTCTCCAGCACCTTTTAAAAGAGTATAATTAAATTCTAATCGATGCATTTGCGTGCAGGTATTGTAAGCGCGAAACAGAAATTTTTCCGTTCTAGTTAAAACACGTTTTGAGTAAAAATCAATTCATTTAACTAAGCTGCAATTTAATGAATGAATCACAGCTTGAATAATTTTGTCTTCGATTCGGAACAATTTAAAAGACAATACGTTAAAATAATTCTAAAGAATAATTAGCTGTAAATTAAGGCATGTACTAAATCAACTGATAATTTATTTACCTAAACATCATACGTTTCCAATTCTATTTTAGAAATAATATTTATTATTTCATTCTACTGAAATAATATCTATTATTATTAATACTTATATTGCTAGAAATAATATTTATTATTTCATTCTATTTTAGAAATAATATTTATTATTATGTACGTTGCCCTGTTCGTTTGGTTATTCGAATATATCAGCGAGAAAGAGGATTTTCTAAGAGAAACTGATTTGCATTTATGTTATAAATGGAGAAAACTACGCAAACCAAACATGCAGCCAGCCTATTCACCTGATTTTAAACCTGGGAAGAACTACCAGAATTCAGCAGTCTTTAACTCCCGAGCTCCTGGTGAGGCCCGCCACTCTGTTCGCATTGGCAGACATAGTATTGGGACCGAGTTAAAAGTTAATCTCAAAAAAGGCATAGATGATAGTAAATGTATAGTGTCTTTGCGGCATGGGATCACTTAACACCTTAAGCACCAAGCCTGTTTTATCTTCCTTTATGATTTGCTCGCGATATCCAGTTTCAATGATATGCTGGCGGCCAGAAGTCTGGAGAGAATTCGATAAAAGAATGCAATTTTTTAAACTGTATGCCGTGAGTCAGGTGTAACTGTTGAGTACAGTTACAGAGTCACTAGGTTTTTCGAAGGTGGAAAAATATCAAGTGCCCTCGTCAAGATTTCAACTTTCGACCTCCCGATTGCTAGTCGGATGTGTTTTCCAACTGCACCACGAAGATACGCCGTAAGAAGGGAGAAAATACCTTACATTCTTCTCCGTTTAAAGTGTGACTGGGAAGGCGAGAACCTAGTCGCCAAATCGAAATTGTGACTAATTATTGTTTACTACATTTGAGTTCGGCAGCCACTGTACAGTCATTAGTTTTTCGAAGCAGGAAAGATGAAAACTGAAGAATGCCCTTGCCGGGATTCCAGTTCCAGAACTCTCAATTGCCAGCTGGAGTGCTTTCCAATTACATCATGAAAGCACGCGGGAAGATGGGAGAAAATGCCTTCCACGGTGACGGATGCTGTTCTAACGGAAAGAGTAGTGCCAGTCATCAACGACTGACATGACGGTTATGCTGTTAAAATACCATCGAGCTAAAAAGCTGGCGGTAATGGGAAAGGGTTAGGAGACCCTCGTATCTCTACCTCGAATTCTTTGTCAAAATTGGGATGAAAATGGCCAAATTCGTTCGAAGTTCATTTTGGCTCGTCAGGGGAAATTTAAAGTAAAGTAGAAAGAACAAACGAAAAAAAGACCTATGTGGTCAAAAATTTTGCGCCTTGTGCTGCAAAATTAAGGGAATTCGAAGATAAATTTTAGTACGCACGCTAAAAAGTTGCCAAAAACTGTGTCTTCGCGAAAACTTCAACATAAGCAAATTTAGTTGCTATGAAATGTGTGAAAAAAGAGAAATATACAACATTTGAATATTTACAAGTAAAATTAACAAAAATAGTAAGATATATACTAAACGAATTAAGTAGATTTAAAACACAGTAAAATACCAATCAATTGTTCGAGGTAAAAGTAAAAATAAAATAAATATTAGAAGCGGTAAATGGTTAATTAGCCCAATTCGAAGTTCATTTTGGCTCGTCAGGGGAAATTTTTTTAAAATGAATTTCGAACTAAGCTAACTCCATCACGCGTTTCGTCGAAACAGACAAATGAAACTGTGCGCGACAAATTTTTCAATGAATTAAATAAACTATGTCAAAAACTTTAGTCTCAATTCTCTGTTCCAATTTCCTGACGCGTCCGCTTACATTGACACATTAAGGTGTAAAAAAGATAATAAATAAATAATGGAAAGGCAATTCCGATATACAGAAAAAAATAAATAGCGATATGCTATTAGTCAAAATATACAAGATCTTATGGGTGGACCTGCGAACTTAAAAAGTTAATAGTTTGTAAAAGTTCCGTAAATAATATTTAAATCAAAACGGGAAAGATAATATAATAGACGAATTGAAGCATGCGTCTTGCCAAGACCTATATATACACATATATGTAAGATAAAATTATATGAATCAGAATTATAATATAACTATAAACATTAATTCTTCCTCTCTATTCTAAAATCGTAATAACTTCTCTGCATTGCGTTATTTCTAGATCACTCTATGGCCCGCGCAGCTCTGATGACGTAATAATTGGGAATCCATTGGGGTTTCCCCGTGTAGGTTCGAATCCTACCGGCTTAATTGGCATAATAAAAGCAAAGGAAAAGACGGAACACTGTAGATGCGTGATTAGAACCATATTGAAGAAGATTTTGATTGCGTAGTATGCTAGTAATGCTAACTTGGTAATATCTAAAGAACTTGGCAGTCGAGGCAGTTTTAATTCCGTTTTTATTTGCAACTGATATTTGTGGCCACAATCACTTGGCACTCTAGTCGTGCCTTTCCACAGAGGATTTACAATTTTGATATTGTTGAGCATGCCAGTGAGAAAGCATGCCAGCGAAATTACATCTTAGCACAGTAGAGAGCAAAAGCTGAAGTGCGTAGTTATGAAGGATATAAGCACGGCGAAGAGAAAAGTTTTGGTTTACAAAGGCAGTTTCAGTTCCCAATTATTACGTCATCAGAGCTGCGCGGGCCATAGAGTGATCTAGAAATGACGCAATGCAGAGAAGTTATTACGATTTTAGAAAAGAGAGGAAGAATTAATCTTTATAGTTATATTATAATTCTGATTCATATAATTTTATCTTACATATATACATTGTCATTGTATATATGACAAAGTACAGGGTGGGCCAAATAAGACCTACTAATGTTAAACAAGGATACTCTTGTAATAATCATTTATTTTGATTAATTTTTTTATACATTAAATATATTTTATGGAAATTATGTATTAAATATGACATCAAACAAATGTCCACCATTTTTCTCGATACAGAGATTTTTTTAACGCGTTTTCCATTACACCACGTAATGTTTCTGGTTGCATGCTCTGTATTTCGTTTCGAATATTCTGCTTCAGCTGTCTAACATACACTTTGTCTTTTAAATATCCCCATAAAATGATAAGTTAATAATCATGAAAGCTGTGGGAGCTGATATTAAATTAAAATATTGCCGATATTTACGCTGCGTCATAACAATTGATCAGTGAACTGTACAGTGATCGTTGACAAGAACAGCAAATCTCGATACTTTTAACGCTTTGTTTTGTACTGTATGTTTCTATAATAAATTTCCAAGAATTCAATTATAACCTACAAAAAGAAAAAAATATAATTATATCAAAAAAAAAATCATTTTTGTTTAACATTGGGTAGGTCTTATTTGGTCCATCCTGTATTTACATCACTAACTCAAATAAAAACAAAGTACCAAAGTCTACATGATATATGTGCTAATCTAAGACTTGGGCTTACCAGCTTACATTCAAACATTGAACAATGTACAAGAATCAGCAGGCTCATCTATATCATAAATAAGAGTTCATTCATTTAATGTTTAGTTAATAAGATTATCGAAACACTTATAGAAATAAATTACTAAAGCCGAATATAAATTTTCTTCTGCTAGTTTAATTACTTAATGGCAGTATGAAATTAAACGTTTTAATTACTTGTATTTTTAAAATATAAGTATACTGGTAGTAAAATATACCGCAAACATTGCTCTCTGAGAAGATAAATTGTCCAGTAAAACATTCTAATTCATGAGAGTGGTGCACACTTGAAAAAAAAAATTGTTTCAGAAATTCTGCTTTACTATTTCAAGGAAGAAAACTTTAATATTCACTAAAATAAGCAGTAAAACAAATGTAAAAGGTTATATTTCTTATGATACCCAGTCATACAGAAACTCGCGTATCTCTGTATCTGTAATAGCAGTGAATCGCAATAACGTGTATGCCAAAACGAGCTACGCAAAGCTCTGCTTTTGAAAACAAACGTAAAAGCGCATTTCTTAGTTCATATTATTAACGAATGCTCACTACTTATCGTTTAAATAAATAAAAAAAACATTATTATTAAATATATAACAACATGTCATATAATACTACAGTGAATTACAAATTAAATGTTTCAGAAGGAAAATTGGGTATTGTCCTTTCTGGAGAAGCTCTTTTCGTTAAAACCTCTGAGCCTTTCGATACCAAAAGAGTTTCAATATTTAAATTCCGGAAATTCCTCGACTCTCCTCCTTTTCTTGGCGAAAGGAAGAGGCACAAGAGAAACATGATGCAACGTATTAAGCAGACCACAATCAGGAAAAGCCTCCGGCTCTATCCGTCGGAACCAAAAGGAATACCCCCGTTCCAACCTACCTCCCGCCCACTGATCCATTGTTAACTCTTTCCTGGGAGGTATTCGGGGACCATGTATTTACGGCGTAAAAGACAAATAATTTACGAGGCGGCGACAGCTTAGACGTATCAATAATTACCAATGCTGGCTGACAAACCGCTCGGAAAGATGAAATATGAAACAAAACAAACTCCATCACAATTGCTTCTGGTTCAACAAATACTTTCTGCTCGAATCTTTCATAGCGAATAAAAGATTCTGGGGGTATACATAAAGTGCAGGAAAAGGTAGCAATTGGTTTTTGTTCAAGACCAACAGAGTTATTTTTAATGAAAAAAAAAGAGTATGTTTCGCAATTTGCGATTAATTCGCAACTTTAAGCCTCTCCGGCTGACGAAAGACGGTTGTGTTAAAAATAAATGAGAAAAGAAATTCGAGAGAATCAGACGGACAACTGTGCCTTTCATTGGAAAGAATTTTATTCTTGACTTTTATGTTATCTATGACAGTTCCAGGCAAGTCTGGCAAGACTGGTGGCAAATGAATATTTTAACATGAAAAGGCACCATTTATGCAGCGATAGTATTTATTCTGAAGATTTATTGTTCATTAGACTGCAATATTGGAACAACTTGAAAAAGCGAATATGCAGTTACACTGTTCCCAACATTGTAAAATCGCCTACTTCACAACAGCAATTCTAGTAACTGTTTTAGTTCAGTTAGCATTAACAGATAACATTACAGTCTCTGCTGAATTCTCTGGTTTCTCGCGTACTTTGGTTCCAATATTGTTACTACTTCTCAGAGCGATCAATTTACTAATATAAATGATCTCAGAAAGGGAATTCTTCCCCAAAGTTGGTAATACTAGAAAAGATGATAAGACTGCTCCCGAGCAACCCAATGAATTAAAAAAGAAAGCTGGAAAGCCTAGAGAAAATCGACTCCTGACGTTACTGCTGCTTCAAAAGCTTCAGTTGCTAAATTAACGACTTCAGACACTACTTTTAAAGACTGATTCGCAAATCGCTAATTTATTAAGCAAATGTTTTGGGTTCTTCGGCAAAATTTTAGAATTTGCTAAGATTATTAAAGATTTGATCCTTGCAGAATGAATGCATTCTAACCTCGCATTTCTTGCTTTCAACTTGACCTGCAGTTTCTTGGATTATTGAAGAACTGTATATTTAATTCTCTTCTACTTATATCGAAAGATGACTGTGAACAACTGCAACAGACCTAAGACGGCGCCACTTCTAATGCACAACTTTTTCACTTTTCATACTACGCCAGTTATTTTTTTTAGCCCTTTCTTTCATATTTATGACTTTTTATGTTTAGATTATGTATGTATTTCTTATACTTGCATGCTAATTTTACTTGAACTGATACGGAACAAAGCTATTTAATTACACTAACTACTCGAGGCATAATAAAATCACGTCATATCGTAAGAAATCATTCTTACATTTACTTTCGTGAGTTATTGGAAACACTACTGATCTAATCGAATTTCATGGAGAGCAGATTTTAATGGCGCGAACACTCGGAAAAAGTAACTCCGAAACTATACGATTGGTCGGTTGTTCACGATTTGCCGTTGTTAGCATTTATGAAAAGTTGATAAATGCCGGTGAAACCAGCAGTAGAAGCCAGTTGGACGTCCATGCGTCATCAAAGAAAAAGGATGTCGGAGACTGTCCCACTTGGTATAGCAAAATCGCAGCCAGACAGAGGCTCAGTTGATAGCCCAATATATTGCAGGTCCAAGTGCAAGTATTTCGGAATACAGTTCAGCGGACACTGATGGATATGGGACTGCACAGCAGACGTTCCACTCGTGTGCTTGTGTGCCTCTGTTAACCAAGCGCTATTGTCAATTACGTCTACAGTGGGCCCGGGAACATCGAGACTGGGCCATGCCCATGGATAAGTGGAAGATAGTTGTCTGGTTGGTTTAATCCCGATTTCTCATTCATCACGTCGTCTTCCAGGCAAACATTTGTTCTCCCACTGCGCAGATCCAAATACTCCAAAATCATACAGAGCAATCAACTTATCACTGGCAATAGGAAAAGTTTTATAAAGAATAATAGCAAATCGCCTACGACATCACCTAACAAAAGTAGAATTTATCAGCAATAATTAATTTGGATTCATCCCGAATTAATCGACAACGGATGCCATAGATTCAGCTTTAAACCAAATTCATATCAATAACTCCAATAATCTGCATTCTGCTTTTATTTGCCTAGATCTAACCAAAGCTTTTGACTCATTATGGTGGCCATCTGTACTTGAAGCATTAAGAAAAGCAAATTGTCCAAAAAATATATTTAACTTACTTCAAGATTATCTATGTGAAAGAAAAACTTTTATAATATACAACAATAAGATAATAGAATATGCTCAACAAAGAGGTTGTCCACAAGGTTCCTGCCTTAGTGCTGACCTTTGGAACCTTACTTTTAATTCATTAACATCCTTTAAATGGCCAACCCATACCCAAAGTGTTGCTTTTGCTGACGACGCAGCTTTTGTGATCAGTGGTAGAACAAGAAATATTCTAGCTGTTTTGCAGGCCAAAGGTCACACAACGAGGTACAGTCTGTCTATCATAAGAAAAGCTCTCGCCAGTTAGTCTGCAGCTGTTTGTTGTCGTTGTTTGTTGAGAAACGAGCCTTGACCCATTTCCCATAGAAGTGTCTTGAAGACAAATGATAACTCTTTTCCGCTCAGCCAACTGTCGCAAAAAACAAAATAATAAAGTAACCCTTGGTTCGTCTCTATTTGAAATATACTAGGCCTGTTGCTATAGCGACCACCATCTGCCAGACACCGTGGAGGGAGCTATTCTTCTCGTAGACAGACAGTACTGAGTAGATAGTCATAATGTTTTGGCTCTTCAGTTTACATTTACTTTATATTTTCAATAGTTGTTTTTATTTAAAAAACTTTTTATTAACTTTCTTCTATTCAATGCGATATCGTGACATTTCAGCAAAGAGGCTTAGGTGTATTTGATTCGAAACAAATTCCTATAATCTATTGTATAGTCATTAAGTATTTTTCATAAGACTGGAGAAAGAGAAGGCGATAAATCACCCATGTCCTCATCAGGACTCGAACCCTAGACTATATTGCTAGCCGAACGTGCTTTCATTTACACAAAAACATCAGCATGTAGAAAAGAAGCTTCCTTACGTTCTTACTCACCTAAAAGGTAACTGCAAAATCTAGCTACAGATGAATTATAGTCCACCACAATTTAGAACTGGTGCCATTTGTAGAACCATTTGAAATTTGCCTGTTGCTATAGCGACCGCCACCCGCCAGACACTGTGGAGGGACTGTTCTTCTCGTAGACAGACGGTACTGAGTAGATAGTCATAACGTTTTGGCTCTTCAGTTTACATTTACTTTATATTTTCAGTAGTTGTTTTTGATTTAAAAAACGTTTTCACAATTTTGCTTTTTCTTTGGTTCGACATTTATTTAAATATTTACTTAGCTCATTTTTTTAATTTATCCAATGATTTTTCTACTTTCTCACTTCGAGAATTCTTATCATATTGCTTATTTTTACAGTATTTTTTGATTTAAGCTCACGTCGGAGCAGATCATATCTTGATGATTAATTTAAATTTCTAATTGTTTTACTTTATTTCACTTTTAACAGACTTTAATTAATAATGATTAAATTTTGCTTTTCATTTGAAGCTTCTTTTAAATTGTTTCAAGAATTAATTATCATCTAGATATAATTCAACGCGGCTGCGTTGAAAATTCTTCGACTGCTCTTTCGGGGGGAGGACCAAAGAATTTTCAACAATTTTTTAAATTAATTTTTAATTTTATTATGTTACATATCAGTTATATTAATTTTATTATGTTATTTTATTGAATTATTTTGTTTTTCTCTCAATTTTGACGATGTACCCCCTGTTAGATTTTTTACCCCTTTTCTGGTTTAGTTTTTGATTTCATTATTACCATCTCTTGATTATTTAATTTATTTCGCAACACACTGCGCGAGTGGAGACTTTAGTAATTTATAGTCTTATTTTGAAATTTTTGTTTATATATATATGTATACATAAATAGCAATCACATAATTTGATAAAATGTATTATTAAATAATGAAAATTCTATGACATTTCATTATTCTTAACAAAACTCCTATGAAGCCTTTTAGAAATGCTTACTCCTTAATTTATCAATTAAGGTCCTGCATTTCAAAGGCAAACAAAATTTTAAAACAGGTTTATCTAAAATCTTTTTTTTTTCGATATCGCAATCTTGCGGTATTTCAAACTTTCAACCTATAAATGTATGGGAAAAGGGGGCAGATGGATAATATCTCTTTTAAGAAATAACGATGAAATTTACATCAAGGCAGAGTTAAAGAAGAGGGTCTTTCACGACGCGTTTGTACACGAAGTTAAATACCTGTCCAGATATCAAAATATTTCGGAGAAGGAAGTATCCACAAACAGATAACCTATAAGCGGATGCGTGTTTGAATAAAAGTCTCTTTGTAGACGGAAGCGTCTACAAAGAGACTTTTATTCAAGAACAGACTTGAAATGTTACTGAGAAAATACTGCTGAAATGAAGTATCATTAACAAGAACGATATATCTTTTAATTACTAAATTGTGGAAAGGAACAGCGTAAAAAAGAAACAGTAGAACTTTAAGTTGGATAGCGAGGGTTAAGGATTTAGAAGCAAGATTACGGGAAGAAAAATATTCTTTGGCATAAAGGAACGTTCAACTAGTTACGCCAGGAGTATCTTCTTCTTTTCTATTTTTTTCTTCCTAAGATGAAATGTACGGTCAAAAGCACACTTAGAAAACCAATATCAGACTCCAAGATAAAATCCGTTTCGTAATTAAAATTGCGCTTTTAAGCAGTACATAAAAGACCCCTTGGAAGAGTAAAAATATAAAAACAAACAAAATAAGAAATTTTAAGCTAAATGCAACTAACTGGATGTAACTGGTAGGAAGCTATATCCACTGTGAAAATTATTTGTTTTATAGAATAGATGATTTTAGATAGTATTAATTAAAATAATTGTAACGGAGATATTTTTCGTTTTTCTTTAAAAATAGTAAATGTTTGGGTCTATACTGCTCTGAAACAGCTACGACATTTAAACTGGTGTCTTCAAAGCAACAAGGGAATACGTATCCTTTTCAAATGCAAAACTTCATTTCCTTTCAAAATATAAATCTGTGTCAGTAACATAGCTGAAACTTGCAGTAATTTAATTTGACATTTAGTGAGGGATAGTGTGCTTTCTAGAGAATAAATGAATAACGTTTTATTGTTTGATATAGTGAAGTTCATGTTGTAGTGAAACGAAATTTAAAAAAAAAGACTGGAGCAAGAGAAGGCGATAAATCACCCATGTCCTCATCAGGAATCGAATCCTAGACTTTATTGCTAGCCGAACGTGCTTTCATTTACATAAAAAATCAGTATGTAAAAAAGAAGATTCCTTTTTTATACTTTCCTACATTCTTCCTCACCTAAAGGATAACTCTTGAGCAGCGCATCCTCTCCAGCAAAGTTCAGGTAGAGATAAATTATAGTTCACCACTGGTGCCATTTGTAGAACCATTTGAAATTCTTTTGAAGCCGGGAAATACGATCAATCAGATATGCCCTCCAGGGATTAGAACACTTGAACTTCTGATGCTATCCGGGGTGCTTCAAGGTGCACTATGATGTTATGTGGTGAGGAGACAGAAAATTTGTTACAGCCTAACCATTTAGTTTGGGAGATTTCTCACCCTCTGAGTTCGCTGTTAAAAGTTCAACGAAGTGAAATATTTGTACAATTTAAGCTAACCAAAACGAGTCGAAGGCTAATCTATAACAAACAGGAATTTTATCAGTGCTCCCAGGAATATCAAGAGCATTGTATTAGATGCATGGTGTGATGGATGTTACTACGAAGGTGACTACTTAATAACGTTTACATTTCAAATAGAACCTTTATAAAAGCACTTTCCGTGAACTTTTAGGAATATGCTGTTTGACTGAGAAAATTCTACGTGTTAAGGTAATGTTCCATATGAGACGAAATGTAATCAACACATAGTTTTATGACAGTCTGTTAGCCAGATGTTTAAGCTTTCACTAAGTCAATTACCCGTCGAGAGATATATTTTACAATAAAGAAAAAGGACTGTATACACGGCACTTTACATGACGAAATTTTAATATTTGAAAAATAAGCTCTGAAACATTACAGACCACATGTTTTTGATTAAGAAGCATACACTATTTTCCTCTCGAGGGATTGTGTAAAAATCAGTCATTTGACAGCAAATAAATTCTTATAATTTTTCGAATGACTAGAAGTATGCGGATCGCGCTGGCCAACGAAGAGCCCAGGTATCTTGAAAAACCTGTTATTAGCTGGAAACAGTATGATGTGAAGCTATGTTAACAAGAGAGGGCACAGCATTTCATCAATTCATCTGAAAGCCATTATTGCATTCAAAATTATTACAAAGGAAACCAGCCGCTGAAGATACCTAACGCCATGAGTCTGCGTTAACAGGATGTATCACACCAAGAAGCTGCATCGGAAACACGGTGAGTACGTCTTCTATAGACTCTTTATAAGATGATATTGATGACCATCACAGTTCAAATAGAAGAAACAGTGATAGCTAAATAGGACACTTTTCCATTCGTGAAGCCAGGTAGCTGATAAAATGATACTGTCGCTATCTGTTACGATAATAAATAGTAGCGACAGACAATTTTCTCAAATAATTTAAGGATCCCATTTTGTGTTCGTGTCTTGCATAGTCCTACAAGTTTTTATAACTTTAAAGTTATCTTGAGTTCTACTTAAGGGTAATTCTTTGTAAAAAGCAACTTTTTTTTTAATCATGGCGAGTATCTTTTCTTAAATATCGAGCAGAAGTCATTGATAAAATACACACTATAGTTATGATCATATGTGTATTTTACTTACTAAAGAATTTCGGAACTGAACTACCTTTCTCATGCAGCACAACGCCAAATACGATGTTCTTGTTACGATAGACTGTTCAAACGATGTTCAAACTAGACAACGCCAAATACGATGTTACGATAGACTGTTCTTGTGCTGGAGGCTGAACAAAGCTAGATATCAAGGTATTGCCCATGGTTGTTCTCCGAATAGAGACATCAAAAAATTGTTTCTCTGTCGTAAAAATCGGATAAGCTCAATGTTACATTTGGAAATGCATATATTCCACATTTTCGTGTCGAAAACTCTAGCCTTATCTCCAAGGTTTCACTTGATTAAATCATATATTTAAATAAATGTTAGTGTTTTAGAAAAAGTTTTAGGGAACTCAGTACTTTCAGGAAAAGTATGAAACCTGTATGGAAAATATAAATATTTTAATATGTTACATTTTTTTCAATAATTAAATATTACGAATAAGTCCGAAAACACAATTTCCAAGATACAAAATAAAAAGATAAAACACAAAAACGGATAACAGTACTTCAGTTTAAATGTTGAATAAATACCAGTCAAAACAATTAGTATTTACTTATATGAAATATTACTCTATGGCAAAAAATACTGTTAGAGATAAATTTTCAATTAGATTTATATAAATACAATTTCAGTAACTGAATTTAAATAAAGAATATTAAACAAAAGAAAAATATATTGTTGTATCATAAATTATAATACGACGTTTAGCTTAAGAGAGCTTCTCCTGACGCATGCGCCGTTCGCGTTTATCCGCGCGGTGATGAATGATGACGTAACTGTTTATTACGTATGTATGTATATGTATACCATTCTTACTTCTTCGCCTTTTTTCTCTGCTGTACGCAACTATGTTTAAGTTAATTTCTGTCATTAAAAATGTTCATTGATATTACAATCTATTTAGGCTTATTTATTTCTTCATATATGTTTCTTGATAGAAAAGAAATATTAGTTTAAAAAAAATCCATAATTTCGCTAAATTATTCTAAATCGTAAGACACGCATGTTTGAAACAAAAAAAAATGTATCTCAAATAATTTGAAAAAAAAAAAAAAAAAAAAAAAAGGAAATTAATAAGAAAAAACGTTTATACGCTAAGAATTGAAACATTAGATATGTGCATCTAGTAAATTCTATTCTTTCAACAGTTTTTTTCAGTAAATGTTAACTCGATTTTGAACTTCTTATTATGATTTTTTTCGAGATTTCTTTCGCATTAAGAACACGGTCATCACATAAATGTGAAATCTCTTGCAGAAATCTAGAATTTTAAATATTAAAGTTGGGTTCTTTCATCTTATTTATTAGAGACTATTTTTCTGCTAAGAAAATAAAAAAAAAACACTTTTGACTAATAGGTGAGCCAATTAAATGATTACTTTAAAGCAAAGGAAATATTGTATACGAAATATATTTCATAAGATTATCTGTAACGGCTCGGACTTCCACTGGACGTAGAACGTAGAATCTCCTCTGCAGGGACAGGTCCTATTACGAAATGAGCTACCTGGATTTGATATGGAGTTATCAATTTGATACAATTTAGGGGCTAGAATTTGCCTGATTTGATTTAATTGTATTTGACTACAATCTCTCCAAACTCTTTCAGGAATCACGCATTTAAATTTGAATTGTTTTTCGTAATTACTATATCAACAGAACGCAATATGAAAAATATTAATTGTTTGCCTAATTGTCTCAAGCTTACAGATGAATCAAAGCAATTTATTAGTATTCACCCTAAATCATGAATCAGTACTTCTTGCTGCTTTCACGTCTGTGCTTTTTCTAGGTTGCTTTCTGATGTATTGCATTGTGACAGAAAAGAGTCCCATGAAAACTGTTTGATACAAGCATGAAATAATTATCATTATAGAAGTAATAGACCTCTTGTTTCATTTTTATATAAGAGTATTCTTTTCCTTTTCCCTAGAAAACATTTCTTTAAAGCAATGATTTCATATTCTGTGGTATAGGCATAAGACAGTAGGTACAATAAATGAAAGGACGTTCATAGTTATATATTCTTCATTATATAATTTAGCTTTTTTGAATGCTGAGATTACTCCCGTTTTCAAATTATGTTTCCTTCAGATAAAATCCTACAAAGGTATAATAGCGATTGAAGGTCTTGAAGATCGAAAATCCGTTACACTGCTTTAAAAATCTGTATTATTTTCATGTAATAAGGATGATTTTAATAAGTAAAATTGTACTTTTTGGTGCTTCTGTATTCATTCTGCAGAATGTATTAAATACTTTTTTGCCATAGAGTAATTATTTAATACATATTCTGCAGAATGTACTAAATAATTACTTTATGGCAAAAAAATACTGTTATCTCTAACAGTATTTTTTGCCATAGAGTAATATTTCATATTAGTATTTACTAATATGAAATATATAATTATTTTGACTGGTATTTATTCAACATTTAAACTGAAGTACTGTTATCCGTTTTTGTATTTTATCTTTTTATTTTGTATCTTAGAAATTTTGTTTTCGGACTTATTTGTAATATTTAATTATTGAAAAAAAATAACTTTTAATATATTTTAATTTTACATACAAGTTTCATACTTTTCCTGAAAGCAAGTGAGTTCCCTAAAACGTTGTTTTTTAAAACCCCGTAGGAAACAGCAGTTAGTTAATTTAAAGTCTGATGAATGGTTTTTCATAATCCATTTTTCTCAAACCATATTTTTAATAGCTTCTGAGCTGCTGCAATTACTGGTGTGTGGTGTATGGTGCATTTAATTATGGCAAAGCACACTAGGGCTATCTGCCTAAGAGGAGGGATGCCTTTCGTGGAGGACTTTCTAAGGGAAACTGGCTCGTATACACGTCACACATGGGGAAAACCACGAAAACGCCCATGCAGCCAGCCGGTTCGCGGGATTCGAACCTCGGACCGAACTACCAGTGTTCAGCGACTTTACCGCTCGGCCCTGGTGGGCCCTGCTGCCATTACTGAAAACTGTTATTTCTACTCGATTATTGAATTCTGGTTCAGTTTTCGATTCAGTGAACTAGTTCAAAAAGATTCGAAACTAGTCGAGTTTACGATAATTGTTCCGGTTGTCTCTGTGGGTGTATTCCAGTGAATTACCAGTATATATGATTCAGTTTTTCTTTGAAAGGCCTCACAAATGGCCGGGCGGTTAAGACACTGAATAGTGGTAATTTGACCTGGTTTGAGTTCGAACACAGGCAAATGGGCTGGCTGCATGGTTGGCTTTCGTGATTTGTCCCAGTTCGTCTCAGAAAGTCCGCCACGAAGGCAGCCCTCCTCTTTGAAAAATGGCTCATTCTTTGCCATATTCAAAATAATCTAACCTAACCTTATCTATGAAAATATCATTATGTGAGCTTTTCTTTCTACGAAAGAAAGCTACTGGTCCTCTAGGCGACATTCGTCATGAAACACTGGGGATCGGACAAGCACATGAACGAAATAAAAGGTGCTATGCCATTTCACAATCATCGAATCCTGAAAATAGACTAGACTGGTTCATGGCTTTCAGTTACAGTGTTTAAGAATGAAATTCAGAATTTTCAGTTAAAATTCGAGATTAACATAGCATTCTAAGTTCGGTCGCACTTACGCCAAAGCGCACTGCCCAACGAATAATACTTTCGTCTATCAGCTTGAAATTTAGCGTCATCTGAACATTGTCATTTAATATATCACAATAAATATTAACGAAACCTTCTAGAGGAATAATATTACATAATTAAACAAAATAGTAATTTAAGTTTTAAATCATTATTTTACATGTGATATATCTGATATCACATGTAAAATAATGATTTAAAACTTAAAAAATATTTGTACCTTGTATTTATATTTACACATCCAAATATTGTATTCAAGCCCTTAAGTGCTTTTCTTAGAGAAAACGTTTAAAATATCAAGTTTATCGATATGTTTAAGCTTTATCAAGTTTATAGGTTCGTTTTGCAGGCAAACTTATTTTTCCTTAAGAAATTGCAAAACGTTTCATGTAATAAGAATACTAAAATACACCGTCTTTAAAGGAAATTAATATTTATAAAGTTTGGAAAATTTATCCAAACAGCCAAGAAATAAAGAAAATATAATACAGGCCTGGATATAAGACAATGTGTTTTTTCTTTGAACATGCTTTTCTGAAAATTTATAACACATCTTTCGGAAGATTATCTTGAAAATTATAAAATGTCTTTCAAAACCTACGTAGAAACTAATAATTTATGACTCCTTTTTAAAAAATATTTGTACCTTCTATTTATATTTACACATCCAAATATTGTATTCAAGCCCTTAAGTGCTTTTCTTAGAGAAAACGTTTAAAATATCAAGTTTATCGATATGTTTAAGCTTTATCAAGTTTATAGGTTCGTTTTGCAGGCAAACTTATTTTTCCTTAAGAAATTGCAAAACGTTTCATGTAATAAGAATACTAAAATACACCGTCTTTAAAGGAAATTAATATTTATAAAGTTTGGAAAATTTATCCAAACAGCCAAGAAATAAAGAAAATATAATACAGGCCTGGATATAAGACAATGTGTTTTTTCTTTGAACATGCTTTTCTGAAAATTTATAACACATCTTTCGGAAGATTATCTTGAAAATTATAAAATGTCTTTCAAAACCTACGTAGAAACGTGCATAAAATATTTTAATATTAAAACAATCAGATTTTTAGTTCAGTTAGAAAATAGAGTCCATATAAAGAATTCCATCAAATTTCAAGTATGTACCGTTAGCCATTTTTAAAATATCATGAGCGCAAGGTGGAAACATGACAAACATTTTGTCACAAAGCGGAATAAATTACAAAAATATTTATGGCAACACAAACTTTCTGGTTACTAGTTCCCAAAGCAGCTATGTTATGTAGTCAGCTGTAAAATGTTGGAAGTAGTTGCTTTTAAAATAAGTAAACTATCCCAATTCTTGCAACAGTCACATTCGAAGACCATAAGGAATTCGAAGACCATAAGGAGTTTAAGGTGTATGAGCCCCCTTAAATTACACTGGTGTTCAAATATGAGGTTTTAAGAAAAAGAAAATAAACCGGATATCATTCGCAGAGTTTTGCATTGAATAATATTGATTTAATTTTCTGATTTGCATTAAAGGTAGCGTAAGTTTGATATGAATTAAAAGGAAATAAACTCATCAAAATAACCAGCATCAGCCGTTAACACTGTTCGCATAGTCATGGTGCACTTTTAACCGGTCACTGAAAATCAAATAAACAAGATAGAAATGTGATAACTTCACCAAATAAAAGGAAAACTTTCCAAGTTTCATACTTGTTCAGTTTACTTCGATATCGCTGCCAATTGTTGTCCTACTCACATCTAAACGATATTCAAGTTCTTCCCACACACGTTAACGACGTGTGGTGTAACAGAGGCATTAACGTCTGTGATTCTCTGTTTCAAATGATCCTGTCGTTGATATATTCACTGTACACATGTTGCTTCACATAACAAAGCAAATAAATGTCTAACGGCTGATCTGCTACTGCGCAGTTCGTGGTGTTGCGTCATCACCTCTGTGTGCACAACTTTGCACACAAGACTTCGAAAACTTGGAGAGTTTTCCTTTTATTTGGTGAAGATTTCATATTTCTATGTTGTTTTGTAGCTTTTCTGTGACCGGTCAAAAGTGCACAACGGACACACTGTATATAACAAATGGTTACAGTTATCTGCGGAGGTTAGCAACGATAGTACTCATTACTGATTTTACTTTTCTATAAAACAAATACTCGTAATTATTGTACACATTATTACAACATAAACGTCGATGAAACAGATGTGGGAAAAAGTAAACTATCATTTGATAATGTAAACTAGAATGCATGTCTAGTACGCGACTGATTTCAAAGTCACTTTAGTTATTAGAAATTTATATCTGCTTTTTATTTTTTCCTTGTCTGCTTGTCTTTTTACTTTTTCTTGCCTGCTTTTTATATATTATAGAAATTTAAGTCAGTTTGTTTATATTTGCTTTCAAATGTTTACAGAAATACACATTCAAAAGATGTTGCGTTTGCATTATGGTGAATATCTTCTCCGCAAAATTCAGCGAAATCTTTAGACCACACATTCTTTAATTTGCAGCAGAGTTTGGAAAAATATATTAGAAATCATGTATTCAGGGCTCTCGTCTTCGTTGGAATTTTAGACTCTAGTTCATAATTATTCATGAATATGATTATAACAAACCATGTTCTTTTACAGTCATGTTTGATAAAAACAGAAATGTCAAAATAATTATGAACTAAGATTTGTATTTTGGATGAAGAGTGTAAAAGAATCCATAAACAATTATTGTGGATTTATTTATTAGCAAGTGATTTTTTGGGGAATAAAGTTTTCTTTTTTCCCTCATTTGTTTTTCTTACGCTGCCACTCGCAAAACTTGTTTCGCTTATTCATCCATAACTTCAATTAATTTCGAAGAATTTAAAACTTCTGTTACTGCAAAGTTGTACAATTTATTAGATGCTAAATGCGAATCTCAGTCACAATGTTTTCTCTGCCACAGTCAAATAACATGTTGTCAGCTTGGCGTCATGTGAGAATAACAAAGATGAATCTCATACCAGAAAAGACACGAAAAAAAGATTTTAAAGTTATGGATTGAAAACCAAAGATTTCCAAACTATACTGGAAAAGACACGAAAAAAAAAAGCTAGTTATTTTAAAGTTATGGATTGAAAATCAAAGATTTCTAAACTATACCGGAAAACACACGAAAAAAAAATCTAGTTATTTTAAGTTATGGATTGAAAACCAAAGATTTTCAAACTATCCTTTTTATATTGCTATAAATTTCTGTAAATAGTTAAAATCACTTGCGTGTATTTAGTTTTTTTTGGGTATTATTGCAATTGTTGAATTGTTTTATTCAGTTACTTGTATAAATTTTCCATTTAAAGTAATGGCTTTAGGTTCTGTTTGTGCATAATTAAATTTGTAGCCCTGTATTTTGTATACCAGTAGTTTTTTTAAGTTGCTAAAATAGCTCAAGTAGAACACGAGACATGGACAAAAATACTTTTGACAAGCCGCGTCAGTAATTTTTATTGCTAGTTGACAATATTTGACGATATTTAGCCAACATGGCGATTTTCTGGAAGTTTCATGAAAACGCATTTTGAAAGCTCTAAATGCTATTTTACCTGAAGCTTCCAGAAGTATTTGAGTACAGCTCCAAAGGAGGAGATGATTCAGTCGTAAATTAGTTCATCAGTTCTGAAAACTTCAGAAAGACTGCAGTTCAAAGCTTTTATTGAACTGTGACTTAAGAGTTTACTTTGTGAATTATATCGGAAATTTATGATATTTTTTTGTGTTAAGGAAGATTTGCCTGTTGTTCGGGTTCTCTTTGACCTATTACAGCTATTTATTTTGTTGTATTTTATTTTTAGTAACATTAAATTGCCAAATTCTTCCTGTTCATTTGGAGTGGTTATTTAAAGAGATAGCCACGAACCTATAGCATGTAACATATTTAGATTGGATATTACAAAAATACAATATGCAGATTTTGTCAGCGAAAACTCTATATCTTAAAGAGCAACATCTGGCCTTCTAGGTCGCCAGACTAGATCATTACGTGATAGTTTCCTTGGAAAACATATTATTAAAAACGATATGGGGTTCATGTCACCTTCAATCGCTTGTCTAATTTCAATAAAAGTATAACTGTTGTTGTAAAGTGTTGCAATTTTCATTATTTTTTAAATGTTCTAACCTTTAAATTCACAGATAGCTCTCAAATAACATGGCAATTCATGAGAGATGTCGTGCTGTGAGAATCCTGTCAAAGGGAACCAAGATGAAAAATAGAATTAAATTCCCCAAACTAATAAGAGCACATTATCTTACTAGCAGACATAATATATCAAACATGCTGACAAATCTGTCAATCGCCTATTAAATATGTTATAAATTATCATCAAATAATATGTTTTTCTTATTTTCTTCATCATAACAGCTACAAGCAGTTAAAGGATCAATTTCTTTGTAGGAAAGTATTTTAATCTTGTAAATCTTGGAAATTGTATTTTTATCTTGAAAAGTACCATTATTTTTTCTATTTCATATGGTTTAAATTGCTGCTTAGTTTGAATTTAAAGTAAACGAATGACACTTTTCGTAACAATGTAGAGACATTAAGCTTTTTTTGAAGTAGAAGATGAAAAAAAAATGAGCAATGAGAGTTCGCTGAGACTCGAACCTGGACCTCTCGAATACGCACCGAGTATGCTACCGGTTTCATCACGAAGGCGCGTATTCGAGAGGTCCAGGTTCGAGTCCCGGCGAGGGAATTGCTCATTTTTTCACGTATCCCGTATCAAAAATACCTAATGACTCTTCAACGAACGATACGTTTCTTTCGTAACGATTCATAATTTTCTTTCAGAACGAATAACATTTTTCTTTCTTTTTAAAGTGGTACATAATTTTCATTTTTTATTCTAGTGAAATAGATATTTTTTCTTAATATTCATCAGATGTAGTATACAAGGGCGTAATTTAACTAAGAAAAGTAATTAAAATTTTAAAAAATGAAACAATTTTCACTAATACATAACCAGATTCAAGCTATATATAAAGTTAAAAGAAAAACGACCAAGAACCATGAAACATATTTATAATGAAACCATGGTGTAATGAAATCTTGATGCAGGGACTGTGTGTTTTACGCGGGATTCACTAGTTCTCTAACCGTGCTTGGCACGATTATTATTATATATATACTACAAGGTTTTCTCTACTCGACCAGAAAGCTTTGAGTGTGTGACGTTTTTCTCTGCTTCAGAACAATTACCATCCTTTCCCTTTGTGTCTTCTCTCTCCCATTTCCTATACGTCAAGTGTCGTCAGTGAGCTCGAGCGCTGGGAAGAGACCTTCTTTATCTATCACCTTGGTGACTGGTATAAGTTCCGTACTGTAGAACAGCATTACAATGAGAAGCCTTCTAATCGGTGAAATAAAATGTACGGATATTGGGTACACATGTATTTTAAATAATCTTCAGTTAATAATAAGCGTTATTAAAACGCCTTTGAGTAGTCGTGTACAAAGCATAGTTTCTAGACTTATGCCTTCGAAAAGACAGACAATAATGCATCGTACAGCAGCTATATTTAAACATGCACCTATTCCAGAGATCTGTAAACGTACTGTTTGCCGTACAGTGTGGCTTATCAAGAATGTAACACGAAGACCGGATTTTGCTGTTGGAGTGAATAAAATCAAAAGTCTTCATTTTGCGCAAGGTCACAAGAATTAAATAGCAAATGAAGGTAAAAGGATTATGTGGTAAATGAGTCGCTTTTTCAATTGTACAGGTAGATAACACAAAAAAGTATATGGAGAAAACTGCACGAAAGATTGGCCATTAAATACATTGTTAAGCACTTCAAGCTGGGAGACAATATTATTACCTGAGAGATGTTTCCCTAGTAATGTTTGCATCCTTTACGAATGTGGAACAACATCTGAATATTCAAAGTTATTCAAATACTGATATTCACCAAGTATTATATCTAGTTATGCTAAGCAGACAATGCTACTGCAGCCAGCAGAGCAATACATCAAACAACCTTCCAGTGCTACCGTGCCGAAGGGTCCGGGTTCGAATCCCGGAGAAGGCATGGATGTTTGTATATGTTTAATAAAAATTTGTAAAAAACGTTTGTTGTTAATTTCAATATTAACCCTCACGAATTGGAGGAAACGGCGTTCGCCAAAGTCCTCATCATCTTTCTTCTTGTCTAAAAGGCAAGATTGATACTGATACTGATACTGAACCTTCCAGTAGGACAATACTCCAAACGATAAAACTCACACTGTCCGCACATGATTTTAAGAACATGATGGCGCTTCATCTTGCTCAGTTGGCCTATAAAACCGTCAGAACACAATCCTAAAGAATATCTGAAATATAAAATTGAAAGGTGCATGAGACAGCTGAATATAGAACAATTAAATCGTAAGAGATATGAGAGTGAGAAGTAAATCCTCGATGCTCTGAGTTGAATTAAGCTATATAACTTTATAAAGCGCATAAAGGTTATCTACCTGAGTTCCATTCGCCTGGTTCTCATGGGGAGAGAATCCTAGAGTTTCGTACCCCTTATTTCGTTACCTTCCAGCTCTCGAAAGGAGTTTCCAATTAACAGATTTTAAGTGCCTCAAAGAGAATAAATCGAAAATATCCATACCTTATCAGCAATTTGAATCTGCATCCAACGGGGGTAAGAAACAGTCATCCTATGCTAACTATGGTGCAAACAGGTTGAGGTGACCTACGACAGACTGCAAGTAATCATAAAAACTATCACATTGTTATTCAATGTATATTTTATATGAGTGATATTTCTATGAAAATCGGAATTTACAATCAATATAATGATGATACCACTTTGGACTACATCCGGGACGAAACTTATATGAGAGAAAGTTTTTCAGAATTCCAAAAGCAGAAAGTTCTAGAATTAAGCTGCCTTTTAAACATCAAATTAAAAAATATATTTCACATATTCATACATACGCGTAGTGGTTTATGAACATTCCTTTAACCATTCTAAGAATGTATACCCTGAGAAGTATCTTGTAACATTTTCTTGGAATTCCTTCTATATGTGATGAAGAGTGGTATAGTGGCGTATACAAGGGGGATTATCCAACTTCGATGCAGCAATACATTTAAACCTCAGAATGCGTACACCAGAATTTGTATTCTCAAAGTATTTTTAGATACTAAGCACAGTTTCTTGCCTAAATAATATTTATTATGAAAATATTATATATTTTATTAATTTATTTACCAAATGCCTGGCTTTTCGCCTTTAAGCCGGTTACCCCATTGCTTTACAGGCTTCTGGGAGGCAATTAAAACTATTAAGGACACAGTAAGTGGTTTAAACTTTCTTTCCGTAGGTTATTTACAGTCACAGGGGGAATGCACTGGAGAAGAATTCCTCATTATAATGTAAGAGAGATAAGCACTAAGGCAATTTTGTGTAATGATACCGCAGTGGACGAAATGACGTCGCAGCTGACAGACGGAATGATGCCGTAATCCCTTATTCAGAAGAAGCCATTGTAGTCCTCTGAGACGCTGCCAATATTTGAATCATTAATCTTGCTTAGTTGAATATTTAATAGAACTGAAACTTCTGGGTTTCTACAATATCTGGGTTTCTGGAAGACAGTCGTTGCTTTAAACTTCGTTCTTTGGCAACGGCTTCGTTCTTTGCCAATAACTGCTTCATGTTACTGGCATTATGCTGTAGAGACATTAGGATATTCGGAAGAAGGAGACATGAAAAATGTGCAATGCCCTCGATGGGACTCGAGCCTGGACCTCTCGAATATACGCCAAGTGTGCTACCGTTACACCACGAAGGCATGTAGAAAGGAGAGAGAAAATACCTTACAATGCATCTACACGATCACTTATTAGTTTCATTCTCTAGGTAACTTGGCAATTTTTTGTGGTCTTAGTACTATATATTATCAACTTTGTTCAGTGATCCTTTGTGAGTGCTGATGTCCGGCAGTGTGTCAAATGCGGAAAGCCAATATTTGCATATGAGAGTGGCATTCTGATGCGGATTAATTGCAAGGCATTTCTGGGGTTGTTACTGTCACTTTAATTTCTGTGCGCTGACACTTCGATTCTCGTGCCTCGATCGGTCTTTACGAACTGCCTACGACAAACATTTGTAGGTGATAGATCTACAAAGATATCGCGATGCACTTTGTAGGTCGACTAGTTGGACAGAACTTGAGCAACAGATACCCGGAAAGTTCAAGAATGACTCATAGAAGTTTGAGAATTCTGTGGCTTCATCTTTGCTTAGGTTGCTTTGGGTTAGGTTAGGTTAGGTTACTCGAATATAGCAAAACACATGACAAATATTTTTCTAGGGGAGATATGCCTTTGTGGAGAGATTTCTACGAGGAAATAGCTCGTATTCATGAGACACATTGGGAAACACGAAAACCAACCAAGGACCCAGCCCGTTCGGTTAGGACAGAACTAGGGTCGAGCTCAACATTCGGCCACTGGTGGAGCTTTTGTAAGTTTTAAGAAAAAAATATTTTATATGATTGTTCAAGTTACGCAACTTAAAAGTTTGAAGGATCAGATGATAATGTGTTAATAATGGCTATTGCAAGATTCCTTCAAAAGTTTTATTACTTCCAGAGCTTACCGGTAGAACTTGCCTGAAGTTATGTCCCCTTAAATAGTATTTTATTACCTATGACAGGATAGCGTCATATTAACGAGTTTTTCAATGGTTTGATTTCTCTTGCATCAATTTTATTTAATTATTTTGAAATTTTTTGAAGATACATCAAAATATGCCAAAGGGAATATAAGAAATGAACAGCAAAAATTTATCACTCATTTCCGACAGAATAATGCGAACGAAAAATTTAATTAAATTCGAACCGGACCGAAGAACAAAAGGTGTTCATTTGCACACAGTCCCTTGATCATTTTATCGCTCGCTATTTATTTCAAGCTCGAATAAACGCGTTTTCATTTTCTGAATATTGGAACCACGCTTCAGCGAATTAGAGGCGAAAGGGATTATTCTAAACAATAATGAGCTACACAGCTTTACACACACACTACCCCGACGCAAAATCCGAGCAATAAATGTATCGAATTCATTCTCGCTTTCAACCTTTCCCGCCATATCTACTTCCCCCCCCCCGAACAAAGGTAATAATGAAATCGATGCAGTTTTTCTGTTTCGTACCCGCTTCGGGCGCCATTGTTTCGTCAGAGAAAACGGAAACTCAACAGCAAAAATGCCAAAAGACCTCATACCTTGGGATGGGGGGGTGACGCACACACACACACACACACACACACACATATATATATAATACTACATACTGAGTTGTATATGCAAATCGAATCCGGAAAATGCAATCGTTTTCACAAGCAAAAGCAAGCATTACGGTTCGAATTTCTCAAATAAATGTTACGCTTCTCTTGAAGTTAATTGAAAAGAGAAGTAACGCCCTCTGTCGGCTCGTTTACAAACGGACAAACTGTCACAGAAGATTTATTGTACATCAATAGAAGTTCCATACACCTTCATAACGATTCGGTACATGACGTGTACGCAGATTTAATAAAGGGGAAGTAAAAAATCTCTTCCATTGCTAAAAGGAAATTCGAACAAACTTGGTGTCTAACATACCATCTAAACATTTCTGACATAAATTGGTATGATTAAGTATGCAAGGGATTCAGGTCAATTAAAAAAAATGTACTATTTAAGTAAAGATACATGTTTGTTGGTACGCATTTGTGAACATGTAAGAAATTTTTTTCCTGGAAAATATTAGATTACAATCTAACATAATTACGCTTAAGAGACTTTGCCCAAAATAAATGCCCCTATTATTTTTTTTTCTGTTAAATAAAATTAAAACTTAGATAAGACATTTAGATTTGATTTATTGATAATGAGTATTATTAAGTTAATAGTTTCCTAAATTGCATATTATTCTTCATTTTTAAATTCTGATTTGACAAAGCATTTCAACACTTTTAGTTATACTTCATGGCTTCATGGCATCATACTTAATATGATGGTTAGCGAAGCCGCCTATCCTACCGTTAAACCTGAGTTCGAATCCCGAAGAAGGTTATGGTTATGCGCCACTGATCTGGCTTCCGACCTACGGTAAAACCGAACGGAATGATGCCTGATTAGTGGAAAAAACAACAAGCAGCCACCACAACACGGCAATGGCTGAAAGAGAAAGTGCCATTAATTGCTCTTTATCAGGAATGTCACAGAAAAGTACTTTACAAAAATGATTACAGGACATCTTCCATAAGATGCTACATATGACAATAAGCAAAACGTCACTGTATAATATTATAGTACAATAATATAGTGCATTTAGTAATAAGATACATGAATACATAATTTAATGGTATTCCACAGTATAATGCCTTAATATTATGAGATAGAGCTAGGATAAAGTACGAATAATACTATAAGTTAAATACGACTAAATGTGAAATGTGACACATTAAATTCATATTGTTTGACATAATAACTGTAGTCATGCAAAGCGTTTTATAACACATAAATAGTTATTTAAGAATGGTGTAAACAGGTGATATATGAGTGAACCAAAATACGACAATACATTACGTTAGGTGATTACATTAGTTGTTTTAAAACAGTGCCCCACTTACTGTGCACATACCTCACAAACATTACAGCAAATAAAGCGTTACATGAAATGATTCAATGAAACAGTTATACTATATGTAAAATGACAGATATGATATTAATTTAAAAATATACTTGAAGCAGGAATTCAATAATAATATGCAAAGTACTATAACAATTAAATCAATACTTGGGATGTTTATGATGTCCATCCTCTGTTTTTCGGATGCTAAACGTCGTGCACTGTGATGCACTTTCAGTAATGAAACAATTAAGCGAACGATGGGTTTGGCCATTCCCTACTGATGCTTCACAAGTAAGGATCCAGAAATTAAAAATAAGCCATAAATTTTTATGCGAAATCCACTAAAATGCAGGTTTTCTGTATATAACCGATTGATGTTTTTATTCCAATCAAGTTGAAACAATTCTTAGTGCTAGCGGAATTCTAATCCGTTAAGAAAAGATGTCATGCATTGATACCAGCTTAAATATAGAAATATTACAACGCTATCAGAACTTTTAGGCGCTTTATTTTAGGCGCGTCCTTTTAGGACACTAACAAGTATCTTTGAAACAAGGTAATTAGGAGACAAAAGAGAAAAAAATACTCCTGTCAAAGCCCCTTTAATATAACAACAAATATTGTGCTGCGTTGTGACTTATCTCATTTGTCTGACAGTAACATCAGAACAAGCCCACGAAAGTCATCGTGGCAAGGAGAATAAGATTGCGCCTATCGTTGGCAAGAGCCTTGAGCATCGTACATGTGACAGTATGACTTCGCTCTGTTTCACCCCCAAATTTTGAGGTAGAGCACTTGGTTCGAGGATATCCCTCGCTTCTTTACCTACCAACAACCTCTGGAGAGGACGCTTGGTTCGCCACATACTTAGAGTGTCCCCATGCCACAAGGAATCTATACATTTACAAACATCCATGCCTTCTCCGAGATTCGAAGCTGGGTCCTTAGGCTCCCTTAACCACTATATCGTCTGAACGCCTAACAATAAATAATTACTTCTATGTAAGACTACAATCCCTTTTCAAACAACTATTCTCAATAAATAAAAGCTGATAGCAGAAAAACTGCGTGACTATGTAAAAGAACCAAAGACCTCCACGGGGCATCCCTCCCTTTCCGTGTAGTGCCCAAGGGCGGAGCACGTAGTAAACAAAAATATATATATATAAAAGAACCATTGGATTCACCAGATTAGATGGTTTTGAATTCGAAAACTAATTCAAATTCTGAATAATTGCTACGTCTATATAAACTGTCAGGAGAAATAACCAAGAAAAGTTGCAAATACATGTATATATGAAACCCATCTTTGTTTTTATATTTGTTCAGTCTACAACATTAGCCAATTATTATACTATTACATCAATTATCGGTGTTATCCCATTTTTAGACGTATGTCTTAACGCCTAAAATAATAACGCTGGATAAAAGATATTTATTTTATTGAAAAATAGCGAAATTTACATGCAGCATTTATATAACAAAGACTTGCTCTATTTTTCCACATCATCGAGTATTCCACTGCTGTTTCGAAGCCTTTTTGTGCCATTTGCCGATTCAGTGTTTTCCTGATTTAGACATTGAATTCGTAAAAATAAAAGGAAGAATGGGAAAAAATGCTCATTGTATTTGAAGAAATGAGAAGCAAACGATCAGTTTCGAGATGAAGTAATAAAATAAAACTGCATGCTTCAAATAATGTCACATCTCAGAATATTACAGTTATTTTCAAGGAATCCAAATCACATTTGAAATATGTAAGAGCATTTCATGCATCTGTTGGAACTGAATACGTTTCCCATAGGTGTAATAAAAGTAAGGCCGCAAGATTCTTTGAATGTTTCGATTGTATGATGTTCAGCTTGCCGTTTTAGCTGGGATGTTAAATTCACCTTTTCTAATATATAAATAGATGCCTTGATTTAAATTTAACCAGTTTTCAAATTGGTTAAATTAAAATTGGTTTAATTTGGTTAGGTTTATTTGATTACGGGAAAGCATTCGAGGGTTATCTGCATAAGGGCAGAGATACCTTCGTGGAGGAATTTCTAAGGGAAACTGGCTCGTATACACGTTACACATGGGAGGAAACCCAGCCCGTTCGCTGCCATGCACTCGGCCATGCACCCAGCCCGTTCGCGAGATTCGAATTTCGGACCGAATTACCAGTGTTCAGCGACATCAAGAAGGCACTCGATTAGGAGAATAAAATATCTTACAATTGTAAACATAAAATAAATCTTACATGACAGGTAAAGATTTCAGTAAAAATAAGTAAAAAAGCCATTTCCAGTAGTCACCAAAGATTTTTCTTCGAAGTCAAACTGTACGTAAACAACATGAAAAATAGAAACATCATAGGAATTCTGTATCATTTTGTATATAAGCATCTGCCAAGAAAAATATAAAATGTTTTAAGAAATACAAATTGATATTCTTTCCCCTTCACATTGCTTCAGTTATATTTCAGAATTAGAACAAAGAAATGATACATATATATATATAAATAAATAATCCAAAAGTATTATTGAAAAAAAAATGTTGTTGCTGAGAACACATATAAATACGTCTTCGTTTATATTCTCTAGTACATCTTTCTTCATAAATGAGCATTTGGAATAAAGGGAAAAGAAAGAGGGAGAAAAAAGAAGTTTGCGAAAGCAATTCTACCGATAAAAGTTGGCGAGACTGATATTCAAATTGCAATACGCAAGTCACCTCTCTCCAATATGCGCACAAAAAAAGAGACAAAAAGCGTTCGAAACCAGCCGAGCATCTATAACTTTATTGTCACGTGACAGCGAGCGCTCGATTCTTTGATGTCTCAATATTTTCGAAAACACGGTTCAGCAGGCTGCCGGGTCTGCGTTTTTGCTACCGTGAGGCGCTCGTTGTAGCAGACATTCGCATTAGAGCGGTGGGCGTGAAAATCGAGATGTTTAGGTGGAGGGCGATTACAAAAGCGAGTCTGTACCGGATAAACAATGGGAACACAATGCCCGGTTTTATTGAATTTTCGATATAGAATAAAAGAACCAAATACTATGAACGGGGAATTTTTTTTGTTCCATTTTCGTTCTTTTAAAACAGACGTTATTTCTTCGCAATTATCTGAACACATGTTGCGTATTATTATTCAAAATTCACTTTTCTTTTGTAAAAAAATAAAATTCACTTTATATTTGCCTCTACTTTTTGATAAAATTCTAATAATGAATAAAATATCTCGCAAGAAACTCAGGTTAGATAATAGAAATAAAGTTAAAAAAATAATTATAAGAAAGTGCCTTGCAGAAATATATATTTTCACCAAATCAACATTTATTTATTTGTCTTACTGCTTGAAGAAAGCCCGTTAATCTTTAAATATGACACGAGAATACAATAGGAAAACAATTGTGAACAAAGGTATAGAATTTTTCATCGACAGAAAGAATATATCTAGTGGAAAATAGGGCAAATAACTGTCTGTATTGTTTGAAATAAAAACAGATGAAACGGTTGCATCAGCTCCAGCAGCGACCTCTTTTGATAAATGCTACAGAAACTAAAGCATCAAACTTCCAGCAATATTTTGCCACATTAAAAAAGTGTTGGTTCAAATGGACTACGGATGTTTATAATTTGTTTTGCTCCTAGTTTATTTAATTGTTACGAATTTGCAAATATCTAAAAAATTCTAAAAGCAGTACATTGTAATACCTATAACATTGCTAACCCTACAACAAATTCTACTCTGTTTTGTCCAATGTGATTTTCAAATTACACTGCATTTACCTCAAATGTACAGAGGAAATAGATAACATAAGAAAAAAGACATCTTTCTGTAGCTATACACGAAAAGAGTTGATTGTAAGTTCAGGCATGGGTCATCACTGATGGGGAGATATGATCGACCACAGTTAGATGTCATTAAGCATTAAGTTAAATTCATTAAACAAAATAAGCACGCGCTTAAGGCATCAGAGAAAGGGAGCACCACAAGAATTTCCCATTGCTGGTTTTAACATGGACATGTAAGGTGCAGCTTAACCAAGACCAAGAGAGAAGAAGGAAAAACAGGCATAAATTTTGGGGCATCAAAAAATACTATTTTAAGTGCTTACGGTCTCTTAACATGGCTTTGCGAGCGACTAAGACTGTTCTACATGCTGGATTTTGGAACTAAAATTTGGTTGAGAAATTAAACGGGAGGTAAGAGTCATAATTTTGTACTGAGGATTTAGTGACATAGTTACAAAATGCTATTGCTCTAGCAAATGTGACTTCACTGTACAGCAAGAAATTCTGTGCTTTCATTAATTCGGTCATTCAGAAACTCCAGCCAAGGGTAATGAAAATTTATATAAAAATACCTGATACATGGTGGTCCGTATTGTATCTACTCTTACAACTATATCGTACAACTATGTCGGAATTGTCAGTTCAGTTGCGAAATGCGGTAGAGGAGTCTTTCAGAATCCAATCCCGCTCTGAATAGACTGAACAGGCTCTGAACTGCCGAACAGTATCAGAACTACTGAACAGACTCTGTCGCAGTATTGTTCAGTGTGGGTGGTGCAAAAAAAAAAAAAAAAAAAAAAAAAAAAAAAAAAAAAAAAAAAACGGTTCTACCCAAACTACGGTGGAACAAAACCGTTCAGCAGAAATGTGGACAAGACAGTTAAAATATCCAGTTTGGTTCTAACAGAAACGGCACAAATATGGCTGTATTCCAAAACTACCGCCCTGATCGTTAAAGTTGTTAGCAACGTTGGAGTTACCGTTTGGATGTTCTCAAGTGTATACCGCAGGTGTGGGCAAAGTGCGTCTCGCGAGCTACTTGCGGTTCTCGCAGGCGAGTAGTGCAATTCTTATGACAAGAAAATATGTATATGTATGAAATATGATAAACTGAAACTACTCAATGTCCAAAAAAGGTAATTCATTTATTTCATTTCTTTTCAAAAAGTTAGCAGACGCTTCTTTCCACTTGAAATCAGTTTCACTACTTTTAAATTGACGTAAAATTTGATTTATTGCTTTTGGCTAACATAGTTGCGGTTCTCAAACTACTCTAAATTCTAACATGAGACTGTTACTGATATAAAATTTGGCCACCCATGGTATAGTGTTTGTGAGGCACGGAAGCACTCAAAAGGCTGCAAAAACGAAAGTCCTCTTAAGCGGTCTGGTATAGGGGAAGATGGATAGGAAACCCTCGGACAGTATTTCGGGTGTTGTTCTTCAAAGCTGGGGCGGAACTGCACAATCACCGTCTTGAGAGTATGCCTGCAAGACCAATGGTGAAATTCTTTTGACCTGGTCATTTGGACCTTCCAGCACTATTCTGCAGGGCACGTTAAGAGGCATAATGTAGGCCTTTCCGCATTGCCTCGAAAGACATTTAGAGGACATTATTTTCAAGATTTAGTGATGCTTGCACTATCCGCAGTTAGTAAATACCTACGCGTATAGTGTTAAGTCACTAACGCTTGTCAATTTTATACTGTTAGTTGATAGATGTATGCGCCCCCTGCGCATTCTCAAATAAGAAACTGCAACATAACACACAAAATCTCAAGCAAAATAGACGAAAAAAGCCACTAATTCCTCTCTCGTTCCTTAAAGAGTAATTCAGAAGCTGTTTGAAATAGTTACGCTAGTAATGTACTAAGCCACATAAATAAACCTACAAATCCACATAAAACATACAAAATATGACTTCTAGAAGTTGCACTGGGCCCACCAGCGGCCGAGCGGTAAAGTCGCTGAACACTGGTAGTTCGGTCCGAGGTTCGAATCCCGCGAACGGGCTGGCTGCTTGGGTGTTTTCGCGGTTTTCCACATGTGTAACGTGTATACGATCCAGTTTCCCTTAGAAAGTCTTCCACGAAGGCATCCCTCCCCTTAGGCAGATAGCCCTAGTGTGCTTTGCCATAATTAAATACACCACACCACTAGAAGTTGCACTTAAATATCTTATGAGTGTTGGTTATAAAGCTGCATTCAAACTGATAAATGAAATAAATAAGGTAGAACTTCAGATTACGACAATCTGTAGGTCAATTGACGCGTTTTAACAAAATGTATAGGAAATTTAAGTTCTTACATAGACTGACTACGAAGAAAGTCCTTCTTTAACCTTATAGAGACATTAGGTATTTTTGGATGCAGGCAAGATGAAAAATTAGTAACGCCTTCGCCGGGAATCAAACCGTGGACCTCCGGAATACGCGCCCAGCGTGCAGACCACCACACCACGAAGGCATGCCAAGATGGTAGGAGAAATACCTTATAACCTAACAAAGATTTTTATCAATCACCGGTCCAAGATTTGCAGAGCTGGCATTGAGATTAAAAGTGTCATGAATATATTCTTCAACATGATACGTATTTTCGATTGTTATTTAGCTAGTAATCTAAAAAATCTAATATACTCACAATTATGAGAGATGCCATTAATTAAACTACTTGGTGGCCATATAGAATATTTCTACGGACAATTGTGAATGTTAGAGGGTTGAATGTGAATTAGTAAGAGATACATTTTATATGATAAAGCACTTTAAACTGCAAGCTTTAATTTCAAATTTTTATTTACCTAAAATTAAGAATTTTGTGTTTAAAAAAATTTTGTTCTTATTATTATTCTTTAAATTCAACTTTTTTTTAAAAATCTTTTGATGAAAGTTGTTTAAATCATGTAATTTTGACAAAGCTTGAAAGACACGCGTAGCTGTTGCAGAATTATTCTGTATAATTATTTGATTATTTGGAGGAAGATATTCGAATTTTTTAATTAATGCAACCTAAAAAACTATGACTAGATTAGAATTTTTTAGGATTAATTCAACAAAAGAAAACATTTTTCTTGTAAGCTCTTCCCTTCAAATGGGTCTATAAAATATTTACTAAAAAATAAACGTACGAGACAAATGTTTTCAATACTAATATTTCATATTGGGTTTGAGTTTCTTTTTTAGCTCTGGGTGTTACGGAAGGGTTTATTATCAAACATGTTTCTAAGAAGCAGTTTACTAATCATAACTTTCATCGTAGAAGTTCTAAATTCAGGCGTGGGTCATCGTTGGTGGCAAATTACGATCGATCAGAGCTAGATTAATCATTAAGCAAAATTAGCACGTGCTTAAGGTATCAGAAAAAGGAAGCACCACAAAAAGTTTCCATTGTCGGTTTTATTATGAACATGTTATGCTGCAGCTTAATCAATATAAGAAGAGAAAAAAATAAAGGAAAAATAGGAGAAAATATTGGGGCATCAAAATATTTTAAGAGCTACTAGGGCCTCTAAAAGTCGTAACCTGGGCTTGCAGGCGACTAAGACTATTCTGTATGCTGGAATTTGTAAATAAAAGTTGATTGAGGAATTAAGCGGGTAGTAAGAGTCATATTTTAAACTGATGATTCAGTGGTGCTTTTGCTCATTTGATCATCATTATAGATGGGAGTGTGATCATCATTATAGATGGGAGTGTGATCATCATTACCGATAGTAACAAAATGTTGTCGCCAATCCAGTATGAATTCCCAGCATATTGTATTATATTTCCAGTAAGAGTAATATTTTAAAGTAAGTATTTAGTGGTGATTTTTGCTCATGTGATCATCATTACGGATGGGAGTGTGATCATCATTACCGATAGTAACGAAATGCTATTGCCCGATCCAATATGAATTCTCAGCAAAGCAAAGGGTTATCTGTGGTGAAATCATTATTGCCTGTGGGTAATTAAAGGAATTGCATATTATAAAAGCTAATTAAAGGAATGAAACTAAAACTTGTAAAATAATTATTTTGGACGAAGGAATCTGCCAGAAACTATAGTGGTCCCAAAGACTAATCACACATTCGCACCGGAAGACAACATCTCAAATGTCCAAGGAAATCAAATAGATGCACTTTCGCGATGGCGGTACAGTATATGAATGCTATAAAACAGACTCACGTTCGACCCTTTTAAGATCATTTACCAACATCGAGGCCATTGAGACTATGTAGCGTAACATTTCCCATTTCTGATGATGACCACAGGAGCAAAGAACCAAGTAGAAAGTTAACAAATACCCGGCGCTGCGTATGGCAAGAGCTTTAGCAAAGCAACTAATAATAAAATAACAGCAAACAGCATATCGTAAGTCAATTTCCTGGACTACAGTTGCGAAAATTAAACACAATCACCTTCAGCTGCAGCTGCAAAGAGAAAAATGTTTTTCAGCTGGGGTGTTGAGATTATTTCTTAGGTGCGATTTAATTATTTTACATACGAATTAGATTGCTGCCTGAGAATTTGCCTCACGACAGAGTCTTCAAATACCGAAAACCAGCACATATCTGTGAAGTAAGACTTTAATACCTTCTTAAGGTGCGTATATAACTTGGTGACTTCTCTTTCATGAATAGTTACTGTAAAGGGTACCAAAATGTGCAAGATACCTTCATTCTCTTTTTAAATGTTCTATATTTCTGTCACAATATTTTCCTAAAAATCAGTGAAACTAAAATAATAATTTTCAAATGCGGTAAGTCTGCAAATCCACTTCTAAAATATACCTCATAAGTAGCTAGAGCATCATTAAGCATCATTTTTCATTGCTCGCTCTCACACGCAATCCTAATCAATGTCTTTTTTCTTTTCTTTAAAAAAACTGCTATTACAGATATTCATAAAAAGTTACTAGAAATGGATGGATCGAAGCAGCAGTAAGACTCCGTCGAAAAGTGTATTCCCATTCAAAGCATGTTAAAAGACAAGAGATTTATTGTACAATCCATATCTTCGATTAAGTGAAGATAAATTGATATTCAAGAAAGGTAATGAATAAATGGAATGGCACATCTCGTGCGCGAAATTAGGCCCTCCATAGAATACTAAGGTTAGCGAAATGCACAATTATTTATCACGCAATTATTTATCACATCGTTGAATGGAATAGTTGCCAATGATTGCTGCCCATTGATCGCCGATGCAAACAAAGGGTAAGTATCGGATTATCAATTCGACTGAAAGTGATCCAATTTAGATATCGTTGAAATTTGAGTAAATTGCCGTAGCGTTTAAATTTTAATCATGATTGTGATGTATTTCACGTTACTTTTATGCAATAGTTACCGTCAGTTTAATGTAAATCCATTTCCTGGGTCTGTATAAAATGCTGAAAATGGGTTTATATAAAAAGCTGAAGTATGACAACTATCTTACTGACATGTGTTCAATAAATAAGTGCTATGGTTTTAATGTCAATGCTTTCAATAACGAAAAGCACGTATCATTATTTTCATTAAAAAAAACTTATGTGGCTACCTTATAACTTCCTTGTATGGCTTATTAAATTATGCGCTGTTTTTGTTGCACTTCATTTAATCTTATTTCCTCGAATTATTCTAATTTAATTAACGATCCCTCGAGCCAAGTTTAAAATGACATCAAAATTTTCCAAATTTTGAAATTATATATCCCACTCAATTTTTGTCATACGGCTGTCAAACTTCTTATGATGTTTTCGCAATGAACGTAAAATTTTCCCAAATATAATATAGATAAATATAATATAGTTCGTGCATTGCAAATATGAGATTTACTTTTTTTGCAGTTTTTTCAGCAAATATATATTCTTTTAATATTTTCATAGATTCTTATTATACTATTTTACATTCAAAAATGAAACGCAGAAATAAGCACAGAACTTCTAAAAAGTATAGAAGTCTCAATTGCTCTCGCTGGGATTGGAACTCTTTATCTCTCGAATACGCGTCGAATGTGCTTCCAGTTACACCACAAAGGCATGCAGAAAAGAGGGCAAAAAATTCCCTGTAAGTTTTTGAAGCAGCAAAGATAGATTTAGTTCTGTGAGCCGACAACAGTTGGTTAATATTACTTAGGAAGGGATAAGCATTTGAATGCTTTTAGTTTTACATTTCTATATTTTTTAAGTTTAATTTTGTAAAATTTTTGAATGATAACGTTTTTTAATGTTAGAATGTAATTAATGTATTTTTGTCACTACAATCGCTGCATGCAATAAACGTTGAACTCTGCGTTTTTCATGTTTCTTGTCAAAGCAAAAATTCCTACAAACATAGATACCATATTTCCTCGCTATCTACGTAAAACGTAGATATCGTATTGCTCCCTTTTTTTACTAATTTTATCACTCGAAAATCAAGAAGGGAAATTTATGGGAATTTCCTGATTTTCGAAGGACGCGGTTACATTAAGAACATAACAAATGAAACGTAATAACGGATAAACTACTAATAACTTTTATAATATTACTTCTTTAAAAGAAAGCTACACACCAATAAAATACACAGTGCTATTAAGATTACATTATCTAAAGCATCTTCATTTCTGCATACTTGCAATTTGGATATGCATACTCGTATTGTTGTTTCTGCTACTCCCTAGGCCTCAGATCCATCCATAAATTATTGGAGAAGATGAAAGTGTATTGTGACTCAGCAAAATTGTGAAGTGGATGCCAGTTCGCATTTGCTTGTGATGGGTCGGTTTTTCTTCTTTATTGGGTTGGTTTAGCAGTTAAATGGGTTAGGTTCTGTGTGACCTTCGAAGGTAGTCAGCGAGGAATTTGTCTTTGTTAGTAAAACGAAAACAATCACTACTTGGGCGAATCCATTTTAAAATTTAGGCTAGCTTGTTCTCTAAACGCTTTGAGGAAAGGGAAAATTGTCCGAATAGTTTTTAAATTTTCTGAACCTGGTCTTAAAGAAGCTAGGATGAGGAATATGCGAGTAAATACGTTATTCTCCATAAGCGGTATTTCGTAGAATTAACATGATTTTTATCGCAACATCGGAGACAAAAAATAGCAAGAAAATTATATCTAAAAACAACATCAATAGCAAGTAAACAAAGACCCCGTTATCCAGATAAATAATAAGCCATGAAACCATAAAATTCTACATCAATATGTAGAGACATTAAGTTATTTCGAAGCTGGAGGCATAAAAAATGTGCAATGGCCTAGCCGGGACTTGAACCTCGGACCTCTTGAATACGCGCCGAGCTTGCTTCCAGTTACAGCACGAAGGCATGCTAAGAAAGGGGGAGAAATACCATAGAAATATATGACTATATATTTAGGCACAGTGTAACGATAATAATAATAAAAAAATGAATGAATTTGTTTGCATATGATACATGAACAGCTAATTTAAGTAGGATCAAAGATAATAAGTATTTCTTGGAAAATTGGATATTTTTGAAAACCATTTACACGCCCGTAAACGTTTTTAATTATTACTTTTCTAGACAAGTTTTGCAAAATAAGGCACAAAAGCGCCTGTTTCATTACTTAAGGAAGAGAATGATCTTTTAGAAGTGAAATTAGTTTACCATTTTTAATTTAGATTCTTGGAAAGTTTCTTACAAAACGTTGAAAAAAAACCGCGTCTCATCCAAATAGAGTAATATATTCCGGCAAAAATAATCATCTCATAAAAAAGATACTTTGCTTGATTAATAATAAATAAAAAATCAAACAGATCAAAGATTTTCTTAATTCAATTTATCATAGGAAAAAATTAGCTGCAAAAACTTAATTAAATCCCAAATATTGAAGAACAGTGGATTAGAAATGGAGACGTAGCATTTGTTTAAAGGAAAAGCGCACTTTACGAAGCACGATGTTTATCAGAAAAGTTAAATTTAAAAAAAGTATAATTTTTGAACAAAAAAGGCCTCTCTCCGATGAACTATCCTCGAAAATTAAGGAAGATTTTGTCACCTGAATCAACAGTGTGCGTATGCATTTGCTTTATAATTCAATTTTATTTTGAAGTGACATTAAAAAAACTTTCAGAAAGCATGGTCTTTGGAAATTGCTTGAAGGGATTATGATAAAAAATATCTGAATTTTATTCTGTTCAAAAATGCAAACTTTTTCCTTAACAATAGGCTTAAACTTTTAACAGAGGTAGCTTTACACATACTCCCTCCAGTATTTACGCTAAAATCCAAGCACTAATAACGTTCTAAAATTCGTATTTTATCTTCAGATTATCTCTGTGATGTATCCGAAATGATTCCGTTTTAGAACTTAAATTTTTTTTTTTTATAACGGAAAATTAAAACTATTGATTTTCATACCTGGCAATTCCTGTCATTAAATAAATGTGATAGAATAGTACTTTTCTAAGCTTGAATTTATCAATTTCATTTCTTCTATTTTTTTCCAATCTTCATACCAGGATAAAATTTTTTCATCAATGATCTAGTTTACATGCCTAGGAATTTTTTCCCTTTATAATTTAAGTTTAGAATATAAAGACGATTAGATGTAGATAAAATTTGCTGTTGATCCATTAATAATAAAAAATAAGGAGTGGGAGGTTCCTAAAAGATTCTGAAAACTTTGCCCGTCGAATCTTATATATAATATTAATTAGAAATAAAAATTTTGTTTTAAATTCTTAAATAAAGCATTATTTGAAATCTGCGTCTACAAAGAACAAGTTGAAGAACACAACTTTTACAAATACACGTTTATTTAACTAAAAAATACGAACTTCTTTTGTACCATCTCCTTCATATTTCATCACCATTGATAAAAGAACTTAGAATTGCGATACGCTTTTATTCTTCTAATAACTATTTTGTACCAATCAATCCAAGTGCTTTTCGTGGTCTTTGATTAAGATTTTGAGGAAAAATATCCTTAGGACTGTTATTACTACTATTTTCTTTTCAAAATCTCATGAAATTAAACTTTCGGTACACAAAATCCTGTTCTGTTGTTTGTGTTGTGACTTATCTCACTTGTCTGACAGTAACATCAGTACAAGCTCAAAAAATTCATTGTATCAAGATTGCGCCAGTCGTTGGCAAGAGCCTATTAGCACCATACAGGGGATAGTACGACCTCGCTCAGTCCCGTCCATAATTTTGATGGAGAGCAACCCGGGGAGGGGGGGAGGGTCCGTGGGTCTTCGACCCCTTTTTCTCTACCACAACCTCTCCAGAGGACTTTTGGCTTGCTATATAGTATTTAGAGTGCCTTTAAGCTGCAAAGACACTATACATTTACAAAAATCCATGCCTTCTTCGGGATTCGAACCCAGGCCCTTCGGTACCGCCTCCCTAAACAATATACTGTCTGAACGGCATACTAAATTCTTCAGCAAGCTGTTCTTGCCGTTAGCAGCATTTTCCCATAACTTGTCGATTAAAAGACAGTAACTACAGTCTTCTATTAGCTAGACGGTGAACTAACGTATTAATGCAAATGCTCCCGTAGAAGATTTTCCAGGTTTAAAACTAAAATTTAAACTAAAATTGATAACCATGCGTGGTTTCATTTTGATTATAATGGATATGCGGATAAGATCGCTGATTGCTTGTACAGGGCGGGCCAAATACCTACCAATGTTCAACACAAATGAAACCTTTTATTTTTTTATATAATTATTTTTTTTCTTTTTGTAGGTTATAATTGAATTCTTGGAAATTTATTATAGAACCATACAGCACAAAACAACGCGTTAAAATTATCGAGTGTTTCTTTAATTGTCAACGATAAATTGTTATGACGCAGCGTAAATATCGGCAATATTTTAATTCAAGTGTACTGTTTGGTGCGGTGTTATGGGCAATAGAGTTATCGGTCCATATCCTTCGAGAATGAGGATGGAACGCCGGAAACGATTTCGGGAGCTTCTTACAGAACAATGATTGAAAACGTTTCGCGGCCAATGGCGGAGCAGAATCCTTTTTAATGGGGATATTTAAAAGACGAAGTGCATGCTAATAACATCTGCGCATATCGTTCGGACACCTGTATACGAGGCATAGCTACTGTCTACCAGAGTACACGGAATGGAATTCGTGAAGAATTTATGACTTGGAATCGTAATTTCTCCTCTTAAATATCCTGCCAGTTGCGCAGATCAGATGCGCTGTAGCGACAACCGTTCATTCATTGGCAGCCAAAATGTAAAATTTAGCATTTTCCGTCGAAACCTGTATGCATATCAATTTGTGTCCAATTTGCTTTATATCTACTTGGTGCGTCGTGGTGCGTGCTTTTTTTTGTCTAAGAGTGTATTTAATGTATAAAAATATTAATCAAAATAAATTATTATTACAAGAGTTATTCGTGTTTAACATTAGTAGGTCTTATTTGGCCCACCTTGTAGTTCGACCGAAGTTTGAATACCAGTAAACCGTTAGCTGCATATGTGTCGTCGTAGGTTTTCCATGTGTAATGCATATACGAGCCAGTTTCCATTAAATTCTTCCATGATGTCATCTCTTTCCTCAGAAAGATAACTGCTGTCTGGTTTGCATATTCAAATAACTAAATCACTTTGAATTCGTGATAATATGTGAGACAGGTATGTTGAAGATCGTTATACTCTTTATTTTTAACATAAAAAGTGAAAGATTGTCTTGTCAAAACTGGCAACGATAGTATAAATTCTAAAGATGCAACGGTCATCTGTTTTTATAACTATTCTAATAGTTTTAATTATCATGTGCTTTCTAACTTGAATTCTTATATAATAAATTAGTTTTTCTTGCTTTATTAGGATTGTGTTCCTCTTAGTTTGTAACAAGCTAACCATTTCTTTCAACATATTTCAAAAAATATTTATTGCTTACCTTTATTTTTTATATTAATGAATTAAACACAACAAATATTAACAATATTTATTTAAATTAAACAATATTGTTAAAATGTTAACACTATTAAATTAAGCACAACAACTAATAATAACAAATAACACAATAAATGTTAACAATATTTAAATTAAGCATAACATTTGTTGTGTTTAATTTAAATAATTTAATTTAATTAAATAATTTTTAAATTAATTAAAGCAAACCTTTGTTTGCTTAAATTAACTTCAGAAAGGAAAAAATAAATACAGTTTCTCTTCGAACAACAGAGTACGTACTGTTAAATGTATAACCGTTAAATTTTTAATGCATCCCCCCAACACTGTGCGATTATATTTACTATCTGTGACGTTAAACGAGGCAGAGTAATTGATAATAAGCCATCTTTGATTTTCCATTTAAGCCAATCAGCGCAATTCTTGGTGTTACATTTATTGATGACGTAAATTGTTGAGCTGATACCACCAGTGAAGTGTAAAATTCATTGGTAATGTTCAGTTCACAGTCTACGAACTTAACGTCTCGAATAGAGAGTGCAACTTTATCGTTAGTAGTAAAGTATTTTATTGCAAATAAATAACAGGAGCGAGAAAATTTCTTTAATTGTTAGAAAATTTGTAATAATGATGATGTTATTAAAATAGAGGAAGATTTCATGTGGAAACCTAACACTTGCATAAAGAAGAAACTGAGTTTATAGACTTGTTTCCCACTTTTAATTGCATACACATATATGCACAAAAATATATACATTGATATATGGACGCGTAGACGTATCTTGAGTGCATTTTAATAAAAAGTAAGCACTGCATTTATGAATCAGCATCCCGGATATGCCTCTGATTATACAGTACATCCTCTCATAACGAATAGCTTTCAAAGACCGTTACCCCAGAAAGTAACCAATATTTCTGACAACATAAATAAATATTGATACTGAAAATAACCTCTCTGAGAAACCATCTCCACAGAAATTCAAAGTAATTTTGAATAGTGGGTGACGTATTACACACATTAACTGTATGCAGCATGACTGAAAAGTTTCATTGCGGCTTGGTCGTGCATGTCACGTGTCCAGGCTACAAGAACTATTGATGTCACTGTGGGTTACCTCACTGGCTTAACCGTAACATCACATAGAATTCATGAAGGAAACACTCTAGAATTAAATCTTGATTGGAGTAAATTTGTATTTTAAGATAGCCGATGTGCAAAAAGATATGAGAAGGAATGATCTGTGAGAAGATGAAGTTAGAAGTAAAAATAAACTTTATGTCTGGAAACATATTTTTCCAGAAGTAAACGACGGTTGCGGAAGATAGCTAGCGAAATTTGAGCCTCTTCGGTGCTCGCCTCAATTAGGCCAGTACCAGGGTTTTTTCAAGCATACCAGTCGCTCAACGTGACTGGTAAGCAAGTTTCGCAACAGGAACAGTCCAAAGATTCGAAATATCCTTACAGTATTTAGCAAACTTGCGAGCCATTTTATTTCCATAGATGATGATTTTATAGACTTCCACGATTTCTTACATTGTTTTACATGAAGTGCTATTAAACTATTCGGCTACTAATGTGTCATTTGCTCTCAGAATTGCATGCGAAATGCGTACTTATATACTGATTCTTGTTATCACCATATACATCCAATGCTCATCAATGCACAATTGCCTTCATTTTAATGTCTGCGGACGGTCGTAAACTTCAATATTGTAATACATCACACCATATACACTTGAAATGTTGCGACGTGTTGTTACAGATAAATCCTCGTATAAGCATTTTAGAATAAAATAACAACCTGCCGCATGATAGTGCTTTTCCTCATGTTACCACAATATTGAGGCAATTGTTGGACGCTCTTAAATGAAAGATAGGATTGGATAATTTAATTTGGACAAAACACATGAGATAGTTTGTTAAGTTGCATCCCAGTTCTGACAAGGATCACCTCAAGAAATATGTTCAAAAAGTCTCGCACTCCTACTTAAGCTTAAACTACTCATGGGATTTTTCAAATTTGACATATTTTAAGTGATTTCGCTATGCAAAATCCTACAGCCACAAACATCATGCCTTCCTTAAGGCCCATATTACACATGCATTTGCTTCATACGAACAACTGTTTCGGACAATTTTTGTGCCTGGTTTACTATTCAAAGAAGGACAAGCACGATTCCTTCTCTTTCGAAAAAAAACCGCAAGTTGATCGTTTTCAACCAATCAGCTATCAACTTCGGAGGCTATCAGCTTGTTTATAATGGAGAACCAGTTTGCCCTTTACATGTTAACCTCAAAGTGATCTGTGGTGTTTGGCTGGGTTGACAAATTGTTCGAAACAGTTGTTCTTCCGAAACAAACGGGTGTGCGATAGCATCCTAAGATTCAAATTCTGTTCAATTGCGTCTTCACTCATTTAGTTTGTACGAACCATCTTACGTCGGCCTTGTGCTTAAATGAAAGGTGATAATCATGCGCGTTTTCTCATTTTCGTCTGGGGAAATTTTCCCAGGAAACAGAACAGTTCAAGCCAAATTATGTCGTAAAGAGGACTCGCAGTAAAGTTTATGGGATAACAATAGATTTCTTTAAAAACTGTCAATCTTTCATTCCTCTTTGTCCATAGAAAACTAGCTGAACAGCCGCGGCAATCTGACTTTTTCAAAAAAAGCCTCCATATGCAGCATTTAAATGTTGAAAAATTATTAAAAATAATTGCAGAATTCTCTCTCTATACATGTATATATACGTATGTATGTGCTTGCGCATGTAGGTAAAGTAAAAATATGTAAACCAAAATTATAACTTTAATTTGCAGTAGAATCTTAACTCTCCATTTTAATTTGATTATTTCTGCTTCCATACCCCAAACAGTAACTGCATATAAAAACTTTTATAAACTGCAATACTAAAAATTAATTTTACTCACATGATGATTATTATATCATGCTTTAGCAAATAACAATTCCAAATTTAAGGACCGAAATTTAAAATTAACCTGTAGTGAACCAAAACTACAACTTGCACGCTTCTCTGCTGCCAATTCGCTTGCCGCCTACTGCACGTTCTTTCCTCATATATGCATTATAAATATTCATCTACAATAAAACGAGTATTTTATCAAGAAACAAAAGCGAAAAATCAGACATGATTGCAACTATTTCTTTATGCATCTACATGCCTTCAAAATCCAAACTTTTCCATGCATAAGTTTCCGCGCGTTTAAATTCACAGTTTAAGAAATTCTGAAGCATGAAAAAAAATTAAGAAAAAGCTCTCTGGTAACGAATATCTTGATAAAAAAGTACTGCTTTAAAAGAAATGGGAGGAACAAATTAAAAAAGAATGAAAACAAAAATTAAGTGTTACAAGTAAAAATACGCAAAAATTAAAATTTTATGCACTCGAGAAATTAAAAGCTCCGATTAAAATGCCTTTTTGTCTTCCATCGATTAAAAACATAAGGCTTTAGAAAGACATTTAGAGAAACAAAATTTGCCACATTAGTTGTGAAAGATATTTTAATGAAACGCAGACGTTATAAATAACATAAAAGAGGTTTCCCTGAACGAGAAAAAAATTGGTATTACTACAAAAAACATTTTCTTATGCAGCTGACATTTAATGCATAATTTATTTTCCGACATTTTCCTCACAATCTTATGCCACCTGCAGAAAATGCAAGCATTGCACTTTAAAAGATAGGCTACAGAGTCAATAACTAAAAATAAATAAAGCTAAAACTCGAAATACTGTGGAAGAATTCTAGCGAATTTTTTTTAAAGAATAAGTAAGTAAACTATGATAAATAAGAACTATACGTAAGGTAAGTTATGATTGGAAAAGTAAATGTTGCCAAAGAGACAGTTCGGAATGCGTTTGAAAAGAGGACATGATTTGTGACAGTTTCATTCCAATTTAATTTATGGAAGACATTGATTTACGGTAATGGCAAATGTAATTGGAATGGACAAATACCAATAGAAAAAATTTACTCTTCTGAAAATTCTACGTCCGGGATTTGTGAATCAAACCAGCATTATTATCGTTACTGACTTTTCACTTATATATTTTCCAACTACAAGAAGTTATATAAAAATGTTACACATATATACAAGGATATAAACTAAAAATGTAAATATAACAATGCATCAGAAAAAGCCTACCGTAATTCTCTTTCTCTAGAACCATCATTCATTTAGGATGTAGTTCTGTTCTTCAAATTTTTGCAGCACCAGAACTTCCGAGTCTGCGTATTTATGAGTGCCGGCATCATATGAATATTCTTACAGACTCAGTAGCACTACTACAGTGGGTGCTCGATCATTCTGGAGTGCAAGGAAATGAGAGTGCAAATTTCTTGGCAAAGAAAGACACGCCCGGAAATACCTTTCTGCTAATAAATTGATACATATGGAATTTCGCAAGAACCATGACTCAGATTTGTGCGTAAAAGCTAGAGGAACAGCTTGGTTGTGCCGTCTGAAGAAGGGATAACATCCCAGATTCTACTTGTACAGCTGTTGCATCATTCTAACTTTTGATTAGTCAGGATTGCACCACTGCTTACTTCTTTTACGCTAGACTCTTTGTGACTCTGAAGAATCCAAGAACAACGAATGTTTTAATACGGTCTCTGCATTTAATAGCTTTAATTTCATCACTCAAAAGAATTACAAAAGAATTAGAACGCAAGATAGCTATTGGACTCAATGCCAAATGTCAAGTACTTGTAAATAAGAAAGGAATAGTTTTTGTCTATTTCACATCAATTAAAAATCGACAGCTTCCTTTCATGTCATAATTTTTAAATCTTATTTTTGAAATGTAAAAAAAAGTAAGAAAACTGTGCAATGTGTGTATTCGAAAATGCAAAACTATTGCTTTCGTGCAGCAAATACTGAAAACATTTTCAGAAGTGATACGTTTTAATGCGAAAGCGTTGATCCCAATGTGTTATAAATCAGCTTATGAAAATTGATTCCCATGATATTGAGACAAAATTGAGTTACGATTTCAAATTTCATCTCGCTTCTTATAACCAAATCACAGCGTAACACGATTACTCAAGTTGAAAATTAGAGCCATTAGTCTGGTAATCATTATTTTGCTTTTTTAATCTTGTTCTTCCATTAATTACACACTCGAGTACCCTTTCAAGGTCCTTTTGCTGTTGACAAAGGCTACTCTCAGAATAACTATAAGAAGTTCTGGGTTAATCACAGGAGTATCATTAATGATAATTTTAAGTTCTCTATTAATAACAAGGAAGTATCATTAATAGCAGTTGTGACTATTTGAGTAACAGAAGTAAGCATTCGAGGTCGATATGTCTATGCGTTACATCTTTTATAGTGGCTTTGCCAAACATAGACTACAGCAAAACAAATAAAATTGATTATTGAACATCATAACAGCGGCATTTAGAATGCATTTCCTCATTTATGATACTTGATATAAAGTAAAGAAAGCAGTGTATATTGAAGATATTTAGGAGAAAGCTAATAAAATACCGACTACAATCTCAAAAACAGCCAAGTACTAAAGAAACTGCAATCTTCTAGAGTTGATATGTGAAGGGTTCTCACGAAAAACAACTCTGTTGGTGAAAATTTATAGGCTGACTGAAACGTTTTTAAAGTTTGACTGAAAGTCCTTTTCAAAATCAAACGATTTCACGGGACCGATATTTTTTGGTTTCAAGGTAGGGTCCTATATATTGCATTACACATTTTACATTACAAATGTTACAGTTTCTTTTGAAAGATTCAAAAACATGAAATAGATTTCGTAATATCTCTTTTAGCATTGCGGCCGTGGTAATTTTCACTACCTTATCTGTAGAAAATCTCTTCCCGCGCATTTATTTTTTCGTTACTAAGTTTGTTCGGGAATTACAAGGATTATATCCTGGTTATACGAAAGTGATGGTAATATGCTCATGGCTCAGCATCAACATGTGATTCCAAATTATCATGAAGCAAATTTCATTGTTTCTTGAGAAAATCCAGTGTCGTCTCCTTGGATTCATGGGAATGACTTTTCAAGACATTTGCACACTAGTAAATGTTCGCTGTCTGCCCATGTTAATATCTATAATCATAATGAATGGCTAGAGAGAACGTGCGTAGGTGATCATTCTCGTATTACCATCTTCTCATGTACCAGTCCAGTCGACCATTCTCATGTTACCAAGCTTCTCCACCGCTGAATTACAGCTAAGTATTTCATAGTACCGAAGTACGGCTAATTGTTTCATTATGGTTGTTTTAACATTTAACACATAGCTCAATCCCATCTGCTACATATTTTAACAGAAATGGTTTTTCACGCGTCACAACAAAATGTATTAGGCTTTGATCCATTATCGAAGCCCTGTCAGAGCTTTACTCAGACATGTCTAGGTATAAATTTCACAAAATCCAGGATAGGGTTGCGCGTATAATAGAATGGGGAAAATAGAAATAGATACAACTTTTAAAACAGGGGGTGATTGCAACAAAAAATGGACTTGTACATTTACAAGTACAAGCAGGGCTCCTAACATTTTGTAGCTTAATGTAATCTCTGTGAGTTCTAAATTTTGCTATTTCTCTATACAAATTTTTGCTGCCCCTAAATTGTGTCCTAAATCCTAAAAACTTTATCATGCCTGCATTTTGTTGCTCGATGCTTCTCTAAATTCTAAAATTATTTCCGTCCTAAATTCTGTTGCCCAGTGCAGTCGCTGCATAAGCTCTGGCACCAGCTTTGCGTACGAGTTTGATAAAAAGATGCTCTTTAAAAGAAATGTTCACGTTTAATATGAAGGTAAAAAAATAAATAATAAACATTAATTAATTATTTTAATATATATTTTAGAATGCGCACATCAGACAGGTCTAGTTTAAAAAAGTTTTAAGAGTTAAAAAAAATCTCATACATTTTTAATTGGGTGTTTTATTAACTTCCAAATTTAAGATCTTAATTCCTTGTCCTTACGGATAAAAATCAAAATAAAAGAAAGTGCTCTTTTAAGCAGCTGTGTATACACGCATTGCTGGCGCATCCTTATTAAAGAATTTAGAAAAGTCCACAGGTGAAAAGATTTAAAGATTTCTCGGTAATGCAACCCGAATGATCGAAATTTCACAACATCCACCTCCTACAAGCTCTTAAAAATCCTCCGAGATTGTACCGAAACCAACTGCATCCATCTCACTCGAAATGTTTCCCACGCAAAAACCCAAAACCAACATTTGTAAAAGCATTTGAACTTCATTATTAATTTTCTGGTTGGGGGGGGGGTAAAGCTTCCTGGAATTAATGGCATTATAAAAGTAAAATGACGCAAGAAAGCTAGGCCTGGTGACTGTGATGAAGATGAAAGATTCGCCATTTGCTTGAAACAGTATCACGCAAACGATTTAAGGTTAGAAGGAGAGGAAGAGGTATGTAGGGGGGCTGCGGGGGACATAGTCACGGAGGTATAAAAGTCAATATTTGCCTTTTGGAAGGAAGGAAGGGAAACCCAAGAGCTAGAAAGTTTAAAAGCTGGGTGACTTTTCAAAAGGGAAATTCGCCAGGTGCTCAAATAGCAAGCAAGCTCCTCTCCCGCCAGAGGGATTTACTAGAAGTCTTTGTGGAAGTTTTGAAAATGTCAAAGGGGTGGGGAAGAGGCATGTAGTTCGATGACGGACATTCGAAAGCCAGCTACTCCTTCAAGGGAAAATCTCTCATTATGAAAGATTCCTGAATATTAAGCAAGGTAAGGAACATCGATCCTTTCTTTAAAGATGCAAATCTTGCATTATATTTGAATATTTACATTATTTTAATTTGCGATACAATGTGTTTTCTTTTCAGAAAACTCCTTAGTGTACATACAGATGTTTACAAAAACCAAGTCTAATTTTTTCCCCCATTAAATTATTTCTTGACTATGCATATCGCAGAATAAAATGTTTTTACAAATCGATTATGTAACTTTAACTCAGTATTCAACACAAGCCCAGACATAGTACCTAAATCAGTGTCACATCTTTTTTACTCTAGAATTTTGTTACAGATTTAAATTATGGAAAACTTTTTATGTTGGGAATTGCAAATTATTTATTTTAAGCAAATCTTCACCCATAAATAACACGCATGCATACAAAGTATAGGAAACAATGATAACTGCACCTAACGGAAGAGATTTTATCGCAGCTAATATAAGCTTTTTTTTTATTCAAATTTTCTATTAACAAATATATATTCAGTCATTTTTTGTAATTGCACAGCTTTCTGAGATGATTGATATCATTTGGTGATAATGTTGCGTTCTAGGATGGGATGTGGAATGATTGACGACAATACAGAATCGAAAACACAACCTTATTCGTCAATATTACATAGGACAGTTCCAATGACGCGTTCCAATGATCGAAAAACTGCGACAAACAAGCTGAAGCAATGAGCAACCGAGCCTTCAGGCTACAACGGGGAAGACAGCTTCACGGCAGAGTACTGAAGTATAACTCTCGACTCGGTTGATCGCTCTCGAACCAACCCTATGAACTCAAGACACTATTTACTGAAGTTAACATACATAAGATACTCTCCTACTCCGCGTACAAGCAGGATATATATAGCTATTGGCCTGCCTTCGAGAACATTCTCGGGAAAATCAGTAAGAATCTATGAATAGAATATTCTAGAATGTTCTCGCTCCGCGTATAGCATATCGCCGATTTTGATGCCAAACGGGCGATTTCGTGACAAACGTGTCAACCCTGCCTTTCCTTGCCACTTTCTGGCAACCCTAACCCCATTTTGCAGGAAAGTTATCTTACTGCAGCTGGCCATTTCGTAACAATATGTAAATATGTAAGTTATTTTTTCCCTCTTTATTGCGTGATTTCGTGGTGTAACAGAAAAGCACGTCCAGCTAGCATCAGAAGGTCCAGAGTTCGAGGCCTGACGAAGGCATGGCTTATTTTTCATGTCTTCTACATCAACAAACCTATTGATCTCTATATATACTTCCTAAAATTATTCGGATATCTTGGATTTACGTTATACACTTGAATATATTCTAAGTATGATTAAAGCTTTTGTTTTTATTTTTATATAGCAGCTTCTTTTATTATTTGCTTTTAATTTTGATAACATTTCTCCATAATTCAGCTAAATATAGCAATAAAACAAATTCCCACTTATCTGACAGTAAAACCAGAAGAAATCCTAGAAATTTATCATGGTGAGGAGCACAGGAATGTGTCTATTGTTGGCTTGGGTCTAAAGACAACTTATAGGTAACAATATGACTGTCAAACATCTTCACAATTTTGAAGAACAACTACTCGGGGGGGGGAGGATTCAAGGGTTTGCCACTCGTCTTTTCGCACCACCAAATCTCTTAAATGAATTTAAAATTCTACTAGTAGAAATAAAATTCAATCAAAACATTAACTCTCGTTTTTACGCTGGAAGAAAACTGGAATTTTGAATATTCTCTTATAAAGATCCAGTATGAATAATACTCACGTTGATTCAAAAATAACAACAGTTCTTTGAGGCCACTGGTGGACTTCTGTATCTGTTTGGATGTATGCTGATAAGGCAACAAACATCACTTTTCGTTTCACTATTTGTTTATAAAAACCGTTGGAACTTGGAACACAACAAAAAGAACGGATATGAAAATGGTGATGTTTTTTGCGTATTACGTGCTCCGCCCTCAGGCACTACACGGAAAGGGAGGGATGGCCCGTGGAAGTCTTTTTAAGGGAAATTGGCTCGTATCCATGTTACACATGGAGAAAACCACGAAAACGCCCATGCAGCCAGCCCATTCGCCGGGACTCGAACCCCGGATTGAAAATGGTGATGTTTGACTGAAGGATTGTTATGAGCATGGTTGCCTGAAGAAAGGCTATACGAAGGTTGCCACAGTTTGATACATTCTGAAATTTTGGCGACTCTTACTAATGTGGTTGCGATAACACGTAAGTACCCAGTGATGAGTCTGAGGTAAAATTCTGTCTGTGATATTATATATGATATTATATCACAGACAGTTTCGATTAAAATTCCACTTAAGATGTTAAGAAGTACATTAACAGAATAAACACAAAAAATTAGAACTCGAAGCATTTACAGTGTTTTTCCTAAATAAGCAGCATTAAAAAATTTTTTTTTACAACTATGATACTGAAATTATTTTATAACTATGGTTGAATTTATAACATTGAATAAAACATATCCGATAATATAAATCAACATGTTTAAAAGTTTTATTCACGGACAGCTCCTAAAATATATAAATATCGGTTTGCCTGTGCGCACCTGTCTGTGTTATTGGTAACAGCAGGGCGCGCGACAGCTGTCCGCTGAAAAAAAGAAAGGGTTGTTTTCTTAGAGAGCTTTGAAAAGAAATAGATCATGGAGAAAACCACGCTACTGTTCGCCGGGCAGCCAGCTCATTCGCCGGGAGAACCAGAGTCCAAAGATTGTAGATAAACAACATCATCCCAGCGGTCAAGTTCAGTGATATCACTTGATTCGTATATTATAAAGTGGGCGAAACGAAGAGAAGAAATGAGTAGGGAATAGTTGCTTTTCAGCAGACTATAAGTTAGTGATGTCACACTCTCAAAAATATCTGGTTGGAAAAAGCAGAATCCAGCTGTCAGTATTAAGAGGAAGTCTCACAGTCGGCGAAGCGGATGAGACGGCTGAACGCCGGTAGCTCGAGCTGGGTCCATATCATATCCTCGGCGAACGGGCTGGCTGCAAGCCCATGCGAACCAATTTTATCCAATACTATCTAATGTTCAACGTATACAAAGTTTTAAATATAATACTGTTTACTGCGAACATTCTACTATGTTTTCTAAAATATATCGGCAAGTAATAGTTATCATTCATACTGACAGAATTCAGGTCCGGCGCTAGGCATTTTGCCTCCTTTTGCGGGATCTAAATTCTGCTGCCCATGTCTGGATAAGTTCTAAAATATTTATCACTCCGAAATTCTGTTGCCCGGCGTCTTATCTAAATTCTAAAAAAATTGTCATCCATAAATTTTGGCTGCTCGGTGTTTATCTAAATCTTAAAAATTTTGCCATACCCCCTAAATTCTTCTCCGGTAACACTGGTTCTGGCGCTGGCTCTAGAGGCATTTATTCCAGTCGTTCTCAAATGTTTTCAAGTGTGGACCACATTTATATTTTAATAGTGCAAGGTTATTAAAGTTTAGAAAATATTTATCCCATAAACCAAAAATTAAATAAATGTTGTACACACATTCATTAAAGAGATGGATAAGCCTGCCTATTCATGCATAGCTGCTCTGTGTTTGGATGTATGCTGATAAGAAGCACCAAATTCATAGTGCTGTAAATTCCTATTTTGTCTATAAAATTACACTGGGAAGTCCATAAGAAGAATAACCGGTAATAAATTTCAGATTCAGTGGAATGAAATGGAGGACAAAGAGATAGACGATTGCCATGTATAATTTCCAGACTCTGAGAAAAAGGCACATGCAATTAATTTGAAATTTAAATTTTTTTTTTGTCTTTTTAAAAAACTGCAAGGATCACAAGGGCAGTCTTTGAGGACTGCAGACTGAGAAACGCTGATTTAATCTATTCAAATCGAGTGCCTAGCAGATACATAGTTGAAAGTCTGAAACATTATGAAAAAATTTAATATTTTGATCATACCAAACTTTCATACAATGAACACCGTAGAAGATTCTGTGTATCGATTATTATTATTATTATTTTGCTAAAAGAGCAAATAATTTTATTCTTTTTTCCCAGTAAATGGGTAAAATATCTATTGCTATCATTTTCTGAAAATTGCAACATTTTCGCTAAACCCTCTCGTTAAAATTTTCTTTCCGAAAATATGATTTGCGAATAATCATAACCTATGGTATACATAACAGCAGGCCTAATCTCCTCAGCAGCCAGGTTGAGAAACAACAGATGCGGTTATGACACTATTCCAAGCTATCGGCTGATAACCCACGCGTAGTCTGAGAGGGGGGTATGGGCTAGGATGGACGTGTATTGCCCAAGTCTGCGATCTAAACCCTTGTTTAGAGCGAGGACGGGTATTGTGGAAATAGATCAGATCGGACTGCTAATTGGCTTCTACTGGCAAGCAGATGAGGGATTGACGCAGTCCAGGAAGAGACTAACCATGTTCTCGCCAGTTATTAACAGAGAGAGGCCAGGTGTTAGGCTGTGCAGAAACACATGCCTAGATTTGGCGAGTTATCGCCAAACTGGAACCATTCAATTTTCTCCAGTTGTTAGTTTTAACCATTTATTGTAACTGACTGAACAATCTGTCGATTATATATATTTTTTGGGAGTCGAATTGTTTGTTTATTACATTAATTTTATAACTATCCGCCAACTGTCGATCGCAAGATCCCCCGTAAAACAAAAATTAGCCCATTCTAAAGAAAAAAATAGAAAGCCAAACAAAGGGCGTTAAGTTCATCCGCAACGAGTTTAAAACTAAAATAAAATGACATTGAATGTTATATCATATAAATGCAAAGTTCATTAAGAATAAATACTGCAAGGAAGAAATGAAGGAAAAAATTAATAGAAGATACGTGAATATGTGGTAGATGGCAACAGAATAACAACTCAATTTCTTACTTAATATGTAAATAAAGGGTAAACTTCTTCATCAATGTATCAAATGATTTATCAAAAAAAAAAAAAAAAAAAAAGGTTCTGAGAAATCTTTAGGAAATTTTAGAAACAGAAAGGTCTGAATGTTTTATTACTATCATCTCTTTGTATATCTCATACAGCTTTAGAATTGATGAAGCACATTAAATGTAAATATATATATCTATGTTACAAATATTCGAAAAAGGTCAGAAAAAATATTTGACTATGGCCGGTCACCTTATTTCTTCAAAATGCGTTCACTTTCATCCGCAGGTTCCTGAGAGCGAGAAGTTTACGGCAGTGAACAGAATGAAAAGAAAAACTGTTGTTTTACCATCGAAATATATATTCGCTTTTTTATGACTTTCTCCTTTCTGGTGATAAGCGGCTAAAAAAAATATTTTACACAGCAGCTTTCCTTATAGATTTCTGGCGCACTGCGAGCTTTTTGCATGAATAGAAATTCGCCAATAAAACAAATAACATCGCCTTTGTATTGTCTATTCTGACGTCATACTCTCGGGCCGACATTCGAAAACGAACCAAAGTGGATTTCTCCGGCTGGAATAAAAGTTTAAAATTTGTTTTTCATAGTAAATATTCTGACGAAAATGCAATGGGAACAAGGAACGTGAAATTTCCGACAGAAAGCGGTACAAAAATCTACGCTTAGGTATCCATCTCAGTTCAAAAATGAAAGAACATTGTTTGGTTAGTGTAAATAAAAAAGAAACATTCTGAATGCCGGTGGCGAAACTAGTCAACAATGGCGTCGCGAAAAAGTTAAGAGAAGCAATGGAAAGCGATATTGTGGCTGTAGCCTTAAAAAGACAAACTTGGAAGTTTGATATGTTATTTTATTTTGCTCTATTGGGTTTTCATAACTGCGCCATTTTCTTTCAGATTCTTAGACTGGAATTTAATATGTAGAAATTTTCCAAGATTAAAAAACCTTTATAATACAGTTTTTTTTTCTATTGTAAAACTCTTCAAAATATTCTTGTTGAGTAACTTTTCTTGTTCCTTATCATTCCAAAGTGAAATGAAATTCATCTTCCCACACTTAAATGAAATGAGCAAAGACTAGATTCTTTTTAATAAAAATGTATCTTTGATAAGATTAATAAATTTATTTAGACTTTTGAAAGCATAAACATAAAACTACAGAGGCTCATTTTTGTGGATTCCAGTTTTATTTGCAAATATCATTCTCTAAAATATTGACAAATTGATTTTATTTTAATTTCATAGATACTATTGATCATCTATTTTGAAACGCGCGTGTTTTAAAAACATTGTTCCAAATATTTTTGGTTAAAAAAATATTCGAATAGTTCTGAAAATTGACCCACTTAAAAACAGTTACTTTAAACAAACAGTTTATATTTAACAAAAAATATGAAAAGAAAGGGAAATTAAATATTTTGCTTCATATTCTTTAATTAAAAATTACACTTTTCAAGTGCTTTGGAACGAATTCAATTATTATTATTATTATTATTATTATTATTATTATTATTATTATTATTATTATTATTATTATTATTATTATTTTGTGTAAGAATGATCCATTTAATCCATACCTACATAAAAATTCTTTTAGCACAGCTTTCGAAGAAATATCGTTATTTATTCTTATATCATTCTTATTCTTTTCTCCAACTCACTCCGTACATGTTTCACAGGATTTACATCTGGATGATATGAAGAAGTTTTGATAAGTTCAGAACAGTAGTATTATGATCGCAAACGAACATTTAGGGTTATATGTATAGGATCATTATCTTGACAGAATATGTTTTGCATTCCATTTTTTCTTAGATATGCTTTTAGGTTTTCATTAGGATTATTCACATATTTATAGTAATCAATACCATTTTAGAAATATGGATTAAATTTTAAACTAAATTTCTAAATTTTGTATTCCAAAGGCAGCAGAACGTTTGTAAAACATTATCTTTAACCCTCGTGCTTAACAGTAGGCAACAGGTTTCTCGAATTCAATTAATTCGGATTTTGCCACATATATGTATTCGTCTGTCGAACCCATATACTATATTAAATTTTGACTTTTTGCTATTGTTCTATTATGATAAAACTTTGCTTGGTAGAGATTCTGTGAATGCCAGATGTACTTTTTTTTCTCATTGACGAAGAATTTTCTATTTGTTGGTCGCCCATTGTATCTATGTAATCTAAGTAACTCTTCTAAAACTATCTGAGAATTAATTTAACAAACAGGAGACACTTTTGAAACAGGAGACACGAAAAGTGAGCAATGCCCTTGCCGGGATTTGAACCTAGACCTCTCGAATACGCAAGGCTTAAAGGTAATATATTTTAGAAAAAAAAATCTATTGATTAGAAAAGATAGTTCTTGTACTAGATATTGAAACAGTCTATATTTTAATATTTGGTACAAGATCTATGTAAATAAATTTCAAAAATGCAAATATCTGAAAACAAATATGAGTCACCCTACAAAACTAGAAGTTTTATATCAAATTTTTAGAACATTCTCCCGAAATTATCACTTCTGCAAATCATAATTCTCTTTCCTTTATTTGTGAGTCGATCTTCATTTGCTTTTAACCCTGAGAAAGGCATTTTAATTTTACAATTCACAGGAACTGTACGACCATCATTTTCCAATTTCCAGCTTTTGTTAAAATATGTCATTTTAATTCACTTTTCTACGCTTTCATTTAGGCGGATTTAATTCTAAAGGAAGATTTACGACGTTATTCAAACAGAATAATTCGTTCTATGTATGACGCAAATATGCTTAGATAGAATGCATTTATTTTATTTAAAACTCTTCGATATGCTTGTTCTAAATATCATAGTCATTAACTAGCGACGCTAAGAAATTTATTTTGCAAATATTATTAAGAATAAAATTATTAGGGTATATATTGACTTTTAGAATGAAATGTGATGCAACTGATACTCAAACTGTATAATGCTTTAGACAAATTCTATATATCATTTTAGAACTGTCTAAAATTTCTCTGTAAATTTTCTCCAAATGCATTATTGTTTGTACTTCGGTATCACATTTAATGTTTAAATAATCAAGTTAGAAATGCACGGAAGTTTTAAATAAGGTGAAAACTAAAGTTCTTTTCCTGCTGTACGTCTAATTATGCAGGCTGTGTAATGGATCTGTCGCATAATGTGACAGAACTATTTGTATTTATTTACCCACTTCCTACTGCGAAACGAATATATAACCTGAAAATAGTATCTTAACAAATGAATAAAATTCAAAGTAAATTAGCAAAATATTTATTGGAAGTATTTATTAATTAAAATTTAAAGTACATTAATTTAAATGTCAGTGTGCTTTGATAGTGCGTTCCATTCGGTGTTCAGTATTAACTTTAGGGCATAAGAATGTTATTTACATGAAGTAGAAACTTCATTCATTATAAATACTTATAAAGATGTACAGAACCACCAGCGGCCGAGCGGTGGTTCTGTACATCTTTAAAGTTTTTATCGACTTCGTTAGCTAACCAGTAGGAACTTCTCTTAATAGGTTGCCATCGTTACCTCCTTTGAAGGGACAGACAATTTACATCCATTCTTTTTCCGGATTCGAACCTGGGCGCTTCGGTATGGCAGTCAGAGTCACTAACCACTTCCGATCTGGGCGGCACAGGACGATAGGTAAGAGCAAATTATTTACGGTAAATGAAACAATGGTTTAAAGGAGACAAGTATGTGCAAATTATTGACGCTAATTCTAAATAGCTGTTTTAAGAATGACAAGTATGCGCAAGTTATTGACGCTAGTTCGAAATAGTTGTTTTATCATAGAGCACCATGTGATTAGGTAGACACCATATCAAGTTTAACGGGACAAACCCACATGCCAGCATTGCCGACGATGTTCACTGTTCATTAGTAGGAGCAGGAATGGTCTTTCGAATGCAGTGTCCACTCTTCGTGATATTTTGAGAAACGTAGAGTCTTCCTAGTCTAATCTAAGCATGTATGTCTGCATCTTATCTTTGACGAACTATGCACCCCATTATTTCATTACCGCATTGCTCCAATCCATGTGTTGGGGGATAGGCTGAGTATACCAAGCAACTTTGGGCAAGATCGAAGATACAGTTTCTCTCACCTTCACTCACCCAGTCATTGTGATGAAATCTGTTGCCAAGACATCTATTCACTCCATAAGATTTCATATAACGGCAATACGTTGTCATACTTATTTTTACATTCGATCTTTGGTATCAATCTTCTTTGCCCTCTTCGATAAGCCTTCCACTTTACACGCACTGCAATGGGTTTCTGTGAGTCACTGCTCTTGATTTTTTGTTCAGTTCAGAGGTTACTTGCATGCTGGATATCTTTCCAATCGGACTGATATTCGTGGATTGCGCTCAATTTACTGTTTTCTCCTGTAATTTTAAGCGTTTATGGAACAGAGGCTGAATTTCGAAATTTAATATTAAGAAAAGAATTGGGTATTTTTTATATTAAGAAAAGAATTGGGTATTTTTTATATTAAGAAAAGAATTGGGTATTTTTTATATTAATGCAATCATTATTCACTTTTAAAATATAGCTAGAGTGAGAAATGGTAATTCATTACAGAATATATCAACGTTTTTTCGAAATTTAATTTTATTCCTGGAGAAAAATATTTATGAAAAATTACAACTTGCTTTAAAGGAAAAGTTAAAAATCAGGCTTCAGCTTGCTTTTAAAATGTATCTGCAAGATTTAAGTTAAATGTACTTTGACACTTTGCATGAAAAAAAAAAAGAGATTTACAGCCCTTCGCAGAAAAATCAATATTTACTTTAACGACAGCACTGTTAAAATAACAAGTACCAAGCTCGTACAACATCTTGCTAATCATCATTCCTATTACATACCAATTGTAACTTGTACAACATCTTGCTAATCATCATTCCTATTACATACCAATTGTCAAAACACGTCACAGTGTTGTCACCACTACTTTTCAAACACCACTTTTGACCTTATTAGTGACGAAAGCCTAAAAATGGATAGTACCCGCCATTAAAAAATTGCAACTGTTTTATATTTATACATGAGGCAACCAATACAGACTTTATACATTAGGATCTGAATGTGAATCTAATGACTGCTGTTCACTCAGACACACAAAAAGTTTTTAAACAGGGTATTAGAATTATATGAATTGTTTAATATTCTTAGTATTTTGAAATGGTAACTACTGATTGTACTCTGTCGTATTAAAAATAGATGTACATATACCGTAAATAGTTTCTTTTGGGAAAATAACTTTTATCAAGCTAACATCGGTTCTGCGTGCATTCAATCAATTACGAACTCGCACATACAGTACTAATAATTGACAGTAAAAATTTTTTGTCTATTTTGGTAAATTTGCCAAAGATTTTTTGAAATTTTTGACTTTTGTATTTTTAGTGGAACATCAACCGCATGTATATTGCATGTGATGAATTTGAAAGTAATCATGAACGATTATCGTCTGAAAACTAGTATAAAAACAGGAAAAGATTTTCTTTCCCCTCCTCTTTTTTTTTTTTTTTTTTCAAACTGCAAATATTGCAAACATCATATACAGTATGATTTGATTCCTCTTTTACAGTACAGAATATAGCCCAAAATTTATTAAACATTTAATCTAATTTGGCGTTTTTTTTTTTTTTTTTTTGACGTCAAGCAATTTGTTACTGTAGAAACAGCGATGCTTATGTAAGATATTCAAAAGAAACGATATATACACTATTTATGAGCTCTAAAAGAGAACATTTTGAGTACATTTAAGCATTTTTTTTTTCAATTTGTCTTTCGCCTAATGGAAGACTATCATATCATGATTAGAACTGAGTGATTGCCACGGCGATCTGACTCAACAGAAATATTCTCAGGTTCTGTTTTGCGTGACGGATCCAGAGGCGCCCAGGAAGACAAGCAGCTGTTTAGCGAGTGTTTTTTCATGGATGAAAAACAATTCAGACGCCTACTAAATCGCCGTTCCATTAAAACCCCACGTTGAGAGTGCGAACAGAAGGGGGGTTAGTTCACCAAATGATGGGGGGAGGAGGCACTTCAAACACCACCTCAATTTCTTGCGTCTGCTTTCTCTCTCTTTTCTTTACATCACGATTAAGTTATAAAAAAAAGTAAAGGTAACCGTGACTAGGAAATGGTGGGTTGGGTAAGTATGCACTACAAATGGAGAAGGGAGCTTTATGTCTAATATCCTTATTACCGCAAGCAGTACTAATGAAAATAAACTCTAAAGTATATTATTGACAACATTGCCTGTAGCGGGAATTGAAGTAGAAGTAAATTAAATGTACAGCAGGTATTCTCACATCCATACCAAGATTTACCACAGATACGTGAAGGCGCGGATAATAGGGAACGCTGTATAAAACAAGATACTTGTGTAATATTATGGTTTACTTGATACTACCGACATTAAATATGGTTATAAAGTTTTCTCTACTCTGTAGTACCTTGTATGATGCATTCTTAAGAAAAGTAATGAAAATGTGTTGTGAATTTGAGTGTGACCCTCTCGTACTTGGGACAGTAAGAAATTCTGGCATTTTAACTTAATTTGCAAAATAACTTGTGAGAAATTAAAGAAATAAATTCCATGTACTGCACCGCATAAAAACATGGTAGAAGAAAATCAATTCAAGGTCATTTTTTCTCGTTTAAGCTTGTATTACTATGCAAGCCGAAACGTAGGTCCTGAGTCCATTGCATTACGATTACCATGATATGGTAACACCATAACGGTGTAAACGGTGTAACGTGTATAGAAGCCAGTTTCACTTAAAAAGTCCTCTACGAAAGCACCCCTTCCCTTAGGCAGAGAGCCCTAATGTACATTGCCATAATCAATTAAACTAAAAAGGTAACCGTAATAATGATTACTGCAGAAAAATGGTCGAATCATCTAAGTTGCTAAAATCGTCTAATATTACCTCTGCAGCAATGAGGACTTATTATAATTAAAAATGAAGAAAAGGTCGCTACGTCCTTGAAATACCTATTTTAAAGTAACGGGACATAATAATATTCTAGTAGTTCCATGCATTTGGAATAGCATTAGGCTTACGTTCTAAGGTTGCTATTGCGGTTAATTGAACTTTAAAGAGCAAGAAACCTGCGATAGCAGACAAATAACTCTTTGAACGATTTGCCTATCAGCATATTAATGATCATGAAACTGGAATATGACCACAGAGTTTTAAAAAAAGGTCTCCAATAACATATCGTTATTCACCAATGAACATTTCCACTTTTGGTATTAACTTACATCGGCTCTAAACAATCGTGCAGATCATTCGGAAGACGGAACATGTTTGAACTTCTGTATTTCAGGTTTATTACAAAACTGTTGTCACTTCGTTTGCCCAACTTACGAAACGTATGGCACACTGCGAAAATTTTATGCGGAAGTGTCCCGTTTTTCGATTTGTATGGAACTGTCGTGAGTTGAAATACTATCAGAGCGCTGTCAAGCGAGCTTCTGAATGTAAACAAAACAAAATGAAAAAAAAAAAAAAACACCCCATCTGGTGACCGAAGTTTCGGAGCAGTGCTTCACTTCTAATGCCGGTTTGGCCACTAATTCCTGGTATCACTTGATACGAAAGTAGGATTATATGAGCAAACGGTATTACTTAAGATTTATTGTGAACATTATAAACCTTTGATTCAAGTAAACTCAGCATTGAAATCAATTGCAAATAAGAAAATACAAAAGGTATAAGATTCTTGCATCCAAAAGGAACCAAATCCATTTTTTAGAATACGTCGAATTAAAAGCTGTGAATTGTCAATGCATTATCCTTGATCAAATTTATGTTGCTTCATGTGATTTATTTTTGGATTTTGACTCACAACATATAAGAAATAAAAGCACTGGACAAATTTTTCACGTTTGAGACGTTTCTAGAATTAGTCCTAAATTTAAAAAAAATCGGATTTATACCAGATGAAGGTCAGAAAGCTCACATGCATCTAGAAATGATAATTTCTTAAAATTAATTTTAAAGATTCTAATGCCATATATTAACGTATTTCAATATAAATTCGTTTCATATTGAATCACTAAACCTTTTTTTGATATACAATGCTAAGTTTCTTTTGAAATATATGTTTACATAGCTTTCTTTTACGCTAAACATTTTTTCCTAAAACTAAAATATTTAGCTTCAAAATTAATATTTTCTCATAACATCAGAAAAATCATCCAACAAAAAGTCTCTGGCAGACCTGAGACTGCAAACAAGATTACTTTCAATAAATGCCATACATAAAATTAGGATATTATTTTGCATCGTCTGCTTGAATTCTTTAATTAATTTTTCTTAGAACTTGCGCTATTTTAAAGTTTTGTTCTTAAGTCTCTTTCAAGGAAGCATATGGGATTAAAATTTCATAAATTTGTTCTTTTTTGTTTTGTTGGCAAAATATATATCAGAGTTATTCTTAGGCAAAATCTATTAAAGACTACATTGAAAACGTTGATTTAAATAATTTAGTAGTTTTTGACATAGTACAGTGTTATTTAAAACACGAAAGACTTGAAAATGAATGAAAATATAAAAAAAAAAAAAAAAAAAAAAAATCTTCCGTGTACATGACTTCCTTGTACGAAATATTAAATTATACGCATTTTTTTCTTGCATTTCATTTAAACTTATTGGATTGAATTAAATCTACTTCGCCGATAGTGCATAAACCACAATAGAATAAATGTACTCTTTAAAATTCACTATATTTGTTGACTTGACTTGACTTGTGTCGAATGGAAAGAGAGTGACAGCGCACTTTTACTCTGCATCAGATAAAAGAATGTCTGCAACAACAAAAGGATGATAAGAAGAATCGAGATGGTAGAATGGGATATTTCACTTAGACGCCATCATATTTGTTTACCATAGCGAAACTCTGGTGCTAGGTTCACTTAACAGTGTTATATTTCGTTCATATTATAACTCAGAATTCATAAAATGTATATCATTTGAAGAATTATCTAATCGTTGCCACATGATCTATTCAAATACCATAATAAATCTAGAATGATGTATAAAAGAAGTTAAGCAAACAAAACAAAAAAGAAATAGTTTTTCGCGACAAGGCAAAAATACATAAAAACTCAAAATATATATATTAAAAATTACGAAAATCTTAAAACACTTATTTCCTCGAATAAATTTCAGAATGGATTAAGTATTATTTAATTCGCAATAATAAATGAAAGTGTTATCTTCGTTGTTGCGAAGCTTAGTTTCTCTAGATTGGCAACAAATTCACTGTTCTGCTAAGTTTCAAATGTAAACAAACATGGCCGCCATGGTTATCAAAATTTAATCTTAGCCACACTTAAACAACTTTTAAAATGTTGATAATTCTACAAATATTGCATGCAGCTTTACTAAAGGCATAAAAGCGTTAACCGGAAGATAAGAACAACATAATTCAATCATTTTTAAAGCAAAAAATGCACAATTTACAAACATATAAGAGTAAAAAAACTGAGATCACTTAGTCGGGTAACAGAGTGGATATATATATATAAATATATTTATAATGTTTGGTGTGGCCGATTGCAACCAATATACGAGGTGCACATCTACATGTTATAGCAATCCCCTATACAAAATTTCAACGTTCTGAGGCTACTCGTTTTTGTTATGCGAGATACGTACAGACGCCACGAAAAATTCTCTTTAGAATTCATTTTAAAGCAGTTTTATAAATTTTTTGGAGGAAAAGAGTCTTTTATTCTATCCTTACGTACAGATGTCATGCAAAAATATCGTTAAATTGCATTCGATAGCGATCAGAATGGTTATTTTCGTTGAAATATGCTGCCTGAAACTTTTCGCGATTACAATACTTCCTCTTTACTTTGTACAAGGAAGTAAAATTTGAAAGGAAATATGTGAAGTAATTAAAGAAGCTTTGGGGAATATAATAAAAAAATCACAAATGATTCAAATAATCAAAGAAATAGAGTTCCCAAACTTAAAGCAGAATATTATTAATTATGCAAAATACTCGCATTCTTGAATCGAGAAAAGACTAAAATATTGATCCGATATAAGAGGTACAAAAGCTGGATGGGAAGTTAAAAATTTTAAATGACTGCACAAACAGAAAACTTCAGCTTTGATTTGAACGGTCAGGTTTTATAGATGAGAAGAATCAAAGAAGAATTTCGACAACTGAAGCGAGTTTCAGTAGTAGAAAATTGAGGAGTAGATGACATACCAGCTTTAGTGAGAGTAATCGTATTGATGTTATAATGGATGGTGCAGATATATTCATATTTAAAAACTGAATTTGGAATCACGGTACAAAAACTGAATCCGCAGAATGATTCCAAATTCTATCAAAGGAATATCTTAGTATACTATTCGGAATGTACGGTTCTTAATGCTGTTTAACATATCTTCAAATATTCAAATACTGCTCTAGATGTGAGACTTAAACACGATTGAACATGCTTGACAACGAATAGAATACAGATTTTGAAAATAAAATATTTCTTCAAAAGAACGGTTGCAAATAATAGTAGCAAATACTGCAGAAAAATTATGCTTGGAATAATAAAACAAATCTTAATAAATTCATGCCAAAAATGTTAAACCACGTTTCTGAAAATGCTGTTCGTTCAAGATATTTAAAAAATATTAAGATATCTTAAAATTTAAGAAAAATTTTAAACAAATAATATTTATTGTATAGATTAATAAATATTCAATCATTTTTGTGACATGATTTCTTAGCTCAAAAGGGAAAACATTAATTTTTAAGTTTAATATTTTACTTTGCAGGAAAATAGTTAATGTGAAAGGGGCACTTATTCAAAGAAAACCATATTTCACTATTTCAGTTTAATGAATTTAAAATTTTTGTTATGTTTTCGAAAATTAAAAGCGTGCAATAACTTTTGTAAGATACTGTATATTCTTTCACTGAAAATATTACTAAAGAATACTTCCGCTTACAGCACTAGCTGTCAAAGAATATAAAAACTATTCAATTAGTAGTTGGAGTTGGATTCTTCCGATTTCTCCTCAGCGAGATGTTCACGGTCCAGAATTCACCACTGTCATGTGCCATTACGGCTAAAAGTCAGCAAAATTGCACTTTAGTTCGATAGATCGGTCAAAATTCGGCTGAAATTCAAGTCCAAGTTAGAGCTGGATCACGCTTATAAGTTGATTAGATTCCATTCGTTAGAGCTGGAAAGAACAGCACAGCTTGTTCGTGAAATGCTTAATTATGCAGTCAGGAAAAATAAAGTTATTTTCTTAAAATATTGTAGAACATAGTTTTAGTTTCAAAACGCACATATAAATATACTGTTACCATATCGAAAAGTATTACTTGAAACTAATTACAGAATGTGATACACATTTCAGAATAAAGAAAAAAGAAAAACTCCCGGTTCATCGAAAAAATTTAAATTTTAAAAATAAACTGAAAGTTGACAAATGTGTTGGCAAAAGTGTTGGTAAAATACAAAATGTTTTGGTTCCCGTTCAGTAATTACAGCGATAATTATACACAATTCGCCATTTTTACTGGCTCCAAACCAATGAAAAATTGTGCTTCTGTTTTCGAATTGGTATTAAAATAAAAAGCAGATTTAAAGATTTTATTTAAGAATATTAAGGAATTCTTTAGTTGTGAGAAAAATCACTTCAAGAATTAAAGACAAATTCACATTAAAATCGCTAACTAGATTCGGTGAATAGTTAAAGCAGCATAAATTAGAAGTGGACATTATAAGCATTGAATAATTTACTGTAATGATTTGTAACGTTAAGAACATGCATAAAACAAAGTTTCTTCGCATATTTCAAAAGCATGCAACACTTCAGACTATCAGATGCTTAAAAACTTATCCACAAATTTATTACGAAAGGGATGAGGGAGGAAACATTCAAGCGCGCATAAATTCCGGCATAAACAGAGCTTATTTTGTTGGGTAGCCATCGTTGGAACCTGGCAATTAGTGGAGGTAAAAGTCTGCAACGTTTTTGCCCCATAACTCAAATCAAGGCGCATAAACGCACCTTCTCAAAATAAATCCCCCGCCTTTTATTTTGCATAAGGGTGCACCGACCACAACAGGGTTTAAAAATACAACCTAGACAACCCATGATAGTCTTCTTCAGCGAGAGATATGTAAGTTTTTATTTTTATTTTTAATTGTACCCCCTCCTCTCCCTCCTCTCAAAGAGACAAAGCATGATACAGTTTGTGAACAGGCAGATGTTGGGCTCTAAAAATGTAACAGCAGCAGGCACGTTGAACCAAAACGGGGGGGGGAGATATTGTCAAGGGGGAAGGTGAAGGAAAATGACGCCTTATACCGTTGTGTTTGTTCTTCTGCTGTAGTTTTTTTTTTTTTTTTTTACTCTTCCATTTCATTTATTTTTTTGTCTTGAGTTACTTAGAGGTTTTAAAAATGGCTACCAAGGAAGTTTTAACCTGTTTTGTATTCGCAGCATTTTGCTTCTGTATTTGTATTTACGTTTGGATGAGAACTTTTTTACTCCAAGACATAATCTGAATTTTGAAAGCATCATTTCTGGGAGATAAGTGGTTCTATTAAAGACCTAAAAATGGAAGTTTTGTGCATTTTAAAAAACAATCATTATATGAAACAGCTTGTTTCTGTTCAAAGAGAATAATTCGTGAAACTTTCTTCCCCTCGTTCCTTCACCAGAATCAGAATTCTAGAACATGATGTAAATTTTAATTTGATGTTAGCATACTGCAAATGGCTCTAAAGATTATACATTTAAACATTCTTTTGCAAATAAAGAAATTCTTTAAAACCTTTCGCCGAGGTACGCTTGTTCAAATTAAATGGAGATTTGTATTTGTACAAGTAAGGCAAAGCTCATTTTTTATTTATTAACCTATCAACACAGACGTTACTGCTTCTATTGAGCTTTGCTTGCGATGGAAAATACAAGTTGTTACCAGTTAATTTACGGAAAAAATTTGTGTCCAATGTGCGGAAGCAATCCAATGAAACAAATGCATCCATCTCGACTAATTAAGTCTTAAATAAGAACAACGTTTCTACGTGGTGTTAACTCTTGATGAAAGACTGTATACTGATACACTCTTTTAAAATAAAATCTGCAATACATTATAACAAATTCGATAAATTTTTCATCCTAGTTCGGGGCTCCCTAAGCTCCAGACCTTAGGGTAACCTTAGTTCTCTCGGTATAAGTTATTAATGTGATTGGCCCTTACCAATAGCTGCGAAAAAAAGGACGCATAAAGACTTTTATGTATACGTTGTACGCATAGTTTCATATAATTATCGTACAATACTTTTATTATACCTTACTTTAAAAGAAGTTAGGGAGCAGTGTTCCTAAACTTTTTTTCTATGAGCAAAATACCAAATTTCTTACCTGTAAAAGAAAGAAAAAATAATTATTATAACGAAGTTTGATTGAATAAAATAAACAAAATATAAACTTACATCTTGCTGATAAATGAAAAAGGACTACAAGTGTTGATTCATGCATTTTACGCATTCATATGAAATTATTAGTGAAAAAACATATATCTTTCAATAAAACGTAATTTCATGAAAAGGCTTTCATAAGCAAGCAGAATTGCCATTTCCAAATAAATAGAAATAATGCATCAGGTATTAAGGTTTTATATAAACTTAATTCCTTTATTATCGATAACAATACATGAATTGTTTTAATTTTAACTTGGCATAAAACGTAGTAGTAAAAATTGTAATTTACCCATTTTTTTGCCTTTCAGCATTAAAACAATTATTACATTTTCGTAATAATGTTAACACAACGTTATCATGGAATAAATTATGGATCGTAATATGTCAACAAATAAAATACATAATACAAATAAAATGAATATATTAAATTTCTGTTATACCTAAATAAGTGATTTTATAGTAATAATCTGTTGTAATGATAATAATTTATCACAAATAATAAACACATTTCTTGATAATTTAAAAGTTTATTGAATTTTAATAGGCACGCGGTTAGCTTTTAATGCATTTAATAACGGCATAGCTTTTAATACATTAAATTGTGATATAATGTTTAAGTCACTATTTTTTTAAAGCATGTAATTCAATAAATTAGTTTTTTAACCTTTGCATTAAAACTATAATTACTAAAATACTCTTTATATAATATATATATAAGTAAGAAAAATGAAGAATATGTTAAAGATTAAATTAGCAGCGTAAATTAATTTCCCTTCTCTATTCTAAAAATAATAACCCCTCTCTGCACTGCTCCTGAATTTATTACGTATATATATATATATATTAATTTAATTTCCGCTTTCTCTATGACTTTACTCTAAAATCGTATCTAAAACTCGAATAAAATTCGAGATTTTCCTCTAAATTTAAAGATTTCTAGCAAATTTCAGTATTTACATGCTATGGAGATATTTGAGCATAATCATAAACTCTGTTTTTGTTTGTTGTTGTTTTGTCCATGAATGCCATGGAAGAATGGTTGCCAGATGAGAAGCAAAGAGGTTGGACTACTTCCACCTCAGGGTTTGAGGGAGACCACGCCGGGGGGGTGTCCGAGGGTTTCTATCCATCTCCCCTTCCACCAAACCACACGATGAACTCTATTATTACACCACTTATCAGTATAGAAGTAGTAATTAATTCTTAGAATTTGAAAGCCAAATCATTTGAATACTTTCTCTTGAAAGGCTGCCTGCAACTTCTAGAGTTGGTAGTACTGCAGTTCGTGTGACTGATTTATGCTGTCGTAGCGTAACGTCACTTAACGTGTCCCAGACTTCTATAATGATACGCATTTTCAATACTTATATGCTTAAATGCACATTAAAAACAACATTACTAAAAGAAACAATCGGAATCCATCAGAATAAACTTCCCGCTTTTGCCATTCGGCTTGTCAATGACTTTAGCAAGAAGTCAATAAAATTAGCGAATGCCGCCCAGATAGGGGAGTGGTTAGTAAATCTGACTGCCGTACCGAAGCGCCCGGGTTTGAATCCCAGAGAGGAGGTATGGATATAAATTATTTGTCCCTTTATAGGAGTCAGCAGTGACTTTCTATTAGGTGCTTCCATAATAAAATGACCACAGCTTCCGTTCTTAGTGTTGGCCTATGCCTATAATGGTTAGTGCCCGCCATTAAATAGAAAATGTATTGAAATATTAATGAATTGATGAATCTCGGCGAGAAATATCAAGAAACAAGTCAAACGATTACCATTTCGTAAATGCAGCCTATTTAACTTAGCTGCAATCGAGCAATCGAAAATTGTGAGAGAAACTAAATTAAAAATATCTGTTTGACAGCAAGCATTTTCATCACTTATCGACGCTCGGATTTCTCGAGAAAGTAGAACATGGCATGTACTCTTTATTTGAAAAATTATCTCTCAGCGAAAATTATCAAGAAAATGCAAACAAAAGCTCCTCCAGTGAAAATTTGCGAAGTTTGTCGGTTTAATCTTTTGCATGTAAAATGCGATGTCAACGAGATTTAGTTTATTAATTGAAATTAAATTTCAGATATGTGAATATTCTAACTAAGTAAGCTTGTAAAAGTTTTCATTTACTGTTAAAATATGCTTCTAAATGCACGTGAATTTAAAGTTGAATTCTCTAAAGTAAAATAAATCAATTTATGTTGAAGTACGATCGTCTGCACGTTTTAGGATAACGAGTTATTAAAACTAAAACTATACAAGAATGGAATAACATGAATACCGTATTTCCTCGCATTGATTTGATTTTTTTTAAATATAAACTCACATGTATGTGTTTTAATTTTAAATAATCTATATGATTTTTGACATTATTTATGTAGATGTGGCCGATGGATAAAAAAACACAATCGACGCAATTCCAATTTTGCAATTTCTACAGATGGCAACACAAAAATATAAAAAAGTAAGTTCTAAGAAATGTATATTCAATTATCCGAAATCGGCTTCTGCCATTCAGTTCCACTACTGCCATTTTTTGAACCAAAAAATTCTATTGTGCAAACTTTTATGATAAGTTTGATAGGCTTTTGGATAACATTTCAGTTGATGCAAAAAAAAAAAAAAAAAAAAAAAAAAAAAAAAAAAAAAAAACTGAAATGTTTCAGATTTTAAATTACGTCCAAAGGGCCGTTTTTTAACATTTTGTGTGTTACCTTTCTTTATTAAATATCATGTTCCTCGCACTTAAACCATAAGATCCAGTGCAACAGCAATATCGCAAAATAGTTTTAAAACGAGCATATCTTTAGAATTTCCGATACAGAGACTCACGCGCTGGAGATAAAAATGTTTTTTCTGCACAACGTTGCCATTGCTCGCTTTGAAATCCTTGAGTTTGTTAATCAAAATTTCGTCAAAGTTTTAAAAAATAGGAAATCGATCATAAAACAAATTTCAAATTTCAAATTTGGTCTTCCACATGCTCATATTCGTTGGAGGATTACGTTATTCAAAATTCGATGACTATGTACCATTGTTTTATCACAATACGAGAAATATACATACATTTATGCAGATTTTTCATTATTTAATTTCTTCAAATATAATGCAGGACTCTAACATTTTGTGGCAACAGTTTGAAAAGTGAACCGACATTTATGAGTCCGACGCAAAATGCCAAAACGAAACTAAAGTCCTTCGGGATTCAAATCCCTTTGGACTAAAAAAACTGAATTTATTTGAAAAAGAAGAAAAAAAATGAAGTAGAGTTTGCCACGAGATGCGGAACAATTCTGGTCGGAAGAGAGAAGAAAAAAGAAAATGAAAAAGACAAAGTTTGTCTACGAACAGGCCACGTGCTTATTTTTAATTAAATCACTCTTGGTTCTCATGCTAGTAAAACCTAAGCCGACAAGTATCAAGTTTTGATAAATCTTATCGTATTTTGTATGAAAACGTTGCCTCTGTTTTGGCGGAATCTACAGCTGCTCAATTAGTTTCTACGCGTATCGAGTAACCCCAGCGGTCTAATCATGAGGGCAAGGCGGGTTGAAAATGCGGTTTTTGTGGCCCCTGCTCAAGTTGACATTCACGTAAATCTAAAAAGATATATTTTGCGACTCAACTCCATTTACTCCTGTTGAGTAACCCAGCGATTTGCGCTGTTTTATGGCCGCATCTCTCATCTAAATCGTTTGGTGGAATGCACTTGTTGCGATTACGGGATGCCCAGTAAGTAATATCGCTCAATGCTTCATTCCAGAATAGGACATATTTCATTTCCTTTTGCAGACTTTCCATTAAAGAACATTTTAACTCTCGTAGTAAAGAAGGCGTTCTCGCAAGAAGTGTCACATTTCAAAAGGAATAGAGAAATTTATTGATTTTGTAATTGATAATTTAATAATAATGAAAAAAAAAGGTTAATATTTCATTTCTCCTTTTTAGGAGAACTATATCTCATTGGGATTTAATGTAACACGTCTAAATTCACAGGAAGGCGACCATTTCCAGTTTGAGAGATATTAAGCCAGGCAAAGCATTCCAAATCTTCAACTATGAATATAGCTATGGAAGATATAAAACGTTAACTACAGAAACTATATAAGAGCAACTATAGATACAACAGCTATACAACGGTTGTTGATCAAAATTAATGAGCTATAACCAAATATACGATTAGCACGATTCAAATGCTTTTTTGGAATCAACTGTAACATAATAGGTAACAGAAAAGATATAATAATTTAAAAAGAAAAACGAAAATACATTTTCACGTTCAAGCCATAATAACTGCTACTCAGAATATCAGAATAAATCGTAAAGATCTTAACATATATCAATAATGAAACAATAAGTATATATTCGTACCGTGATATTAAGTATCAGAAACAGAAAAAGCACAGTTTTTTCGATATGCAAATGCATGGTATTAAAGAATGAATCGAAGTGCAAGGAACTTAGCACAGTAGTTCAAGCTATTCTAATTTACGTTATTTATATAAAGAGCTGGTACAACATGAGCCAAAATACCTAATAATAGCAAAGGCAAACAGCATCCCATTCGAGTAGAACATGGCCAAGAAGAAACGATCTCGTGTCGGGTCAGGGTCAGATTAGCCTTACATTATTATTCCACGATTTGATAAAGAGCCCTATAAATTTCGAAATTTTATTTAGTTATCTATTTTTGCGAGTGAGTAAAATATGATGTCATTAACGTGTACCACACTAAAAGCGCAATTTAGTTGAATAAAAACTTCTGTTAGAAATAGTTACCAATTGTTAGGGGATTCAGCGGGGAAATACACATTAGCTACGAACTGGAGATGAAAATACACACAAGACTATCCGTTCCTGATTATCTATAAGTTTGGCACTCGACTTCTTGATACTTCTGCATGTGTAAATGTTATTGATGACGCTCAGAATTTGCAACTGTGAGAGTTTTAAATTTTAAGCCATAGTGTGAAACCATTGTCAATAAAAGTCATCACGTGATATTACAAAGATTTCTGCCACGCCCTAATCGATATATCGGTTAGTGTTTCTAGGTGCCATATCACTGAGCTCGGGTTCGAATCCTGCAGAAAACTTGGATATTTACAGCTATCTAGACTCTTTGTGGTATAGGGCACTTAAAATACGATACGAGACGTAAGTGTGTTTGGAAGTCTTCTAGAGTTGTTTGGTGATAGGAGAAGACGAATGGCAGATCTTTGAAACCAGTTCCCCGGGGTCACCATCAAAAGGTTATGCTGTAGCGTATTAAGTGTTCACAACTCATACGAATAATAGATGCAATCGGACGTTGTTCGCCAGAGTAAAATTCTTGTACTTGTTCTGATGTTACTGTTATATGGTATGTTATGTGACTGTGTAGCAAACTCATTACACACGTTGTGGCAGTGAAACATTACTCATTTCAAAATTAGCACAACATATTTATTATTGCCATCAATAAATACAACTGAACAAGATTAGGCCAGTGCTTTGGATTTATAAAACATGCCTCTTTTCTTCAATATAGCGTCTTAGAGTCATTTTCCGTGAAATCAAGGCTACTCAACTTGTAGCTATCGTAATCTATATCCATAATCGATATCGCAAGACTATTTTCTACACTCAACTCTCGACCCAGGAATAAAGCCAGTCAGTCTTCAACGCTCAGGTGATGTAGTAGGTTGTTTTGTTTTCTACTGCTCATATCCCTGTAAATAGTGCTTACTTTAACTAAAGGTTCAAAAAAAATTGTGGAGTCAACTTGTTTATTTATATGACATACACCTCACGAACTCACAAAACATTCATGGCGCTATCGCCCACACAATCCATGGCGCTGCGTCCAGTGTCTAGATTAAAGCTCGCAATCTCCTGATGGATTGCATTTATAAAGCTGTTAAAGACAAGCTCGGTGTGAGTAAAAACTTAAATTTTCAAATACCTCCACTAAAAATGGCTGATATATTTTCATAGAGATTGCAGTTGCGGTTTGATGGCACTGAGTGGCAGTTTTAACTTCCTGTGTCTTACAGACATTTTTATGACGGTATTTCAGTGGCTGTTTTTAATTTCTCGGACTTCATTGCGATATGCATTTTTACAACGATAGTTCACTGCTAACTTGATTTAACCGACTCCTTGGTAACCCTTCATGCTGAAAAAAAAAGTAAGGAAATAAATACACTCCTACCATGTTCCTTTGTGGTATGGTAACCCTTCATGCTGAAAAAAAAAGTAAGGAAATAAATACACTCCTACCATGTTCCTTTGTGGTCTAGACTCTTTGTGGTATAGGGCACTTAAAATACGATACGAGACGTAAGTGTGTTTGGAAGTCTTCTAGAGTTGTTTGGTGATAGGAGAAGACGAATGGCAGATCTTTGAAACCAGTTCCCCGGGGTCACCATCAAAAGGTTATGTTGCTAGTTATGTTGTTGTCAGCATAACTAGCAACAACTAGCAAAAAAGCTTCGAGGTACAGGTGATGGTACACTTGATTTTTTAAAAATTTCTTGTCAGACTTCAAGTATAATGCTGACAACCAATTACTTAGGCTCTGAGGGCATACAGTAACTAAGAACGGCCACTCAAGAATTATTTCATGAGAAACAGTTAGTGAATAAAATAATTTTAACATTCTTTTCTTCGAATGTTTTAACCTCTTCTAGGAAAACTATAACCCACCAAATGTGCAAATTTTGTCGCAACCGCATGTTGTTTTAGGAGCAACCGCGAGCTGTTGCAAGTCATGTATAACTGAATGTTCGTTACGTATGGACTACAAAAGTGTCACACACACCAAAATATAAGTGCATATGCAAGTTTAAATTTTCACTCACACCGTAATTAATATTAACAATCTTAAAAATATAATTCGTCTAAAGATTATGAGTGGATAAATAGACAGGATAGTCAACATTGCATCACAACAAATGCATTTGCTAGACGGAAAAAATATGATGGCAGTCATAAAGGACATTGTAAAGACAGCGTATTGCACAAGTGAGGCCAACATTATGAATACAAGACTCAGGCATGGTTTACCTAACCATGGTCAGTCGTATTTATTGCTTTGTGCAAGAAATATGTTATGCTATTTTGAAAATAGGGTAACATTAAATGCCGCACCCTTTAGTTCTTGATATTTTAGAGAACATTTCCTACTTTGATATTTGTAAGAATTCAAGTTTTGATATTTGCTAGAAGGACCTATTTTGATATTTAAAGTGGATAAAGAGGAACATAAGCTTTGCGTGTAAAAACATGCAAGCTAATTTAATCTATCCGTCGTGTAGGAAGCTGGATGCTGAGAGAAGAGAAACTTATTTGCTAGACATATGGTGTAGCAGTATTCCATATTCGTGACAGAGAAAACAGGTTCTACCATTTAGATGCTATAATAGAGATAACCATGCTTTTTAACATATCCCAGTCATCAATTCCAGTTTAAACCTTTACAGCAAACATGAAAGATTCATAAACTTAAAAATATCCAAGATTTTTATTTACTACCGAGGCAGTAAAAAACGCTTCCACTTCCTGTGACAAATATTTTCATGGTGCATTTTTATCTCGCTTGTCATTGTTTCGTAAAATATTCAAAAACCACTCACGCCATTCAGGATCACACTGTACAGTTCAAAATAGCTTTCCCATCTCTATTAAAAGCCTTAACCTCTCACGCAATTTACAGTAATCGCTTAATTAACCATGCTTTGAGCTATTATTCACTCTAATTCCAGGTTGTTCTATAACTGTGTCACTACACGAATGGTTACATTTTTAATAAAGTTCTGACATAAAGTTCCATTAACATAAAAATTAATTCATTTTACCGTTTATTTTCAATTACGTTTACAATTCATTTCATTCCAAATTTAAGCTTTTTACTGAAAGACAGAAAAGACATGTTTTATTGTTGGCTGCTTTCTTTACAGCTGAGTTATTTTCACAGCTTACCCTTATTTGCATTTATATTAAAAAAAATTGGAAGTTCATTCAGCGCAGAACATAATAGGCTTAAGTACTACGTCAGGTTATAACGTTGCATACTTACGTCAAAAGTAATCGAATCTTAAAAAATACTTCTTTGATGTTTTTCAGCGTAATGGTAATGTTCCGATTTGAATAGAAACTTTCCGGTACCTCTGAATGGCAGCTCGTAAAGTATCAGAATTGTATTCTCACAAAACAGTATCTGTACAATATTTGAACTCGACAGCTTATCAGAAAGTAATTTAAAAATCGATGACAAAAGTTTAACCATGGCGACAAACAGCATGAGCGATCTAATTAAAAGATTATACAAATTAGATACAAATCCCATCAAATAGACATATATATATATATATATATATATATTACTCTGAATATAAATTATATATACTTTTCTCCCATTTTCATTTAGTTTTATGTACAGGGAAAGAGGAAGGAGAAAAATATTAAATCAAAAGGTTTATTCGTTATTTAACCTACTTCCAAACGTTCCTTTTTTACCCCAGTTTTCGACTAATGAAGCTAACAAAAGCTAAGCAAGAAACAGAAACAAAGACTACATTTTTGCATTTCCGAATCTAATTGCGAAGGGGATTTTTTTTCTTACTTTTCTGTCCCCTCAAATTCTACATTCATTTGAGTTCAGAATCCCGAACCCCCTAAAACGTAATTTTGTATCCTTTTACCCTTAGAAAATTTCGCAACATGGGTTTTAGTTGTTGCTTTGTCAACATTGACTTGATTTAATTCACGGCTGGCAAAAGAGGCTGATTGGGACATGCGCAGTGAAAAAGAAATCATGTGTACTTAATGACGTAAAAAGCTTGATCCTGTTAAAAGGAAAATTTAAAGTTATCTAACGAGCTTCTCGGTTATCCCTGATTATATGCATGTACATCACCTCGAAGAAAAGATGGTCGAGAAAGAGGTGTCATTATTTGTGAAGTTTCGATCTTTACGAATTTTTATACATAAAGAATGAAATCTGCATACATTTTAATGATTTAAATCATGAACTTTTGCACAAGTTCGTTGTTACAATATTTCTGTTTAGGCAGGTGTTAGCTTTTTTAATGATATTTTAGTTAGCGGAATGAAATGAAAGGCCTTTTTAAAATGTAAACCTCGTTAAGTTTTATATAACAATTCTCCACAAACATAACGGTTACTTGCTGTTCTTTTATCAATTATTCCGATACAGATATTGGAACCGTAGACGTTACAAGCTTTTGGAAAGAAAAACATGAAATCAAAAGCAACTCGTTGGAAATTGAAGCAAGGAACTTTCAATTTTTAGCGGAATATGCTAACCACTATACCACAAAAACGTGCATGGAGGAATTCGATAAAATTTTTATTCTCCCTTCTCACTAAATTAGTGAGTAGGGACAGGCATCAGCAAAATCAGTCAAATTCAGTTGGAGACTATAATATCACACAAAAACGCTTATTTAAATAATACAAAAGCAGAATCGGCCTTCATAATGATGCTGGTCAACGATGGTCTACACCTGACAGGTGATTACCATTTAACGGCTATTGTACAGTGATATTAAGTAGTAATCTTGAGTATGCTAGTGATCATACTATCACTAACCGATGGATTAACATCATAGAAGCTTTGTAGCAAATTTAATTAGGTTTTCAAATTAAAATGAAATTGAAGCACACCAGTGCCTTTCAAGACTGTTGGCCATTCTCGACAAAAAGCCTGATCTCTGTTTGGTTATTGGTGATTTATAGGCTCCAGTGACCAATGTCAAGCTATCAATGACCATAGGTCACTTGTGGTCAACTCGTATCATTGATATGGGGTAATGAAGTAAATCTAAACAGATTTTTAAAATAAAATTAAACCGAAGGCTACAACTGTTCCCAACAAAACTGTTGGTTACTGTTGACCTATACGTTAGTCACTGGCAACTCATGCATCATGCTCCCAGGTGGTCAATCCCAGTATCACTGGTGTGGGGTACGGCAGCAAATTTAGATAAATTGTGAAATATTAAGAAAACGAAAACCATTGTTGACCGTAACTAAAGATCAGCAGTAACCGCCCAGGCTATTGATTACAGGTAACGTATGGGCTTTTAGTCAGCACTGAAGAACCGTGCAATGTTGTTTCAATGCAAATACTCGAAGCGTCGGACAGTTACTTGGCAGCATAACACAATATAATGCTAGTGTCTAAAATATTGGAAAGTTTCCTGTAAAGACCTTATGATCAAAAGATAAGTTTTTAAATGCACAGCTTTAGTTAAGCACTACAAAATGAAAAAAAAAATCATAATATTCTTAGTAATATATGAAAATAAAATTGGGGGCGCTGATACAAAATCTGTATTCAGATATTAAAAATTATTTCAGAAATAAAAGTGATAATAGGGGTAAAATGCATGTTCAGTGAAATCATTCTTTCATACATTCATATAAAAATTTCTCTTTGACAATTGTGACTCAAAAATCTATGATCACTAGCATACTCAAGATTACTTTTTTAAACCATATATGACAAGAATTTTTTGACAGCTGAAATATTTAATTTTTTGACATTTTTAATATATTCAACTTAAGCAGCATAACTTAAATGCATATCTGTATGTCTATCTATATATACAAAACATGACGAAAAATTTATTGTCAAATTTAATTTTAATTGAAAATAATTGAAAATACACCTTAAATTTTCTGCTTTAAATATAAGTATTATAACAGCCTGCTCTTCCTGCAGTATCGACATTGCTGTAAACTTTTGCCCAATCGCTATCCAGAACTAAAAAAAGAATTTCCAAGCTTATAAACTAGTACTGCAACTAACTAGACTTTCTCTTTTGCTACCTACACTTGCTAGCTAAAGGACGTCTCTTGTTTAGCTGCTTCTATACATAGTTAAAAATGTAGTGCATCATAATCAAAACTGCGAAGGTACAGATTGTCCCCATTATATTGTACCATAGAGTGCTCAAAAAGTAAAACTAATAAAGATATGTTTGTTTTATCATGCTATTTTGTAATTGTTCAAAAGTTCTCGGCATCTTCTATAACGTAATCAATATTTCACTGGTCTTAACATCAATCCACTTGTTACTGCAAAATAATTTGCTTTTTTTATAGTCAGCCACTCATCTAATATCAAATTATCTGCAACAAACTAAATTTTCATTGCCATTTATTTGACAAGGATAGCATCTGTCTCCGAAATACCTACCTAAACGTCAAGCTCATCTGTGAAGAATGAGATCCGTCTTAAAGAGCAGTTTATCTACACAATTCAAATAAGTGTGTGAACGACAAGGAATGAAGTTTTGCTAGGATAACGAATTTTACTTTTCTTCTGCACCCATATAAAACATCGCTCTTGATCTATTCTGTATCTAGAAATGAAATACCAGAAGATACTTGTATTTAAAGCAGAAATTTAAAGATCTTTTGTCAGTTTGTTCAATCAAGTTTAAGGTATATTCTCGCTCCTTTCCGCATGCTTTCGTGGTGTTAATTGGAAGCATGCTCGAGGGAAATGGAGGGGTCCAGTTAGTCCTTGCGAGGGCATTGCACATTTTCCCTCTCATCTGCTTCGAAAAAAAAACGTAATTACTCTACAACTCGCATCCGAACTAAAAAAGGAAAAAAAATGGTGGACGATAATTCATTTGGGGATTGGGTCCCCTGATACCCAGTCGCCCTTGAAAGGAGGATTATATAAGGTATTTTCATATATATATTTTAAATCGTGTTTAATATAATATTAAACACAATTGTATTAAACACGTAGAACTGTATTCTTTAACCGTATTTGTGAAATTTTAGATGAATGTAGTAATCCGGGAGTAATATTTAAGAAATAAAATTAATTTTGAAAATAAAGGTTTCAATTTCTTCACATATTTAAAAAAGTTTCGTCAAACATTCTATAAAAGTAAAATTTTAAAATTGATTCATATATCCGAAAGTGGCATAAAAGTACAAGATATAATAACACTAGGACGAATAAAAGTTTACTCAGCAGACATAACTGGTCGTCTGATTTAGTTGAAATGCCTGTCTTTTATAATATTTATCAGTAGAAATTTAGAAGATTCACGTAATTAATCTTGACTTACGTGAAAAATTACCTATGACAGGCATTAGCTTGGATATGAAACAACCGTAGAGTAATGGGTTAATTATATTAAAGGTACTTAGTTAACTTCGATCACGAAGAAGTAGAAGATACTTTTATGATTATTGACAGTGCATATGGCTTAACTAGAGCCACTTCAGATTTTAAATTAATCAAAATTTTCATTGATGAAAATGATAATTTCTGTTCTGTGGCTATAAGTTTGATAGATTTTAAAGTTATAAAATATAATGACTAGTTACTTAGCATATATATATATATATAGAGTTATTTAGCATGAAATTAAGGATGCTACTCAGACATGCTGTGTGAAAGAACCAGCTTATCTCTCCAGCATGCCGATTCCGCGCTAGATCACAACCTAAAGATGCCCCGTGAAAGGATTCCGGTGTTTATATGACATCAGTGATGATAGCCTTTCCAGGGGTTCCTTCTAAATGTTCTGGTTTGGCAAATATCGATAAGTTATCCAAGACAGAAACTTTCACACATGTGCTGATACGTATGGGACATCAATTGTCTTATCCTTGACTGGGGCCCCTTAAGAAAGTTTTTGATGGTATTTGCCAAGACAGAAATTTTCAAAAAGGTGCTCGGATATATGAAAACACCACCTTTATGATGATTAGTTTTTAACTTGAAAACAGTTATCTGCACAAAGGCTGTAAAGCATTTCCTTCTTTCTGATGACATGCCATTGTAGTGTACCTGGAAGTACGTCCGGCCAGCTATCGGGAGGACCGAAGTTCAAATTCCGGTGAAGGCACTGGTAATTTTTCCCGTGCCCTGTTTCGCAATAAAATACCGAATAATCTGTAGCAGTAGCGGTCAAACGAAAAACAAATCTAGTGGTGGACGACAGTTTTTCCCTAATGGGATTTGGAGATCGGGCGTCTTGTAAGGCATTTTGTTCCACCTAACCGCGCCTTCGTGGTTTAGCTGGAAACACGTTCGGCTAGCAATCGGAAGGTCCAGAGTTCAAATCTCGGCGAAGGCATTGTATATTATTCCCGTCCTCCGCTTGGAAATAAAATGCGTAATGATTTTCATAAGATGCCAGGAACCTTTTGCTGAGGTACTCTTGTGCAAGCATGATTTTGTTTCCCTTACTGGAAGTAGAAAACTGAAACAGATTTTGCCGAAGGAGAAAACTTTTAGATGTAATTATACTCGAGGTACTAAAATCATAAATTAAACACCTTATGTTTGAAGATTTAGTAACACTTGTCAAGAAAAACGAATGATATGCCCGCGAAAGCATAATGCAACATAAAGTAACTGATGTAACAATTCAAAAATTTTGAAAAGGTTTCCCTAATGACATTTCTAATGTCAAAATTAACTGTTACAGCAAAAGCGAACATTACATCGACTGAAATTCGTATTAGAGGAAGACAGTAAGGAGCTGAAATTGTTTTTATAAAACAAGCTACTTTAAAGAATATTCTAATTTGAAGCGATATAAAGATAATATAAAAAATTCAAACTTTTAACAAAAGTTTTAGGATGTCCTTTATTTTCAGACATTGGATTGGGTCGGATTATTTAAATTACGGCAAAGCACACGGAGATTATCTCTTTAAGGGATGCCTTCATAGAGTAATTTTCAGGGAAATTGGCATGTATACAGGGTATTAATCAGGTAATAGACTGGATTATTTGAATAGAGCAAAACACATTTAGACTTGTTTACTGATTGGAAAAAATAATTTCAGTTTCAAGGAACGCAATAAATGGTTTGGTTTGGTTTATTTAATTATGACAAAGCACACTAGGGCTATCTGCCTAAGGGAAGGGATGCCTTCGTGGAGGACTTTCTAAGGGAAACTGGCTCGTATACACGTTACACATGTGGAAAACCACGAAAACGCCCATGCAGCCAGCCGTTCGCGGGATTCGAACCTCGGACCGAACTACCAGTGTTCAGCGACTTTACCGCTCGGCCGCTTGTGGGCTGAACGCAATAAATGACATTGTTATCAAAATAATTGCGACAGCATTAAATATTAGTAATTTATACTACCGGAAAGTGATTTTTCTTGAAATTAAGCTTAAATATTTTTATGCCAGCCTAAAATTTTATGATGTGAAAAAGTTTCCAAATCACATGCTGAGCAAAAAGACAAGCATTTTATAAATTTACTGTATCAGTGATACACGTAAAAATAACAATAAACTCCAGAATCAAGTATGTTTTAAACAGTTTAAACATAGCTGCACAAATACAGAAAAATAAGCGGAAATAATTCAACATAAAACACAATAGATTCTGATGAATGACATTATTTCCAGATGATTTCCTCATCGGATGACTTCAACAGCTACATTTGCGGAAAACACTACAGAAATATCGACTCGTTTTAATTATTAAACTTTATAACAGCATAAAAAATTCCAAAATGTCAAATATGAGCAAACTCAAAATTATACAACCTGACTGCTAAATTACAGCAAGTTCTGTGTCTAAAATTGTGCAACACAATTAAGCGAATGACAGTTGCATACATTTTTAAAGCGAAAAATCTTTACTTCTAAATAATTAAAAATGTGTACGTATGTATGTTCTATTAATACAAACAAACGAATGAAACAGCGGCACCTAGAACCACTAGATTTTGAACATACATAGTCCTCCATTAGAACATGATAATGGAAGCAACGCACTTCAAAACCCGAATTTTCAATATGCTTTTTATTAACTCGAAGGACCATTAGCCCAGAAGCGCTATTAGTCTCAAAACAGAGTTTTGCGTTGAATCACTATAAAAGTCTATATCATTTTTCAAATTGTTGCCACCAAATATTATCGCCCTGTATGATATTTAAAGAAATTAAATATTGAAGAATTTGCATGAATTTATGCAAGTTTTTCGCATTGTGAAAAAACAATCATACCTAGAGATATCAAATTTTGAATAACGTAGTCCAACATCCGAACCTAGAAGCCCGAATTTTGAATTTCGAATTTGTTTCATTGTGTATTTTGTAAAACTATAACGAATTTAAATCAAGCAATGGCGACATTGTACGGGAAAGAACACCTCCAGCGCCCTAGACTGTCTAACGGAAATTCAGAACGATATGCTGTTTTTAAATATTTTACTGTGTATTTCAAATTTTGTAAAACTTTAACGAATTTACGATTAACACACTCAATGATTTCAAAATGAGCAACGGCAACATTGTACGAAAAAAAAATTATCTCCAGCGGCGCAAGGCTGTCTTTTGGAAATTCTAAAGATAAGCTGTTTTTAAATATTTTTAGTCCACAGGATCATTTCCCCTAATGTTGTCGAAACCTGTATGTAAATGAAAGAAACGCCCTTTTGGGCATTTATATAAAGCCTGAAAGCTTTCAGATTTATTTATTTATTTTTTATTTTATGTTTTGTGCGAACTTGAAAGTTTAACTAACTCAGAGATTTGAAAGCAATGTGTTACCACATCGCAAAACACGGTCTTTCAAATTCAATCAACAAATATGACCAACAATACCTTATTAGATTAATTCAAAAGTCTTGACAAATGGGGTCTTTCAGATTTAATAAACAAACTTAGGAAACTGCGTCTTTCAAATTTAATAAACTAATTTGGCAAAACTGTGTATTTCAAATTTAATCAAGAATCATATTAATGTTTCAAAGTTAATGAAAAACTCAGCGATTTAAGAAACATGTTGCCACAGCCAGAAAGAAAATATTATCATCTTTCACGTACCAGTCCTGCTGTCATTCTATAACTATCTCGCACCAGTCTACTGCCATTCTGAAAAGCATCAGAATGGCAGCAGCCTGGTGTGAGATATTTATTTTTTCTTTCAAATTTAGTTTGAATGTTATTGGTTAACCAACTAAGTCTTTACAATTAGTTTTAATTCGGTTCTTTAGGTTTTATTTTTTAAGTTTACAACTTATCAGACCTCTATTTTCGTAACTGTTGGTCACTGACATATACTTCCAGCTAAAAAAAATATTTCAAGTGACGCAAATATTCATTTTTAGAATTATAAAATTTTAAAAAAATGTTTTGTAAAAATTCCGGAAAACTTTTTATGCAGACCTCCGGTCTCTATACTTATGTTTAAGGAACCTTCATATTCATTATAAAAATTAAAATTCAAAATCCTTGATTGCTGGGCAACAAAAGTTGACCAAGAAATTTAATTTTAAATTTAGAGATTACAAAAAGGTTTCTAAATTTATAAATAAAATACATTTGAAAATAAATTTAATTGACTATCTAGATTATTGTAAAAATATTGATCAACATATTTTTTAAGAGGTCTTATTCACCGAGTCGTATGGAACAGGAAACAATGGCAGATTTCAGCATTTAGCTTTGTCATATTGCCAACACATGATATTATTTGCGTGAATTACCGTTTCCAGTTCCTGTTTGCTAGATTATTAGATAATGATACTAAAGTTATAAAATACCATAAGGGTATTTATTAATAACGTATTTTTAGCGTTCTAAAATTTATCAATTACTTCTGAAAAGTCCTTCGGTGTACCTGTTGTAATAAAATTACATATTCAAGAATTTTACACATATTAAATCAGAAATGAATATCTTTGAATGGTATTTAAGGACAGAAATCAACCTCCAGTATTTAATCTATTTATTAATCTACCCCTCAGTGCAAGGTTAAAATTATGTCAGAATTTGCAAATTTTGAAATTAAATATCTCGGTCAATTTTAAGTATATGAGAGTCGAATAATTCGTTCTTTATGTTTCTCAATGAATACAAAAATTGTCTGAAGTATAAATGGAGGCGTATAAAATGCTACTTTTCGCACTTTTTAAAGTTTAAAATGCCAGTACATGATTACTGCTGTCACAAAACAATTCTGTAATGTCCACGACCAACGGTTGCGGAAGTAAAATGCCGGATAATGACTTCTGTGGATACGGTATATATTGAAAGCTGCTAAAATGAGCATGCTGTTAAAATTTGAAACATTGTCATGCTCATCATATATAGTATATAAGAGCTTCTATCCAAGATATTCAAGAATACGGATAAAACACAGTACCATAAAAATAAGACACCTACATTTTAGGTGATAGAAGTAATAGTTGAATGAAAATAGTAGTTTAAAACAGGAGAAAAGAACTTTAAAGCCATTTTAAGATCCCGGAACACACCTCATATAGTAGGAACTTGCGAAATTTACGGCAGCAGGTCCCAAATGGAACCCTTATGCGATTTAAAATTTCTCTCAAAGGCTAAACGTTTATTTCGAAAGCTTCCCATTCGAAACGGAACACATCACATCAACTGGACAACGTTTATCGAAAGCAATAAGGTAAAATTGCAGTCCTCTAAAAAATCAGCAGGGAAAAAGAGTTGATCTTTCTATCGAAGAAACCCAGGAAAAAATAAAACAAATAAAAAGTTCTTCATGCAATACAACAAATGTCATCGAAATAAAGCCATGCTGTTATTCTACCAGCATAGAAGATCGTTTGGAAGAAATTGAACCGGAGCAAACCGGATTGGCAGCGATCGTCTGAACCCGCATTCAGCAAAATGGCGACGGATTAAATATGATCCGTTTTAATCTCCAAATCCTTTTTCTTCTGACAATTTTTTTTCTTTTGTTTAGCTGATTGTGGATTATTTTGATAGCATTTTTACGTTTGTTTCTTGGTTTCGCTTTCGTGATGAGGTGTTTCTCTTTCAAAGGGGAAAAAAAAAAAAAAAAAAAAAAAAAAAAAAACAGATGTACAAGGATTAGGAAATCGAAAGTATTTTTGTTGCAGTTTTGTTCTTTAGCTTCTTGATTTGAGCTTTGGTTTTTATATGAACCAAGTCTGTTACTTGCAGCTGTAAATATTAGAAGAGAAACTTGTGGAAAATTATTTTAAATAAATGACAAGCTTTGATACAATCCTTTTAAGGCATTAAATATTAAAAGTAAATACTCAGAGGCAAAAAATGCTATAAAATTTTTATTTTATCTTCCGCAGAATTTCTTTTCTTTTAAAGATGGACGCGTTGTAGGTTTTAATCTTTTCAAAAACAATAATGAATTAAAGTTAGTATTTATCTAGCGGAGAATTGAGCGTATTACATTTATGTGCTATTTTCTGTTTTTCTTTATGGATATTATAATTATTTCATAAGGGTGCTTTTTGACTTTTGAAACATTTATAAAGTTTTTCTAAATCAACAATACTGCTATTTGGGGATATTTGAATTAACCTGAATGGCTCTCAAAACGCAAACAGGAGAGTTTAAGTTTCAAAACAGCAGTAGCACTAGCAATACCGACTTTTGTAAGACCAATGATAAAACATGAGTCGTTGAACACTGGTAGTTCGGTCTGGGGTTCGAGTCCTGGTGAACAATCTGGCTGAATTAGCATTTTCGTCGCTTTCGCCATGTGTAACGTGGATACGAGCTAGTTTTTCTTAAAAAGACCTCCACGGGACATCCCGCCCTTTCTATGTAGTGCCTAAGGGCGGAGCACGTAATGAGCAAAACATGATAAAGTATCCGGTATTTTCAACATTATATTTTACACATCATACCCCAAGTACTATTCTCAACATAATATTTAAGATATAAAACAAATAAAAATAATTTTGGGAATTTTCTTTTACTCCATCATTTCCTTGTGCTACTTTTTGTTACCTTAAAAATTCTTTAATGTATTATAAAATACGTACATGTTAATAAAACATTTCCATTGAAATTAATTTATAATAAAAGTTAATAATTTCTTTAGACTCAAATAAAAGTTAATAATTTCTTAAGACTCAAATAAAAGCTGGCAACTGGAAACTTGAAGTCATAAGCCGCACATGCACTCAATTTTCAAAACGGGTCGCTGGTGTTTTCTTGTGTTTGACTGATTGCTTTGTTTAATATTTTAGTGATCTGTGAGTAAGATTTCAAAGTTTAAGTCAGATTATAGCTTTTTCGTTGATTAAAGTATAAATTAAAAGTAACTTGAAAACATTCAGCCCCATTTTCAAAATACTTCGCTTATAATACCTATGTTTGACGACGCGTGCTACTTTTCGATTCTTCTCATGCTACTTTAGCTCGAAAACGTCTAAAAATACTGCTTCGGACTTCTGTAATATTGCTGACAGTGGCTGCACGTAAACATTATCTTTACCACACGCCCAAAGAAAAAAACCCACGGAATAGTATGTTGCCACCCACGGGATAGTATGTAGCTATTCGGTAAACGTACTATATTTAATTTTTTCCCAATGTAATCTCTCTGTAACTGATAAACAATCTAAGAGATTTAAAAGCAATAAACACAGTTCTTTATTAATATAAGTTACTAGTTGAGTCATTAGAAACCATTATATGTTTCATATTTTTTTATAATTAATATTTAAAAAGATAAATTTGACAATTTTATAGCTTAAAATACACGTAACTGGTAGTATTTTAAACCTTTGCATTATTTGTACAACTAATATTGGTTGCAGAATAGTCGTTGACAACAAAGTTGCTGAATTTTATAGCACTAGATCTTTGCATTAAATTGGAACTATTAGTAGATACATTGAAATAGTTATATCATTTAAAATAACTTCTCGAGAATCATTAGAATGTCACCGTTTCATTCTAAAAGACAAAATCCTGTTTTTACTTTTCATGTAAACAACATTTTTCAGCACGTAATGAGAAAATATTTTTGTATGAATAAAATTTTTACGTGAGTCATAAAAAAAGAGAATAAAAAGTCTGCTCCGGATGTTCTATACTTCTAATTAATGAATTGTTGGGTTTAACGAGGGCAAAAAGGAACAACAAAAAGAATATTTTATGTCCATGATAACTCAAGGATGTTCGCTCTGTTTACTGTAAGCACACTTTTAATTATTTCCTCGAAATAACGATCAAGTAACCGACCGATGGCAATGAAGTCGACGGCATTCAGTAACTGCGAATTTATTGCTTTATTTATGACGAATAAAAACAATGTAATCTAGTTAAAGTTAAAAAATTTAACGTATTTGATAATAGATTGAAAATATTTTAAGTAAGCTTACATATCGTATTTAAATAAGTATCTTAAGGTATTTAAAATTATAATTAACACTCCAAAATAGTTAATATGCAACAGAGTATGTGCTAAATAATTACGGTACAATCTGGTATTTAATTTATATTACAACATTACATATTACAACAAATATTAAACAAAGAAAATAAAATGATGCACAGATATAATTTACGATTAAAATGATAATTCATCTTGTTATTTATAGTTGAGCGTGTTAGCAACGTGATAATAAATTATTTCTAAATAATGCTGCCAATAAGAATTTTGAGGAATGTTAAAGGACACGACAGCACAAATTACTTTTACGGAGTAAATGTTCAGTGTTATTTTTTAAAACTATTTTTTAATGTTAAAGTTTTATAAATATTTGTGTTTTTTTTTTTTTTTTTGTTTTGTTTTGTTTTCTAATTTAGCTTTTTAAGCATCTTTGATCTGTGTTTGAGTTATAGAAATAACTCAATCAGAACTAGGAAAGAAAACCTTTCTAAGAGGCTCATCTTTCTTATCTAAGAGAAAAGCCTTTTTATAGGTTTAAGCTAAAATATTTGTCGCAAAGTTGACAATTTTTGGAGATTTTTTGCCAAATCTGAAGATATTTTGTTTAGGTTAATTACATTATTAAGCAAAATAGGAACCTTATTTCGGCGTAAATTTTAATGTGTGTGTGAATATGGAAAAGCCTTGAGGGCTATCTGCCTAAGGGGAGGGATGCCTTCGTGGAAGACTTTCCAAGGGAAACTGGCTCGTATACACGTTACACATGGGGAAAACCACGAAAACGCCCATGCAGCCAGCCCGTTCGGGGGATTCGAACCTCGGACCGAACTACCAGTGTTCAGCGACTTTACCGCTCGGCCGCTGGTGGGCGGCGTAGATTTTAAATAAAACTCTTTTGATTTCGAAGACGATCAAGCAGAGATGCATTATCTTCATTCCTCCAGGAAAAAAAAGAAGTATGGGGGGGGGAGAAATCTGAAAAAAATTCAGATTTTAGCATCACATCGTAGGGCATGTTGAAAATGGAGGGAAGAAAGGAAGGAGTGGCCAAATCGGCACTAGAAGTGAAGCACTGCTCCGAAGCTTTGGTCACCAGACGGGGTGTTTTTTCTTTACAATTAGAAGCTCGCTTGACAGTGCTCTGATAGTATTTCGACACACGACAGTTCCATACAAATCGAAAAACGGGACACTTCCGCATAAAAGAAACATTCATAGTGTGATGGATAACAGCAATTTGTATAGTTTAATGACATTTACGCAAAAATCACATCTTGGTTATAAACAGCGATTTTGATTATGAACTTGTTTTATAAAATTCAAAGCTGTTGAACTACTTTAGCAAAAATGTTTTGCTTAAAGAATGAAAAATACCTTACGGTACCTTTAAAATTGTATATATCTTTCGATACCCTTGATAGAGATTCACTACTTTTACTTAATGTTTCAAATGCCAAAATGTTTTAAATAAAATAAATTTTTTTGTAATCCACATACTTTACTGTTGCTCATTTTAAACGCATCATTTATTTTTATATGTCTGAAAAATAATCACTTTGGACTTACACGTTTTATTTAGTTATTATTATTTATTATATTATCAGAGAATTATTAAACTGTGTAAAATCGCTAAAAGAGGTATTGAGTGCTCTGACAAAATATATTTACTAGAAGATTTGAATTTGATGATGAATGTATCCTAAAACGTGTTTTAAATTTGAAACTTGATGGCTAAATGTAAATATAAAATTATGCATGTTAAAATATTTATAATTAGGCACATAGCTTAGGTTAAGTTTTTATTAAATAGAGTAAGGCATGCAAGGGCTATCTGCCTAAAGGAAGAGGTACCATCGTGGAGGAAATTTGAAGAAAAACTACCTACGAGTGGGTATTAAAAATAATGCGTATAATTTTCATTCAAATTATACTTATACATATTTCTTATGTAAAACGTTCGGGTACATGTTAAATTAGTGTGAATTGCTTCACTCGATAAATATAGTGAATGCACAGAAAGTAAAGATTTGCACATGCCTGAAATATGTATGAGTATTTATGCATGTACTTGGAAAACGCATGTATCTGCCTTTAACAAAATATTTAAATATTTATTAAATTATTTTTAAATGTATTTGAAATGAAGAATTTACTTATTCATAAACAACTGTGAAAGTTACTGTGAAGAAATCTAGTTATTAAATGTATCCTCTTACATTTTATAATAACTCAATTACAAGTTTTAAATAATATTAAAAAAATCTTTATTTTATTCTCTTTCAGAAATATTCAGAGAAAGTTAAGTACTATTTAAAACACTTCGCTATTAAAATAAAAGGTGCTCTAATTTGAAATGGACCGAATAGAGCATTAGTTATAAATTGTTAGCTTATAGTTTTTCGATTTGGAGTATGTTTCAAAAGCTAAAAAATCATATCATATTTGAGAAAGTATTTTAGGAAGAAGCTCTATAAATAGAAAAGAAATAATGCATACTTTTAATATTAATAATACAATAAACCTTGATTTTAATTTTTGTTAAATTAAACTGTTCTGACCAAACTTCTGTGAAACTTATAGCATTTAATTCCATTAAGAATGAAATGTTATTTATACTTTTCACATATTTAGGACTCTGAAATATTGTAGGAAAAGATAATATATACATTTAATATGTATATTTACGACGTAATTACAAAATATTTACATCCGATCGTGTCAAAAACCCATTGAACTTAATGGTAAATTACCCATGTTTTGATCACCACGTAGGGATCGCCAGTGCTTCAAAGCAGGGTATGGGGAAAACCGGTTAGGGCCACTCCATCTTACTTCCTACCTCCATGATGTTGAAGTTTTTTTAAACTCTCGTCGTTGAACTTGGAGTTTACCGTGCTGCTCTTGGACTCACTTCTACTAACACAAATTTTTTTTTCCTTTCTTTTTAGCTTTATTATTAAGTATCGGCGCTCTCTTGGCCCTCATGCCACATAAAATTCAACAGTAAAAATCACAAAATTCTTTAAATAGAGTTCTATGTTTAGGATTCTAGACACAGTATTAAATGTTGCCATTAATGTTTTTCAGTCTTTTCTCCGTTCACCATATCCATGCTTTTCTTCGTAAGATGACTTATAATTTTTTTTTTTCTTTTGTTATTATAATTTTTTTTAAAAAGTTTATTTATTAAACCGCATTTTGTTTCCATTTACGCTACATAAAATTCAACAGCAAAATCACAAAATATTTAAAAATGGCCTGTGTTTAGAATTACCGATAGAGTTGCCATACATTTTTTTATGTTTGCGATATTATTTCTTTAATAATAATGTATGACAATAATATTTGGTGACAACATCTTTTGATTTGAAAATATGATTCGGTTAAAAAGTGAGGTCGAGTCTAATGATCAAGTTTGATTTTAAAATATATATGCATGTATATATATTGTTGGGTTTTTTCTAATTCTTCTGACACCACTTGTTACGCTATTTTCTTCTTTCACGTACGTACAGCGTTCATGTTGATTTGGAGTGAATAATGATGACAGCACTTCTTGATGAAATACCGAAACACACTTTATTTGCCAGTACTGTCAGAACAGCTCCAAAACACGTTTTACAGTCGTCGATGAACTCCTATAAACACGTTGACACGATCAGCGACACAGCCTTCAGGTTATCAGGCCATCACGGTGGAGACAGCTTCACTGCAAAGCACCAGAGTAGAGCTCCCGACTCTGCTCGGTCGTTCTCGGAACTCCACGTACTCTCGAGATTCTCCACGCTAGAACTCGCGATGCACTCGACGACACACAGAGCACGGCTCCCGACTTTTCGGTTCAGTCGTTCCCGGAGCTCAACACGCTCTCTCGACGATGCACTAACCGCGATACACTAAAAGACTCTTTGATGCACTCGATGACATACTCGGCACTCGCTGCCCGGCTGTCAACTCGATCGACTCCGCACGGACTGACTAACTCGAGACACACTAATTAACTCGATGCTAACTAACTCTCCGTGTACCAGCAGGGTTTATGTAGCTTTTGGCTGGTGTTCTGGGCTAAACCGAGAACATTCTGGGCTAAACCGGTAGGAATTCGTTCCAGAAGGTTCTCCATCCGTTCATGGTATATCGCCAAATGTGGCAACCCTGCCTTATCTTGCCATTTTATGGCAACCCTAAAACTGCTTTGCGGGAAAGCTATCTCACCGCGCCTGGACATTTCGTAACAATATATATATATATATATATATATATATATGTGTGTGTGTGTGTGTGTATTTATACATTATATAGAGTATATATATAATATAATTTATTTTTAAAAATATTTATTATTATTTATATATATTTTTATTCATAATAGTATAGTTTATTTATTTTATACATATTAATAATATTAAATAAATATGTATATTTACTTATTTTGTTCTTGAAGAAGAGGTACCTGTGTCTGATCACACTTGAAATCCGTAAAGTTTTACTAAAAATCTACGCCAAAGTAAGGAGATTGTGTTGCCAAATTTGAAGCTTTACACTGATATGTTGCTCTTCTTTACCATTCTATAATATTCTGATAACATTAACCGACTTGTTGATCACAATACGATGTACTTTTCATGTTTTTGTATACAAATGGGGGAGGGGGGGACTTCAGATATTTCATGACATATCCGACTGATAACACTAACCGCGATTACACTAAGCAGCGCCTTCTGTAATTACATAAGAAAACAGTTCTAATATTTTGAAGACGTTTTAAAAGTAAAAAAATAATCTCTTCTTACAATCAATTAAAAAAAAAACGGAAAGGAAAGAACTTTTTAAAGCACAAATCCGAAGCAGACGATTGTTTGCAATGAAAAAAAAAGTACTTTAATATAAAAAACGAATTTAAGTCAAAATAAAATCTTTTATAATTTAATAAAAGCGAGCAAACAAAATTTTGAAGAAAGCGTAATTTATTAATGAATAAAAAAAGTTATAAAGTTAACAACAATTACTGTTTAAATATAGAAGCACAGACACACACACACAAAAAGAAACAAAAGCGTACTTAACATTGGAATAAAATAAACAATGTTCAAGCTACGACTTTTAAATGCACATTATATGATCAATTCAAAAATATTGATTTACACTCAGCTTTTATACGACGTTAAAAACCTGGAAAATTTAGCTTGATCACCTTCCACATATGTAAAATTCTTCTTTAAAAAAAGAACTATTTTTATATCTTGTAACGCATAAAAACACCTCTGAATATAGAAAACAAAATGGGAAGTAACGTTCGTTCGCATTTAACATCTCGAAATGATTGTAATGCCTTCCTTCACTTTGAAGTTACCGAAGGTTCCGAAAATGACTTTGAAAGAAAAATTGTATAATGTTTTTAAGAGTATACTTTAATTGCATCCTTTCAGGCTGCTTTGAAGTACGCATTTTAGTACTAATAGAATCTTTTGTTTATAAATAAGAGTTGGTATAATTTTATTGCGGTAAGCTAAAGCAAAGGGTGTCGTTTTGCCACGCCATTTTTAACCACAAGCTGAAACGGCTAAGGACTTAAGGATCATGAATTTTATTCAAATGTTTCGAAAGGTATTTTTACTTTAAATAATTTTCTGTACCCAGTTATCGAGTTTTAGTATCTTCATACGGTCTTATGTGAAAACTTTTGTAAAGTTTATTTATTATTATTTTTTATTTTAGACCTTTTCAATAAATTAGCTCAGGATACACATTAATTCAAACATAGTATGGAGGCATTCGATATATTTTATATCTAGCATGTTCATTCAAGAGCCGCCCAGATGGTAAGAATTGTAAGAATTGGAGGTTCCCTTCAGCCCACCTGGACACGAGTGTCCCCGTAGCTCAAAAGAAGGGGCCTCGTATCTCCAGAAACGAGGGCAGCCAGTAACCCAGCCACCCCCAAACAACAAACAAAAATACTAAATCAAAAATAAGTAAGCACATCTAACCACAAAATTACAGACCAATAAACAAACAAAAAAATCCATAAACACAAATTCACAACATAGAACACCACAGACATCTAAAACCCATATAAATACAAAATTCAATTTTAACGGAAGATTCCTACCAGAGCCTTATTTTCATTCATAAACTTCATAGAATATGATTTAAAAACTTTAAAATTAATGACACTTACATTAAAATCAGTAATGTTAAAAATCTGTCTAATAGAGGCTGTTACCGCCCAGACGGTATAGTGTTTAGGAGAGGAGAGCCGACTGTGATACCAAGAGTCTGGGATAACATTCCGAAGGAGGTATGGTTGTAAAGGTCCGTCGCTTCTTCTATAAATCCCCCCCGAAAAAAAAGATCTTAGTTTTCAAAACTTAAATTTTATTAGTGTAATCTCTTAGTACGTATTTTGACATAAAATCGGACTTTTTCTGAAATGACATGCCATTTTTTCCCATATTTCGATTCTACGACTCAAATTATGCCAGACTATCAAGTTTTGTAAAAAATAGCACGAGTAGTTTTTAAAAAATTAGCTCTCAAAATTTTAGCTCGTCAATGTTCGCACATTTTTTATTACTTATTTTAAAAATTTGTATTTTTAAACATTCGTATAAATTTTTTGAAAACATTTTTGTATTATAACCTAAAAAATTATAACATCTTAAAGTAGATGTATTTTTAAGCGTATCTGTAAAAAAATAGTTTTTTTATTCAAAATTTCCTAAGATATGAGTGAATTTACATTTTGGCGCGTTTTGAAATTTAGCATAATCAATATAAGCGATAATAACGAAAATGTTGTTTACGCACTTTGTTTAAATTATTTGAAGGAATAAAAGGAGGCGTTTTTTCAGCTCATTTACAATGAAAAAAGGAAAGGAAAATAGGTTGCTATAAATTAAGAATTCCGCCAAGTTAATTATTCTTGGCGCAAATTGGAAAAAGGGCGCCAGGATAAATTTTTTAATTTGTCCATAAATTGCTCACCAAAAATTATAAAATTTTATATCTAGACATAATTTGAGCCGTCGAATCGAAATATGGGAAAAAATGTAATGTTTTTTCTGAAAAAAATCCGATTTTGTGTCAAAATACCTATGGTAGAATAATGCTATATGTAAATCTAATATATATATTAAGTGGTGCTTTCGAGATATGAAAAACGAAACTTCGTCAATCGGCAAAGTAGAACGGGAGATAGAGTATTGTCTACCAAACATTTTGTTTTTTTTTTTTTTTTTTTGGCTCAGTGTACATGCTCCACTGCATCAAAAATTAAACTTATTAGTAATGATTGCATGTTAGGACAATATATCAATATGTACTATATTTCTCTCAGTCTTCTTAAATTTTATTCTAATGCTAATCATTTTCAAATAGTAATATACTTTTTAATATTTTGATACTTTCTAATTATATAATTTATGTTAATAAAAGAAATGCAGAAAACAAACGCCAAGCTCTTAATATTAATTTTTTTCTTTGATGATGTTTAGCTGCAAAGACTTAGTTTTAACAATTGGTAACACTATGCAATATTTTTATCTATACAGTGGTCATAAAGAAACGACACAGATATATGAACCACTAGTGACTTGTCGGTTCAGCCAATCGAAATAAAATTTGAGGTGTTATCTGAAGGTATGCGCTCAAGACTGTGATGATTTAAAACAACAGAGCTGTCACGGTTACGGTTACTATGAAAATATTTCAAAAATTTCGAATGGATACACCCACATTTTTTCTGCGCAAATTGATCAGAACACTAAAAAATCATAAATCGCGTTAGAACGATACATGGGTGACGAAAATTCTAGGCGTAAAACAATTGCAAAGAAGAGCCTTGTAAAGGACTAATAAGAATACAAGACAGGAGAGCGGAAAATGTTTTTATTGGAATTGCAAGTTTTCGAAGTGCCCACCTTCGCAGATAACGCATCGGGTGCAAGAGATTGCTGACAACAATGACGAACGTGACATCGCAAGAGGAATCTGTATAGCTTCACGTTTTATGGCATCTCTCAATTCTGACAAATCTCGTGGATTTGATATGTACATCTTAGGTTTCAGATACCCAGCCAGAAATTCATCGAAGTGAGGTTGGGGATCGTGGTGGCTATGAAACTGCAAAGACACAAGAGATGACGACTCCATCTTAAAATGTTGTACACGGAAGAAAAAAAAAAAAAAAAAAAAAAAAAAAAAACGTAATTCCAATACTTTTTCTCTTGTGTTCTCTCTCATTGGTGCTTTGAAATGATCTTTGCAAATGTTTTGCGCTGGCTATTTTTAGTATACATGTTATCACGTTCTGTGTTCCTCCTTACTTGCTTTGGGAACATTAAATGACCTGACTCGGAACAGGGAGCTTACTAAAGCTATGTTCAATAAATGTGGGAAGTAGACAAGATACACAGGAAGGGTATACGAAACCCTTTATTTTTCTCTCTTTACAATGATTTCCGGACTTCAGAATACAAAGCCAACCACTTGTGGTCTGAACGTAAGAATATAAAAATATTAACTAAATTCTAACTAAACTAACTTTGGATTAATAAACAAGTGTCTACTTGAAGATTGGCCGTACATTAACAGAAAGGCCGTATGTAGTACAGAGAACTGTTAACACTACGATACGTTTAAAATTATCAAGAGGATTAAACCTCTGGCCTTGAAGGCAACCAGCAACCGAGTAAAACTGCTATGGCAAGCGGCCTGCTCCTAATCACTCCTTCCTCTCTCTTGCTTGGCAAAAAGCCACAACTTAAGTACTTGGCGTTCGCAAGACAAATTTGCATAAATAAGTTAAAGCTTTTAATTCTGGCCGGAAGTAGAAAATAAGAAGTGATAGTAAAGATTTAAAATAAAATAAACGTTAGTAAAACTTAAGATCCTTACAATGTAACGCTCCAACACCATTCATTGTTTTTCAATGCTCTGATCAGATCGCACAAGAAAAAAAGTGGGTGTTGCCATTCGAGATTTTCAAAATTTTTCGCTGCAATCGCCACTGCGACAGCTCTGTTGCTCTAAATCATTGAAAACTCGAGGGCATACCTTCAAATAACAATATCTGAAATTTCGTTTCGATTGGTTGAGCGGATAGGCTACTAGGGATTCATATATTGGAATTTTTTTATAGCCACCTTATATATATTGATAATATCCTTTTGAGGTGTTAGATAGGAAACTGAAGGATAGAATTTTTTTATTTCTTTTGCAAACGTAAATCACTAAGGTATGAAAGTGGATAATCCTTTTTAGTGACTTTCTCCATGATATGAATGCAAAGTATGAAAACAGCACTTTGAAAGATTAATTTGATTAATTTTCCTTTGTTCTTTGTGTACTTGAATGTTTTCTAGACAATTTAAGCGCATTGAGTAAGGAACGGCAAGAACATTTACGTTATGACTGTAGAATGGCGGAAAAGGCAATAGCGAAGCCAGTGGTACGTTAATACCGAGTATTATTGTTAGGTGCAACAGATGCTGCGTCATGAAATTTGAAAGCAGCACTCAAAAAAACAGGACCCAGCTTCATTGCCAAAAAGGAGAAAAGCACTAAAGCATTTTGTTTAAGTTTAAAAGTATAAACATGCGAGACTTGGTAATGTAAACAGGGCGTTTGAGTTTTAAAGATAGTAAAAAAAAATTGAGAGTTTGCGACCTCAGAAATATTTTTGCGCTGAAACAAACGCCACTTAATGTGATTACTGTTAATGCTATCATTCGGATATTGTTATCAAATTGCTGAAGTTTCGTCCTTCTATATACGAAAACATGGAAAATATATCGCTTATTGTAACCAACAGCTCGGTTAATATGATTAAAATACTATTAATGAAATATAAATAGAACAGATGTTTTTAAATGAAGTCCTCAAACAGGTTTAAAATGCATTAGAAAATTTGCCAAGTAAGAAATTAAGTCGTCAAACACCTTAGTATCGATTTTAGTAACTCATTTAAAATTAGCTAATAAAGAACACTAGTTTGGCTTAGACTGATTCTGGGGAGATCAGGCACAGGTCCTTCTATTTCAAAGCAAAAAATATTGTCTCCAAAATTTTTTTAAGAAAAATCCCTGAAAATATCTAGGCCAAACTATGCTTGCTTTGTTTTGCCTAATTTTGAATTTTACATTAGCGTGGTCTCTTATAATCAGAGAAGCCTCCTAAATATTAACATAACGGATGCAGCATCAGTCAAATAATTTCCACAAACGTTATGATAAATAAACTTTGGCTTTCATAAATAAACTTTGGCATTGAAGACATTATTCATAAATAGTTCATAAACTTTTGCATTTGTCTAATTAAAATGCTGTGAAATTAAGTATTTATATGTTTCTAGTTATTTAATATTAAATTAGTTAAATTAATTGTTATTTTGAAATTTTTTCTCAACTTTTCGTTACTGCTAGTTTTAGAAAACATTTATACAGCTGTAAAAAATAAAATAACTGTGTGTGTTGTTAACATGCTTTATACATATATAAGTAAAATAAAAGTATGTAAAACAAATTTCTGATTTTAATTCGCAATTGATCCTCTTTAATTTTGGAATTTCTCTTTTCCATTTTTATTCTTATTATTATTAGATAAATGCAAATAATTTTATTACTAGCTCGAACGGGCGGCAGCCCAAAAGAGCTATTAGTCTCAAAATGACATTTTATTGCTTTTCACTATAAAAGGCTAATCACATTTTAAATTGTTGACACCAAATATTATCGCTTTGTATCATATTTAAAGAAATTAAATAATAATCTACATGAATGTATGCTTCTCGCAATGTTAAAAAACAACGGTACCCAGAGCCGTCAAATTTTGATTAACGTAATCCTCCATACGAACATGGCCACCTGGAGGCACGAATTTTGAATTTCGAATTTGTTTTATTTATCTATTTCATATTTTGTAAAACTTTTTGATTAAAAAATTTAAAAGGACTTTTTGATTAAGCAACTCAACGCTTTTAAAGCAAGCCATGGCAACACAGAACGGAAAAAAATATTTTTATCTCCAGCGCGTGAGACTGTCTATTGGAAATTTTAAAGATATGCTGTTTTTTAATACTTTGTGATATTACTGTTGAATTGAATTTTATGTGGTTTTAGTGTGAAGAACATGATATAATAAATAAAGGTAACACACAAAACGTTAAAAAAACGCGCCCCTTTAGGCGTAATATTCTCTGAAAGCTCTGAACGCGAAAGCTTTCAGATTTTTTTTTTTTTTTTTTTTGTTGATAAGGTTAAACCTCATCATTCTAACAACTCAAATTCTACCTCATAATGATGGCAACAACTACGCTGTTGCAGGGCAATACTAATATGCCGATTCTACCCGTGCTAAAAAAATGGATATCAGGTATAGTTCAGCATTTGGCGGAATCATAAAACCTCGATGAATGCTTTGTAGTTTACCAGAGAGAAAAAAAAAATGTACAAAAGCTTTCAATAAATGCTATACGTATAATATAGGAAGATAAAAAGATGAAAAGCTAAAAAACGAAAAATAGCCCAAACAATCAATTTAAGACCCATCTCTCGTTAACTGCAAACCCGCTGTAATGTACTAAGACCATTAAAAATAAGCACTCATGCTTGACCAAAATTTGCTTTATTTTTCCTTTTCATAGAAAAACATGTGCTGTATGGAAAAATGTATTTCTAAATTTGAGATCAAAGAAATTCTCATTAGGGCTGCGATTTAATGCAGTCTATTCTAAAAGCTGGACTGGAGCTGGGTACACTAAATCATTATCTGGGTTATTTCAAGTATATTTATTTGGAAAACGCATCCCTCAATGACATACAAAGCCATGGTATAATAAAAATACATTTGCTGTTTTGGGGAAGAATTTTAATTTGGTTTGAGTCTTTCTGAATGGAATGATATGTATATATATATATATATATATATATATATACTCTAACGAATTCTACTCGAATTTTCTCTTAAAATACGCTTGTCTTTAAGAACTTGTAGCAGATGCTCTCAGAAACATGATTCGATGGAAATTCTAAACAGAAGTCAACTTTCAATATTCTGGATTATTTTAAGGAAATGCTGATTCCTTGATTGCAAAAGATAATGGGAGGAACATAAGAGAAGGAGTATTGGGTATCATGTAGCACTTTGAGAAGAAAGGAAGCATGTATTAAAATGCGACCCATATTATTATGATCGTATATATGTACGAAAGAATAAAGAGAATTTATTTATGAGCACACCTTATATATTTCTCAGTGAGTCAGAATTCGTTTCAAAGTTTTCCCGAGACAGAAGTTATAGTCCTTCATAGAAGATATATAATAGAATCCAAGTGTTTAGAACTTCAGTCTAGTAAAATGTTATTTAGAGTTTTTTAAGAAAAGTAACTGACTTATTTCAAAGCCTATCAGAAAAATAAACGCACCAGAAAATAATGCAGCACTTATTTTTTAGGAAAAGAAATGAATAAAACTTTGAACTTCGTTTAAGAATTTTGCTAAACTGGAACAAGAACGTTCCTTAAGACACCCATGACTTCGGGCAGTTAGATACCCCGCAAGCTACATTAAAACGTGACCTATGTTGCTATATTTCAGTGTGCCGCTCTAATAAGTATAGTGGTTAACGTTGCTGGTTATCATGTCTTCGGGTTCGGATCTCGGAGAAGGCTTAGTTGTTTGTAAGCGTATAGCGCTTTTGTTGTATAGGGCTACTTAAAATATACAACGAACCGAAAGTCCTCTCGAGTGGCTTGTTGGCAAAGAAAGAAGAGCAAACGGCCCGTCTAGAGTGACCCAATCGTCGTCCTCTAGAGTGTTCTTCTCTAAAATTGGGTCGGAACTGGTAGAAGTCGTACTGTTTGTTACCTGTACGGTATCCATGAGTCATAGGAACGAGATGCAATTCTGCGCTCGTAGAGACACGATAGAATTCGAGGACTTATTCTGATGTTGCTATCAGACTAGGCAGATACGTCACAACAACGTTTCAATTTAAATTACGTAGCTTACGCGAAGTCAACACTAAAGAGGTCAAAGGCAAGAATAACAGTTCTTAAAATCTTAGTAAATCCCATGTACTTTCACACACATATTCTTCCGAAAGTCCTCTACAGAGATAGATACCTCTTATTAAGTCGACAGCCTTACAGTGTTTTAACCTTAAGCAGTTAACCAGCATAGAATATAATATCGAACTTCATTTTAACGAATCTTCGGATATAATTAATGACCAGGGCTTTTGGTCCCTTCCAGTTTCCTACGCACTTATTGTTATTTTATACTGTTATAATGAACCTCCAAGACTATGAAAATCTGATATAACGAACTGTACTGTATCTTTGATTGAAATTCTTTTGTATCTTTTACATTTCTTCCAGAATTTCAGCAAGCATAAGAGAAAAAAAAAATGCTGACCTTTAAAGTCTTCCACGTTTAAACCATTATGATATATTTTGCATCCACGTTTCTTCCAATAATGAAAACACGTCAACATTACCTTTCTTTAATCTTCATGTTCTCTTTTCTCTGTGTTCTAAATAAAGGCTATAACAGACAAGCACGGCACCCAACTCTAGGAATACGTAAGTACAATAAGCATACCTAAAGCTTCGTTCACATTGTGGTTTGTAAATCATAAGTGTTCTAAGCCGAGCTTTTTACTAGGCAGCTAGACCTTGCTATGTCACAAAAACTGGTTTAAGAATTTTGCCTATATTTCTCACACTTCAAATTTATGCGACTTGGAATAAGATCTGACCAATCACAGCGAAGCAAACACCGGTCGACAGTTTCGATGAATCAGCTACTCATTTACGCATGAGCAACGTTCCCTTCCAAGGCTGGCTATGGCTTAAACCCTGCTAAAAAAGGTGTAAATGGACTTAATAACTTTTAAGCCTTTAACTACAACGTTTTATGATTATGAAGGTTTCCAAATAGAATCCTTCAGAGCCCACGTCTGAATGATTTACTTACACTGGTGAAATAAATTAAGAGAATTTTCATATTTGATCTACGATCTCTAGAACTACTGGACAGATTTTAATAAAATTTGGTGTGAACAAAGGTTGACATAATACAAACAGAATAAACATTCAATAGTTACAATAGACACATATGTTCGTGTGTAACACTCATGGGAGTCTGACGGTTTGAAACAGCGGCTGCAGAAGACACAAAAGAAATGGGTAAATAGGGGTATGGTCCCCTCTTATAGCCATACAATCCTCGCAGCGTGATATGATACTGGAAAAAAGGCCTGTGGCAATTGGTACCACTCATTCAGCAACGCTGTTTTCAGTTCCTGGATGGTTCTCGGAGGGCGTTGCGAGTTGCAATTGCCTTCCCCAGAGCGTAACAGACATGCTCTATAGGGCTGAGGTCTGGTGACTTGGCTGGCAAATCCATCCGGCGAATATCCTCGCTCTCGAGAAATTCGTCGACCAGAAGAGCTCTGTGTGGCCTCGCGTTATCGTCCTGTAAGATGAACTCGAAGCCCCCTGCACCCCGAAAAAGGCGAACATAGGGCTCCAAGACCTCATCCCTATACCTCACACCAGTTACAGAGCCTCTATCAAAGACGTGAAGAGGTGTGCGGCCATACAACATGTTGCCTGCCCAGACCATTACACCGCCACCACCATAATTGTTGATTTCTCGGACATTGGAGTGTAGGTAGCGTAGCGGGTTACTGGCTCTCTCCATATGAAAGTACGGCAAGAATCTGTGTTTAGGCTCAAACGGAACTCGTCGGTGAACAGAACGGTCGCCCATTGCTCCGTACTCCAATCACTATGCTGCCTGCACCATGCTAATCGGACTCTCGTTTCCGTAGACGTAAACGGGACGCAAACAGCCGATCTTCTGGAAAACAACCAACTCTCATTCAATCTTTTGAAAACAGTCACCCTTGTTACAAGGGTTCCTGTGGTTGCATACAGGTCCCGAGAGAGCTGAGAAGCTGTAGCCCCTCTGTTATGCCTCGCTAAAATGGACAAATAGCGATCTTCTCTGGCCGTCGTGGCTTTTGGACGACCTTGCCGAACTTTCTCTCTACGGATCCAGTATTCTGGAACTGTTTGTATAGGTTACACACGACGCTGGGCGTTCAATTAAACTCTCTTCATATCTGCACTTGCGATTGGCCTACCTCTAGCCTCCCCATAATTCGCCACCCCATTCCATCATGTAAACGTTGGTGGTTACTAATTTTTACTGTTATGATGTGAATTTAACGGATTGCTGCAGGATTACTCCAAGAAATTCGCCGACATTTGCTAGCGAACACAATTCATCTTACCCTCCACGCGCTTATAAAGTGTTTCTTTCTGCAATTGGTTCTATGTGGAAACCTTCATAGTTTTTGCTGATGAAAGTTTGTCTTCAAGAATAGGTTATAGAATGAACTGCACTTCCAGTCGCTTGAAAGTTCGTTGTAGCGATGTTCGACTGTGCACCAACTTCCACGACGATGGCAAGTACAACGAAAGGCACAAAAGCAGTGGCAATAATGGTGCTGATATAACTGGTGATCAGTTATATAACTGGTGAGTTAATGGTGAGCTGATATAACTGGTGAGTTAATGGTGACTATTTAAGCTTCTGATGATAAGATGTACTACACAAAACTACTGCATTGGAAATAAAAGGAGAAAAAAGTAATATCTCGCCACTGTCTGAGTTCGGATTTTTCTAATTTCACAATCAACCACCTATATGCTGAGCAGTCTTTTAAAGACAAGCTTGAGAGTTGTTAGCTTCTGTGGCCGATGCAAAAAGGTTAACATAGGTTGGTTTATTTGATTACAGCAAAGCACTCGAGGGCTATCTGCCTAAGGGAAGGGATATGTTCGTGAAAAACTTTCTATGGGACACTGGCTCATATGCACGTTACACATACAGAAAACTACGAAACCGCCCATGCAGCCAGCCCATTCACAAGGTTCGACCCTCGAACCGAAATACCAGCGTTCACCGCTAGGTTATACTTTATCGCTAGGCCGCCTAACCAGTTTAACATAAAAAGGGGAACTATGCTTAAATGCTTCAGAGAAAATAATTTTTTCCATTACGTATTTCTTTATAGGTTTTCAAGATATTTAGAAAACATACCGCTATCTGAAGTACTCTTATAGTTATTTTCCTATTGAAAATAAGTAATAGTGTAGATCAAGCGTTCTCAGCTGAGTCGCTATGAATCCCCTTGGCGCCGATGAGATTTTAAAGGAGGTCTATGATGATCAAAGTGTTGATTGGCAAATATTCAGAGGTAATTGATCATCAAAATCAAGATTCCATTGAGTACAAAAACATATTGTTACGAATTTGGTATTTAAAAAGCTAATGTTAGTTCAATTATAAATTAAATGACTTTATTTCCCGCGCAGTGCAGCGCGTGATGAATATTAAAAGAAAGCTAAGCCGGAAAATTGAAAATACAAGAGCGTGTGCATTAAACATTTAATAAATATCTCTTTTTGATTTCGAGAAAGTACTAGAAAATTCTCGCGCGCGATTTTAAAATCTTATAAAAGGAGGAAAACCTCTCAGTTCGTTGTATACTTAGTTTGTTGTTGTTTAGAAAACTGCTCTTGTTGATTATAGCGAATTCGCGGGTTAGCTTTCTTTAGCAGTTTTGAATTAAGTTCTCTTGAACGTTTGAGTAGTTGAAAGATAACTACTGTGAGATATTGTAATACTGCATGAATATTTTAGGAAATTTAAGCATATTTGTTGTGATAATAATAAATTTTTGTTCATTTTTCATCGAACTTGTGCATTTATTTCGTAACGAACCCGTACGCACGCAACAATATTAATAAAACTGATTTGTTTATTGACGTAAAGCTTTATCATAGATAATTCAAGTTTTATTCAAACAGAGTAAAGTTTGAATTTTCCTGTTCATCTTTTGAATTATCTCACTTGGCTGATGATAACATCAGAACAAATCCTCGAATTTTATCCTGGCGAGAAGCAGAGGATTGTGTCTATCCCTGACATGGGCACCTTATACGTAAACTGCGATTTTGTCCAGTTCCGTTTCAAGCATTAAACCACTCAAGACGGCCTTCGCTTTGCAGAATTGCCTCCATGTCCTAAAGGCATTATAAATTTCTAAATATACAAATCTTCTTCGGTATTCGAACTTGGGTTCACCGAAACAGCAGCCAGCAACACTAATCGTTATATAGATTAGGACGACGTAAATTCTCTTTGTTACAAGTATCAAGGCTGTAACATCAGAATCTCAAAGATGAGTTTCTAAAGTATTTTTTCCCATCCTTACCGCGTACTTCTGTGAGGCAGCTGGAAGGCACCTTCTCAATCGAGAAGTTTGGTGTTTGATTCCCGGTGAAGGTTTGGTACAATTTCTTCCATCTCCTACACCGAAATAAAAGACCTAATGGCTCCTAAAAGTTACAGAATTTTTGTCCAATTTTGGAACGTATTTATTATTACTAAAAGTTAGTTAATAAAAGTAACTCACTAAAAGTTAGTTAATTAAAGTCTTCCTCTTTATTTTGAAACGAAATATCAAATTATGATAAAGTATTCAAACAATGTTCTTGAAAAATAATTTTCATAACAACATTTGCATTGGCTAATAAGGAATAAAATCTCCGAACTGGTTTTCTTTAAGTTTGAATATTCCTGTTGTATAAATAATAGATATCCATAAAACAGAGAAAGAAGAATATTAAATAAAAGTGTGTAAACCAAATAGAGCGGAAAATTACAAAAATATAGCAATAAGAGGAAGAGGGACAATGAAAAATGTGTACTGAGAAGATAAAGTAATTTTACGCTCATAATGAATTGACTCAAATAAAAATTGAAATATTTATGTAATAACTACCTTACACTAATCTGCATTCCCGATGCTTAAAGCTTCCTCATTTCGGAAATCATTATTAGGATACAAATTATTTTGACAAAGGCTGCATCCCTGGTCTTAGAACTATAAACTTTTGGGGGCAAAAATAACCACAATAAACTTCTGCATGCCTCTCATGGAACAGACACAGAAAATCATCTAAGTAAAGATGATTACCACACACCATCATTTCCGGCCTCGCCATTGGAAGAAAAAACTCACTAAAAGTTATGGATCTTCTGAAACGATGGAACACAGACTTTTAGAGCGTACGCTCTCCACTAGGAGGCTCTCCAGTTTTATGATGTCATAAAGACGAATGCTGCCAGATTGAGGTTTACTATTTTAAATCGTTCCTTTCGCACCGGATATGAGGCAATTATTTAATTAATGGCTATCTTGAATCGGGGAAAAGAGGAATTTAAGGGGTGATATATAATTCGAAACGTTGAGAGTTCGGAAAAATACTTTGCCAGATGTACACTCCGTAAATTTTGAAGGGCATTTAGCCAAGCATTTGGCTACAAATCTTTATTCATTGCATCCATTACAGATGGAATGCTCTAAATCGGGTTAAAAGGACAGAGACGGGAAGTAGGATGCATGCATGCTTGCTGGAATTGCCTGATGTGACTTTATTGAGTTTCTGCAGCAATCGAGGTAAGTCTGTGCAGCATTTATGGAAAATGCTATTATTGACATGATACAGCCATTGCAATGACTTTTTGAAATTAGTTTTAAATGACTTTACTATTAGGGCGAAATGATAGCTTAGGAAGAAAGCGAAAGATAGAGTGCCGGCAATATTTTACTGTAATTGAAGAGCATAGATTCCAAGCAATAACAATAATTTATTTCTAGGGGTTTAGGAAGGTAAATCGATGGTGTCGGCTTTATTCAATATATATTAGGAAGAATAATAAGTATAATAAAGGAAATTTCCGAGAACTAGTCTTCAGCAGATAACATTTTGTGAGCCAACACAGAAGCGTAAAAATATACGTGAGGCAAGCTGTGTGTTTACACATCGGCTAAATGAAACATTTTAAGATGAAACATCGGCTAAATGAAAGATTTTTTTTAAACTCGGAGTGTCGAGTTCTACATTGCCTTTTTCAAAATAGAGTCGTTTACATAGAATAGAACCACTTTTACATAGAATTTTCAAAATAGAGTCGTTTACATAGAATATTACATAGAATAGAGTTAGAATTGGGAATATTTTACGAGAAATAAAAATATATGAAATAAACTGTTTTGCCACATCTCATTTTCACTGGGGTCGTTGTGCTTAGAGTTAGAATTGGGAATATTTTACGAGAAATAAAAATATATTAAATAAACTGTTTTGCCACATCTCATTTTCTTTGGGGTCGTTGTGCTTTTCAGATCCGCGAATGTAAGAGAATTTCTTGCCTCGCAAATGTTTTTTTCGGCTTTGAGAATGCCATGAAATTCTGAATTCTCAAGTGCAGAATGTATAGAAGATATTTTAATGCTTTCCCATAGACTTAACACAATGTTCTTAAATGAAGTGTCATGGAAACACGCGAGGAGTATTATCCTGGACAAAGTGCAACTGTTTCTTGAACAAATCCCTTTTTTCCTTCTCATGGCTCCTCAATTCGTTTATAAAACATTTGCATTCTACGCACTAGCTGGCATTGACCATAGAGTAATTAGGTTTTTATCGGAGCAAATAAAATGGAAAATGAGCAGTGCTCTGATTGGAATTCAAACATTAGATTTTCCGATTTTGCTATTAATCGTTGGTAAGATAAGTTATGATAAGTTTTACTAACATGTTTATGATAAGTTCTAAATTGTGATTGCCGGCACTGTTGTAAAGAGCTTCATGAGGGAACTCTGATACAGTTGGGGCAGGGGGGATAAAATAAAACGTTTAGTAACATTCCAGTCGCTTTTTAGTGAACAGGTTTACGAACTTGTAACACATCATTCATCCTTGAACTTGATAATTTGATCGGGATTCGGTTTCGAGGTAACGGGTTAGCTTCATTAGAATTAGTGCAGCATTTCTCCACATTTAACGTAAATCTGAACCAGATTTGTTTAGGTACTGCCCCACCAAAGCCGAGTGGTTAAGACCAACAACCGAGTGGCTGCATGCTGGGCGTTTAACTAAGGTTTGGGCTTACGGGCTGGCTGCATAGTTGGCTTTCCCTATGCGTAACGTGAATAGGTGTCAGGTTTCCTTAGAAAATCTTCCACGAATGCATACCTCTCCCTAGGCAGATAGCTCTCGTGTGTTTTGCCAGTAACCTAACCTAACCTTCAGGAAGTCCTTCACCACGAAGGCAAATACACCACATATGCTTTGGCACATTTAAGTAAAAAAACATACATTTGACAAGCAAAGAATTTTACAATGCTCTTTGTTGTTCATATATACCAATAAATCACAGAGAAACATTTGCACAAAATATTCTCTTCCCTCCCTGGTCTTAATTATCATCCATACATCTTTTACACACTTTTTGTTCCTCGTACATCTCAATATTTTCAGTTGACTTTTCAAAATAAGGTGACATACATATTTAATATAGCACAAAATTCCACCACGGAACATTAAAAACAACGCTTAGATTAATTATTTCAAACCGAGAAAGTATACGTGACGGTCAAGACGCCAAGCCACGTTTTGGCAGTGCTGCTCATTCAATAGCTTCATCATCAAAAGGAGAATGATAGCTCGATTTCTAATGTGTTGCGATTTAATATTTATGCCATAAATTAAAGACATTTTTTTGCTCTCCAACTATGATATACTGGCAACAATATAAAGTTTGATTTCGAAGCTAAATATGGAATGCCGTTTAATATACTTTTAAACCCTCTCACTGCGTACTTTTTTTTTATCAAAATAGGTTCAAAAATTGCGTATTTTTCTATTACATATTTCAAATCTACATATATTTTAGGGTTAAAATATAGAAAAAATTTTTGTAAAAGAGTTTTTTTTCAATATAGAATTAGATCATAGAAAAAGGTTGTCAGAATACTGAAATTGAACAATAATGATATAACAGGAGAATTTTGAAAATTAATATTGGTTAAATTATGATTTATTTTACATAATACTAATACATACTTTAAAACATATATACTAATGAAAATATTTACATATCAATTTTGCACCACTGTCGAACGTTTTCAACAGAAACTGAATTTTCGGATTCATCACTATACGCAGAGGAATGAGAAATTCTCATCAGTTTCGCTATAACTATTTGCAATATACTTGAAATCAGAGTCTAGGTTATATCACTTGCGAAACGTTTCCTGCCAGACATCTTTGAGCTCTGAAAAGCGCGCAAAATGCTACATTACGTATTCTTGTATATATTTGGCAGAAATGTGGACAACTAAAGCCATCTGTTAAAGGAAACCTTGAACGGGGAAAGAATTGGTTGCACAGTTAAAATAGACAGCAAAAATTCATCCCTGCGGAAATCGCGAGTTGCGCAAATTTTGTTACTTTTACGTTGCCTTTGGAAATCGCGGGATGCGCAGTGAGAGAGTTAAGAAAGACTTCAGCTAAAGTAATTATAATGGAAAACAATTTGGAATTCTAATGTGTATACAGTTTTTAAATAACTACGTAAGTATTAACTTGCTGCTGTGAAAAGCAGTACTGGACGTGCATTCAAATAAGAATGCTGTTTCAAGACTTTATTCAGGCGCGTTAATGTGAGAAACAAGAGAATTCCACACGCTCATAAAAATTATAAAACGTAATATTTTTCAATGAATTAAAACATAATTTCACGAAATATAGTATATATAATAAGTGACATGAAGAACAATAAATTGCAGGAATAATTTAACAAACAAATTTATTTAAATTTTTTAGAAGTCAAACAACAAAAATCGGCGTTATATTTGCACATTTTCCAGGACTCGTTTCGATGGTTTAACTACCGTAACATCTTCCTCAGCTCCAAAGTGCAAATGAACGAGATAGGAGATGAACTACACGCATTTTATCTTATTCCATAGTTATCTCACCTCGCTCGACGAGGTTCTCTTACCTCGCTCGTCCGAAACTTGGCAAACTTACAAGTTGCATGGCATTTTGGTGATTCCCCCAATTGCAACAAGAGTAGGAGCCAGTTTTCTTTAGAAAACACACCATGAAAGTATTCCCTCCTTAAAACACGCTGCCGTACCAGAAGCTGAATATTTTAAGCCAAACCGAATGCTCGCAATTTTAACATAGTTCGAATTCGTTCGAATGAATTGGCGAATGAGTGGTTCTTTCCCCCATGTAGCAAGAAACGCGAGCTAGTTTCTTTCAGAAAGTCATTCACAAAGGCATTCTCTTCCTTTGCCCATAACTTTGCTTATCCAAACAAATTAATTTAACCCCTAAAACAGCTAACACTCCCATACGTTGTGATAACACAGTGAACATTTACTTTTCGTAGGAGTTTTTGCTAATAGTAACTTGATAGTAAAAACGGAGGTTTCAGCAGACTGAATTATTAAGCCACCTCGTGGACCTACCTGAAGACGAAATGATTATTAACCTCCAAACCGCACCCGTCGCCTGGCACATTCTCGAGCGCACTCCAACCTAAATGACGACTGCGATGTAGACAGTACGTCAATTAGCAATGGGAATAAGGACCGGTTTCCGACAGCGGTAATAGCTGATCTTACAAGATATGCTGCTCCAAAAGAATCGTATAATCTTTAATTTGTCGCAATCGAACTAAAATATGGGTGATGTGAAGTCAGTGCTAGGCTTTTTTGCCACTCTGTGCAATTAATAGCTTTGTGGCGTCTATATTTTGTCGTTCCATACCTTCATGAATTCGAAAAAGTTCCCTTTCCCTAATTCTGCTGTCTGGTGCAGCCGCACCGGTGGTTGCCACAGTCCAGCCTTTCCTACCATCCATTAGATGATAAACGACAGCTTGGTTTAGCCGACTAGGTACAGTTTTCTTTCTCCAGTCTAACAATTATAAATTCCCGGAGGTGATACCGTTGATTTTTTAAAAATTTCTTGTCAAAGTATCCATGAAATTACAAACACTAACTATTTTGAGTTAGTTTAGCAGATGGGTCCAAAAAAACACAAATGTAATTTAAATACTGACGGCAGATTACGTGGATTTTGCGAGCATCAAGTAACCAAGAACTTCGTAAATTCAAGAATTATTTCGTGACACCCATTCATTGAAGAAAATAATTTTTAACAGTCTTTTCCTCCAATGCTATGACCTCTTCTGAGAAACTTCTGCCCCGCCGAAATGTATATATTTCACTACAGCCGTATGTTTTAGGGGCAACCGTCGAGAGGCAGTTGCAGGTAATGTATTACCCACTTAAGGTATTTCTCAATGTTCGTCACGTCTGGACTTCTAAATCGCCACACATGCCAAAATATGAGCGATCAAACATTTTTGACCCTTTATTTCTTTTCTGTCACCTTTTTTTATTATTTTCCGAATTTTAAAAAAAAAAAAAAAAAAAAAAAAAAAAAAAAAAAAAATGGGGCCGCGAGCGTGTATTTATGCTTTTGGACGTGAGGTACGTATGGGGAGGCAGTCTACGTAGTGGAATAAAATTCGCTGCAATCGTTTCAATGAGTAGGCGGCGGTCAGATCTCTCTCTCACTCCAAGAAGGGGGAGGATTTAGGGAGAGAGAAAAAAGTGAGAGAGCATATAGAGCGATTGAGTTATAGGCTTATCGTGGTTGTCACCTGCAGAGGCTTACGTGTTAGTGATAGGGTTACCACATTTGGCTTTCTGATAGCCTGAATGGGCATCTTGCTATTTAAATGGTCAGAACTTGAGATGAAAAGTAAATTAAATTTACTATACTTTGTGGGTGCAAAAGGAAAATGAACAAAATGATCATAATTTAATGTTAAATGTTACTAGGGAAAAATTGAAAAACGTGACTTAGACAGTAACACAAAGACAATTTTCAATAATATTTTAAATACCAGCCGCATAAAATAATTATTATAAAAAGAAACCTATATATATATGCATATAATAATTATAATGAATTCAGCTACAGAAATTGCATGGTTCCAGCCAGTAATTAATAATGTTTGAAATGAATCTACGTGTATTTCTTTTAAATAAATTAGTTTGTTAATTAATAAGAGAAAAAATTTAAAAGAAAATTGAATAATTTACGCTTTGCTGAAAGACTACACACAAACACATGGAATACAAAAATATTTTAATTGCGGCAGGGGCAACACACTTCTTTTAAATCGCTAACTTTGTTGATTAAATTCAAAAAAACAAATATGTACTGCATTTTGTTGAGTGGCAAAACATTTTTTTCATATCATTGATTTTTTCTGATTAAAATTGAGACAGATATCTTACGCTTTGCCGAATGGGAACACATTGCTTTTAAAAGGCTGAATTTATTAATAGAAATCATTAAATTCGCAAAAATTACGAAATAAATATTAAAAACAAACTGAAATTCAAAACTGTTTAAAATTTGGTGATTCTAAGCAGTTGAACTTTAAGTATATGTATACCTATATGTAAGAACATAAAAATAAACGAAGTTACGAAGCGGTCTGCATTGAAAATTGATTGTGGAAGTCTAACTTGTATTTGACACTGAAAAGGTTACTGATTGTGTGTGTTTTAGTTGCTTCTTACAAGGAAAGCTTTAAAAAGTTGAAGATGATCAAAAGCTATCTTCAATAAATAATGAGCCAATTAAGACTTAACGGTATGGCAGTCATTTCCATTGGAAATGTAGTAGTTAAATACATTAATTTTGCTTAGTATTGTATTGTTAGCTTATGTATTGACAGAATAGTTAAGTCATCAAGAAATGGCAGATTAATAAGTTTTTTAAATATATATCGTTTGTATACCAAATTAAGCTTTTTCCTTAATCTTAAACTTTTTACTTTCTAAATAAATGTTTTTCTAAATAAGATTTTACTTTTTAAATATTAGTGCTGATATTTTGCATAACAATCATTCCAATAAGGCGGGGGGCAGCGAGATTTCCGCTCCATGCCTCGATAGCTGCAGATCTGCTACCAACTCCAGATGCCACGGTTTTTCACAGTGGGCGAGGATTATGCATGCATACTTACACAGTTTAATTCACTTTAGAATAAGTAAAATGCTCATATATTATTTTCACAATCGTTAATTGTTGACCTTTACTTTCAGTTACAAAAATATTTTAAATGAGGCAAAGATCCGTGTTTTGGTATTTCTTTATTTTAGAAAAAAAAAGTTTGCACAAATTTAGGGTTTAGGGGCTTATTTCTAAATTTTGTTAATTCCTATCAGGAAAGTCGAGAATTAGGGGTACGAGCGGTAGATGGAAGGGCCAGTGAAAATAAACAATTAGATCGTGAATAAAGGATCATTTTCGCTTTCTGTGTCCATTCCAGAGAAAGAGAGAGAGAGAGAGAGAATGCTTTCTGTCCCCTTAATAAGAAGAGAATCATAGAGGCCCGCAGTAGTCATGCGTTTTGAAACACGCTTGAAGGCCTGAAAGCCTCCTAAGGAAGATTAAAATTATTTCGCTTTAGGAGGTAAACGGATGCGGCAACTTTGTGAAAAAAAGCTTGACTTAGAGCAAGTTATTGTTTAAATGGTTCTTGGATTGCATCTAAAAAGGGGTAATTAAACTTCTACTCAATTAGAGGTTCTCAGCCGAGGAGGGGGGAAGCGTTACAGTTTTTATTCATCGATTAATTATTTAGTTTTAGTTTATAAATATAAAAACTGCAGTTATTCAAATTTGGTAATTAACAGCATTTTGTACACCTTTTTGTTGCTTAATTTTTAAAACACGTAGAATAATCATCTAAATCTAGAAAAATATATATACATCTATTTATTTTTTGAGTTTTGGAAAGGAGGGAGGAATGATCTTCTAGCAGTGGTGAAAAGGGTGCATGGGGCAGAAAAGGTTGAGAACCCCTATACTAGATTGATTATTTTCTTGAAAGACGTTTTGTCGAGGCATGAAGTTATCTTAGAGAATTCCCAAGGCGAACGAAATGAAAAAATAACTTACTTGCCTTTCTTGAGAAGCTATAGAAAAAATGCGCGATGTCTAATCTTAATTGCTACATGGTTGTAATTGGTTCGGAAAAGGCTGTGGTGGACTGTGATAGACCAATTCAGTTTAAGTAAGGCGCGGTTGCATCTGAAGATGACTTTTTATTAATAATTATGTCGAGAGTTAAATAGCATAGATTTTTGGCGTAAAAAGGGCTTTTTTTGTATTAGTTTTTGACTTACTTTGAGTGGAATGAGGAGTTTAGCGAAAACCAAGGAGAAAAGAGAATGCGGGTGATAACTAGTAGAAAGGTATGCAGTTTTTTAGATGGAGAAAGCACATTTTATTGGAGATACTTGAGAAGGCAGAATGATAAAAGTTGCTGGCCTACACTGAAGACGTGTTTCAGGTTTTCCGACATTTAAGAAATTACTGAGTAATAAATGTTCCTATTCTACACGGAAGAAGTGTTCCAGTTAAGAAAGGGCTGAGAGATAAAGGTCCGGCTCCAACTGTGAATGTGCGATGTTTCGGCTACTGTGTTCCTCTTCCTGAAGTAATGTTCCTGTCTGCCCGCATATTTAGCGTCATGAAGAAAACGATTCCACTCTAGAAACAAGACCTAATTGTATTAAAGACTGTAAGTGAGTGTGTTTGACTCTCAGAATGTTATACTTAAACATTGCGGAAGTCTGTTTTAGATTTCTGATTCCCGAATTGTATTCATGAAATGAATATGTTTGTAGCTATTTTATATGTTACCTGTTTGTCACAGTACATTAATGAAGTTAAGGAATTTATGATATGAACATCGGTTAATTATTTACGATTGAATTTGATTGTGTTAATTATTTGTGGTTGTATTTTGATTATATTCATTTGGAGATAAGATTAAGAATGCTGTGTTTATAATTTTTTTGCACATGATTATTCACCAAATATTTTCTACTCAACTGTCCCTGTACTTATATTATTTTATACACATTTGAAAAAGAAAACGCAAAAAATTGAGTCTAGTACGACAAAAATTAAAGGAGATATTTAATTTCAAAGTTTACAATTTTCGGACATCATTTTCAACTAGCTTACAGTAGTAAGTAAATAAATAAATAAAATTAATTTGAGGTTGATTCCCCCCCTTAAGTGGCATTCAATGATATTCTTTTTGTGATTAATTGTATATAACGATCTTTAATTTATAGTTTTGTTACAACTGTCGTCCAGAAAGAATTTTCACACAAATAAGTTGGAAGTCTTCAAATGTCAATTACTCATAAAATTAATTAAATCGTAATTAAAATCTTAAAACAGTCTGTTTTCCGAGGTGTTGTATCTCGCTCTAAATCGCGCTTAATTTAAACCACGGATATTTAATAAGAAATTACGAAAACATAATACAAATATGGGGATATAAACAAACATTTGAACCAAAGGAAGCTAAATTAATAAACTCTATTTATACCAAGAATACCGATAATACTACTAAATGATTCCATAACACTAAGCATGCGTACACATATATAGAGTTTTAAGACGAGATAAAATTTCATGTACGTGAAAAATGACTAATAGCTTAAATGAATGTTTTATCCCCATACAACTGCTATTTGAAATGCGTTTAACGAGTTTTAATGTTTATGTGACACTGAATTACGACTATCTGGGCACCTAATGAGTTTTTCAATAGAAATAAACAAGCAAACGAAAAAAAAAAAAAAGCATTTAATATGTTTCTGCTAAATGCGCAGCTAATTGCCTTTTCTGGGACGATAATGTATTGTTCGCGCATTTGGAATAATATTTACAATTGTTTTGTACGTTCGTTGTCTTTGTTTTGTTAAAAACTTGAACGGGTAATTAAGCATTTTACATCATTCTACTTTCAGAATTTGGTCGATCGCCAACGAGTATCGTCACAACCTCTGCTAATTTTCACATCATTTACGTCTAATTAAATTATTATTAATAGTCAAATATTATTACTAGCATTAAAAATATTTCTGACAATTATTATGTTATAATAATAATGTACTTATTAGTCGTATTTCTAATTAATTAAAAATTCAAAATTTTTCAATTAATTTGAATTTTTAGAAATTAGAAATCAATAGTGTTATAATTTTCTGCTAATATTTAAATTAACGTTTTGTTATGTACATTAATATTATTTAGTTAGAGGTTAACTATTTAGTTAACTGTTAGGGTGATTGATTTTAGGGTTTAATTGTTTAATAGAATCCGTGATCACATGTTTTGTATAAAAGTGGTTATTTCTTATATAGAACTGTAATTCTTTCAATTCTGAGTCCTATAAAATTAGTTTAAATAGAATGGGAGATAAATGCAAATAGCTCTTAACAAGAATTGGCGAAACCTTTCATTGTCAAGTGCCGATTTTTCACATTTGGCAAATTTTCTGCAATTTGGCGACTTTTTAGAAGATTCTGGAAATTCATTTTCGAAGTCCTTTGACCAATTTTTCCCCAAATCTTCAAGAAGCCCATTCTGCGCCATATAAATATGGATTCGAGACATGAGACGAGTCAATTGTTAATCATCTGTGAAAGTTAGTAGTTCAAAAAAGAGATAGCTGAACAGTGATTTACAGTTTCACTGCATGAATTATTTTGGGAATTGGAGATAGTATTTCTTGTATGTTAAGGCGTATATACTTAATTCCTGCGTTCTCCTAGAGACATTTGGAGCTATTTATTTTTCTGTGTGTCATTATTATTTATAATATATTGAAAATTTTTCCTGCTCATTCGGAGTAATTTTTCAAACAACGAACTCATAGCCTGGAACAGTACTGAAAACAAAATCTATCTAAAGTGACAGACATTTTTTTAACAAAATATTTTCTAGTTCATTTAGTCATGTAATTATAATGACTTCCAGCACTGGCAGACCTATAGTTACTGAGCTCGGGGCGGAAATCTCCCTGGGGCCCGTAATTAGAATGACCACTGTACAAAATGTCAACACAAGTATATAAATAGCATTTATTTGATTAAAATAAATAGATAAAATGATTTGGAGAGCAAAACATTTTAAAAATTACAACTGAGATTTTTGATGATTTAAAAAAATGTTTTTAAATTTTATGTCAATAAAAAAAAATTAAAACTATACTTTCCAGGTTTGACTTCCGAATTTTTCATAGCTTCCTCAAAATTAATGTTTCTAGCTACAGCGTTTTCAATGGAAATGATTGCCAAACTGTTGTTTTCATTGTCTCATTGTAGAGACATTAGGTATTTTTTGGAAGCAGGAAAGATGAAAAATGAGCAATCGCATTCGCCGGGAATCGAACCACGGAACTCTGGAATACCGGCCCAGCGTGCAGGACCACTACACCACGAAGGCACGCTAGAAAGGCCGGAGAAATACCTCATATACTCTCCCTTTTAAAGGGCGACTGGGGTTTTTTTAGGGGACCCATTCGCCAAATCCTGGGTGAGGAGAATCATCCTCCAACACCCTTTTAGTTCGGTCACCACTGTAGAGACGTTAGGTATTTTTTTGGAAGCACGAAAGATCAAAAATGAGCAATCGCCTTCGTCGGGAATCGAACCTCAGACCTCTGAAATACCGACCCAGCGTGCAGAACTACTACACCACGAAGGCACGCTATGAAGGCGGGAGAAATACCTCCTATTATTGTTGATCGAAGATAGCTCCTAATCAACTTATATGCTTTATTTGACTAAAAACATATATGCTTTATTTGATTAAAAGTTTCTTTCGTAAGAAGCCACTGACACATGTCAAAAAATTCCTTTGGTACCAAATATTAAGTTAGGGACTAATTCTTGGAAGTCCATTTCCCCAATAAACTTTAACATTTACAATGCAGGCCAGTTTTCAACTTCACCTTTTTTTTTTATACTTCTACATACAGGCACATATACATAAAAATTTTAGGTTCTTCGTAAGCCCCTTTCTGATCAGGGCTAATTGTGAGTTTCGTCCGACATCAATTATTGCTTGAGAACAAATATTTTATTTTGGAAATAAGTTGCGAAACTTCATCCATTAAAAGTTGACAAGGAAATCGTTGCATGAGTTATGTTAATTATGAGAGCAACGTAGTAGGAGACAGCTTTCTTTGTTTCTGCTTATAAAGAAATATAATTCATACAGGAAAAACGCTGAAGATCTTTACTACTCGATCGCTATTGGGCATCGCAAATTAATGTAATTCGAGCTAATTAACTTGTAACTACTCTTGTTAAAAGTATTAAACCAGTTAAGCTAAGCACGTTTGGATCATTAAATACGGAATGACCGGAAATTGCGGAAATATAACTTAAAATTTTACAAGTACACATTTTTTGGTACTGCAAGCACGGGTACATGCAATACAGATCTGAATACATTTTACTTCCTATAAGTAAATGGTTTAAATAATTTTAATAAAAACATATATGCTTTATTTGACTAAATAACTTATAAACTGGAGCAAAAGGCTCAGTTTCTTTATACCCCCTAAATTAAATTTACTATAGTGTTTGCTTGCGTTAATGTAATTAACAGGTACGATTCCAAAAATGTAATTAATTGTTATATTACTTCACGGGCGTAATTCGTTGATTAATATCAACACATCTTTCATAAATATAATAAGCAGTTTTACATTCCGCATTTTCAAACGTATTCCTCTTCTTTATTTTAATAATTTTATCATCCGAAAATGAAAAGGAGAAAATTTTGTGATAATTCAATTTCCGAAGAACACGTTTACAATAAGCGCTTAACAAATCAAATGCTGTCATGAATAAACTACAGGTAACTATCACAATACCATTTCTTTAAAAGAAACCTATATTCCAATAATAATAATTCAGTAATAATAATAATAACAGTAATAATTCTATAAGGATATATAATAAGATATCTTTGTTTCTACCTCACTGTAAATAATATAATTCTAAAATATAAAATAAATCAATAGAAAATTGAGAATTAGGGCTTTGAAGTGCCCATGTTCGGATGGAGGACTTTGTGCATAAAAAAGTATTAAAAATTTGGAAACTCTAGGTGTCGTTTTTTTTTTCAATAATGCAAAAAATATACATCTAAATATACAGATTGTTAATTATTTAATTTGTTTTTAAACTAATACATAACGATAACATTTGGTGGAAACAAATTAAATGTGATTTGGATACAGAAGGGATACGAATGAAAAGTGTGTGCTAATAACAATATAAATAATACCGTTTATAGTAATAATTTTACCGTCAGAAATTATTGATACCGTCTATATCAATAATTTGACAACAAAAATTTCGTTCCAAATATCATCCTTTCATGTTTCGGTGGGTACAATAAGTTTGCTTAAAATCCCGTGATTTATGAGATATACGTAATTTGCATACAACGTGAAAACTTCTACGTATAACAAAGACCAGAGTTTCTGTTTTGAAACCTAAAAAAAATTATTTTTTGTGTATTTAACATGGAGAAATTAAACTTCAATTTGCATTACATCCTAAATTTCTAGAGTATTTGCTCAATAAATTACTAGCGGAATTACTCGATGACAGTTAAGTCAGATTGAGAGTAATGCATCTAACAACAGAGAACCGCCGTAATCCTTCTCTAATAACGATGCAAAAAATAGAATTCATAGTCATACATTTTTCAGTCTGATGCGATATGGAACGCACATAAAAATTGCGATAGAAAAATAAGCTAATCATAATAAGATATTTCTCCCGCCTTATTGGCATGCCTTCGTAGTGTGGTAGTCTGCACGCTCAGCGCGTAATTGAGAGGTCGTGGTTCTATTCCCGGCGAAGGTGTTTGCTCATTTTCCATCTTTCCTGCTACTAAATAACCTAATGTCTATACAATTATATCAGAACAATGGCACGCAGTTTTTCATGATTTTCGTCTCGCTAATCAAATGGTCGTAAAAGCTTAAGTTCCATCCAATATTTCACCTCTATTCAATTTTAATCGATTAACTGTGGCAAAACATTGATCATAATTGATCAGAAATCAATAACGCAAACACGCAAACAGACATTCTTCTTCATATATATACCGGGTGGCCATAATTAAACTGACAGTGTTCACATTGTTCTGAAACGCGATCTATTTGCGAGAATGACGCCACATTTTGTAGGAAGATTAGACAAGACAGGAGACGAAGGATTCCGTGAAAAAAAATCAGTTTTAAAAGTCCCCGCTAGGGGAATATTTGGCGCTGCGTAATAGAAAATAGAGTGTTAACAAATGGAAATTAATACGGAATAAAATTACCTTTTATTATGCACATTTTCTGATTTAGTTCAAGTGAAATATGGCAACACTTTAAAAAAAGCGTAAAATCTACATAAACACCGTTAAAGTCTCGTGCTCTGCAATATCACGTACGCTGAGCAGAAGTTATTTATTCAAATTTCACGTTACATCCATTCGCACAGTGCCAGCTGCTTGGGTTTTAAAAGGCAATGTGTTACGTTTCGAATCAATCGAATTGAAAGTTTATGTGCAATGTCTCCTTCTTTAGTCGAGCGTGCGTTACTGGTCAAATTCTTTTACCTCAACCAGTGCAAAGCGTCAGCCGCTCTTCGTGCTTTTAGAACGCACAAAAAAATGCGTAAAAGTAGCGGTCCTGTGTCAGTTAATGGGCTAAAAGCAATGGTTGCGAAGTTTGAGAAAAACAGGTTCTCTGCAGGTTCAGTCAGGCAGAGGACGAAAACCTGAACCACAGGATACAATCGAAGCAGTTGCCACGGCGATTGTCGACAGAGGACCAGACAGTATTGCTGCCACCTCTAGCGCTTGTGGAGTAATTCGGAATATGAATATGCTTTACGGTACGGTATGGAAAATCTTACGAAAGATTATCACCTTCTATCCGTACAAGATCAGCCGTGTACAGGAGTTACTGTACCCCGACCATGATAAACGATTGACTTTTGCTCTCACCTTTCTTGCCAGAATGGAGGTGGATGAGGCTTGGCCGTGGAAAATCTTATGGGAAGTGGAGGCCCACTTTTAGCTGAATGGAACTGTGAATACCCAGAACTGCCGAATTTGGGATGACAAACCACCACATGCAGTCACAGCAATTCCCTTACATTCACCAAAGGTAACTGTTTGGTGTGGGTTCACAGCGGAATTTATCCTAGGTTCATTCTTCGATGAGAACATTAGCCCGACGGGACCGGAAACCTGTTATGTTACCGGAGAGAAATATCGCCACATGTTGAACAGCTTTGTCATTTCGGCACTTCAGCAAAGACAATGCCTGGGGAAAATCATTTTCATGCAAGACGGAGCCAATCCACACGTTGCTGTACGGGTGCAACAGATGCTACGATAGAAATTCACAACAGAAAAAGCCATTAGCCGCTACTTTCCAACTGCATGGCCACCTGACCTTACCCCATGCGACTTCTGGCTATGGAGTTACCTTAGCGCAAGGTCTATCAAGGAGTGGTCCAGGACCTGGCTACGTTGAAGGATAACATATCACGGACTGTACGAGAAATTCCTGCAGACATGTTACTTTCTGCTGTTGTGCATACTGTGCACAGAATGCAATATGTGGTCCACAACAACGGCAGCCACATTGAACCTCATTTGAATGCAAAATAAAAGGAAATTTCCGTATTGATTTGCATTTGTTAACACTCTATTTTCTATTACACAGCGCCAAATATTCCCCTAGCGATGACTTTTGGAACTAATTTGTTTTTTTGGAACTAATTTGTTAATACTTCGTCCCCCGTCTTGTTTAATCTTCCTACAAAATGTGGCGTCATTCTCGCAAATAGATCACGCTACAGAACACTGTGAGCACTGTCAGTTTAATTATGGCCACCAGGTATATATAGATTTTGTAAAACTTACAAATTTTTGATTAACAAACTCTACGATTTGAAAGTGAGCAGTACCAACACTTTTCGAAATAAACATTTTTATATCCAACGCGCGACTCTGTTGCCACTCGGAAAAATTAGTGCGAGAAATAGCGCTTTCAGAGTTTTTAATTAATATTTCGGCTGATTAAAGTCGTACGAAGATGGGAATAGCCGAAATGGCTTCCCACGAAATTTTAGAATCCGGAATAATGTATTTAATGTTTGGCAATGCTATTTTTATTTCATCGTAAATCTTAGAAATTTTTTATTAACAAATTCTAGGATTTGAAAGCGAGCAGTGGCAACAACTTTCGAAATAAAGCATATTTTCATCTCAAGCTTGCGAGACTGTTGTCACTCCGAAAAATGAGGGCAAAAATTGTCTGTTTTCCAAGTTTTTAATTAATATATCTGATTTCAGCTTTTGTTGTGGAAAGTTTGGTGACAATAGCTATAGTAGTGACTGAGGACAAACACAGAAACTTCTTTATATGTATATAGAATAACAATACTGCGTTAACATAAGCATTTTAATATGTAAATTCGTTATTTCATGTCTAATAGTTGCTTGAATGTATGCAGAACGTAGATGAAAATGCCAGCAGCCTAAAGATTAAAAGTTGCAAGAAAAATAGCCCCCTCCGGAAAAGAAACGAATCATCATTATAATGGCATGATGTAATTAAAATGGTTATGACGTTAATAGAAAATCCGTACTATTCTGTTGTTGTTATTGTGAACATAAAGTAACGATAATTCTTCCGAAAACTTTATTGCAAACTGTTGGTATTTCATTAAACCCATAAAATTAAATTAAGCAAACATTGTCTCGAGTAACACTTTAAAAGTCAAAAGCTAACGATGCGGACTTCCTAATTTAATTGCAATTGTTGATTCTAATTAAAGATTTCGTGAACGGTTCTTAAAAACACTGTGATTTCATTTGCATATTGATTGTGAGCTTAAAATGAAAAACATCTAAATTGAACTCAAAATGAACAGCAAAAATCGCCGTGGAACACATCTTGTTGCGTGTAAAGTACTCTAAGTGTCTTTAACAAAAGTGTTCCTCGTTTCGAATGACACAAACTGTCTTCTTGTTTCTTACACTGACAATCAGAAAGAGACTTTTCTTTCTCTCTGCAGATACTGTTCTCGTTGTAACTGTATGGGTAAAATAATGCCGTTCTTTTTATTTAAGAAAGATACCTTAATCATTCCTGTTCGTGCCACACAAGACAAAGACGACGATAACACGCAATTCTATTCCTTGGTATCTCAATTATGTGACGACAAAGTGTGAAGAATTCGAAATGGAATGTAGAAACTGTTTTCTTTAGCTGACTGAAATTTTCTCTTCGGCAAGTAAAAATTTTTAAACGGTGTTTACTTATAATAGTTCAGTCTATGAGGTATACACGGGATGTTTACGCATTTTTAGAACGATTTCGGCGACATGTATTCAATGTTTAAAATTTAAAAAGTATTCTTTTAAACATTCGATCGAATAGCCTTTTTACCGGATTATATATCCGCGTCGTGAATTACATGACAGAAGTGCTTTTCGTAAAATTTCCAGGGATACTAACTTCCATTCCTCTTCCACTACTTTCTAAAGTCCATTAATGGTGGCTGCGCTTAGAAAGGGCTCTTTACAAGAGAACATAGTCCATAAGTGAAACGTCAGGGAACTTGACAGAATACACTAAAAATGTAAATATGCAATACCTGTATCAGTCTTCACTTTTTCAAAGAACGCGATGGTACTTTTCGAAGTATGACTTCTTGCTTTGTCTTGATGAAGTTTCACTAGTTAGAAGTCATTGCCGTAAAGAAATGGAATTTCTTCTTGAAATATCGGACTTAAAACTTTCTCTTGATAGTACATTGTGTGATTTCACTTTTATTTTTAATTTCCTATTGTAAAAGAATCCTTCGACAGTCCTAAACTCCTCACTGAAACTTTTTTTGAATTGACGGAACCAGGTTTTTTACATTTTTTCTTTTCGTTTTCAGTATTATATAGAACTTTTTTGTTGCAGTCATTTAGGTGAACCCAAGTTTCACCAAGTCGAGCTGTTTTCCCATTTATTTATCTTCAGCTAAATAGCTTTCATACAGAGTTCTACAAATTGTTCTGTGTTGAGCCACATATCTGGGCAGAAGCTGATGAACCTTTTAACTTGTAAATCTTGGTTTAGTATTTTATTTATTGTTGCTACAGGTGCTTTTAAGCAAAGATAGATGTACTATTTCTGCGTCAGCGGATTTTCGCTTGTTATCAATGACTTTAGGGACATTAGAAACTTTAGGGACATTAGAAAGAGTGCGTACCTTTTTTGGATATTCGTTTGGAACTTTCTTTCGGGATAAAAATAATGATTGACGGTTTCTCCCTTTCCGATAAATAACGTTTCTTATTTTGCACTTAAAAATCTTAATAGTTTGCCTTTTCCATCGGTTTGAAAGAATGGACTAGGAATATTCCTTTTCTGAATGCGCAAGAAATTATCTTTCAATCCACACTAGCCTATGTGCGGCATTTTAAAAGAAGAATAAAGAAGTAGAAGACAACATCTCTCATTCAAATAATAAGCTGGTGAGTGAGTGAGTGCACAGCTATGATGGCTTCCGACCACGGATATGAACCAAAGGGAATTATATACCATCACGACGGGGAAGACTCCAAAGTAACAAGATTAAATATTACATACTAATAACAGTTTCTACAGTTTGTTAACTAAGCTTTATTCTGGTTATCTGCTTTAAATTCTGAACATTTGAAACATAATATTATTAGCGGTTATTTCTGCTTACGCAGTGTCTTGAGATGTTTTTCTATTTTACCAAGGGTTACTCTGTTTTTGAGTGGTTGTTCAAAGGTAAAATTTACCCTCATATTACCTCGTTTATTACATCGGGTGCTAAAAGTTAAGCTAATTTTATCAACAATTTTTGGCAATTGTAGATTTACCAATGTGAATGATTTAAAGTTAGTTAAAACTAGTTTGTTTCGTTACATAATTTGCAAATGGTAGTTCTTTATGTTCAGAGCAGTTGTTCTTTTCTTCGGAGAGGAAGGGAGGCATTGCTATACATGAGTTTTTAAGTATTATCGCAATCACTTTAGTAAAAGTAACCAAATTTTGAAAATATGTCAAACTCTGGCCAACCACGCCCATAATGATTCTTCAGGTAATTATGCTCGTGACAATCCTTCAGTCAAGCAAGACTCCGCGTTCTTCTGAGCTGTTTTTGTTGTATTCCGAGTCCCAACTGTTTGAAATACAAATTGAGATACGTTTTGTATTAAACTTAATTTTAATATATGCACTAGTGGAATTTGCGAGCAGCGAAAGAAACTGCGATTAAGTTTCCTTAGAAGTACAGTTTTTTGCCGTAAAATCGCTGAAGGGAACAGTGTTAAGGTCCATTTGGTTGATAGCCGGTGCGCAAGCTGAGGTTGAGGTTATGTGCGATGCCGAGTCTGGACAATTCTTTGCGAAAAAGATCGCTGTGCACAAGAGAAGAACAGGACAGAAAAATTACACAAATATTTCGCGTAAAATGAGTTTAATTCTTTTAATGTGTCATTATAAATTTTAATAATTCAAATTTATGTTTCATGATATGCTGATAATGTTTACCGACTTATATACTAAATAATGATAGTTGGGGAACCTTACAAAAGTCCTGAAAATCGCCAGCGTACACCCGATAAGTAGATTTTAATTTCTTATCTGTAAACAAATCGTCAAATTGCGCCAATGTGGTTGAGTTAATATTGCAAATACCAATAAATGGTATGTTACGTTTCACAAGTTTCACGCAAAGCGAATAATAAAAAGGATAACACCTTTTATTTAATTTAAAATATTAAAAAAAAAGACGATTTGAAAGGTTTCAGATTTTAAATTACGTCCAAAGGGGCTTTTTTTTTTATCATTTTGTCTGTTGTCTTTATTTATAAATATCACGTTCTTCGCACTTAACCATAAAATTCAGTTCAAGAGCAATATCGCAAAATAGTTTTAAATTGAGCCTATCTTTAGAATTTCCGATACAGAGTCTCGTGCGTTGGAGAGAAAAACTTTTTTTCTGTACAACGTTGCCACTGCTCGCTTTGAAATCCTTAAGTTTGTTAATCAAAAATTCGTTAAAGTTTTATAAAATACGAAATCGATAATAAAACAAATTCCAAATTTCAAATTTGGACTTCCACATGCCCATATTCGCAGTAGGATTATGTCATTCAAAATTTGATGGTTCTATGTACCATTGTTTTATCACAATGCGAGATATATGCATACATTTATGCAGATTTTTCATTATTTAATTTCTTTAAATATAATGCAGGACTCTAACATTTTGGTGGACACAGTTTGAAAAGTGAAACGAACATTTAGAGTGATTCAAAGTAAATTGCAAAACGAAAACAATAGTCCTTCAGGGACAAAGCCCTTTTGGACTAATAAGATTGTAGCATGTAATGGAAAGATGCAAAAATCGTGTGCATACAATGAACAGTTCATTACTACAAATATTTGAAATTGTATGATATGGCCATTATATTTAAAATAGTATTTATTTAAAACCAAATATTTGCAAATAAACTCGATTACTATGGCATACTGATACATTATCATTAAGCTTCTGGTTTGCAATTCTTCATCGTAAGAGGGCATTGGTGCTAAAGCGAATATTCTGTTCCTTTTATGTTATGGAACAGTTCTTGCGTCGTTGCACTTTTGCTGTATTACTCTGATGAGTCTTGTTGATATCTTTCTTTAAAATATTAAAGACGATGTAACAGTCAAATTTGTTCATACCAAATCAAGATCAACATTAATAACCACGGATGTCAAGTCGTCGAACGCAAAGTTGTAATCCAATCGACATCTACGCTGAAATTGATTGAAAAAAAAATTAACTTAAGGAAAGGAAAGAAACTGTTACTATTTACTTCATAACGGATACGTTAGAAACGTGTATTATAAAATTTATTCTAAATGCGACCTAAATTCTTATTTTTATGTCTTCTTATGGATATTATTCAGCAGATTTAAAATGATAAGAAATGCCCTAATTTTCTGGCTAAACATTTTGGTCTGAATATGAACTTCATTCAGTGCGAGAGAAAACTTGAAATTTGACTCTACGTCGTTATGGGGCCACCAATGGCCGAGCGGTCATGTCCCTGAATGTTGGTAGTTGGACCTGAGTTCCATTCCAGGCAAACGGGCTGGCTGCATGGCCTTTTCGCGGTTGTCTCTACGTGCAACTTGAATACGAGCCAATTTCCATTAGAATATCCTCCACAAAGGCATTCCTTCGCTTAGACAGATAGCGCTAGCTTGCGTTGCCATAGTCATGTAAACCAAACGATGTCGCAACAGTTCTACTCAGAATATTGCGATTGCAATAGTAATCATAACCCCAATCTTAGACTGCGCCAAATGGTTCAGAAATTCGTTTAATAAGTTGAATAATGTACTTCACAAAGGAGACATAAATGATACCAAAAAATGGTAAATTAATAGATTAGGAACTTACTTTCCATCTATTCTGATCCCTAGAAGAATATATATATCTCTTATAGGCTAGGTCGTCTACCTTTCTACATTTTCATCCATTTCAGCATTATTATTTTAAAAAATGAAGAAAGTCTATGATTAAAATATGATGGAGAGCTTTCGATTGTCCAGCCATCGGCATGAAATCAAATATTAATGTGAAAGAGATTCACGACATTAAAATAATTTCTTATTCAAAAGATACTTACCTCTTACATTTCTGAAATAAAGGAAGTTAGCGCACATATAATATAAGCGTTTTTTCCGAATCTTTTGTGTAACAGCGAAAGTTTGCATTTTGGATTATTAATAGACTAATTAAGATTTAAATTGCTTTGCTTACTATGGACTCATTTTTTACGGTCCGATAGAACTCCTCCCAGAACTATACAGATTACATGAATATAAAGCACAGAACCAAAGCGCTACAAGAGTTAAAAACAGAAAATACATGTTGCCCACTTGGGCGCCTAGCGCCTGTTGTAGCCTGTTATTTGAATATAAGCACTTCACGGTCTTTTTACTAATTTTTTAAAATCAATTCTGTTAATACTTAATGAGCAACGCCTTCGTAGGGAATCGAACTACGGGCCTCTGGAATACGCGGCCAGCGTGCAGACCACCACACCACGAAGGCATGCCAAGAAGGCGGGAGAAATACCTTATAACCATATCTAACTTTTCCACACATCTATCCATAGATCTACCATTTTTAAACCTTGAAGGTATTATATAACTAATAGTAATGAAGATTATATTACGTGCAGAGATTACTTGATCATACTGACATTTAATCTTCTTAAAATCTTCCAGAAGAATCCCATGGTCCTTTTTCTACGCGATTCCCTAAATTACCGTTCACTTTCAAGATATCTTGCATAATAAAATATTGCTGTTATAGGTCTTAAGAAATTTATTATTAAATTAATTACATCTTTTAGAAAACGCCATTTCAAACACACTTTTGTAATTTTTCTTTTTATCTTTTAAAATCCGAAAGTAAATGTCAACAAACCACATAGATTTCATATAGTTAAGGATAAGAATTTAAATCTGGTGAAAAAATGTTTTCAGGTTTCCTTCACTATAAATATATATATGTATCTAATACTTAAACACCAATTTTTAGTGAGAAACAGATATTTAATTTAAAGTAACTTATATAAATATTCGTCATACTCATAGGCAACACATTCATTGAGATTATTGGAATCCGTGTTGAAAAACGAACAATACATTATTTAGCAATACTTATTACAGTTAAAAAAATCTGAAAGGTTTTAGATTTTAAATTGCATCCAAAGAGGCTTTTTTTTAATTTTGTGTTTTTTGTGTTGTTTTTTAAATTTTAAAATTAAATTAACGTTTATTTATTAAATATCACCTTCCTCTCACTTAAACCATAAAATTCAGTTCAACAGCAGTATCGCAAAATAGTTTTAAAATGAGCATACCCTTTAGAATTTTGGATACAGATACTCGCGTACTGGAGATAAAAAAAATGTTTTTTCTGTACAACGTTGCCACTTTTCGCTTTGAAATCCTTGAGTTTGTTAACCAAAAATTCGTTAAAATTTTACAAAATATGAAATCTATAATAAAACAAAGTCCAAATTTAAAATTTGGGCTTCCACATACCCATATTCGTAGGAGGATTACGTCATTCAAAATTCAATGGCTCTATGTACCGTTGGTTTTATCACAATGCAAGAAATATTCATACATTTATGTATGTATTTTCATTATTTAATTTCTTCAAATATATTGCATGATTCTAACATTTGGTGGCAAGTTTGAAAAGCGAAATGGACATTTGTAGTGAACCAACGCAAAATCGCAAAACAAAAACAATAGTCCTCCAGCGACAAAGCCCCTTCGGACTATATATATATGTAAACATCCTAGATCATATCGATATATACAAGATTAGAATTACGGGGAAAAGATATTTCTACCCCATCTATCTGAAATATACGCCAATACGCCAAGAAATATTTCTCTCTCTTTAGCGAGACAAGTTGTTACGAAGAATCATAAATCATTACAACTATATATGAGATTTCATCTACACAAAAACCTATGAAAACAATTCATGTCTTACAAATACCTACTACGTGCTTAAGAACTTCAGTTTCACTCTTTTGGTTTAGATCTTATGAATATCTAATTTCTGTTTCTTTATGAAACAAATCTGTGGATACGAAAATTCTTTCTAATTCGTCCTAAATATTCAACATCCTTGTAGCGAAACTTTGCCTAAGTTTTCTCGTCTGACACTTCGTTAGAATTTGGCGACTTCCTCTGGTCGCCAAGTCCTCTTGGCAACCCTGCCAAAAAGCACGGAACATTCTCCACGAAGTGTTGTCGCATGAGAGTCGGGACACACACACACGGACATACATTATGCATAGTGGTGGCGGGATGCTCTCTTGAAAGTCAAACGGCAAAGATATGGAATGGAATCACTATTACTAGACTCTCCCTGACACTTCCCAAAGGGTAGAGGACATCAAAGCACAGAGTCGGGTCCCTGAGGATTACTCCTTCTCCTTCTTAAACCGGAAGTTATTCTGCAGCACTTTTCTCGCGGAAGAGGATGGGGGGTAGGAGAGGTTAGCGGAGGTGCACACACTTTAATTCTTTATTCGCCCCGGGTACTGAGAAGGAAAGTTTGGATGTGCTGAGCCCAAATCAAATGGCCGAAATATTAACTTGAAAGGATTGGGAGGTGGCATTTTATCTGTTTAGCCATTTTCTTGCAAAGTTTGCTGCAAACTCGGCGCCATGTAAGTGGTAGACTTCAAAGAGAAAATTTGACGCGATTAAGGGTACGAAGTGTAAATCGTGTTGTTTTCCTTCCCTGCTCGTTCATAGAATCTTTTTTTTTTCATGTGTGTATTCGTTTCAAAAGTATGTTTCTCCCCAAAAGGATAATACAGATATTTTTGGGAAACAAAAACTCCCACCTCATTGTAAAAGCACAGATGTGAGGACGAGAATGCAGATCTTGCAGGACAAAGATTTAAATTTGCTTAAAATGTTGATAAGTTTTGCTACTTATTCGAGGAATGAATTTTTGTAATTCTAATTTGAAAAACAAATCTGTTATAGCAGCTGATATGTTGTTCATTAACACAGCCAAGGCGTTTTGAGTTCATTATCCTCTTTAGCAGAGTTTCATTACAGAATCGTAACTGAAAACAACTATGAAATATTTATTTAACAAGCATAATAGCTTTGCTTAACTTACATAGAATACAAATTAATTAACAATCTTCCCAGAGATTTGAAAATGAAGCGTGAACTGTTGAAAAAGAATTTACATAGACTTATTTGTCAGTCATAAATATCTTCAGGATTACCAATCAGGTAGTTGCAGGAGTACATGACAAGACGGAAAGTAATTTAACTGAAAATAAAAAATAAATAAATAAATAAATAAATAAATAAAAAATAAATAAATAAAAAAAAAACTGAATGACGGATACTCTAGCTCAGGTACAAGGCATTGGTAGGATAATCTCTCGCTAATATATAGCTTGGCGCATGTCCGATTTCCGCTTTCAAGTTTTATTGTGCAAAAGGCCTCCCAACTGGGCTAGTGATTAGCGACTCTAACTACTATACCGAGGGGCCGGTTTCGAATTTTGGAGAAGGCATGGATGTTTCTATATGTATAGCGTCTGTGTGGTATGGGGACACTCTAAATATGCCACGAATCTAGAGTCCTTTTGAGAGGTTGTTCCTAGGGAAATAGGGGTAGGAGACCCTCAGACCCACCCACCCGGGGTTTCTTCCCAAAAACTGGGATGGAACTGAGCAAAATCGTTCTGTCACTACGTGGTGCCCAAGGCTCTTGCCAAACAGACGTTATCTTGTACTCCTTGCCGCGATAAATTTCGTGGGTTTGTTCTGATCTCAGGCCAGCAAGATTAGTCAAAACAACATATCAAGCAAAAGTGACACTAATTTATTCTAACAGGATCCACTAACTCTAGACCTACACTGTTTCACCAGTATTTATTATACTGCTGCTTTGATGCTTAAATAATGTACTTACTATGACGTATAAAATAGGCCTTACTCATTCTATATGATATAAAAACGGTAGGTATGTTTGGATCAAACTGTTCAAAATTTTGTGAAGTTTTTAATTGCACTAAAGCATTTGTTTCTGGGTCCTTTTATCAGTTCTAGCTCAACCCAGCATAAAATATGCAGATTGAGCAAACATTTAAGAGAATACAGTAAGCATCAAGTAATAGTGCACAGTAAATAGCGTATACTGGAACCCTGCGACCCGCAATTTAGCTTTGCTTTTGGTCCAATGTCAGTAGACAGGCAAAGTTTTTAGGCTTTTTGTCAACACTGACGTTACTTACTCAGTGAAGTGGGAGAAACGAAGATGCAAAGAGAGTATTTGCTTTCGAGCAGATTAGGAGTCAGTGACGTCACACAAAAGCAAACTTTGTAACCTTGCTTTTGCCATAGAGATGAATCAGGAAACGGAGATAGAAATTTCTGTATATATGATTTTAAATGTAGGATAAAATGCATTAGGCATATATGTAAAATAATTTGTTTGATCAAATGTAGCCAAGAAATCGGTAAGTTTGATTTAAAATACCGCAGGCTGAGTCCAAATATTGAAAAGCAGTTATGGAGTCCATTTATGTATAGTTCTACTTATTAGCATACTAAATCAGATTTTAGCCATGAAACGTTTTGATTGAATTACTAGAAGAATCTATATAAAACTGGTTTAGTTACCGATCATTTCTTTTGTGTTACTTGAAACGGTAGTTTTTTTTCGAGTAATTAATAATGCAAAGGAATTGGCATAACGTAGATTAATTTGCTAGACTTACTCATGTTACGCAGGTTCTTGCTTGCTATTAATTGCTTTTGCATTTACTTCTTCCGCGAGTCCTTTTGTTGCACTTTTTACCAAGTTTTAAGTACATGTTTGGGCGATAAATCGCCAAAAGTGTCAAGCCCTCCGAGTCGGTAGAAATAGACTGCAGATCTAACATACTCATCAGAACAAAAGAACTTTTCTATACCAGATAAATTGTTGGTAAGTTAATTTTACGTATTTGGGGAGAACTTTTGAGGAATAAATTTAAAGGTGAATTAACGCAACAGCGATTTCTTAAAAACAAATAGACGAAAGGGTCAATTTATTTTCTTTAGTGTTTGTGAATCTCTTAGTATCACATAGTGTGATTAAGATACCTTAATTAATATACTGAAGAATTCATTGAACTGCGACCAAATGTGTTTCTAATTATTTTAAGCTAGCAAGCGGAGATAAAGAAAGGAAAATTGAGAGGCAGATGCAAAACAAAAGCCAAGAAAGGGTAAATGAAAATGGAGAAATAGAATGAAGAAAGGGATTTGCCAAAGAAGACAGGCCACGAAAAGGAGAGAGGCACCAGTGGTGCTTTGCAGCAGGAATAGCTCGAAGCTGAGAAAAGAAGGCATCATCAAAAGAAATAGATTTCATTTGTTGGTCTACGATGTAATTAGATTGCAGCGTTATAGCGAATCTAATTACATCGAGACTTACTGCTCATAGTGGCTTCTGAACAATGAAGGGTATCTATATTCAAATCAGGCTTGAAATTTCCCCTTCCTGAATGGAATCAAAGCGTGTTTAAACAGGATCAAGGAAATTTAAAATGTGTATTTTTTATTCAATTATCCTACAGAAAAAGTTTTGTATTTCTTTTCAATTGCTTAATAATAAATAAAAAATAAGTCTTATAAAATAAGTCTTTTACGCTTACTGAAAGTTTACAAGCAATTTTTATTCTTGATTCCTTTCTCTCCTTGGTATGGAATACCTTAAAATATTTTCATAACAGGCTTAAAATTCATTTTTTAAATTAGATTTGGTTTTAGTTTTGTGAAAGTTCTCCATGCTTTCTCTAAATGTCTAATTAGATTAGCGCCTTTTTTCTTAAAATATATAACCTCTGAAAAATGCATATGAGGCTATCTGCCTAAAGGTGATGATACTTTCGTAGAGGATTTACTAATGGAAACTAGTTCGTATTGACATTACATGCAGCTTGGAAACTCCCATGCAACCAGCTTATTTGTCGGAATTAAAATTCACATCGATCTAGTTCTTTTTGCTCGGCCATTGGAGACCGGGTTCATATTTTGGTTTTAAGAAATTAATAAGATAATGTAGTTCTTCCGACTAAGTTAATTTAGATCATACGACACTTTTAACAAAATTATACAAAATTAAATTTTTTTACACCTGTGTTAAGGAAGTTCCTTTAAAATTATTCCTTACCCTATAGAAAAATCTCTTTCTGTCGCAGTCTTTTTAATTCAGCTGGGTAGCGTGAAGAATGTGAATTGAAACAATAGTTAAAATTGCAAGAAATATTCCGTTTTTATTCGACGAAAGAAATTATTCAGACGGAAAAAAAGATTCTGAGAGAAGAAAGAATTCAGAAGGAAAAATTGATGAGATCATAATAAAACTGAATTTTGTAAAGTATTTCAAATTAAGGAATTTGTGCTTCTCTGAGGTAAAAGGTTTCTTTTACAAATTTCAAATACTTAAAAAACTTTCAGGCTTAACAGTAAGCTCGTGTTCCTTCAGAAATACCTAAAGAACAGCTACACACTTAATGTGCTTAGTTTATTTTAAAATGATTCAATTATTCATACTTTAAATACACTTTTTAGATTTTGATTAATTCTTCTACACAAGATATTTTTCTTAGTGATATTTCACTTCTTGCTGCCCATATAAAAATTTAGGTTTCACGATAGCTCTAAAATATTTCAAGTGACCAAAAAGCATATCTCTCAAACTCTCTCTTATTTATATTCTTTCTAAAACCGTAGTCATTAAATTTTCGACAAACCGTTTAGGGACTATTAATCCTCCAGCTTTGGTCACAGTAACCAGTGTACTGGTTAACTCTACGGCTGCTTTACTGGTGGGCTCGGAGTTAAATCTCGAAAAAGGCTTGAATATTTGTAAGTAAACATAATGAGGTAATTGAAAACTTTATTCTTAAAAAAGTATAGTAACACTGTATGTATAATTAATTTGAAGTAAAATTATATAGAAACATTTGAAAAAAAATGCATAAAACTGAGAGCAATTTATATTAAATACGCACTATACAGTTTTAAGTAATTCTATTTTATATTTTTTGTAATAAATACCTTTTTATTTATGATATTTCACACAAATAAAATTATTTTTACAATAACTATTTATCAAAAATTTGTTCAAGTTTTATAAAATATGAAATGGATAATAAAACAAATTCCAAAATTCAAATTTTGGCTTCCAGATGCCTATATTTACAGTAGGATTACGTCATTCAAAATTTGATAGCTCTAGGTACCGTTGTTTTATCACAATGCCAGAAACATACATACATTTATGCAAATTCTTCATTATTTAATTTCCTTAAATATAATGCAGGGATCTAATACTTGGTGGCGACAATTTGGAAAGTGAGCCTACTTTTATTGTGAACTGATGCAAAATGCCAAAACGAAATTAATAGCCTTTATGGGCAAATTGCTCCTTTGGGCTTAAAAAAAATCCCCTCCGCCTTTTTTTCATTTCAAAAAGATTTTATTCATATCAAACATTTGTATTTTTTTTTACAAGAAACACAATTATTTTCCTAAACATACGTGTAGGGACTGGAGAAGCGTGTAAAAACTTAGATTTAGTGATTTTTATAAAGTTGATGCCTTTTAACTTTAAAATGCAAACACACGAATCTTTGTGTCATTTAAAACATGTTTTGTAATTGGAAGTATATGTCTACGACCAACGACTGTGAAAATAAATGCTGGGTACTGACTACTGTGAACACGGTGTATATAAATCTATATAAAGGGGTGTGTGTTAACACATAACAGTATCATGAATTATTCCAAAAGAGTGTATCCGGTTTTCCCATAAGACTGAATTTGAATTTCAGAAGCTCTTAGCAAGTAAATATATATGCGAAGGAAATACATACCCGTGTATTTTTAGTTTTCTAATAGAGATTACTTCTACTTGGTTGTTTAATAGAGGGAATAGAGAAAAGGCGTGGAATTTGTTACAGAATCTCATATAAATTTCTTGAGCTACTTTATCTTTTCCTTTTGCTTGTGAAAACACATTTTTCTTTATTTTATATGGCATTTTCTTTACAGTCTGTGCTCTCATGTTATGCATCTTTACCTATGTTAATTGAAATTTCCCAATAAAGAAAATCACATAATATTTCTGAAATTGTTTACAGGGAGTAGAAATCTACTGAAATCAGGTAAGAAATAAAAGTTTCAAGTCTGGTAATTTGTGCACCAACATCTTGCAAAATGTCTTAACTAAACAAAATATATTGGAAATCAATCTCATCTGAATATGCTTTCAACATCATAAAAAAAACCTCTGAGGTATCTTTCTACCATTATATGTATATGTTGCTCACTAGACACTGCAAGACATTTTTATTTATTTATTTGTTTATCATTTTTTTCCTTAGTACATAAGGAAAACTTTTAGCAATTCAAATTAACTCATTTTGTCATACCATGCTAAAACATTTCGGCATTTTAATGTTTTTTATTTGTGATTTTAAACTAAATTTTTCAGTTTTTCTAGCAAGAAAAATAATTTATGTATAATTTGTTTGGTCATTTTTGTATAGTATTAGAAATATTAAATTTGTTTTCGGTCTATTTTTTAAAGAATTTAAAGAATTTTAAAGAATAGAGAAAGAATGACCTTGCCCAGTTTTTGCCTTGTAGAGTCATTAGGTTACCTTGAAGCAGGTGACATGAAAATTGAGCAATGCCCTCGCCGGGAATGGCGAGCATGGACCTCTCACATACGCGTTCAGTGTACTATCGTTACACCACAACGTCATGCTGGAAGGGCCTTATATACTCCCCCACCTTTTTTAAAGGGCGACTCGGGATCAGGGGTTCCAATCGCCAAATCTTGGTGGTGACAAACTACTGTCGCCACCAAGATTTGGCGATTGAAGATTTGGTGACAAATTACTGCCACCAAGATTTGGTGACAAACTACTGTCGCCCACCTTTTAGTTCGAGCGCCTCTGTAGAATTATTAGGATTTTGTTGAAGCCGGAGACATGAAAAATGAGCAGTGCCCTCGCCGAAACTCGATCCTGGACCTCTCGAATATGCGCCGAGAGTACTACCGTTACACAGCAAAGGCATGCTGGAAAGAGGGAGAAAATACCTCATAAATATTTTCCTTAAATTAGGCAACGAAAAGATCGTAATCAATTGAATAATTAGCAAATTCATTAGATTTGAAAATTTCTCAAATACTTCTGGTCTGACCGAGTACAATTTCTGAAAGAGAACAGGCATAAAGAAATTTTACCTTTACAATTTAGGGAATAGTTATATACAATCAAAGCCACCCCGATCTCCGCTATTTATAATTGTATAACACCAGTGCGCCATGACAGCACTAAAAATGCTGGCGAGCCGAAAGTCCTTTCGAGAGGCTATGCGGTAGGAAAAGCGGGTTAGGAGACCCTCGGATCGTTCCCAGTACTGTTCTTCATTACAATTGGGACCGAACTGTTCAGTTAGTACTGTGGAAATTTACCTATGCAACCAATGGTGAAATTCTTTAATATTAATTATTCTACAATAAATAGGTAGACTTATAGTAATAGTTACTTTTTCTGTATTGTTCAACTGTAGACAGATAAATATATTTGGATACAAGTCAACGACGCTTGTAACTTTTATTTTTGTCATATATTTTACATCATATTGGGAAGGAAACTCTAAGTATACATAGCTGAATCGGATAAAATAAAAAATTAAATTATATTTCGGATAAAAACTGAAGAAATATTTTCAATTTACACAGTGAAGTATGGTTTCAAAATTACTTCTCGCATTTAATAAATTTAATATGTACATAAAATGCGTATTCTAATTTATTTTTTGTGTTTCATTGCTTGTTACAAGCAAGCTATATAATTGCATTCTAAAGGAAAAATATGTATTTGTAAGGAATTTTCTCTTGGCTTACGGTGAGCCTTCGTGGTGCAATTGGAAGCATGTCCAGCTAGGAGTCGGGTGATTCCGAGCTCGAATACTGGCAAAGGCCATCGCTGATTTTTCATATTTCTTGTTCCAAAATACGGTTAAATATCAATGATTCTCTCATTTTGAAATGGAAGCAATGACATATTAGAGACTCATTTTTATATGTTATGATGTTTAACTTTAATAAAAAAAAATGTCGTTTACAACTATCACTTTTATAGAAATTCTAATTTTTACTGGCCTTTTATTTCTCAGTCACTTAAGTATAAAAAATTTGATGCGGACACCACATCATTCCAATATACGGCCTATTAAATTATACACATTTTTTGCTGCAACTGATTTAAACTTATTTCCTGGAATTATTTTAATTTACTTTATTCCTCAAGACCAGTCGAAAATGTCATAAAAAATTGCAAATTTTTAAATTAAATATCCCGGTCCCTTTTTGCCGTAAGGGTGTCAAACTTCTTATGATTTTAACGTTTCATAACGTGTATAAAACTTTCCCAGATATAGTATAGGAATCGGGTAATAGCATTAAAAGTTTAATTTCGTTACTTGTCGAAAGTTAATTTTTTTCAATAGGTCATTGCCAAAACATGAATAATTTCGTCATTTAAAACACTTTTGTAGTTGAAAGCGTATGACTACTGTTGTATATAACTACGACTAATGCTTGTGGAAATAAAGGCTGATTAGGACTTTTAAGAGGGATAAGAGGTTGGGTATATATGATGCTTTAAGTTTATATATATAAACTAAATGTAAAGTTAAAATTAAATTGGAGTCAATGCGAGGCAATTCCTTGGCAATATTAATAATTGCAACCGTATTTAAGAGGTTTAACACAATATCTAAACATATCAAAATTAAAATAAGAAGTCATTAGTAGAACGAACTCGAAAAATAAAAATACGCAAAAGAAAAATATAAAAATTAGTCTCCTTTTACTGAAACTTGAATTCAAAACTCATCACGGGAAAATGAATTAAAGTTTCATAAAAGTCGATTAATATGTTTCGAAAACATGCTTTGTTCTCCTGGTTCATTTGTGATCAAAAATCGAAGATTTTTAGCCTATTATTATGTTTATATATATATATATATATATAAGTGTGTGTGTGTGTGTACATTTGCTGCTGCGAATTACAAAAGAAAAAAAAAAAAAAAAAAAAAAAAAAAAAAAAAAAAAAAAGAAGATGAGCACAACTAGAAGTTATAGCAGTTCAGTCCTATAAACAAAATTTCATTTACGGCTAATCGTTTTTGAGTTATACGAGATACATATGTACGTACGTAGGTAGTACATAAAAACGTCACTCAGAAAGTCATAGTTGAAACCACTTTAAATTCATTTTGCAATTCATTTTGAAAAACTGTCCTTTATTCTGTCAGCACGTAGAGAGGCCATGCCCTCCCCTTCAAAAAAATCCTCCAAATGGATTCCGGAATAGTCAAAATGGATATTTTCTTTGAAATATGATAGATGAAATTTAAATTACTTATAAGGAATTAAAAAGTTCTGCTTCTGCAGCATTTAGAATATTTTTATGAGAAGCCCAAGGCTTTTAGGCACGGTAAGTAATTCACTGAGAAGTTCTAACTAATTATAGGTCCACCAATAGTAATCTGCGGGGAGGAGGGCTTATAAATTTAGTACTCCCTTCGATTTAAGTTTTCGTTCTTTAGCTAAGAGTAATTATACACATGGGGTTTGAAACATCTTTTCACAAACTGAACTGCTTAACTTCTTTAAACAAATCATATAATTTCTTAAAAATGTATATCTTTGTGACATTTACGCTTAATTTATCTGTAGTAAACTTTGTTGCTACGCGGGAGGGGAGTTCAAACACATCGCATAATGTTTTAAACATATGTTAAGCATTTATACTTAACTAATAAATATTATTGTTTGTGTGCAGGAGAAGAGCTTAATTCAATAAGACTCTTATACCTAAAATTAGACAAAAATGTAATTTCAGTTTTGTTTAGATTTTGAATGAAATTCTATCAATTTCAGAGGAGATTAGACACAGCTTCTTCTGTTTCAGAAGCAACAAAAATTTTCAAACATAGGAGGAGCGAAAACCATAGTAGACCGAAAGCAACGGGCAGAGCAAAGCAAAAACGAACGTAGCGGCATCTATCGCGGAAAATGGCAATGAAATTTGAAAACAAAACTATTAAAATACTGAAAGCATTAAAAAGCAACCACACTGGGATTCATGTAACTAAATTAGATAAATTTTTGTGAATGTGAAAAGCCTCATGTAAATCCAGATCGCCAACTGAAGAAGCTTTATAGATAATTTTCGCAGAAAGAAGTCAAAATTGTGATCTAGTAGTCAACAACGATTAAGAATTTAAAAAAAAATCTCCTTTTCGAACGTAAGAGTTTCGCGAGTTTTTTTTTAATCAAACTAAGATTTCAGCGTAATTTAATAATTTTGTTGTAATAAGATTTTATTTTTTGCCGATTTTAAACTTTACGCTGGCGAACTTCTCTCTCAGTTTGACTCTCATATGTATTACTAGCATCTATTTGTATTGGAAAAATAATAAACAAAACAGGTAGCCTAATAAACAAAAGAAATGACAATGGCCACAATGCAATGAGACGATGGAATAATGTCCCGTGGTTATCGTAGATAAAATGCATTTGGGAGAAAAGAACGATAACGTAATGAAGAAAAAGTCGGAATCACTTCACTAACATCAACATTTACAATTAGTTCTCAAAACTGCTGCAGTTTGAAGAAACAAAATCAGATCCTCTTTCTGGTGTTTTTTACCGAATAATCTCCTAAAGATGACACGTGCTTCCTTCGCAGTGTCTTGCGCTATTTAGTTTAGAGCCTAAATTATGGTTTCGGAAACGGAAAAAGAGGAGAAGGAACATTAAAAGTTATTATTAAAATGTAAAAAAAAAATTACGAACTTGGCGCTAAATTTATGAATTTTCTGCTACAGTTTAAAAACAAAAACTGTATCAGATACTGAATATAAAATAAATGTCTTTTCATAATACAAAACTAATAACCTTAACTTCGTTAAAATCTGCCAACGTAAAGTGAAATAAACGGTAAGTGCGGAAAAGAAAAGATTTCATCGTACTCCTCTTCCCACCACCTCAACATCTAATTCTATACGAAAATAAAGACACGATCAGACACCTTATGCGCTTCTTTCAGTGCTCAAGTTTCTAAAAGGCCATCTCAGGATTTTACAGCAGCCTAGACAATTAAGATATAGCGGGGGACATCCACAAATTGCATTTCAGTTCCGAGACTTCCATTCAGAAAACGAAATCTAGAAGAAAGTGCTGGATTTAACAGAATCGCCGAACTCATGAAGCGAAACTATGGATACCTGGCAATCTTAAAAAAAAAAAATTAAATTTTAATTAATCAAAGCGCAAGTTCTGAAGAATTTTGATTCGAAGATTCGAATAATATAAAACTTCTAGTCATTCTGCGGAACTCTGGAATTCTATGTAATTTCTTAAGGAATAAATCAAAATTCAAAAGAAATTTTTAATACCATGTAGATACCGAAGCTAAATGTTAAAATATTTAATGAAATATTTACTTTTTCAATTCCTGTGCATAAGCATAAATTTAGAATTAAATTAGAGAATTACAGAATAAATTTTAAAATGTTGATTGAATGTATAAATACACTCATTTTAATTTTTATGCACATTTAAACTTCCATACACATTATACATTCATTTTAAGTACGTTTTTCTTCAGTACATTACACATTTGTTTACATATATTTTCAGTATATAAAAAATGCCTATCAGTACTCACAATATAAGAATTAATACATTCAGTACATACCAAAAAATATACTGAGTAAAAAATCATTATGAATTACTAATAATCAGCAGAAAAATAATAATATTCCGTCAAAAAATAACATAATTAAAATACTCAGTAAAATAATAGGAGTAATACCAAAAATAATAATAATTAATAAGGATTTAATAAATTAATGAGAAAAATTGTAGGCATAATAAATATACTATATAATATCATTAATAGTAAAAATAATAAATAACTACTAAAATAATCAAATATTAAGTGAAAACTAAACTACTATTCATAATGAGTAAAAATTGTTAAATAAATAAATAAGACTAGTAATACATAAAATTATACTCAGTACAGTAAACCCTTGCAGAAAGTGGGGTTACATCATTAATATTGTTACGAATTTTGAATATATGTAAATAATTTTAGTTACACGATATGTAAATTGTAGTATTTTTTGCGAAATGTAACACGAAAAGCCTCAGAAATGCGGATCATTGCTGGAAAAATAGGATTACGCGGGCAAGTCCATTTAACATGGAGGTAAATATCTATCTCGTCAATTTAGTGAGACAGTAGCAAGTCGGCGACGTTGTCATCAAGTTCGGTGAAAACTCATCCACAGTCGCGACACTTGATGACCATTCGATGAAAGGTCTGTCCTATAAATATGTAACTGTAACCGGTCCGATCCCTAGGTAACTCTAATTGTAGCCTGACTTATGTAACTGTAACTGTGTATGCCTTTCAACAATTTTTAAAAAATCGAATATACTAGAAATTTTTTACTGAAGGGCAAAAACTACATAAGACCGGAGCATCAGTTTAGTTTTTATTGAGGCTTAAATTAACTCGTATTTAACATTCTTAGAAGTTTAAAGTAGTAACTTTTTGATTGTCTTCTGCCATACTGCTGTACGAGCTGTACGAGTACTTTTGTGAAAAGTTCCAGAACTGTAAAGTGTTCCTTTGGAGAAAACAAGCTATCATCGGTTCTGTGTGCATTTAATCTATTATGAACCCGTACGCAAGTCGGCCAGCTTTTCTATAATAAGTATTTCAGGCGACCAGCTGCCTGAAAAAAGTTATTATAGGAAAGAAAAAGTATATAATGATTTCAATGGATCAAATTAGTGCAATTTCATGAAAATATTTAATATTTCTAATTAGACATATCATGCCTTAAATGCATTTTTATTTCATTCGGATTAAAAGTAAAAAAATACTTTTAAGAACTGCGTTTATTGTTTTTAAGTCAATTGATTTTCTACTCACTAACAGAAAGATTAAATTTGAAATTAAGATATCTTACCCTTTAATGAATGGCCACACATCATGCGGGGAGATGGTAAGTATTCTGGTTGAGGCAATGGTAACACATTGCTTCCAAATAGCTGAATTTTTGGATTAAAATTGAAAGATAAATCTTACATTTTGTCAAAATAAATCGGTCTGGCACGTCGAATGTAAAAATGTTTTGTTTCGAACAGCCACTTTTAGTTTTCAAATCCATGTGTTCGTTGAAAGAAAAATTCGTTAAATTTGTACGAAATATGGAATAAATCACAAACAAATTCAAAATTCGGGCTTCGAGGTACCTATGTATGAGTGAAGGACTACGCGTATTAAAACGTCTGTAGCTCTTGGCGCCTTCGTTTTCTCACAGTACGAGAAACATACATACATGCAATACATATTTATTTTTTTAATACATTGCGAAAACATTTGACGGCCGCAATTTGAAACGTGATTCGGACACAAAAGTGATACAGACAAAAAGTGAGTTTGAGACTAAAGCAGCTGTGGTGCTACTAAATAAATTATTACTAAAAACACAAAAAATCTGAAAGATTGCAGCTTTTAACGCTCATCAAAAAGGGTTTGTTAAACGTTTTTTATGCTCTAGCTGAGATCGCAGTCTAAAAGTCTGCTGTTACACTCACTATTACTACATACTTTACTTCTACATATATTATATTTCGACCTAGAATTTACAAATTTACAATACATTACATTTTTAATACATTATTGTTTTGGTCTTTTTAGCTTCATCATTAAGTACTATTTTCTTCGACAAAAACAAAATTAAAAAAAGTTTAAAAGCAACAACGCAATATACGTTCAGAATTCCCAAAGCAGCGTCAAATGTTGGCATACATTTTTCTGCTATTTCAGTCTTTTCTCAGTTCATCAGATCAAAGTTTATTTTTCTACGATGTCTTTACAAAACCTTTTTTGTCTTTTTATTATTAACAGTTTGTTTGCTTACTTTATTTATTACATATCGCGTGCTTGGCGCTTATGCTACGTAAAATTCGATTCAACAACAAAATCACATAATATTTACAAACAGCATATCTTTAGAATTTCTGACAGACAGTCTCGCGCGCTGGAGACAATAATGTTTTATTCTGTACAGTGTTGCCCCTGCTCGTTTTAAAATTGTTGATTTTGTTAATTAAGAATTCTTTAGAGTTTTACAAAATATGAAATAGATAATAAAACAAATTCGAAATTTAAAATTCGGGCTTCCGGTGTCCCATTTTAGCCTGCAGGACTACGTTGTATAAAATTTGATAACTCTAGGTGTCGTTATTTTTCACGGTGGAAGAATCATACATACATTCATGCAAATTCGTTATTATTTAATTTCTTTAAATATAACCCAGGACGATAATATTTGGTGTCAATAATTTGAAAAGTGATACTGATACAACGCATTTAAGCGTTTCGGCGCAAAAAAGCCGCTTCGAAACTAATATCCAATTCGTTACTAACGTTCTTTTTCGGCTAAAAAACAATAAAATAATTAATAGTTAAAGCAATAAAATAATTCATAGATTAAGTAATAAAATAATTGTAAAAATAATTAATACTTATAATTATAAAATAATTAATAAAATATATAAATTAAAAATGTCATGAATTCAATTACATTAACGGTAAATAGTTAAACAATAAAATAAAATACCTATCATCGTCTTATTAAGGGCTCCGGCTGAATGTACGTTTTGAACGTGAGTGTGACATTTTAAGGGATGGTAGAAACAAAAATACTTTCTTTTTTTCAGCACACCAATGGAAAATGGTAAAACCATTTAAGCTTCGCTAATAAGAAAAGAGAGATTGCTAGATACATTACAGGAATATGAAAGAAAATTTTAATGGAAAAATTATATGCGAAAACAGAAAAGGAACACTTAAACATATTGTAATCGTGAACTGCTATAGATATAATTATAGCTACCTAGCGGAAATTATGACAAGGAAAAAATATGCCCCAGATACAAGGTTGATCTGCAGGCTGAGAACAAAAGATTCTGTTAAAGTAACCATTTTCATTTCCAATATCTGGTTACATACTTCCTATGAGGATGCACATGCAACGGACTTCTGAACTTCCGATATCACTCGTTTTACAACGTGGCCAGGAGGCTTGGTATTATACCGTTGCCAGGAGGCTTGGCTGTAGTGGTCTCTATGCACGACACCACAACGGTGTGTGCCATTAATTGCCTGTTCATCAGAGACACCGGGAACACAAGAGGTGGACACAGTAGGAGTGGGGTCAAGTGCTATTTACGGATGAGATCCGATTTAGTCCGACGAGCAATTCGAGATGTATATACGTCTGGAAAGATATAAGAACACGCTATCACCTCTCCGACATCATCGAAAAGGACCGATTTGGAGGTACCCGGTGTTCTCGTTTGGGTGGTATCATACTTAGTATGCGTGCTGTCCTCCACATCTCCCAAGGATGTTCAGCTTCTGGTGCCCACTTGCGTATGAGATATCTATAGTGCTAAGAGTGTTTTGAACCGTTTATTTTAGTATTTCAGTGTATTATCTTAGTATTTCAGTGTAATTGGTCTTTTATAATTTAACGCCTATAATTAGGAATGTAAACATTGGATCCCTTCCTTATCCTATTGTAAATCTTGGGTTGTTGATTTTGAATCAATGGAAACGATGATCAACCCTCGTATTTTCCGGAATAAAAGTTTATAAACACTTTTACATCAAATGATTGCGCTTCTTGGAGGTATGGTTTTGATTTGTGAGTGGAGGCTTTTCTTCTCTTTATCGTCTCAATTTCCATCCAGTTAAAAGGAGATATTAAGATAGTATTGATTTGTAGGTTTTACTTAACACTAAAATAAAATGTCACCAGATGAGAAAGAATTTTCTGCTTAAACTATACTTCAGCCTGGCACACTACGGAAAAAAAAATCTTATTCTATTTAGGGCTTCGGTGCGCTCCATCTAAACTGCGATTTATCTCAAAAACTGAAAAGTACTGGAGCCGAGATCCAGAGCAGTCCGGTGTAGTCTAAGCACTGGATGAGAGTGACGTTGAACCAGAAATAAAGATATATAAAAATAGTCAATCAGAAGTTTTAAGAAAAGCTGTTTAATTTTTAGAGCAACAACCTAATGCTTTATTTTTTTATAGAAAATGTAGCCGGATCATGCAGCGTCTGTTATAAGACTGTCATGAAAAAAAAATATGGTGTGAAAATCACGATTTCCTTATGCAGCCTGTTAAATTATACACATTATTTGTTGCATTTCATTTAAAAATATTTTCTGAATTACTATAAATTAACAGAAACCTCAAGCCAAGTTGAAAATGACAACAAAAACTGCTAATTTCTAAATTAAGTATCGTACTCATTTTTTTCCTACGTGAGTCAAATTTATTATAATTTTATTTTTTCATAACGAGTACAAAACTTAATTAAACACTGCCAAAACATGAATATTTTCGTCACTTAAAACACTTTTGCAGTTGGAAGTACATGACTATAACCCCAATTATAGCGAAACGAGAGCCCGGGTAAGGGCGTGAGTGCATATACACTGACTACCAATAAGTATTTGGACACCTATGCAAATGACGATATCTGCGGTCCTAAGGTACGTCACGGAATCCTTCGGAATTCTATCGTGTAGGAAACAGCATCGGCTTTAGTCGCATGCAAGATGCCCCGCAGTTCCGAGCTCTCTGATTTCGAGAAAGGTATAATTATCGGGTATCACAAATGTGGCCGATCCTTAAGGGACATATCTAGCGATTTGAAGTACCCAAAATCGACAGTGACCTATGTGATTAAGAAGTGGAAGGTGAGGGGTGATTGTCGGAATGTGCCCTGAGTCGGCAGACCAACGAAACTGGGAGATAGACCGACGAGTGCTGTCCAGAGAAATTCGGAAGAGCCGCATCCAACCGATGGCTCTCATCCGCGAGGAGTTTCAACAGGCATCCAGGAGTATTGTTTCAATGAATACAATTCGTAAGGAAGCACATCTGCTTGCTTGGTTTTCATGGTCGTGCTGCTGCCCATAAGCCTTTGTTCACAAAGTCCAACCACGCTTCTCGGTTAATGTGGTGCAAAGCACATCGAAATTGGACCGTAGATCAGTGGAAAAGGGTTCTTTGGAAAGATGAATCAAGGTTCACCCTTTACCGTTCGGATGGCAGGGTCTGGGTCTGCCGTCTATCTGGAGAACGTCTCCTGCCAGAATGCATTGTGCCAACAGTCAAGTTCGGCGGAGGAGGAATTATGGTCTGGGGGTGTTTCTCCTGGTATGGGCTAGGACCCTTGGTCCCCATTCATGGTAATCTCAACTCCGATGCCTACTGCACTATTTTGGATGACAATGTGCTTCCTACGTTGTGGCAGTTTTACGGGTTGGACCCCTGTTACTTTCAGAACCACAATGGCAGTTGTCATGTTTCGACGTTAACCAAGGCTTCGTATGGTGCCAATGGAGTTCATCGAATGGACTGGCCAGCCCATCGAGGCCTGAACCCTATCGAGAACCTCTGGGACGAGTTACATTGCCGAATTCAGGGGTTTACTACCCGTGCAAAATCGGTGAAGGAATTTCTATGTCTTCTCCAAGCCGAGTGGAAGAAAATACCACTAGCTGTCATACAAAGACTTGTGGAAAGTATGCCCCGGAGGGTCCACGCTGTAATTACCTCTCGTGGAGGCTCTACCAACTATTGATTTTGAATAAAGTTAGTTTTTCTTTTTTATCACAGGTGTCCAAATACTTATTGGTAGTCAGCGTATTCCTTTTGCCATCTTTTCCCGAAAAGGAGTCCATCAAATGTTGACGATTTTTCTACATATGATTTAAATTTATTTCAGGATTTGTGGGGCTGGAAGGAATAGTAGTTAATTTCTTTCCGATGAGGAAGTGCGAGGGTGTTAAAGCTTCCTCATAGTCATCTTTTATTCCGTATTCATGGACAATCGGTCTTCTATTAAGAGCGTCTTCAGTATCACATAATACAGTGATCAAACCAGGGTCATCCAAAAGACACTTATCTAATGTTTTCCGAAAGTATGGCTTAATTGAGCCTATCATTCTTTCCCACCATCCTCCCCACCAAGCCGCTCGTGGGGGGAGATGAATTTCCATTTGATGTTGTGTATATATCTCGTATCAGTGTATATATATTATTAACTGTACGATCAAAATGCTTTGAAAACCAAAACTAACTCAGTCTGACTTCAGATTTCATCCTGAACATTACGCACTTGCTTACTACGCTTTGCCTTAGCTCGACTGCAGTCTGTCTGCTTCTTTTATGTCGCTGTAAATATATCAAAATCCAAGCATCGAGTACCTAGCATTAGTGAATGGATATAATATATAGCTGCTTCAAGTGAATTCCATACTCCATATCGTGGGGAAAAAAACGACAGATGTTATACGCTACGTAGAGGAGAAACAGTACATTACTTTACCTATGCTCTGAAACTTTCTAGAATGGCATATAAATTTTTCCTGCATTTTGTTACTTTGCTTCTAGAATAGCTTTATGGGCTTCTGCATCAGTGAAGACTTTCATTACCTCCAGGATTAAAGAGCTTTTCAAACCTCGCTATAAACATTCCATCCCCCCATTCGCAGTAATATGCTAATGCTTCTAGTAATTACTTTGATTACACGCCGCCGTAGTTGGTATAATGGTTAGCGATGCCGACTGCCGTATCAATGGGACCAGGCTCGAAGTCAAGTCTCGAGAGGGCTTCGATATTTGTAACTGTACAATGTCTTCTAGGCAATGGGGAAGCTCAAAATATATTGTGAACCGAAAGTTCTCTGGAGTGGTTTGATGGTAGGGAAAGAGGAGTGCAAAACCCCTGAATCCGTTTATCCCGGGCGATTTTCTCTCAAAACTGGAACGAATTTGGGCAAAGTCGGTACAGTTAGCTATAAGGTGCTCAAGGGCCATGCCAAGGACAAATCCTGCGTTCTTCGCCACGATAGAATTCGTGGACTTGTTCTGATGTTACTATCAAACCAGTGAGATAAGTGACGACGATTGGATTAAACAAATTTTTTCTTTCCTATCAGTGTTGCTTTTTCAAACACCGACAATTACAAATATTTCATTTGCTGGAACAGAATCCAGTTATCGAGAACTAACAAAAGGCGAACAAATATTATACTATCCATATCGCAAGCCAAGTTTAGCGCAATTCTATCAGCGTTATTATTTTAGATGTGGCACGCAACTGTGAAGAATTAATTCGAGAAGGTTCTAAGCCTTATATTCCAGCATAATATATTTATATATATATATATCAAAAAGCAAACAATCTTGCTCTCTCTCTATATATATATATTTCATTAACTTCAAAAAGAAAAAAAAAAATCTATATTTATACCTATCTCTCTCTCGCTTTATATATATATGTATATTTTCATCATTTCATTCATTAACTTCAAAAAGCACAAAAAATCTATATTTATAGCTATCTCTCTCTCTCTTTATATATATATATATATATATATATATATATATATGTATTGCAAGCGTTTTCTAAAAACTAAAACGTATTTGTGATACGAAGCATACGAAGGGAAACATAAACGTCGTTTAATTCTTCATTTACTCTTAAAATGTTACAATTCGCTTCACTGATATTTGTATTAAGAATTAAAAGATAGAGTATTCAAATATTGATGACAGCGACGATTTTTTTAAATGAGAGTAAAGTTATACCGTATCCCCTTCCTCCATCTGCTTCGCTTGCTGAATGATAAAATAAACCTCATGACTATTCATTTCAAGTTATCTGAAGAACGAAATGAACATTAATCACACTATTTGTCGCTGCCCTGGAAGCAGAAATTAATATTCATTAAGCAATTATCACAAACGAATACATCCAACTCGTAAGACAAATACTCAGCTAGATAAATTCTTTGGAAAACCACATTTAAAAGCACTCGTTGCCAGCAGAACTCTCAAAGGGATCCTGCCATTATAAATTAGCTTTTAACAATGTATAATGTAAACTCGTTTAACATTCTTGAAAATTAAGCATACAGCCCCGACAAGAAACGGCGAAATGTATCATCACCGAAGAAGCGATGAAACCATCCCTCTGGGAAGCCTAACTGAGGTTACTGCATAAAAGGATTCTCAATTAAAAGATAACTTTATCGTTGATAAATAAAATATGCATTTACCTTGAATTCCTTGAATATTCATTAAATTGTAAGGTTTGTTTTTATTCAGAAAAGGAATGTTTAACAATAAAGATATGGATGATTTTACCACCCTAATTTTATGTATTACGTTTTGAAAAAAAATATGAAAGAAGTTAAGTTTTACAACAAAGTCATATTGAAGCATAACAGAATATATTAAAATTCTTTACAATTAGTATTATCATAAATTATATAGTTTAAATTTCCATACAGCTGTATGTCACAAATTTTATAGTTAAGTTAAATTTGAATTAAAAAAAAATGCTGCGTGAGAAAGGGTATAAATCCAGAGTCTGAAAAAAATGTATACGGACTTTAACAAATGGTATTTGGTTACTGATTTCGAAGTTAAATTGAATTATTTTTACAATATGTAGCATGGTCTTTGTTCAAAACAGGTTAGTGCGCTCATGATTATAACCTGTAAGGTTTTTTGCCACCCAGTGTAATGTCTGTGGCTCCTAACATTTACTGCCTAGTTGCCTGACTAAATTCCAAAATTCTGCTGCCCCTAAATTCTGCCTCCCAGTGCAGGCGCGCCGATTGTACTGCCACAAGTGTCGACCTAGGTAGAGGAAGAGGTGCAGGTAAGTATAGGTGCAAAATTTCCTTAAACCTAACATAAGATATGTACAATTATATTAACCTATAAGCCGCCCAAACGGTATAGCGATTAGGGAAGCCGATTGCAATATCAAAATTCCCGGGTTCGAATCCCGGAAAAGGCGTGGTTGTCTCTCCCTTCATAGAGGCAAAGTTGGTCCACCTATTAGGTGAAGTGACTACCGCTTCTAGCCTTAGTAGCGGCCAACGTCTATGACGACTTGTGGCCCCTATTGAGGGGGGTGGAACCTATAATTAAGTTCGGTATTACTACACAATAAAGAATTTTCTCTCGTTAATGTGCCTATGCATTTTTTCTGAAATACAAAGTTTAATATTTTAAGAAACCCTTTAGCATTTACAGAAAAATATTTGAACTTAATTTAGGGGGTCAGTCAAAAATTTCCTTTCACCATTCCAGTGACATATTCAGAAACACTAATATAGAGCAAACTGCATTGGAGTGGATTATTTGTTATAAAAAAGCATACGATGGAACGCGAATTTTGATATGCGTAAACAAAGGTGCCTTCGTGAAGGGCTTATTTAAAGCTTCTTTCAGACGAGGACTTTGCGGTCATAAGAAATCTAAGCCGAGCTTCGATTGTGAATGTGACGTAGCAACCAGATTTTGCTACGTCACAGAAGCATGATTTTGCCTAAATACTTAAACCAGTTTGTCTGACATAGTAAAGACCTAGTAACTTTTCAGCTTTATGCTAACTTGATATAAGAAGCTTGATAAGCAATTTGATATAAGTAGATGAAAATATTTGATTTCGGGCAGTAGTGCACAGCGAAGCTAATATGAACTGAACGGTTTCGCTAAGTTAGCTGCGCCTATATTTGCATAAGCGGTTTTGCTTTCCCTGATTGGCTACGGCTGAAACCCTATTACAGAGGTGTAAACGAATTTAATAGCGTTTACTCCTAAAACCACAAAGCCCTCATCTGAAGGAAGCCTTAGCGAACTGGCTCGTATTCATGTTATACATGAGAAAAACCACAAAATCCATGCAGCCTGTTCGGAATTTGAACCCGGGTCGGATTAGCACAGCTCACTGATTTTACCACTTGACCACAGATAGGTGTTTAGGGCAGAATCAGTAATGCTTTATGCAGTAATTAACAGGCTTAATATACAGAGTGATCAGCGAATAAGCCCTGATTTCAAAATTAAATATCTCTACAACAAAAATCGATAGAATTACGCGGTAAACTGTACATTTATTAGCAAAACTGTAAAAATGGTGTACAAAAGTTTAGAAAATTTAGTTACGAAAATCGTTAACAGATGGCGCTCTGCACTGAAAACTCTTTCTCTGAAAGGAGTCAAAAAATTAATTAAAAAAAATAAAGTGAAGCAGCCTTTGCAATCAAAATACAATTTTTCAAAATGTTCATCGTTCGAAACAATGAGGTGGCGTAAACTACCAATGAAATTTGAAATCGCGTCTTGCAATATCTCGACGGAAATGGAATCACATGCAACACCAATCAACGATTCAAGCTCATCTAGAGTAGCAGGATTGTTTCAATATGCCCCAGAGAAAGAAGTCACAAGGACTCAGATCAGGAGAATATGGAGGCCAAGCTAATCCTGTTGTCAGTAAATTGAGGCTAATCTAACGCAATTACTCTACACTGAAGTGACAAAAGTCATGGGATACCTCCTAATATTTTGTTGGTCCTCTTTTTGCCCGGCGAAGTACAGCAACTCGATGTGGCATGGACTCAACAAGTCGCTGGAAGTCCCCTGCAGGAATATTGAGCCATGCTGCCTCTATAGACGTCCATAATTGTGATATTGTTGACGGTACAGGGTTTTGGGCACGAACTGACCTCTCGATGATGTCCCATAAATGTTCGATGGGATTCATGTCGGGTGATATAGGTGGCCAGATCATTCGCTGGAATTGTCCAGAATGTTCTTCTAACCAATCGCGAACAATTGTGGCCCGGTGACATGGCGCATTGTCATCCATAAAAATCCTATCGTTTTTTGAGTACGTGAAGTCCATGAATGGCTGTAAGTGATCTCCAAATAGCTGAAGGTATCCATTTCCAGTTAATGATCGGTTCAGTTGCACCAGAGGACCGAGTCTATGTAATGTAAAAACAGCCCAGACCATTATGGAACCACCACCAGCTTGAACAGTGCCTTGTTGACAACTTGGGTCCATGGCTTCGTGGGGTCTGCGCCACACTCGAATCCTACCATCAGCTCTTACCAACTGAAATCGTGAGTCATCTGACCAAGCCACGGTTTTCCATTCGTTTAGGGACCAACCGATATGCTCACGAGCCCACGAGAGTTGCTGCAGGCGATGTCATGCTGTCAGCAAAGGCACTCGAGTCGGTCTTCTGCTGGCATAGCCCAAGGAAGACAAATTTCGCAGCACTGTCCTATCGGACACGTCCCTCGTATGTCCCACATTGATTTCTGCAGTTATTTGACGCAGTGTTGCTTGTCTGTGAACATTGACAACTCTACGCAGACGTCGCTGGTCTCGGTCGTTAAGTGCAGGTGGTCGGCCACTGCGCTGTCCATGGTGGGATGTTATGCCTGAAATTAGATACTCTCGGCACACTCTTGACACTGTGGATCTCGGAATGTTGAATTCCCTAACGATATCCGAAATGGAATGACCCATGCGTCTGGATACAACTACCATTTCGCGTTCAAAGTCTGTTAATTCTCGTTGTGCGGCCATAATCACGTCAAAGCCTCTTCACATGAATAACTTGAACACAAATGAAAGCCTGCCAGCACTTCGCATTTATACATTTTCTACGCGATACTACTGCCATCTGTATATTTGCATATTGCTATCCCATGACTTTTTTCACTTCAGTGTATTCCCAAAGTATTCATGAAGAAAGTGAAAAACTTTATTTGTTCGATGTGGTCGAGCCCCATCTTGCAGGAACCAGTCAATACCTGGTCGATACTCTAACGCTAGTTGAGTGCTGACAAATTGTTCCAAAATTGTAACGTAAAGTTCAGTAGTTATCGTTTCTCGTACGAAAAAGGGTCCGATAATGCCTCTGGCGCATACCGCCAGAGGCATTTATAGCTTTTAAAAATATAGCGTTTGAAAATAGAATTATTCTCTGTTTACTCGATTATGTGTGTGTGTGTGTGATTATGGCAAAGCCTCGAGGGCTATCTGCCTAAGAGGAGGGATGCCTTCGTGGAAGACTTTCTAAGGGAAACTGGCTCGTATACACGTTACACATGGGGAAAACCACGAAAACGCCCATGCAGCCAGCCCGTTCGCGGGATTCGAACCTCGGACCGAACTACCAGTGTTCAGCGACTTTACCGCTCGGCCGCTGGTGGGCTTTAGTCGATTATGAGAAAGTACACGAAGGCTAACGGCGTAAAAGGAGGCATGCTTTCGAGAAAGATTTTTAACGCTGCAGATAAGAAAAACTACGAAATACTCTTGAGTCATTTGCATTAACCCTTTATTTCTTAATACATGCATATTACGAAGTGTTGTACGACTCGATGTACTTTCATTTGAGAATAGCTTTTATATAATATTGGCAAATATTTTCAAATAAATCACAGTATTTCATGCTTCATGCATTTATTTATTTGTAACTGAAATTACATTTTACTGACCATTTATCTAAGGAATGGATACTTATCCCACCCAAACAAATTAAATTACTTAAAACTTCAGCTGGATCAATTCCACTTTATTCAAAAAATGCGGCCGTTTAATTTTATCCACTCAGGGAAAGGGCTTTTGGAAATAGCTAACCAGATCAATAACTCTGAATGTACATTTTGCTTTGCTCGTTAATCGTGTGTAAGGTTCAGATTATTTTCTTACTATTTTAAGTTGCCCTAAACTTTTGACTCGCTCTTGTGTTCCTCCTAATTTTTGAAGCCTCGCCGCTGGCGGCTTTGGGGAAATTTTAAATTATTTGCATTTGCTGTTATCTGGGGCTCTAGGCAAGAGAAGTGATTATCTGAATAAAGAGGATGCCAAATTTTTAATGTAGTTCGCCATTAGTTAAACAGAAATAAAACTGAAAAACTGAATACTTCGTGTAAAATTTCATACTTTTCTTGTGAAGGAATTTAATATGAACAAGCTATACCATTTACATGATTATTTTGAGAAGAATAGCAAAGTACTAGAATCAGTTACATTACTCAAAATTTTATACTTCCTTTTCGTGGGAATTAGATATCATCAAACAAATGTTATACCAGAGGTATTCAACCTTCTCTGCTCCATGCACTCTTTGACGACTGCTAGAAGATCATTTACCCCTCATCACAAAATTGAAAAAATATATAAACATTTATTTAAATTTAGATTATTAGCCCAAAAGAGCGTTAGTCAGAAGGGCTATAAGTCTCAAAACACTATAAAAGTCTGAATCACTATTCAAATTGTTGCCACCAAACATTATCGCCCTATATTATATTTAAAGAAATTAAATAATGAAGAATTTCCGTGAACGTATGCGTGTTTTTCGCATTGTGGGAAAACAACGGTACCTACAGCCATCAAATTTTGATTAACGTAACCCTCCACCCAAATATGGGCACTTGGAGATTCGAATTGTGAATTTCGAATTTGTTTTAATGCGTGTTTCATATTTTGTAAAACTTTAAGAATTTTTGATTAACAAGCTCAATGATTTCAAAGACAGCAATGGCAACACTGTGCGAGAAAAAACGTTTTGTCTCCAACGCGCAAGACTGTCTATTGGAAATTCTAAAGATAGGCTATTTTTTAATATTTGCATCCCAAAGGAATATTATCCAAATGTTCTCGAAACATGTATATATATGCAAATAAAAAGCGCGCAATTAAGCGTAATACAAAATCTGAAAAATTTCAGATTTTTAAATTTTTTAATGTGTTTTATAAATTAAACAAGAAAAAAGTAGAAAATGTCAATATTTGTAAAACCGTGAATAAAAGTAGTTTTTTACTTTCATATAATGAAACTAAATACTTAACAGGTAAATAGAAGGCTGACCACATCCCCCCCTGACGCTATGAAAATCTGCCTAAGGAGAACTGCCTCCTGGCTGAGAACCTCTGTGTTATCCACATAAACATTAGTGAGCAGCAACAGCAAAATAGGAAAATTACTCAGTACTGTATCATATTTCTGATAAGAATTATTCGGGTTTTGTTTGAGTAGGCATCGGTAGTGCAGCAGGGTGACACAAAGTAAGGAGGTAGCGCATTTAACTTTCTATAATAGTATTCTAGAATATATGCAAATAATTTACAAGATAATGTTCGCTGGTTCTTCGTGGAAAAATAAATAAAAAAAAAGCTGGTGAACAAAGTTTGCTGAAGTTTCTATCTGTTAGATGGACGTTAGAGTTCTCAGACAGTTTTTCTTTTCGGTGCAGAGCAAAATTTTTGTGTAAGATAAACAGCCTTGCTGCCACTTCTGGCCGAAATTGGACGGTCTGGGCAAGCTGCTCTCAGATAAGGTAGCGATAAATTCGGATACTTGCTACTGGATCTCTCCGTAAAGGTAAGAATGCTCTTGAGATACCGAATAACAACAACACCACACACAAAAAAATTGCTCTTGACAGAGCTGCAGACACAAGAGAGAAAGCTTTTCTCTTTTTCACTAAAATTAATTAATTTCCACTTTTGAAGTGGTGTTTCCTATTTTTGTTTAGGATTTTTAGGATGTGTCTTGGAAACTTTCTGAATTCTCATTTGCCCGAAATTTCAGAGCTGCTCTTGATTGGTGACAGCAGATTGTTTGTGGATAGGATACTGACAGGCCTGAGAAAATATCCATGAGAATTCGCAAGCTCCGACTTAGAACGTCATCCGGGATTCATCTGCATGTAGGTGCTCGATGGCAAGCAATAGGTACCTAACAATATAGCTATAAAGAGATATCTGGGAAGTTTGAACGAAGGACTACCACGTTCCTGTTTTTCTCAAGATCGAAAGAATGTTCTTACTTCAGACCACCATGAAACCCAATAAAGACTTGAGAACTCTACGTGACGACAGAGCACGTTCAGCTTTCTCGAGAATTGCTAAGTGGCCGTTAGAAAATAACTTTTCCGAAAATTTCGAGATGGTTGATAGAAAATGGCTGAAGATATTACAGTAGCATCTGCCGGACAGTATGGATGACTAATGTATCATAGCATAACCTAAGGCAAATTTTTGAAAATCTATAACAGAATGAATTCTAACATCAAAAGAACTTGAATGACTTCCGTAACGTAAAGTTTTGGAACGTTACATCATGTTAGAAAATTATTTTCTTCTGATGTTTAAAGTTTAACAAAGACTTTAAACATCAAAAGAAGTTGAATGACTCAGTTACATTTATATAAGGTTTTCTTAATAAATTATTTTAAAGCAAATACTATACAGCAAATAGCATCAGATACAAAAGCTTTTGCCTATACTAATTCACCACTATAAGCATCTCAGTTTTTAATTATAACGCGAAAGTTAAGACTGAATTTCTGAAATTTTTTAACTATCAAATTTTATTAAATTGTAAATGATATAAAAATAATCCAGCAATAGTTTATTATTATTATTATTACATTTATATTCTTTCATTAAAAATCATGATAAAAATAATACTAATCAAAGTACATAATACTAAAATAATATTAATAAAAGCCTATAATAATAATTTATTATTTAAACTAGAAAAAAGACATTAAAATATAATAAACTGTAAAAAATTAATATTTGATTGCTTAAACAACCACTCCCAACATAATTAATTTAAATTTAATTGATTTTTTAAAATCACCCATAAAACTATTGTGGAAGCTCATACGCTAAATGAAAACATAACAATTGAATATAAATCTTAGAATGGGAAGGATATATCTTATGTATAATAATGGACAAAATTTCCGAGCGTTACTAAAAATAAAATAATATTTCTCTCGCTTTAATTTGAGATCAAACACACCCTCATCCATGGAACTCAAGAACTTGACAGGGCACAACTGCAATGAATGGCTGCAAGACTCTTAGCTCGGCTCAACGACATCGTCTGACGTTACTATTAAAAGTTCCAGAAAAGCGAATGCAAGTTGGAGCCGTCCAAGCACGCAAATGGTTCATTTCAGTGAAATGGAGGTATAAGAAAAAAATGTCGCGTTTTCACGGCGGACTTTATGACGAAGATATGTGGGTCACAAGGAACATAAAATTATGAATTAATTAACCTTTATCCATAAAAAACCACCTTTCTTATTTTAAAGCCAAATAGCTATTTATTTTGTTAAAATAAACGGAAAAAATTATTAAATTAAGATATATTAAAGCACATTATATTACTCAATGTTCTACAAAATATTTAGAATTAGTAGCATGTAAAGAAAAATAAAATTCCAACAGTTCGAACTAATTGAAATCGTAACCTATCCGGATATTTGAAAATTTGAATACATGAGTTGCTCTTTTTGCGATAGAAGAATTACATACATGTAAGAAAAAAATATTTACAACAGCCCCTTACGTCTCCGGTTTTAATCTGGTTAATTCCCCTTTGGTCCTAAAAGGTGTAATTCCTTATAAATAACTTCTCCAAACTGTATTATTTCAAAATTAGTTGCTGTCACATGATTCTTAAATAGCGCTAATGACGCAGGCTCGTATATAAAAGTTCTAGCCAATAATAAATTGACTAAACTGAAACCAAATATTATTGAGCAAGGTTTTCATCTAGAATTCACCTTTATACATCAACATAAGTTTTCACCATCTAATTCATTCCGTTTTTACTTCGCCTTTATTTTCTCAAGCGTTGATCGTAAACATATATTTTCATTTACTTCAAATGTTTTTAAAATACCCAATAATCGTGTTTTTGCACTTTTAAATATAAAGAAATCTAAATTTTTAAAATCTTTTTCAGTCTTTACACTTATAGTCAGGAAAATTTTGTACGCATTATAAGTACAAAACACAAAAATTTTTATTCCCATACCATGTAAATTCATCGAAATATTTAACATTGAATCGCATTCAGGGGCCGTACCCAAATTTAAGAGCAAAATGTTTGAATTTGTGCGCGACTAAAAATAAAATAGCTTCAGATAATAACAGATTAAGTGATGACCATTTCTATGCAATTATTATGAGAGATATTGATCAAAATTATTTTTTCCAAATTGAAGGTCTTATTCACAGAACCTTATAAGGTATTTTCTCTCTCCTTCAAGCATGCCTTCGTAGTGTAACGGTAGCATACTCGGCGCGTATTCGAGGGGAGCATGTTCGAGTCCCGGCCACGGCATTGCTAATTTTTCATGTCAACTGCTTCAAAAATAACCTAATGACTCTACATTGGCGCCCGAACCAAAAGATGGTGGACAATTATTCGACACCACCAGCATTTGGCGACTGGGTCCCCTAATTACCAGTCGCCCTTTAAAACGGGGAGTATATAAGGTTTTTTCTCCCTTCTTCTAACATGCCTTCGTGGTGTAACTGTAGCACACTCGGTGCGTATTCTAGAAGTCCAGATTCGAATACCGGCGAGAGCATTACTCATTTTTCATGTCTTCTGCTTCAAACATAACTTAATGACTCTACAACCGCATAGTCTTCGTGCAATAGAAAACACTGCGAGGCTTTAATAATGGCAGGTAGCCAGCTCATAATATTATCTGAATTAATTAAAAATGAAAAAGGAATTGCACTTTAATCAATTTTAAAGATTACCACATTATGATTCCAAAGTAATAAATCTTCATACAATTAATAAAATATAATAATAATATAGTTATAAATAATTTATATGAAAGTACTTCTGGAATTCCAAGTGTAACAAAATTATAGGTAAAGGAGTAAATAAGAAAGTAATATCACTGAATGCTTTCGAGGGGGGGGGAAGGAATCAACCTCGAATTATTCAAATTTATTTATTAACCGACATTTCTATGCTTCAAATTCAAAAGATGTTAAACATCGCAAATTTTGAAATTAAATTTCTCTATCACCTTTTGTCGTACGTCAAACAATTTTTTTGCTTTACTTTTTACAATGAGTTCAAAATAAAATTTTCTTATATATAAAAACAGAGACCTGTAGAACACGTATTATATAAAATTTGATACTTTATACAAAATTATTTTTTAGCTCAAAGGTTAGCCCAGAAGGGCTATTAGTGTCGTTTTGCTATTGTGTCGATTCAGTCTGTGTTCATTCACTTTTCAAACTGTTGCCACCAAATATTACAGCCCTGCATTATATTTAAAGAAATTAAATAATGAAGAATCTGCATAAATGTTTGTATATTTCTCGCATTGTAATAAAACAATGGTACATAGATCCATCGAATTTTGAATGATGTAATCCTCCTACGAATATGGGCATGTGGAAGACCAAATTGAAATTTGGAATTTGTTTTATGATAGATTTCATATTTTGTAAAATTTAACGAATTTTTTATTAAGGAACTCAAGGATTTCAAAGCGAGCAATGGCAACACTCTACGGGGCTCGGAACTGTGTATCGGAAATTCTAAAGCCTATTTTTAAAATAATTTTGCGATATTGCTCTTGAATTTAATTTTATGGGTTTAGTGCAAAGAGCATTATATTTAATAAAGAAAGATAACACAAGAAACGTTAAAAAACGCTCTTTTGGACGCAATGTAAAATCTGAAAGTTTTCAAATTATATATATATATATATATATTTAAATATAAGAACTCAAAAATATGAATCTTAGGCTTCGAAGCTAAGAGATATTATATATATATATTCCTATAAGAATATTCACGAAATGTTTAAGATTTTTTTATGCTCTGCATGCAACAACTTACGTTAGGTATGATAAATGTAAAGTGGAGGAATTGTGAAGGGTGATTCCATCATATCCTTTCATCAGTTGGAAAAATGAGAAGTATATTCTTCTGACAAATTTTAAGGCGAGTTTTATCCAATTTTCAATAGAAATTTCGGTTGAATGACCCAAAAATACAAGATCATTTGAAATTTTGGATTTCAGAAATAACACATAGCTTTTTAATAAATCAAATCCGTAACGTCTCCTGGCAAGGTGTGTAACTCAGGTTTTCTCATATACGAAGGAGAAATACATGGTTTAAAAATTTGTACCGATAGTAAAGTTTTCAGTTTGTTAAGAGTTTTTTTTTACATTAATGCTTATTAATTATTTTTAAATATATTTTAAGGTTCTTTTAGAAAAATTCAATGGCTGGGCACTTACTTGCTAAGCATTACTTCCGAAAGACTAAACACATTGTTCATTTAAACATCTCATTACCAAGAGGCGCGGGCATTGCAAGGGAAGAACAAATAATGCACCTGCAGGGTAGAAGATGGACGACTAAAAAAATTCTTGTTATCTCCGTAACTCAAACCAGAGAATTCCAAGATGTCATTTTCAGACTTAATATATATATATTAATTTTTTCGAGTAGTGGCGTACATAAAACCATAAAGCCAACAACATGAATAAAAATTATTTCTTTGTATTTACTGTGTGATTTCAGAAAACGGAAGGTTCTTATTCCGGATTCTTTACAAGAACTTCGAAAGTTTTTTGGGACGCTAATAGGGTTTTGGATTATTGATGCAGATACTAAGCTACTAAAAGGAACCAAAGTTTTTCTTTTTCGGAATGCAGAGAGATTTCGTTTTTGTAAATGCAACTTCATCCACGTTTAAATTTCGCCTAAATTTGAAACTACTAATGTTCAAGCCATTAGAATTAATTTACGAAAAATGCATGTTAAATAACATCACGTATTCTACAGAGCGCGTTTACACATTTTTAGTGCGAATTCGCTAAAGAATTTAATAAAAAGAAAATATTTTGGAATAAAAATTTTTGGCAAAAGTTTATTAATTGAAATAAGAAATATCGTCTGCTGCTTTTAAATTAATTATTTTTTTAAATGTCGCAAGTAAACAAGCTGTAGGTTGAAGGATATGTTTTTGCACTTTTCAAAGAGAAATATCCCTATTCCATAATTCAAAAACGTTTGGAACGGTATTAAAACTACATTAAAATTTTGAAGAACGAAATAAACAACACTAATAACGAAAATACAATCAAAAAAGGTTGAAAACGGAAATAGGAAAGGTCAGCCTGTACTTCTACATGAAAAGAAGACTTCAAACGAATACCCGAAAAAGGTAAGTTAAATCGTTGGTAACAAGAAAAAATTCACCGACGCAGAAATCAAATGTAAAGGCTTTAAATACATGTATAGTAATGCTAAATAAATAATAAACTAAGATTTTTAGAAAGCTAAAATTTATAAAGCTAACATTCAATAGCTTTAGTTGAGACATGTGGCTCAAAGAAAAGTCCATAAAACAGGCTTTAGATCGAATGTCTAAAAAGTACTATTTACATTCTAAATATTAATTAAAGGATCCTGAAATCGTTCTAAAAACGTGTAAACACTTTATATTTCCAATAGAGAACTGTTAGAAAAGGAAATTCCGTGCTTTTTAACATTCTTCCCCCCCCTTATGTAATGAAAGCGCAAAGCAAAACCCAAGTATTGTACAGCATACCTCTCTTAGGGCATAATATTCGCATTTTTTTCACAATTAATTCAACCTAACTCAAACATTCACCGTGGTTGTAATTTCTGATAAAGCCGTGCCGTTTGTGATTGTACTAGGGGGGAAGATTAAGAACACTACAAATCCGCTTGCCCGAAAGCCCTGCCCAAAACTGCCGTAAGGAAAGGGAATACGATAAAGAATCTTTGTATCCACGTAAGGATATAATTACTGCAAAGCGTAAAATAAAAGCAGCCAGACAAGAAGATTTCGCTGTGCAATTAAATGTGGTATAAAGCATTAGGCTTAATGCTCCAAATTTTAGTTCTATGCAAAGAAAGTAAAAAGTACTGAAAATCAAAGCTAACCGCAGCGAAATAAGTGAACGCAATTTCGATAAGTTATTGTTTGGTATCCATATTAACGTTAGATAAAGCGCCATACTTGAAAGAAAAATTTGAAAATATTCGATGTTTCACTTTTTATTGTGTTAAAAATAGAAACTGAGGAAAGTTTTGTAGCGGTATCAGCGTATTTAATCCACTGATAATATCCATTAAAAATAGAATGAAATGGATATAGTTCTTTTTATTTTCAAGAATAGGCTTTCCGACTTTGAATAAAGAATGATAAATTCGACTCTGAATTCGACAAAAATTTAGGTGCAGGAACATCTCCTTTAGAAACTTCTCCTGAGAAGGCGCTGCAACTCAGTCCTTCCACGATATGTATTGCCCTTCCACGATTACCTAGGATTTATATTCCCCGAACTTTTACCACCTTATGCTTAAAGCTAATACTATGCTTAAAGCGATTAAGTACGACGTTTTGCCATGAATGTATACGTTTTTTTTTACCTCTTCCATGAAGATAATTTTAGATTTCAGTTCCGTATGCTTTTGATCAAAAATTAGAAAGTAGCGCGAAAAATGCCATAATATCATTATTGGTGTCCAAGGTCTATGACTAAAGACAGTTGCAGTCTTCCACATATCCATGGACTATTCACGATCTTGTCCTTTTTATACACAGAGATCCATAATAACGTCCTTATTCCATACCCACGATCCTATTCATAGATATGGGGAAAGGGAAACCTATATACATCATTCCCATTTTGAGGCTTTTAAAGCAATTAATAATGCAACAATTTTAAAGCAATTGTTGTTTGACTTCTGAAACAATTAATAATGGTTACATAGTTAGGCGCTGAAAGAGAAAAAATAAGTAATTTAAAACCTTAAAATTAAAAACTGTAACAACTTTAAATCAAATTAAAAATATAAATAGTCACAATCCTGATACGAAATGAGAAAAAGAAACAACAATTTTCTGGGGTAGTATCGTAAGCGATTTCATTTCACCAATATAATTTTTTGTTTCAAATAAACGTCGCTTCGAGTGACATAGACTATCGTCTGCGAAACAAACGACAAAGGTCGTTCCCAAACAAACACAAATTTTCTTCCAAAGACTTGGCAGTAATAGAACATTCGGACGGAGAACGTTCCTAAAAAAAAGAACGCTAAGAGGCCGCTCGACAAATGTACTTATTCTTTCGGTCGTGTAGAAATTCGATTACGAACACTTTGATACAAATAAGTATCGATTTATCAACGAATAAAGGTAAAAAACTATAAACATTTTCTAGCTTTGTCACTTGAACGATTTTGTTCAACGAAATAAATTCCAATATATCGGGAACGAAAATAAAGTTCTGCTGATAGATACTGATTTCTTTTCTCATGATGCAATATAAAGACAAAATAATCGATTTTATGAAAATGCAATGTAAGGCTGCGCAATTTAATCTCATGTTTACATCGTTTCAACCTTTTTTCCTCAAATAATGACATCTGTTTATCTATTGTTATCTTCGCAGCAAGACACTAACTCTTAAAGTACTTTATTATCGAACGAAAAACGAGTTATTGCCTGCGAAATTGTTGTAATTTTTAACATAGGATGTTCATAAATTCCGACATTCTATTGCAAAATGAATTTTACGTATATTATATGGAAATCGGCTCAGGGGTAACTTAGTATGCTTATTCGGCAAAAGGTATTTCCAAAAGACTGATGTAAACTTCTGCCGCTGTTCTGCTACGTCATATCGTGTAAAAGTCATTTTTTACTTTTATTGTCAAGTTCCAGAGGACATAGGACTGAGCTGTGCTTTGTTTATGATCGACAAGACCAACCCACGGCCAACTTCAGAAATTCCCGACTCAACAGGCTGATGATCCCATTATTCAATCGACTATCTCTTCTGTTGATGGCGAAAAGAAGGAAAGAAAGATACTGTTGCGAAATATTCTTGCTTCAGTCAACAGTGGCCACTGTGTATACAATTGTTGACACGTTTGATGCCACATAGTTATGAAAATATTTTTCATGGCCTTTCACACTTCTAGACTATTTTCTGCACCTAGAATTTTCCCTCCCACGAAACGTTTTCTCAGTACAGATACATTGAAAATGAACTGTACAGGTAACGAAGGACGTGGGCACCATTCCCCTACCGTAACGATTGATTGGTTTAGCACCACGTCTGCCACTGTCTATAACAAAACACCGAGTTGTTAGTTGGGGCCTACACAGTCATCTCATACCTGGCCCCGAGATTTCGGCCAGGAGGGTTGCAGCATACTCGTAAACTAATCTAAACTAAACTAAACTAAACTAAACCTGGCCCCGAGACCCAGCGCCTGATGCATGACTCTTATGACCAGTTGTATCTAAAAATATACTGAGATTTTGTTTTTAACACATAGACTTTTTTACATTGCCATAAGAAATCTATTTTTAACATATTGTGCTCTATAACAGTCCGAGAACTATGGAACAGCGACTTACAGGTCCAAGAGGTATGGAAGACCTACAGGCAAGTAAAGGAAACACCTGCGGCCAAACAGGATAGCGGTTAGATAATCCGATTATCGTATCGACACTGACTATGGTTCGAATATCGAAGAAGACATGGATGTTGTACAGTGTCTTTGCGGCATGGGGCACTGTAAATATATGGAGGGCTAAAAGTCCTCTCGTGTGATTTATTGGTAGGGGAAAGACGGGAAAACCCTCAGACTAACCCCTCCCCGAGGTGCTCGCCCTCAAAATGGGGTGGGATTGCATACTTGTCACAAAACAGACTTTTGGACGGTGATTGACACCTGTAAAGAAAGAAAAGCCCCCATCGTATGTTAAAGGCTTATCGTACACGAAGTTCAATGAATTTACGACAGCAGGTAAATTTTTTCGTTCCAACCCTAGGGCTTCCCCGCGAAAAAATACACGGGAGAGATTCTGTTCCCGTGTCACATCTAACTGAAAGCGGAAATTATACTAGCGCAAGGTCATAGCAGAAAATGCTGGAGCCTTTTTCTCTTTGTTTTCATAGTGACATACGCTTTGCTAAAATTTCCTCCATAATCTCATTCTAGCATTACTTGTGCTTTCATTAAAGACGTTTAACCGTTTAAACTTTTTTTCATTGCTATGCTGAAACTAAAATTAAAAAAAAAAAAATTCTCTGTTTCTATCATCCCTTCAAATGCATTATACTATGTATTTAGGTCTTAAATTCCGCCCAAGCCAGACTGAGTTATTTCTTAGCATTTGAGTGAAACTGCACTTTCAACCGGAGGCTCAAATAAGACGCAATTCGGTATTTTATTCTATTATTTAACATTTAACAATTTATTAAATCCTTATTATTTATTTCTTAACTTTTTAATAATTAATCAGTAATTTTAATTAATCAGTTGTTTTGACTATTACATATTTTATTATTTTCATCATCAATTACTTTACTGCTTTTAGTACTTTTTAAAATTTATTTTTGCTTCTCTTTCCTGATGGTCTTTTATAGCGCTCCGGCACTTATTTAGAAATTAAGCCCTGAATAAACGAAAATAGTAAAAACAACGAAGTACACAAGAAGAACAAAGAAATAATGAACTAAAATAAAAGAACGAACTTACAAGCATAATGTGTACTCATATTACCTTTTGATACTGTTTTAAATTAAAAAAAAATAAAAATAAAAGTACGGAAATCAATTAACAGCTTAATTTTATTCACTTCAAAAGTAAACACCTGTTTAGGATGACTGGACTTTGTGAAGAATCTGTAATCCATATAATTGGAATTCTACTACAAACAATCATTTAAATTAACACACTTAAAATGATGGTTACAAATTTCCACTAATTTCCACCAAGCTATAAATTTTCACAAAACTGATCCGGTCAGCAGATGATAATTTAAGAATATAAGTAACATTTTATTTCTTGTACAACATAAACACTTAAAAAAGTTAACATGAAAAATAGCATCTTGTACCTAACAAGTACAAGAGTTAAAGTACGAAGGATAAGCGGCTTCAACAGTTTCCATCTATTATCCCACTCCAAAGTATTGGAAATAAATGGATCTGGAATGACAGAGGTCTCGAACAATCCCATTTTCACCCCCCTATATTCGGCGGGAAAAACTCCGACGACATCACAGAATCAGGGAACTCAATTCCCGCGAGAGAAATTAATCACGTGGTGGCAACGGTGAAAAATGATAATTTTTATCCGACCATTACTTAATTAGTTGGTGAGTAATCGCGCACGGCGACGCCAGCGACGCCACTGCCCGAGATGATGAAGCGGGATTCAGCCTCCGACTCCGTGCCGCTGTCCTCACCGTGACGTCATTAGATACTAAATATCTGGGAATTCAGGTGTTATGATAATGATGATAATTATACGTCAAAACTGAATGTTTCAACCTGAGTGTTGAAATAAACGTGTTGACAAATATTTACGTTTCGTAATAATCGCTTTCTAATTGCGGTCATTTAAAAATACGGACTAGCTGCAAAATAAAAAAAAAAAAAAGTGTCTCATAAAATAAGTTTCTATTTAAAACACATAAACTTGTCAATGAATTAAAAAAAGAAAAGAATTTATTATACGGTGCAATGAGAACAAGGGATTATATAATTCTCTTTACAAAATCCATGTGCATTTTAATATCAAGAACAATAAAAGCGCGTGATGCCCTTGATAAATGAATAAAATAATAGCTTATACGTTTGACAATGTAAATTAATTACTCGAGTTCATTATTTAGGCGCTAACCCTTTTATTATCCGAAGAATAAAGATTATGTTGATGAATTTTGTAAAGAGAATTATTATCCGAAGAATAAAGATTATGTTGATGAATTTTGTAAAGAGAATTATTTAATTGCTTCCTTCCATAAGACTTCATTAATGCTTTTATGAGTTTTAGATAAAAGTTTACATTATATAAAGTTTTTACATTTCTCATTTTCTGTTTTTAGTCCAATGACATGCTATCAATTAAATTATTCAATTGAAAAAATCTTTAGATAATGAATAATCATTCTTTTAATTCGAACAATTTTATTACGTCAATTGGTCGAAAAAATCTAGAGAATTTGCCTTCCCCCAAATCAGAAATTACGTTAAAAATCTTATATAAACTTTATTTAAAAGACTTTTTGCCACCCTAATCGTTTGCTTAAACAACAAAATTCTGAGAATTTTAACTTGTTCATTAACCGAAACATTTTACTAAAATTCGTTAGAACATGAAATTAAAAAAATCTGATGTGTACACCACGTGACTTCCTTGTACGGAATATTAAATTATACGCATTTTTTTTTTCATTTCATTTACACTTATTGGATTGAATTAAATCTACTTCGCCGACAGCGCATAAACTTCAATAAAATAAATGCATTCTTTAAAATTCACTCTATTTGTTTACCATAGCGACACTCTGGCGCTAGGTTCACTTAACAGTATTATATTTAGTTCATATTATAACTCTGAATGCACAAAATTTATATCATTTAAAGAATTATCTAATCGTTGCCACATGTTTTATTCAAATACTATAATAAAGCTAGAACGATGTATAAAAGAAATTAAGCAAACAAAATAAAAAAGAAACAGTTTTTCACTGACGATTGAGTATTTCTCATTCAATTAAGTCAGTTCTCACTTCGCGACAAGGCGAAAATACATAAAAACTCAAAATATCTGTATTAAAAATTACGAAATAAATCTTAAACAGTTATTTCCTCGAAAAAATTCCAGAAAGGATCAAGCATGATTTAATTCGCAATAATAAATGAAGGCTTTGTTGTCTTTGTTGTTGCGAAGCCAAGTTTCTCTAGATTGGCAACAAATCCATTATCCTGCTGTTTCAAATGTAAACAAGCAATGGCCGCCATTATTAGGCTTAGCGGCACTTAAACAACTTTAAAATTGTTGTTAATTCTAAAAATATTGCATACAGATTAACTAAAGGCATAAAAATCTTAACCGGAAGATAAGAACAACATAATTCAATCATTTTTAAAGCAAAAAATGCACAATTTACAAGCACATAACACTAAAGAAACTGAGATCACTGAGCCGAGTAACAGAGTGAATATATATATAAATATACTTATATACGTTTGGTGCGGCCGATTGCAACCAAAATACGAGGTGCACATCTACATGTTATAGCAATCCTATATACAAAATTTCAACGTTCTGAGGCTATTCGTTTTTGAGTTATGCGAGATACGTACGTACATACGTTCGTACCGACGCCACGAAAAATTCTCTTCAGAATTCATTTTAAAGCAGTTTTATAATTTTTTGGAGGAAAAGAGTGTTTTATTCTGTCCCTTACGTACAGATATCATGCAAAAACATCGTTAAATTGCATTCGATAGCGGTCAAAATGGATATTTTCTTTGAAATATGCTGCCTGAAACTTTTCGCGATTTCAATACTTCCTTTTTACTTCGTACAAGGAAGTAAAAATACCTAAATCGAACTTTGAAAACTTTGCTTCACTGAACAGTATTGTCATGCAAAAAAAGTGTGCGTACAAATTTTGAATTCGGTAGCTGATCAGAAAGTTGTTCAAAAATCATTATGGTCCAAAATGTGGATACAAATTTTGAATTCGATAACTTATTAGAAAGTTCTTCAAAAATAATAATAATCAAAAATTTAATTTTCCGTTATGGTTAAAAGTTTGATTACACATTTTTTACCATAACGGTAAACACTAGCTAGATAAAAGCTTATAATAAATCACATATATTTCTTGTTTTCTAATGCGTACACGAGTTATGCATACAATATACATCACTGTGTACGGTATACAAAGAGAAGTAATTTTTAAATTCCATGAAAAGTATATAAGATGAAGAATTTTGTTTCCTCCGGGTTAATTTGATATACATGGTGACAGAATGTGGCAGAACGTGGTAAAAGTAATAATTTTAGTAATACATCCCGCCCGCACACGTACAATGATCAAGTGATTCACTTCACTGAATACTGGAAGTTGACTCCGATTCTATCCAAAAAGAACAGGCTGCTGCTCTAACAACGGCCCCATGTTGGTTTTCTCAATTTGCAAAGTGATTAGAAGCCAACTTTCCTTAGAAAGTTTTTCACGAAAGTATGTTTATTCTCAAGTAGGTAGTCCCCGCACATTTTCAAATAACCTTACTGTAGTAAAGTGTGCATTGGAATGTGAAATGTGAGCGGTAAAACACAGTAAGTTCGAAGGGCAAGGAAAATATGGTCTCATTTTAATAGCTGGTAATTTACAAGAAATTGCATTTGTTGTTTATAACATTGGTGTTGAAATCGTTTTTTTTTTTACCTTCTGTATTAATTTTTTAACACACTGGTTTTTTTTTAATGCCGCATCAGACATACAAAAAAAAAAAAAAACTTCGGCATATCAGATAGATTACAGGTTAAAAATCATTTTTCTTTTCTTATAAATTTGAAATATTAAATTATTTTCCCGATCTTTCTCTTTTCTCCTGCTTACTGTTTCTTTTTATCAGTGACTATGTACAGACTATATTTTCTTTGTGGTAAAAGAATATTGGGTATTTCTTTCAAAAGTAAACATTTTTAGCAAACCTTCGATTTTTTTTAGATTTATTTTTTATCTTATTTACATGCTTTAAAAATGTAAAAAATCCCTAAAAGTCTCTTTTTATTTTCCCTTTTTCTTCCTCATTTAAATATACAATAGATGTTTCCTTGTCAGTCAGGATCATGCAGCGGTGAGGAAACGGCATCGGTATATTATGCCCTCCTCCTTATATTTTCTTATTTTTCAATTTTTATATCTGGATTTTCAATTCGTGAGCAGACTGACATTTTACGAGTCAATCCCTGAAATTCCATCCGCTCAGGAACCATGAGCAAAGAAAAAAATACGAAAATAAAAATAACGGCCAGCGAATATATCCCCCAAAGAAACTGCAAGTATCATGTGTTTCCCAATACTCGGACCTGGTATCATAAAAAGTAGAATAATTTTCCCTCTCTTTTCCCTCCAAGATCGGAAAGGGGAAAAATTTATTTTCAGATGGAAAGTACCTCAAGCGAAACAATCGAATTGAATATTTCGAGTTCTTTTTTTTTTTAACTTCCCCCCCCCCGCTTTCTTCTAGCAAAAAAAGGAACTTGTCAGCCAAAAAAGGTAAGGAAAATCATATTTGATTTTTTTAATGAAAAAAGAGGAATGAAAGACTTAGGCAAGATTTTGCGTGCTTATAGAGTCTCACTAAAAGTACGTACTTCTGTGTAAATACTATTATATACCATAGAAGACTTCAAATTATGGGTCATTTTACTGAAACTGTGACTATTTAAAATTTCATTTTGTGTAGTATTAGGGAAAATGTGTTACCACTGATTACTGAAAATATCGGCTATTTAAAAGTCCAGTTATATGAAATATTAACTAAAAATGTCTTACAATTAACTGATATCGTGATTTCAATTATATGTGTTAATTAGTTACTGAAAATATGATTTCAACTATGCGTGTTATTACTGAAAATGTGTTACAATTAATTACTGAGAATGTGAAAAACATTTTTCAGTAATATTACACAAAATTAAAATTTTAAATATATTACGAAGGCAAAACATTAGTATAATGGGATTAAGAAAATGCAAGCAAACGACAATGTAGGCAAATTTCAGAACATAAAAACATGAAAATTTAATGACAAATCAGTACCTTCGACTCGCTATGTCCGATGATCGAGTATTCATGATTTAATACAGCCCATAAATTAATTTGAAAATTCAGAAGCAAGCTATTCTTACATTACAAAAATACGCCAAGCGAGAATGGGTCGTTAAATATAGAAGCCCACTTGAACTCTCTCTTGCTATGAAAATCCCGATCATGTTCACAAATCCGTACGCTTCATTTAGACAGCATTTCGTAGCTTCTACGAATCTTGTGGTTGAACATAGGCAGTTCGCCCCATGGGGTAGTCCCCGCAGAATAAGTTGGTTGCCTGATGTCCCCCCCCCCAGCTTTTCCTGTGCGATGTTAGTTAACTAGTTTAATAAACGTTTTTTGAAAGACGTCCATTAAGTTTCAAAGTTTCCTTTAACACAGAAAGAGCTTGCGTATTGTGAAATAATAAATAAAAAACTGAGTAACCAAAATAATTGAAAACATAGTAGCAAATAAAATTTGTGCTTAAAGTTCTTTTTTTCTTTGCTTGTATATTTCCCTTAAATTGTATATGCTGCCGTTGTTTATATTCCTCTTAATCCGGAACTACAGCAAGATCAGACCCACAAATTTTAACGTGATTAAAAAAATATGGCTTTGGTGTATTTATTATGGCCAAGTACTCGAGGGCAATCTGTCTAAGAGGAGTAACGCCTTCTTGGAGGAATTTTTAACGGAACTGGCTCGTATATACGTTACCCATGGTCAAAACCACGAAAATACCCATGTAGCCAGCCCGTTCTCGGGATTCGAACCTCGAATCGATGTACTAGTATTCAGCGACTCATGGCCGCTGGTGCGCCTGATGTAGTCAAGAGGAAGGACTGAACTTTTCTTTGGCATCTTATATGTGATCTTATATGTGACAGAATTTTCGAAACTCCGTAGAATTTCCCCGGGGATAGCTGTAAGAATTTGCTATCCGTTCTTCCCTACTGAAAACACTGCCAAGATTACCACCCAAACTAGAATTTAGCAAATCTCTCGGCGGCAAATTATTCAGTTCAAATGCCTTTTATTACCCACTAGACACATTCATGGATAGATCCAGCAGATCAGATAGGAAGTTTTAATAATACGATAATCTGATTTAATAATTTAATAATCTGATTTTTAAGCGGTCTTTTTCCTGGATAGTATTTTAATTACCTCAAAGACTATGGAATACAAACCTGGCCGTATTCAAGGCTATGGTAGCTAGCTTTCTAACCACCATGTCAACAAAGCGGCTGAAACTATATATGACACTATGCAATACAACATATGATAACGAAGCATCTAATACTAGAGGATAACGATGCACACAATACAAGGACGTGCACAATACTATGCAATTCAACAGACGAGAAAGTATTGAAAAGAGGTTATTATTAGTGCTTTGTAATCTGTTGAGGGTTCAGTAAAATTTTGCAAAGAAAGAGATGTAAATGCGTATTGCAGCACATAGCATAAACTCTTATGTACTTATCGAAAGTTGATCATATTTTTATCAGCTCAGATTTATCAATTAGATATCATTATATACGGATATAACATAACTTGTGTATACGAGCCAGCCTAGGATTTAGCAAATCAATGCAATTACCAACACAATGCGAAGTCCCGAGGTTTCGGAATTCGTTCAATGATATCAAAAATTCATTTCGCTTAATTGCAACTGCGTGGCTATTTTATTTTTTATTTGCTTTAATTTTTAACACCTCCCTTCCTGTGCCCCCATGCCCCCAGAGAGTTTTTTCAAAGAGCGAAATTTAAACACGTACGATAACTATTAAAATTGGCTATACAAATTCATTTGTTAATGTATATATCCTACATTAAAAATTCTCTTTTTGTTTAGTGTTACAGAATACATAGAAGCCAAAGAGAAAAATTAGAAATTTTCTTGATTAGATTTTTCTCATTATCTCGTGAAATGTTAGACCACAGTATCAACCACTCTATTCCGGTGTATTCGAAGATATTCTAGACTTTTAGAAAGTATGGTCGAGAAAAGATAAAAGTAAAAAAAAAAGTAACAGTCACGAGAACGTATTCGAGAAGATAAAAGATAAATTAACAGTCATTCGTCAGGAAGGGATTCGTGGTAGAATGCTTGGTAATGCCAGCAACAAAAACATCACTAAGCCTTCAGTTTATTTCCAATTCTATTAGCAATCGCATTATTTTTTCTTCCTGATTCCAATGGTTAGGAGCAAGCTCTGGAGTAAAAGCAAACAAGTATGGACATGTTTCATTCCTTTCGGAATGATTGTTCGAAGAGTACAAATAAGGATTATTTTTTCTTTTTTGATTGGAAATGCATTCAAGCGGAGGACAAAGAACCATGTTCATTATCCACCACTATTCAAATAATTTGGCTGCAAACCTAAATGCGACACAATTCTTTGAAATTTTGTGGATCTGAAAAGGTTAAGCCACAGTTTGTGATTCCCCAAATACAATCTAACATTTTTTAAATTGTTGAAAATGCTTGAAAAGATTATATTTAGGACAATTTGCAGGCCGGCCTTTTTCAAAAGTAGAATAATCATGTTACTTTTGATTTTATTTATATTCTTTTTTTCTATTTTTTTTTTTTTTTTTTTTTTTTTTTTTTTTTTTTTTTTTTTAGTGTCTTAAAAGTAGATTTCAAATTTACGTATTGAAATAAGGTCAAATAATTGTCTGACGATGAAACATTCATTGAAAGACAATGTATTAAGTACTTAAGTTTCTTTAATATTGTTTCAACTGAAGTTTATGAACTTCACTTTTTTTCTGAACATTATAATATTTCTAATTTATCTATTTAACCGCAGAGGTGGTGAAATGTCTCATGATTTCAAATATTTTGCCACTATTACACCGAAGTTGCTCTGGATGGAAGTTTCTCTGGTTCTGAACAGTTGTTAGTGCAGGCTGACTTCTAGTTCGAACTAAAGGGTGTGAGTTTGAATTCTGCGAAAAACATAGTTGCTGGTGTGTGTGTTTCTTCCCTTGTGGCGGATGTAATAGTGGTTTACCCCCTATGGTCATTCTCCGTAAAAAAAGAACAGCTAAATGACCGATGATTTCAGGAGTTACCTAAAAATGATTGAGGTATATATGTCTGATTATTTGAATGAAAGCAATATTAAAGTTAGAATACTGCTATCACATTATTAGGGAATTAATTTCAAGGAGTTATCATATATAATTTTCTCTAAATGGTCAAATGAAAAGAAGAGTTGCATATACCTCGTTTTAAAATCAAAAACTAAAAATTACTAATCCTGGGGGGAAGTTATGCCTAAGAATTTATCGACAGTAGATAGATCATTAATATGCTTTTTGGTTCAAAGAGTTACCCTTAGAGAATAAGTAGTAGTTAAGTTAGGCTTACAGAGTTACTAAGTTTGTAGTAGAGATAGGCATTCAATGTTGGTACAAAAATTAGTAAGTTCTTAAATAAAATTAAAAGTAGTTACTGAAGAGAAAACAAACGAAGAAGGTAGCATCATCTTACGGAACATTCCGCAGAAAAGACAAAAAAAGAGAAAGCAAACAGAAAACATCTCAGTTATGTAACCTCATTGTACAAAAAATCGTGATCGGAAATAAACTGTGATAAAACTTAGTAAGTTTAAAACACCATCGTGCAAAATATTATTTTAAATATAAAACAAACAATAACATTGCATGATAACAGAAAAACCGATATTCGTTTTTACATTTTAAAGATGCCAAATTTTTCTTCTTCGACAGCGAATAAAAATTTATACGTACGAGATGAAACGAAGAATACATATTCTCGTTAAATTTTAAAATACTCTGATACCTTTTTATAAAAAGGATCAATTAAGTAATGATTATTATTAGCTAATCACATAAATTTAAAATTTTATTAACTTATGCATAGATGTAATTAATCCCTAATTTTTGGCTTTAAATGTTTAAGTTCCCTTCTTGGTTACATAATTAAAAAATTGCTAGTTAAAGAAAAACTGAAAGAATATTCTTCATATTTTCCGAGCTTCAAACTCACTGCATATTGAAAAAAATAGTATATATTTGAAACTTCATAAATCTGAAAATGCATATTTCATATATTATGGATATACAATGCTTTGTGAAGGGATTTATTGTCTTAAGGTTTTCGTATGCAGATGTTTCAAAACTGCAAAGACCCGTCGCTGCTTTATTTTGTACCATTACATTTTACATTGCGATATGGCTACGATGTTCTCTCCTCGGTTTCTTCTCTAACACAATATTTTGTATGACGATGTTTTTTTCTCGCATGGTTTTCTCCACGACGATTTATTTGCGGAGAAAACCTTTGAAAGCATATATAAAAAAGCGAATAAGCTTTGCGTTGCAAATCTCAGTAAATATAGTGTCAATCTATTTATTGCATGCACTGGAATTTTAAAACGGAGAGAGAGAAAGGAAGAATTAAATGAAAAAGAAAATTCACATGACATTTTTTATAACGCTGCTGATGTTACTACGGAAAATTAGAAATATAGCATCAGTATAGAGAGACCAGACGTCTAGTATTTATGACTACACCAAAGGTTTTGTCCAAGAGTTTCAATTGAGATCGGTTGTTCATCTAGTTAGATAGTCTGTCCATCATTTCACCACTAAATCTAGGTAAACACCTGTAGCACAAATGATTTTTTACCATGAACAATATTTATTTATATATTTATTACGTGTTTCGTCATTTCTTACATGACAATGATTGGATGTTCCGTGGAGGACTTTCTTAGGAAAACTGGCTCGTATCCACGTTACACATGGGGCAAACTCCGAAAATATCCATACAGCCTGCCCGTTTACTGGAACTCAAACCCCGGACCGAACTGCCAGCGTTCAGCAGCTTTTACCGCTCGTCGGTCATGAACAATATTTTGTCTTCATAAAAGATTCATTTGCAGATATCAACATTAAATCAGTTTTTAATTTGAAAATCATACACAGATTTTCTCCTAGTGATTTACAAGCATACAAAATCCTACAAAGTGTTCCTAAGGAAAACGCCGAAAATATCCATACCGCCTGCCCGTTTGCTGGAACTCAAACCCCGGACCGAACTGCCAGCGTTCAGCAGCTTACCGCTCGTCCGCTGGTCGGTCATGAACAATATTTTGTCTTCATAAAAGATTCAGTTGCAGATATCAACATTAAATCAGTTTTTAATTTGAAAATCATACACAAATTTTTTCCCAGTGATTTAAAAGCAGACAAAATCCTACAAAGTGTTTCTAAGGAAAACATTTGCTTATGAAAAATATGCAAGAGAGGAACAAAAACAAGAATCCGAGTCATCCACATTACCTTTAATGTAGAAATTTTATTGTAAAACTTTTGCGCTGTACATTTTGATATCTTGAATATTTTGTTGCTTGTGTTATGTAATTTCCTTTTATTTCTTTTATCTTAAACAAAAAGCATGTAAAAAGCTTTCAAATCCCTGAAATTAATTTTTCATAAAGTATCCTTGACATAGGCATCCGCAAAAGTTTTGGGAGAAAGAGACAAATAATTACATCAATAAATTTTTATTTAATTATTTAACTGGGAGTTCACAAATAGATTACAGAATGCAGTATTACATCAACGAAACGCATATATTATGCATTTACTTTACATGCATTAATACAAAACTCTCTTTCATTCGATTCACGTGGGATCAGATGAGCCATCCCCTACTACCACGAACGTAAATTGGACCGGAATTTTCGATTGTAAAATATGGTAACAATACATCAGTATTTTAGTCACGCTTGCACAAATAAATTACATGCTCTAAGAATTAATGCAGCTACTTATATACTGAAATCTTTTCCAGTTATTTTATTATAGCAATGGTTTATTCATGACTGCTATAAGAAATGATGCCTGTTCATCAATGTTAGGTAGAAATGGAATGAAATATACCTTTTCTGTAATTAAATTTAATAACTAGCGTGAATTCTGCTAACACGAAACACCTAAAACACTATTTTACAATAAATTATATTTAATTCGACTTAAGTAAGATAACGAAACACAAGCACTTGAAGAACCTGTTGAAAAACCCACTCTGCCAAATTAATTGCAAGAGGAACAATTCCACCTAGATCCTGAGCTGAGATAGGACAAAAACACAATCTGAAAATAAAAGAGACTGGTGCTGAGAGCTTTGTTAAATCTCTTGCAAAAGATCACCTGCCTGGAGATTTGGAAGCCAGCCAACATTTGGACTACTGCATAGACCATGGGTGTCAACTTTTTCCAGACTAACTTTTCTTGCTATTTCCTCTGAACTATGGTTTTACCTATATATTCAACGTCTACCTTCCCCCCTCCTTTCGTAACCCTTAGGACTAATGTGGAATGATACGTGTCTGTGGTAATTATGAATTCCTTGCCGCCAGTCATAATTATTACTCTCGCAGATTTCATCACGGAATGCCTAGTGAAGTGTTTCGATTGTGCGGTTTCCGTGGCCAAAAATGAAGAGAGTGTTTCAATTATTGAAATGATTGTCTCTGGTACAGTGTGCGTGCCCGAAATAGACAGCTAGTTAGTTAATGAAGGTCTTTAAGAGGGTATCGTTTATTATCCATCTATCTGGGGTATTTTCGCTCTTGCCCATTTACCAATTCTCAACCCTCATTCAGCTGCAGATATAGGTTAAACCACGAAACTTTATTACAGAGACGTGCCGAAAGACTAAAAAATTATAATCGGTAAAACTACTTGATGTTAACAACTATGTTTTGTGATCAATTATTTGAATTTAACTGAACGATTATAAAATGCTTCGAAATCGAATCCAATGGACCTTAAAGCAAAACGAAATAACTAAGCAAAATAGAATTGAATCAGGGTTTGCGAAGTCATCTAGTGTTTTAATTCAATATTTTTTATCGTTTTATTATTTGGAGTCAAAGATACGTTTTGTAATGCAAATAAACGATATCTTTTTTGAAATATTACTTTAAATTATATACAGTCACTAATGTATTACGGAAATTAAAATTTGCTTTGCAGACGGAATTACTTGAAAGCGGATAATTACTAAACAAGACGGCATCAAAGAAGTGTATTTTTGCATTTTGTTTTCTTAATATCATTAGTAACATATTAATCTAATATTTACAAAATTATAATAAAATATGAATAATTTTTTATATACATTATGTATTATTTTCTTTATTAGACTTCAACGAAAAAGAAATCTCGAGATTTATTTAGTGCAAAGTTTATTAAAAACAATATAATGGCTACTCATTATGAAGAATAATCCATTACAGTGATCGAACAAAAGCATACAACTTATGTCAAAATATTAAATTCAGCTTTTTTATAGCGACTAAACGTTGTAACGTAGAAACGAGTATAAAATGAACCAATTTCATTATTTGCCATTACTTATTCCCCCCCCCGTCAAAAAAAGGGAAGAAAGCTTCCATGTTTTACATTACGCCCAAAGGGACTTTTTTTATGTTTTGTGTGTACCTTTAGTTATTAAATATCATGTTCTTCGCACTTAAACCACAAAATTCAGTTCAACAGCCATCAATATTGCAAAATAATTTTAAAATGAGTATATCTTTAGAATTTCCGATACACAGCTTCGCACGCTGAGGATAAAAAATTTTGTTTTCGTACAGATTTGCCATTGCTTGCTTTGAAATCGTTGTGTTTGTTAATCAAAAATTCGTTAAAGTTTTACAAAATATGAAATAGATAATAAAACAAATTCCATATTCCGAATTTGGGCTTCCAGATGCTCATTTTTAGGTGGAAACGTACATTATTCAAAATTTGATGGCTCTAGGTACCGTTGTTTTATCAAGAATGCAAGAAACATGTATGCATTTATGCGGATTCTTCATTATTTAAATATAATATAGGGCTCTAATATTTGGTGGCAACAATTTGAAAAGTTAACTAGCATTTATAGTGAACCAACGCAAAGTGCCAAAACAAATTAATAGTCCTTCTCGGCAAATTGACCCTTTAGACGAAAAATTCTTCTTAATATGAGGCCTCGGCGCAGTAATTAGTGACTACTGATCGTTGGGGTCAGGTTCGCCTTGAAAAGGCTTGTATGTTTGTAAATCAACAGAGATCAGTAAGAATCAGATATCTTTAATAAAATGTGAAATATCCCCAAATACAACACATTTTAAAGCTTAATATCTTTATAAATGGTTTATGAGTATGAAGCGCAGAATTATATAAACAAATATCTGAAAAAGTTTCGTCAATTTGTGATTAAATTCTTGTACAACGATATTTCACTGTATTTCTCCTTATATCAATTCCGTACTTCCACAGGAATACTCCAGCCATTCACTGAAAAAATCGTCAAAGAATTCTCGCATGTTCCTGTGGGCAACTGTTTTTCTATTATTAACCAGTCTTCATTAAGGAGATGTTGAGGGAGATGCGCAAATGCTACTCAAATTCTTACACGTAGTGCAATTTCTTCATTCTTGTAGCCCACCAGCGGCCGAGCGGTAAAGACGCTGAACACTGGTAGTTCGGTCCGAGGTTCGAATCCCGCGAACGGGCTGGCTGCATGGGCGTTTTCGTGGTTTTCCCCATGTGTAACGTGTATACGAGCCAGTTCCCCTTAGAAAGTCCTCCACGAAGGCATCCCTCCCTTTAGGCAGATAGCCCTCGTGGGCTTTGCCATAATTGAATAATCCCAATCCCTTCATTCTTGTAATACAGATTTACCATGCCAATGTCTTGGACGCATCGCCAAAGTTCTTTCTTTGCACACTTTGATGATTGTGTTGGGAAAATTTCATCTTATGGTATTAAATGTTCCTGGTCAAAATCCATTATAATGAATTTCGTATTCCATCCAACGCTTTTCTTTAATACTTGAAAAAAAATTATCACAAAATGTATTCTTTCTATGGGACATCGGAGGATATGCTACAGACATAACTTTATGTTCATTCACTGAGCTAATCAAGTCTATCAGCAGGGAATACAATTGAGCAAACTGTTTGCAACTGCTTTTGAAAGCTCCATCCACGACACAATTTGTGCAACGTTTGAGAAACCTGTCTTCCCTTTTAAAATGCTAAAAATTATAACTCTGTCTATGTCTTTGTTGTCTTACAAAAGAAAGCTGGTAAAATCATTAAGAACAATTAAATCATTATATCATTATCACTATCTAGTTCCAGCGTGGAACCATGAGCTTTCCTACATATTCTATGAAGTGATGGCTTGAGACTGAGATAATGCTATACTCACTACAGAGTAATAGCCTTTGTTAAACAGTCCATTAATTTTATCATTAAAATTTTTTATATCGAGACATCTTCTTCACTTGCTCGTTTATATTCGACAATTGAACGTCTGCTTCAGCCACATCAGTCTGACAAATACGTTCTATAACTTTCAAACCTATTTCATTTTGCGTCGTCATCCACGTCTGTATCTTTTAGTTTTCCTTTTAATATATTTCTCGTTGTGCCTTTAGAATTTGCATCAATATGAAACTGGCGATACAGACACTAGTTGCAGATTGCGCATATTTGCCTTTAGATATTTTAATAAAGTGTTAATGTTATAATAAGTACTTCAGAAAAAAGAAAATGATACACAAGAAACGCTGAGAAGAATCAAAGCAGGAATGGATACCATTCAAAAAATTATGGCAATAAATCAAAATGCTGATGGACTGTTTCTGATATGCTGCGCAGAAATGCCAGTGGTTGTCCATAGTTGGTTAAACCTGTTAGAAAATGCCATGTTCTCGCAAGAAACCCGAATTATTAATTCGGGAATTATGTATTCAAACGCCATTTGCGGGGAGTTGCTATGTGCGCAAGTGTCACATCACCCTTCTGGAGAGGTTTTGTGTCAAAGGATGAGGGGTTGATAGCACTCATATCCGATGCCTGGGATGTTTTTCATCAAACGTGGGAAGAATCTTTATAGTTAGGGCAGTCAGGACTGTAAAACAATTGATGAAGTTCTAGTATCCACTTATTTCTTCTTGTTCTATCTTGTATATAAATTAATGAGATTAATCATGTAACGCCCTTCAAAGGAATTGAGAAACGTTGTCTTTCACGGGGCACACAGTTTAAACTTCATTTCAAGCGGAAATATCGCAGAATTCCCATACACTGTGTTACTGTACATTTTCCGTGGGTCACGAAGATAACATCTTTGTTTTAAACTTGAATAACTTTTGCAAAAATTCAAAAGACCTAAAAAAATTCTAAAGCATAGGTTTTCCAATAATTTATACACTTTTAAAAAGATCAAGAATCATTTGAAGGCAACTCTTGCTCAGGAAGTCTTTCATCAAAAAGAAATGAAAAAGACTCACAGTTCGAAGTTTTAAACTTCAAGTTCTTACTGAGAAAGCGAAGGGTTCATGTGAGGCCGAATATCAAAGAGATTTGAATGCTTCATCATGACAATGAGCCAGTCAAAAAGCGCCTTGCGTATCGTCGAAGTAATATACAGAATACAGAAAAATGTATGGCAAACCCTAACACTTTATAGGGAATCCAAAGATATGTTGTTTTTAAACGTTTTGTAATTTTTCTGTTGAATCTGATGTGGCGTAAACACGAAGAACCTGATATTTAATAAATAAAGTTAAACACACTAACAGTTAACAATAAAAAGACAAAAAAAGTTTTGCAAGTCAGCTTAATAAGAAACCTGAACATTGATATGATTAACCTACAAAAGATGAAGGAAATAGAAATATATACGTATGTCAATACTTAACACTGCATTGGGAATTCTAAACATATAAAAGCAACATCTTTTAACAATTTTGTGATATTGCTGTTGAATTGTATGTGACGTAAGTGGTAAGAAAGAGATGCTGAATGATAAAGACTAAAAATGTGCTAGCAGGAGTGAATCTAAGAGCAGATTAGTAACCTGAAATGCTTAGTGAGAGCTAAAAAAACTTTAACAAACCCTCAGGAGTGGCGTTAAAATTTAAATCACATTAGACTTTAAGTATTATATGCTCGGAATGTGAAATTGCGAGTTCAAAATGTTTTACCAACAAACAAAATTCAAGAATGGTAACTTAGAGAATTAATAAGAATAAACTGCCAATCGATTTTTCAGATTTTGTCTTGAGACTTGAAAATGTTAAGACGAACTTAGCTTATACTAACTGATAAATTAAAGTAAATAAACTAGTTTCCTTGCAACATGCAAAGCGTGAGCATACCAAAATTTCAAAAGCGATTTTTTTACAGACAGATATTTGTTCGTCTTACATGCACTATGAAAAATAAAGAGTTATATGAAATCAGTTTTGTTAAAATAAAAAGCTCACTCAAATCATACTAATTAATCACATATATTTAAGTATACCTCAAAATATAGTACCTCAAAATCCAGACACAAGCTAACGAAGCTTGGTGCTAATTTTCATCTATATCTATCTCATGCTAATGAGTTTTAAATGCGGAGTTTCACAAGTTAAAAATAAAGTCAAGAAAATGCTGATCTTCATCGCCAAAGAAATCTAATATTAACAAAATGTGTACATCTCATTGCATACTTTTCAGATTTAATATACTATCTCATTAAAATCAAAGTACATTCTTTCAGGCACTTTTTAACCCAAACCAAATGTTAATGCCATTTGGCTACGGGATTTCATTTCCATACAGTGAAAAGAACAAGTACTCAATTTTCTTTTCTTATCTTCATCGTAGCAACAAACTTCGTATTTAGACAGAATGTGCTAGTTTTTATTGTAGTTTTTGCTTAGGCGTTAATGCAAGAAAAATTTGATTAGTTAACATTTTCTTAGGGAAACAAATCAGGAGTAGACAACAAGTATTATACACTTGTTATTAGCAAAAGTTTAATTTAAATTTAGGTTAAAAGAAAGAAATCTGTCACTGACGTTTTTTCAATTGCAATAAAAATACCAGGAGAATTCGTGCTTATTGACATTTTTAGCACTGTAAAGATTTGTAGATATAGTTTTCTAGAATTGTTTCGAATCTGATCCAATAAAAATAAATCTAAGGCATTAGAAAATGAAAGTCAAATAATTCAATAAAATACGAGCTGTAGGAAGTAATAGTCTGTTAGATGATGAATGTTCTTAAGGTTTCAACCGAAAATAAAGTCCAGACTTAGATTCAAGAAATACCTGAGCTAAACGAATAACACAACTCAAAATATAATTCACAAAGATAAATATCGGGACTGATTTTCAAACCGAAACGAATCGAAATAAGACCACGCTTTTTTAATGATTCAATGCAGAAATCTGTTTGCTTTTTTTTGAAATATAAAGAATAATAGGAAGCATGTATATTAATTTAATGTATTTTATTCAAAGGTGAGTAATGTATTACACCTTTTTCCAGATTTTAACGATCGCCCAGAAGGACTAATTTAAAGGTAGTTTAGCGGGAAGGATTACTTGCAGAGATTGCCCAGGTGAAATAGAGCACCATTTTGTAGGATAGTAGATGAACATTCATTTCGACTAACATAGGAACATTGTATATCTTGTGTACATTGAAACAATGAAAAAAAATACGTAATGTAATTCCATAAAAATATTGAATGTCTTCAATTAGATACATCACGAATTAAGTGCATTTTTAGCTGAAAAGGCGTTAGTCCAGAAGAGCTGTTAATTTCGTTTTGCCATTTTGCATTGATTCACCTTTCAAACTGGTGACACCAAATATTACAGCAGTGTATTCTATTTAAAGAAATTAAATAATGAAGAATCTGCAAAAATGTATGTATTTCTGTCGCGTTGTGATAAAACAAAGGTACCTAGAGCCATCAAATTTTGAATAACATACGTTTCCACCCGAATATGGGCATCTGGAAGCAAAAATGTGGAATATGGAATTTGTTTTATTTTCTATTTCATATTTTGTAAAACTTTAATGAATTCTTGATTAACAAATTCAACGATTTCAAAGCGAGTAATGGCAACACTGTACGGAAGAAAAAAAAAAAAATATCGCCAGCGCGCGAGGCTGTGTATCGGAAATTCTAAAGATATGCTCATTTTAGAGTTATTTTGCGATATTGCTGGCTGTTGAACTGAATTTTATGGTTTAAGTGCGAAGAACATGATATTTAATAACTAAGGTAACACACACAAAACGTTAAAAAAAAACGCCCTTTCGGACGTAATTTAAAATCTGATAGCTTTCATAATTTTATTATTTATTTATTTATTTATTTATATTTTTTATTTAAATAAATTCGATTTAAAGGTAAAAAAATAACATTTTTAAAAATTGCATCGATTGCTTTTAAATAGTTTAGTTTGCTAATTAATAAAAGACACTGAATATGAATGAATAATATTTTACACTTTTCCGAATGGCAACAGGCTCGAATGAAAAGTGAAACAACGCAAAATCGTCTTTCGAGACTAATAACTCTTTTGGGATAATAAATAAACTGTAATCTGAATTGAAAATTACAGTCTAACACTTCGAAGACTTCATTAGTAAAGTTTCAAAAAGTTAAAAAAAATAAATACTCAAAGTAAAATATAAATGAATCGTAAAACTAAAATAAATTGCAATACGTTCTTGGTATACAAATTTGAGTCTAAGACATGAGACAGTTTTAAACTAAGTAATTATGGTAGGCCTACTAATTTAAGAATTTGTTTCACAGACATTAAAAGATAAAGAATATGAAAATCTTATATTTGAAAACAGCTGTTCAAAATACTCGTACTAAAGCTATGATATTATTTCAACATAAATTAATATCACATCGAGATTAAGGCACTTAACAAAAAAATATTCAAAAATTTACATTCATTTTTCATTTGATTGCCATTCTTGCAACAAATAGCTAAATAGCTTTTAATGTATACCTTACCAGAAATAAAATCTACAAATAGAAAACACCTCGGAAGAGGCATTTTTCAAGATATCAAAAAGAGTGATTAATTATTTTTATTAATATTATTGCCTCCCGATAAGTGAGAAACACTTAGTATATATCGATTTATTAAGCGTTTCATTAATAACTAATATTTTAACAATAAAACAACAAAACGTTTCAGTAAATCAAAATAATGTTTTATTTATTACTTACGTCATAAATATTTTATAAATCGCTACCAAATGAATTATAAATCGTAAGTTCCTAATTTTTCAGAAAGGTTTAAATTCAGATCAACAGCTTCTTTTGTATCTATCGAGAAAGTTCATATACACTACAAATAGAGTAACAATCTTTGGTGGCAACACGCTGTCTACTGAAGAGGTCTGCGAAGAAAATGATTTATGCCACTCCAAGTTAAACATGTTCGAGCATAATTTTTACTAGGACAGAAAAGATGAGATGTTTTATTTATACTAATTTCATTGCAGTATTTGTTTTTATATTTGAGTCTCCGAATTCTCTGAGGCATGCTTGATGATCGCTGGAAGAATACCAAACATGCTCATGACAGGATTTTTTCACGCCCTGTTGGTTGAGTTTCAGCTGACTTTCACATTCAACAGAGCGGAATAAAAACATCGCTATCATCCACCAAATATTTCCCTCATTCGATCACTTTCTTTAAATATTCCGATTATGCAAGTAGCATAATATGCCAAAATTCTTTAAAAATTATTACTGTCTTCGGGTTTTGAATGTCACAATTTCAACAGTGGACTTCGTCGTCGATATCAGCAGCAAACTTAAATCAAGATACGAGCTGGAAAGAGTCACAAGAATAGCGATAGGGTACTAGATCGTTACTTTGATCAAGTTCAGTAACGTCACACAAGAGCAAACTTTGTGGTATAGTAACCTTGAATGAGATTGTCTTCCTGTTGGAGACGTCAATAACAAACTTATAAATCGCAAATGTTTCTCTGCGTGCCTAGTCATCTTCACGCTATTTGACTTTTCAAAGTTACCAAAAGCTGAGCTTCGAATGAGCCTAGACAGCAGATAGTCACAATATATCAATGAAGGTGCTGGCCGTTTCTTTTACTGTTTCTTTATTTAAGTATTAATCTATTGGATATGCTCGCAATCTACGACCGTCTGAGGTGGAAAATGTTGAGTTTAATATCTGTGCATAATTAGGCTGGTACTCTGAAACAAATCAGTAGACAAACAAGATTACGATCTTCCCAACGCTGTTGTCAGTTACTTATGGAAGCGGGATAAATGAAGACACAAAAGGACCATGGAAGAAGTTGGTTTTGACCAGACTATGAGTCAGTGATGTAACACAAGAGCAAACCTTGTATTATGGTAACCTTGCTGTGAAAATGAGATCGTTAGCTAGTTTTTCCGAATGTCTAGCACCTGATTACATTTTATATTCACAAGATATATTACTCGAGTTCCATGTTTCAGGAGACTCCAAATTTATCCTTCACTTCCTCATGGTAATTTTTTTATGTTATTCAAGTAAAACGGGCACTGATGGCCTTTGAAAGATGGCGCTGCCTGTTCGAACATTAATTCAAAACCGTCAGAATACATGGCGAATTTACTTACCTTTTATTTGCATAATAGTATCTCTTGTATGCCATACACTATTCTTATTCTTCATTCAATGCACACTATTTTTCTCAACTCTTTTTAGATATCTTTCTGCGCTCAGAGCTTTCCAAATGATGTCTGTAGATATATACATACAAAGAGATAGAGTGCACAATTCCAAATATTCGATCTAATCTGGACCACATCTGGGTACTCGAAAAATGTGAATAATTGGGCTGCTCTCCTACTATTCACAGTCTAAATATATATATGTTTACTGTAATGCAAATTTAAAAAAAAAAGAATTTTTGTTTTTTGTTTTTGTATTTTGTTACAGCAAAAATGATATAGAGGAGGAGGAACTATTTTTGTTGCCATAAAAGCCAATACGAAGAACAAGTTTTTATGCAAAATTAATCTATGAAATTATTTTTATTTGAACACAGCGAAAGTACTGCAAGGGAAGGGACTTCGACGTGGAGAAATTAACATACATTTAACATATTTAATTAGTCTATATTAATGGTTTACAAACTGAATTTTGTAGAACCATCGGGTTTAAAAATAATGCTGTTTAGTTTACGTTTCACAAGATTTAAATCAAAAAATTAAAAGCGCGTTATAATTTATTTTGCCCTAGAGCGAACAGAAAAAGACCTGGATAACTGAAATCCCAGATAATTTAAGAATGTAAAGTACATTAAAAGCATAATACTATTATATTACTGCTAACATTAAAAACAAAAAACTTTCCTCCGAAAAAAATGACAGATATTCCAAACACTCATTTTACGAAGCATTTTCACATTTACTTCTTAATGCTTGCTGGAATTATAAATGAAACATTTATCATAATCATAGAAAATGAGACACTGGAAATTACATTAATAGCATATAATTTGAAGAGTGCCCCCTCATGCTGTTTATGGTAAAATTAAAGCAATATCTTCTAGGCTGAGATTAGTTCCCCTTCGTATACGTCAATGGAAATGAATAAGTTATATCTAACGAATTTGTAAATTACTTTTCTTAGATTTATCTTTCTTCAATGAACATTATTTATAAATAAATTAGCAGAGCAAATCCGTAGATAAATTTAATTTTTTTCTTTATTTTATAAAACTGTATGCAATTAATACTGGTAGTTTTCATTTTATAGCCCCCTATTTTAGCTCAGTCTGTTTGTTCTCAGTAATGGTATTTCTTGTTACAACTAGTCCCTTTCTTTAACTAAAAAAAGGGTCGCAAGAAAGCGATTTCATCCATTTACTTTAATAATTTTATCGCATTTTAAAATACGCATATATATTACACCGAAATAATCTTCTATCCGAGCAGAGAAACTCGAGTAATGAATGAATGCCTTTCGATCGATTTTTCAGAAAAGATTTTTTTTTCTGCCATCCTTCCTATATTGTGATTGAAAGTGGATGCTGGTAGGAGGATGGAATGTAGGCACAAATCTCATTTTCGAATCAAATGGGGGTAGAAAGAATTGCTCTAAAATAACAAAATATTTTGACTCAATCATTCTCTTCCAACACAATAACGAGATTTTCCGAAAAGATAATATTACAAAAAGATCTTTTATCGGCTTGTGATCACTGGAGTACGCCGGTCGCCATAGTGGCGCCCATAACAGCCACGTGACCCGTAGTGGGGGTTATGAAAGGTATTGGGTAGGGTCTGATATAACATCTGTTCCAGAATAATGTTACAAGGATTCGCGTGCTGAGTAGACAACACTACTGTTTGTCCAGGATGAAGCAAACAGTGGGTCGGGGAGGTCTGGTAAAAAGAAACTACATGTAGTTTTCCCTACAACCCCCGTGGAGGTTCACCTGATATGAAGGTAACATGATCTTCGAATATCAACTTTGAGGGATGTCCAATTCGTTAACAGGGAAATTTAATCTCACCGAATGAATCTGTTTATGTAAAATGTAGATGTCCCGGTGTTTATGCAAGAAGTCCCGGTGTTTGCTGTAAACAGATCAGCGCATCATGTTGCGGGTTCTGAAATATATTTGTTATTTACAAATATTGATATCTGATAGCAGAAATGAGATTTTTCTTTCTACTTATTAATACGAATAGTATTAATAAGTAGAAAGTAGAAAGTAAAGAATTCACGGAAAATTTTGGGTATCATTATTTCAACGGAAATATCCATTTTGACGTTCCAAAATCCATTTTGACTATTTTCCCGCTTGATGTCTGTATGTGTGGACAGAACTCTTTTTACAAAAAAAGGACTCTTTTTACAAAAAGGACTGTAAAATGGACATTTTTTGTGACGTCTGTACGTACGCATATATCTCGCATAACTGAAAAGCTATTAGACGTATCGGCAGTAATAAGTATGCGTGCGCGTATATAAATATATCCGGTCTTTCTTTTTGCAGTTGTTGGCCGTAACCATATACTTCCAAACTTTAAAACTTGTTTTCTCGAATTATTCTAATTTAATTAACAGATTCCTCAAGGCAAGTCGAAAATGATATCAACTTCATAATTTTATTTTTGGTGTAGACATTTCTATATAACATTCGACTAATGGAAAGAGAGCAGCACATAGAAGAAGAACTAATGAATTTATTCAGTAATCTCACTAAAATGATACAGTTTATAGCATTGGATTTGTTTCCTGGTCTGGATGTGAGCCTTACATGACTTCCGAGCTAACCATTGGAAATTCGTACAAATACGTCGGGCGACCTCGCGCGAAATTTTCTGTTGAAAACATTTTGAAATTATTTTCTGCTTTAGAATTTAATTATTTCTCTCTACAAATTTCCCATTTTACATTATGGTATGTCTTGCTTGAGCAAAGGGATTTTTATTTATGTATTGGCATTTGCACATTTTTTTTTTTTTTTGTAACTCTAGGGTAATGTTTGTACATAAAACAATTTAAACGCTTAAAATTATAAGGTATTTCTCCCGCCTTCCTAGCGTGCCTTCGTGGTGTAGTGGTTCTGCACGGTACTCCAGAGGACCGTGGTTCGATTCCCGGCGAAGGCGTTTGCTCATTTTTCGTCTTGCCTGCTTCCAATAAAGTCCTAATGTCTCTACAGTGTTATTTTAAGACTGTATATAATTGTAATGAAATCTTGAAACTACAGCGTCTGTCTAAAATAACCAGCCACACTTCCACTAGACTAATTTTTGTGCTGAGTCAATCATCTTAGAAGAGTGATCACCGATGGTTACATGCATATTGAAAAATTAAATAAAGTGGTTGCCAGAGACTTCAATATATTTTAAACAAATCAGCAAATGAAACAGAAGAAATGCATTAAGATTAGTTTGAAAATAATTTTCAGACTGTGAACTATAAACATTTGTGACACACTATGAACAAAGGAAAATGGAAGAATTTTATTCACATTCAAGAAATTTCATTTTCAGCTCATGTACTCATTTTACATAAGCTTTACTTATGTATTTAATTTACATAAACTAAAATAGTACAGTTAAATAATTGCTACTAATAAATAATTAGTAACGTAAAGCAAATTTAAAAATAAACACTAAACTGCTAATAAAACAAGTTACAGGTACAGAGTGGACGATGTTTGACGAAATTTTATTTGGTGAAAATCATAAATTCCTTGAGAATGGCAACGATCTTTTTTTTATCATCAACTGACACTCTACTTTATCAAAAAAAAATCAGCAGTTTTGTTTTTCTCAGTTTTCAGCGTCAATTCATTTCGTAGATTTAAAAATAAGTTTTAGATTCTCGCATGTACTAAACAGATTCTGATTTCTCCTTTCTTAAGAGGGTCTATTTAGAATAAACTCTAGACATTTATCTTTCGTTAGATTTCCTGATATATAAATGAAAGATATTTATACCGAATGAAAATAAATATTATGTTGCGAGATGTTGCTTTTCTGAATGATGTTTTCTCTTTTGACAACCATTTTACAGATGATCTACTGAAGAATGTCTCTTGTGGTTTCATAGTTATATGCGACTAGTTCCTTCTACACAAACGAACTCTTTCCGTTTGATGCTTTTGAAACACAAAGCAGGAAAAAGAAATCTTGATGGACTCTACTTCCAAGAAGCATCATTTCTCATGTATTTATCCAAAGCACCACGGAAAGAACAAAAGCGATGCAGACATATCCCTTAGAATGATCTAAAGAAAGAATATAAACACGGCTATCCTTCATCCAAAAGACAGAGACAGAGGACGAGCGATTTTATCTGTTGTCATCCGTTGCGGGGGTGAGGATGGTCGGATTGTTCTGACACATAAGTCGAAAACTTTCGATCAAAACAAAGGAAAACTGTGCCTCTAATTTATCAATGACGTCACGCCTACCTCGGTGCTACAGAACACCAACGTCTACTGTGTGGTAAGGCGTGGTATAGTTCTAGAAGGTACTGCCACATCCCTTCGATGATATCATCAATCAAGTTAATCCACCCTCGGCACACAGCAGGAAAAAGTTCTAATAATGCAGACGACTGAGTGACTTAATGCCAAATCACGTGTATTGTTTTAATCATCGATTTTCTTGAACATTAGCAATAATAACAGAAGGAGTTGCACTGGAAACTGTCGACAAAATCTCCGATTTAAATCGATACAGACTTCAGCGATCGATATGAATTTTGTATTAACGAATTGTTGAACATGCGTCTAATCACGAGAATATTAAAAAAAAGAGAAATAAATAATACTGCCACTGATTCAGTTCACTGAATGTTTCAGAGTTCACAACTCTATAATAAGAAAAAGGAAGTGTCATTAACAGTGATTTACTAGGAAGCGAGATAAAAATAAAGAAAAAAATCATAAAATGTTAGCAACAGTTTAACAATCAGTTCAGAAATAATTAATACATATCTAATAAATTCCGGATATCATGAAATTTGAAGAACCAAATGATATGGTCGAACTTACCGAAGTTTGTATCACAGATCGAAGTAAACAAAATATTCTTCGGTCAGTGAATTAAATTTAAGTGATAATATTACACTTCCAGAAATTCTGCACTGCACAAAATGACTCAAAAGAATAATTTTTTAAAGAATTAAATTTACATAAGCTAAAATACTACATTTAAATACTTATTATTTATAAATAAAAAAACAACGTAAAATTAAATTACTGTTATGACAGTTGGAAGACCCGAATAGAAGATTTTTGGTGAAAATTCTTTACTTCTCGTGAATGGCAACGCTATTTTTTAAAATAGTTTCTAGTTTACGATACTTTCATATGGTAACTTCTGTAAAAAATGCAGCCAACATCTGAAAAAGGCAAGCCTGAAGCAATGATAACAGAAAGCTACAGGCCTGTAGCAATGATAACAGAAAGCTAACAGAAAGATCCTAATAAAAATTCATTTTATATTCCTTTAGTACCCTCGACAAGCTCTGAGAAAACATTTGATAATTATTGCACTGATATTTTATTGCAAATTTTAATGCAACAATAAACTTTTTAGATGAAGCCGTTTAACCGGTACAGTAGTTAGCGACGCTGACTGCCGTACCGAAGGGCCCGGGTTCGAATCCTGGAGAAAGCATGGATTTCTGTAAATGCATAGTGTCTGTGCGGCATGGGGCGTTCTAAATACGGCGCGCGCCGAAAGTCCTCTCGAGAGTTTGCGGATAGTGGGAGACCCTCGGACCCGTCCCCCGAAGGGTGCTCTTCATAAAAATTGGGGAGGGGGCGGAACTGAGTCATACATCACGTGCACGATGAATTTCGTGTGGCTTGTTCTGATGTTCAAGTAAGTTAAAGTCACAACAACAACTTTGCAGATGGAAAATGTGATTTTAAATTTTATCAACAGCGGCAGGATAAAATTTAAATTTTTAGCAGTATTAGAGGTCCTGTTTTCAGTGTGCGACTTGAATAAGTGTATATCGGAGTTAAAAGAAAATAAATTGTTGGCGCATGTCTGACTGGTATATCTGTTACCTAGACGACAGATCTTTTTTTTATGCATCTAGGCCATAATATATAGATTAATGTCTGTGTACTTACAAGAATGAAGAACTTCCTCCCGTCTGAATAACTGATAAAGTAAGAAGAGGTTATCTAAAAAGGATGTTAGAATATTAAAAAGATTTGAAGACAGAAAATAGAAAGCAAGAACTTGATAATATGTTTCCGAGCTCCCATATTTGTATATATAAAAAGTGCCTGTTAAAAATTTCATTTCAAAATACTTATTTCAGTGAAGACGAAACTGAAAATACGACAAAACAAAATAAAAATCATGTGCATCGATCGGAGATGAGTTGAACTTTTTTCCCACATACGGAGGAATTTACATGAGAAAAACTCCATGAGAAGCACATGATCTGGACTATAAAGTACCCAGAATGAAGCATTAAGGTAGACTTGTTATGGTTATGGGCCACAGTAGAATGAAAGTTTCTGGAAACATCGATCTCATTGACGATAATTTCATTACTACTAATTATTGATGGACAAAGTCTACATCGTTGTTCAACATTTCTATCCAAAAGTAAGTTCTCCTGTAATAGTCTACAATAAAAAATATTCACAGAGTGGTTTGAAGAATACGAAAATGAGCTTAAACCCTTTTACACACACAATCTCCTGATCTCAACACAACTGAGTTATTTGGGATACACTAAGATACAAAATCGTTTTTCTCCTTTTTTTTCCGTTCTTTCTCGAATGGAAATCGTGTTCCTTCCATACCGTCCTAAAGGGTAATAGGCAATCTTTTGTAACAGTAATAATTAAACCTTTAATGGCTAAACAAGACTTAGTAATTTTTAAAAAGAATTGCTGCTATATTGACCTTAAAGAGAGAAAGAGAATAAAGCACTGGTAAAGTAATATGTTTTAATGCTATGGATTTGCAAGTGTTTGTTTCATTTCATTGTCCACCTCCTGAAAAATTGATGAACAAATGATATAGAATCCTGGAATTAATGTTAAAAAGGTATGTAGTTGAAAACTGCGCCGAAAGTCCTGAATACAAAAAGTGGTAGAAAATATTAGCAAAGTAACCCGTACAAGTAAAAACATGTAAAATTGATCTTTTCTTCGCTCTTCATTTGAACTGGGCATGCTGTACGTTAGTATCATCTGATCATAAAAATGCACGATATGAAAAAAAAAGTATAATTTTAGAGTTTACGAATTAGCTTAAAAGAGAGAATTTTCTTTTCTTTTTGTAAGTGTAAAGATCATTTTGTCGAACAGTTTTCTATCTGATCTTCTGTAGTTAATAATATGTTGATCTGCTAGATAAATTTATTTTTTAAGAGAAAAAAATGCATTTCATATTCTTAATTGTCTGCTGACAACTTGAAAACGGGTAAAATATTTCTACATTAAGAAGATTTAAGGCAAGTTTGGTCCGTGTTCTTTGAATACAGTCCTCGCCATCTTGAATTCTACCGTTTTTGCTTTAAAAGGTATCCTTGAAGAGAAAAAATATTTTTAAAACAGAAAAGGGTTTTAGACCTTCTTACAGAAAGAGACATAATTTCGTAACTCATCAACGTGAGGCCAACGAAGCTAATTAAAATGACTTTCCTTAATTTTTAACATGCATCATATTCACTTTTAAACATCATTACATTACTATAAACGCACGCAGTCCTGTTTCCTCATAATTAAAAGCCCTTATAACATTTATCATAATCCCAAAAGCAATTTGCATAACATTCATTACTTCCTTTTCAAACATTTCCAGTAACACTACTAGCTTCTCAAAATGTGTTTGAAAAATATTTGTTATGTGAGCTCAGAATCTCTCTAGACAACTATTATTCGCTACAAAATCTTAAAGTGGAAGAATTTTTGCGAAATTTAAAGCTCTCTCTCAAATTAAGGAGCCATTTTTAGAACATTACTCGAATATAACAATGGATTCTCTACTGCTTTAAAAAGAATTTTGGAATATGGATCTTCAATTATCTTAAAAAGTAAAAGGTCAAAAGATTTTCTACAGAAAACCACGTAATATATGACATTAGAATTGTCTTGCAACAATTACAATAACGTAGCAAATATTTAATAAAAAATAGTAGGGTGTATCATAAATTAAATCAATCATTTGGTGTCTCACACTCAAATTACACGCTGATCCAATGCAGGATCTATAAATAGCTGACGTACCACAAATATTTTAACATATCTAAAATGCGTACATATTAACTTACCTAATTAACAACTAATTAAACTTCTGAAAGTTAAATTTCATCAGAGGAATTTCCAAAATTTAATTTAAAGAATAATAGAGTGTTTTAATTTATATTATGCATGGATTTAGTGAACTAACTCTTCTTCTCTTATACGTGTAAATTCCTAAATTTAATTCGAAGGAAAGATTTACCAAGAAATCCAATCTTCCGGTTTGGATTTTGGAACAGAAATACTTTGCAACGTATTTTTAACGTATTTTTAAAGAGATTCCGATAGAACAGAACGTAGCATAAACATGATTTAAATATGAAAAATTTAATAATTATTACTGAACTTAAAATGAAGTTATGGTGGGAGAAACGGGAAATTGGCTTATTTATTCTACATTCGCGGAAAAGCCTTATAAATTTCGCGAAAACAATTGCTGTAAATCGCGTTCGATAAAACTACTGCTTTATGTACTTTATTTACTGAAAAACAAGATCTCTAATCTAAGACCATTCCTACATTTTGTGATAATCTTCAAGAAATAAAAATCTGGGTAAATAGTTAGTTTGTCTTGAAGTAATTTTGAGAAAGATAAGATAAGCTTATTATCCTTCCTTCAAAATTTCTTTGAAATTTTCGCACCGGTAGCTGTGCACAGTCAAAAGAAAGATAAAGAAAAGTCAGCGATATTTTGTTACTTATTTGGTTTTAGGAATATCAGTATCAGTCTAGTGAATGCAAGCATAAATTTAAATCGCTCAGCTAGACGTACCTGCTATAATTAGCGTTAGTCATGCATATATATATAACATAAAAAATCTAAAACTCACAATTTCTATCTTTAATTTGACTACATCTCCTTCCTGTAATCTAAAATTTGTCCTTAAAAATAAATCGTATTATGTCATCTGCACTGCCGTAAGATCTTGTCCATTCGTCGTTTAGAACTGAACAAAGGGCCTCACTGTTATACATAACATTTTACTGAAATGAGCGTCCAGTTTCTTCGTACCTCTTACCCTGCTAGCGCGTGTCATCTATTGTCTAGACATGTGAAGAGTGTATATAAATTTATGCGGTGCGCAACCATAGTGATGTGAGAAGGAGAATATGTGTCCTAAGAAATTACACCTCAAGAAATAATATTATGTGGTCAATATTTAGCTATTTGTGGTTTCCGTTCACCGATTGCGCATTCTATTTGTGTGCCAGCAACATCTATAACCATCTCAGCCATGGTTAAGAAGTAAATGGTGTATTGGTCATTTTCTACAAAATTAACAAAAATATCTCACTCTCTCACTCACACTCACACATACGCACACGCGCGCACGCATACACATATATATAGAGATACATATTTGTAAAACATTGTAATTCTTCTATGCAGGTGCTCGTAAAGATGTTTCACAACCATTAGATAACATCAATAGTTACCTAATACCGAGGTAACTACTTGCCATTAGCAAGCACCTAACCTTGATTCGCTTGTAGGGGCTTGCCATTTTTTCATCACTTTACTTATTATTATTATATTATAATGCATTTTGTTAGTTTATGTGTATTAATTATTACATAGCTCTACATTTAAAAAAGTCTGGTTTTGTTTTATAATGTGCAAATAAGTATTAATTTTAATAAAAGGTTTTAAATATGTAACAGAAACATACTGGTAACAACACCTTGTATATCACGAAATATTTTTACAGGGATTGTAAAATTTATTATGTGATTTTTCAGCCACCTCAAGAGTTTTACCAGTTTATATTTTACAGATTTACAAACTGGGCTCTAAATTTAATTTACAGAACCATAGTTCTAGTATTGATGAATTACAACTTGAAATCATTTATTTGTTTTCGCATTGGAACTGTAAATATTCTACAAAATTTCCTTTATTTGCTTTTCCTAATGCTTTTTTCTCAGAAGACTTTTCTATCGGCAAGGCTTTTCTCCTTAAAGGGGGGAGAATATGCAAAATATAAAGTATGAAAGACAATTACCAACAAAATAAGACTAAATTCATTCACATATAGGCTTTTAAAGTCTTAATTTCAATCTAAATGCAACTCTCTTCGCTTTTGCATTGCCGTCTGGAGCTTCCGCTTTGCAAAAGCTCTTGCCCTGTCATCGTTCAGGATGAAAACAATGGAGCCAAGCTTATAAGTACTACTGCAACTAACTATGCATACTCTTTCGCTGCCTATACTTTCTTTTTAAATGACATCTCTTTGCCTAACCACATTCTTTCATTGAAAATGTAAATGCGTATGTAAAATTGTGGGTGCGCATTTAGCACCCTTAGTGTTGTATCAATCAAGAAGAAATACGCCTCTAAAAATTGTTCCGCATCAAAAATAAAAATGACATTGTAATCATCAAGTTAGTCGTGCTTTGTGAAAATCCCAATCATCTACGCATTAATTTTCTCGACTATGAAAATAATATGTAAAAGATTAAATAAGCAACGTAAATTTCCCTTCTCAATTCTAAAAATAGTAACCCCTCTCTGCACTGCTTCATTTCGAGATTATTCTATGTCATATGATTCTTACGTAATTTTCATGATATAAATGGAACTAAAACTCAACCAGCCAATAGTAGTTTTAGAGCAATATTAACTGTTCAGTCAGAATGTATTGAGCACCAAAACTAACTCAGTCTGACTTATATTTGAGCCTGAACATTACGAACTTGCTTTTCAAGCTTTGGCCTAGCTACACTGTTGTCTGTCTGCTTCTTCTTTTTTGCTACAAAGTTTTCAAAAATGTAAGCCTTTTGGAACAGTCACATTTTAATGTGCCGACTTGTGTGTAGCCGTAACATGTTCCTAAAAATAAAACTGAAGATTTAATCTGCATTCGTCTCCAATTTCCAAGTCATTATCGATCAACACGTCTACGCCTTCAACGCCTTCTTTTCCTGCTCCTGAATATATTTTATATATATATATAATTACTGCTGACCGCCATAAACGAAATGCGGCGTGTTTTATTTTAAGCCTTAATTTTTAAAAAAACTTAAAGTTTCTAGTTACTAATTCAATTCAGCATTTTTAAAGGAAACATTTCAAAAGAGAGAAAGGAAAAATAAACGCAAGATATTCTCTCCGAAATAATTATTAAAGATTTCCATCATATGTTCAGTTGAATCACATTTTAAGAAAAGCATTTATAGAATAACATACGTATGTAGTCAGTTATAGTCAACAAACATGAAACGGTGTGAATAATTGAAAAGTAAGTAATAATTATCGCGTAATCAATGACTCGAGAATGTGATGTAATTCATCTAAATATAATGTAAGGTTTGCTATGTTATTGAAATATTTTTTTTTCTTCAAAATATGCATACTTCCCGGATTTACAAAACAAAGAAAAACTATACTCTGTTGAAAACCCATATACTCCGGTGTTTTATTATCAAATAAAATTTAAAAATACTGCTTGAACACCTTCATAGAACAATAACTAATGTTTACAAAGTGCATCGTCTGCTGAAAGAGGCGTTGCCAAAATGAAGAAGAAAAATATACAGCCGCAATCAGCGCTTTTAATGACGCTCAATAGCGCCGCCTACGAACATTATGTAAAACATCATTTCCTACAGTGCTTATAAGGCGAATACATACTTTAAACTTTTAAATATTTCGTTTCGAATACGAGAGGCAACGAACTTGAATTTATTTTCATTACTACTGGTGCTTTGAACAGGATAATAACAACATTAAGTTGCTAGACTTTTGAGAAGAATAAACAACTTAATATTCCACTTTAAAAGCAACCCCTTGCAATAGTGCATATTTCTACCTCTTTTAAATATTTCTACATCTTTTAATTTAGATATTTCCTATGTTATAAATGCCGTTAATCTTGTAATATGAATTCGTTTCATTCATTCTTTATATTCAAATCCGGGCTTCCATGTACACAGCGATATGGAAGAGTTGTTTTCAATTCTTTCGGAATATTAAAAATAAGCATGTATGTAAAACTGAACATTAAAAAGAATTAAAATGTATGAAAATTCTAAAATATTTTCTGAATGGAAATTAAGAGCATATTGCTTGAGATTTAATCTTTTAAAATTCTTCATAGTGAAATTTAAACAGAATATTGTGAATGTGCCAGATGGTAGAATATGGCAGATTATGAAAATAACGAGTTGACTAGTAGAACTTTCTGGAAAATAAACTATTAGTCTTCAGTTTTTAAAAGCTGTTAATTAAATGCATATGCAGAGCGCTGCTTATGATCCTACTAATGATTTTAGGGGAAAGGGGAGAGGACACCGGTCTGAAACATTCGAAAGTGGCCCTGAAGATACTTTGTCGAATTTAAAGACTGTATTAAATATAATTTCTTAGGATACAAATTTAGAATTTTAACACTTTTACAAATGGGAAATAAGCTCGTAATTCTTCAATTCATATGTTTTTGTCAGACACAATGTACTCTGCATACATTTTTACTCAAATTACTTTATGTATTTGCATACAAAGTATAAATTTGGGAAAATTAACATTATCTTCAAACACTTTACTGAGTAATATTTTCTATTAGGCCTCTATTAAGACTTAAATTTAACATACGTGACAAAAATCATAGCATGAAAAACTACTTTAATTGCTATACAATATTAACTGTAACCATTACCACCAACCATTCTAGACATTCTATGTCATTCTATTTGAGACACCATGTAACAGAAGAAATGTCTAAGAAGTTTCAGGACTGAAGGCGTTTCTAAAAAATGCAAAAACATTCATATATGGCCCTGCCTGCATATAAATCCGTAATTATCTAATAAAAAAGCGCAAAATGAGAAACAATTTGTGCGCATCCTTTTCTATTAGCCCCATCAGTGGCCGGGTAGTTAAAACCGCCAAATACTGTGAAGTTCGACAAGGGTTCCATCCCAAGCGAATGTGCTGGACGCATGGTTGATTTCTTCATGCATACCGCGAACACGAGACAGTTTCCTTTTGAAAGTCCTTCACGAAACTACCCGTCTCCTTACGCAGATAGCCATCGTGTGCTTTATCATATTCGAATAACCTGACCTAAATTAACCTTCCTTCTTAGTTCGTGTTCTGGAAAGCATGGCATAGATACGCTGTCATGAATGTTTCACGGAGTGATCAACGAAACAAAGACTGTGGGTACATTGGATTTTAAGCTTGGAAGAAGCGCGATTGAAATCCAGGAAATGTTAAGAGTAGCATAAAAATGGTACTGCTAAATATCACGTTTTCGTACTTCTGAGTGGCATTCGGGGTTTCGTGATGGAAAACAAAAGCGTAGAAGAGGACCCACGTGTCGGTAGTATATTTACGAATGAGCTGAGTATAAGCAAGTATACAGTTCATGCAATTCTGAAATAAGATTTGGGTTAGACAAAAATTTGTGCATGGTTTGCGCCACATTTTCTAACGGAAAGCAGAATGAAACCTCATAAGGACATACCCAAAGCTGCAGACAATAACTCTTCATTTTTGTCTTCTACTGTAACAGGTGAAGAAAGTTAGTATTATCAATATGATCCGAAATAAAAAAGGAGCACTGCAGAATGGCGATCACCAAGCGGTCTAGAAGAGCACTAATTCCGCTTCGCAAAGTCTAGAGTCAAAGAATTTTAATCGCTTTCTTTCACTACAAGTTCTTTCCTGGAAATCAGACTCTTAATCAAGAATACCATGAAGCAGGTTTGGACAGACTGGTGAAAATCGTGTTAGGCCTCAGTTTTTAAATGACATTAGAGATTTTCAGCCGCCGAAATAACTGGCACACAAGTTTGATGAAGTTGTTTTGTTTTAGATAATCAACAGTTTAAGCTTTTATTACTTACGTTCTTTTATAAGCTGTGTCATTAATTTGTATCTGTTGATCCTCTAATTAAATAAGAAGTCTCCATCGAAATTCCGGAACGACTGACACAAGTTTGGCGAGATTTCGAAAACACCACTAATCGACGAAAGTCAACTTTCATGGTTCACTGGAAACTACGTAAGTACATAATAACTGTGTAACGGAATTGTTTTTAATGACAATTCTGTTTATGCATTATATTTTATTAATAAAATATATTAAAACTTCTTTATTCGTCCTCACACATCCAAATAGTTTCATTGACTGAACAGACTTTGTGCTTCACTTTCAATATTAATAGTTTTAACATTATATTAGTTAGAGCGATTCAAAGAACTTGCATAAAAAACGCCAGCTGTCAACTGAACTTTTACCATTGTGCTTTAAGGGAAGTTTAATTAAATTTTAATTTTGAACCTCCTTAATTATTTTGAACAAAGAACAAAGATAGCTATGTCCATATTCGGTAAACATCTCACTTCGAAAATTTCTTACATAAACTCAGTTAATGATACATTTACTAACCAGTTGAACGCATTTTTAGAATTTCAGTGAAGAAGCTCTTAACATGAACAAGCTATGGAACTTAAAAATCGCTCTTCAATAAATTATACAGGTTAGGTCTGGAAGTGAAAAAGAGACAAATTAAAAAGAAAAAAAGTTATTTTGTAATGGAAAAAGATATTTTAACAGATCGGCTGAAAAGTTAAAAATATGTACTAATTGTTAAAATATGAGCATTTGTTTTTGTTTTCATTAATGTTGTAATTTAAATGAGCATATGTTTTATTTTAATTAATTTACTTCTTTGTTCTTCATATTTGCTTTATACTGTTGTAATTGTTTTGAAATTGTAGTAAATTTCAGTATATTTGTTACATATCTGAGTGCAAAATTTGCTTTTTTAGGTTTTAGATTAATGGCATTTTACACCTGAAATCATAATTTCAGCACGTAATAGGCTTCAAGTTAACTTAAACCAAGTAACCGTCTTCAAAAAATAAAATAAATAAAACAAAAATTTATTGTGTAAAAATAAAAAAAAGCAGGAACATTAATGTAAGGTAGAAAAACAAGATATGTGAAATCTAATTAATCTTAATAACTAAATCTTAGAAATTAAATGGATTTTGAGCTATTATACATAAAAGCAACGCGAAAAAACATCTAGTATGACTTTTTACTGATATAAGAAAACTAAACCCTAACGTTCCTTTTCCTCTATTTAAGCGAATCCGTTCACATTCTATTCATAAGAAGAGAAGCCAAAAGTTTTAATGGTTACTAAACTTGCTAATTTGGCAACGAGAAATAAAATTTATTTTTTACTGATAATCCCTATATGCTTTCCCATTTCACATTTTAATGCTTGCACATTAACAAAATGCTTCATTTCTGACTCGTAGCGCTTGCTTCTTGACTGATTAGCATAACAGAGAGAAAAACTGCGCAAAATAATGCAAGTCTGGCTTTTAAACTGTTTTTAACTAGTCACGAAATTGATTGGATGGCGTTTTTAATTAAAGAAACTTTCTAATCCAGACTGAGACACGTCAAACTTTTACGTTAATTACCTTTCAAAGTTATGCAAGAATTTGAAGAACATTTTTGTGAGATGCCTTATTAAAGCACAAAGGTAACAACATGCTTCGAAAGGGAAAATTGTGGATAAGAGCCGAAAGAAGTAAGCACTCAAATAAAAAACATAAGTTTAATGAGAGAAAAAAAAAAAAACTAGAGTAAATTATTATTGTTTTTTCCTGCAAAATGTCATTTAAGAGGAAAAATATTCATTTTAAATTTTTTATTAAATATTAAAATGTGTAATGACTGATTAAAAACACGATAAGTATAGCGGACGTTAAACCTATTATAATCATTAAATTTATTATTATTTACTATTATTTAGCAGTAGCAACATTACTTATTATTGCTCTATTAATATTGTTAACACTAACTATTATTAAATTTTTGATACAAAACTTAGCCAGAAAATAGTTAAAGAAAGGTATGTAATCGAGACAAAGTGTATGTAGATATCGGTGAGTTTTATCATTTGGCAATTTGTAAGTTTATTAAATTACTACTTTATTAGCTTTCAACTAATCATGTGGTGTGGTGGTGTGGTGTATTTAATTATGGCAAAGCACACTAGGGTTATCTGCCTAAGGGGAAGGATGCCTTTCGTGGAGGACTTTCTAAGGGAAACTGGCTCGTATACACGTTACACATGGGGAAAACCACGAAAACGCCCATGCAGCCAGCCCGTTCGCGGGATTCGAACCTCGGACCGAACTACCAGTCAACTAATCATGAGTTTATCATTTGATAATTTGGCGAGTTACATGATCATCGTTATATATCCGTAAAGAATAAAGAAATTTCATTTCTGATCTTTGACTTTAATATTATAGATGCCGTCCTGATCTGTACAGTTGCTGGTTGCCATATTGCTGGGCCTGGTTTTTAATCCCCGAAAAAGGCATGAATGTTTGGAGCTGCACAGTTTGCTAGATGCATGAGGGCTTTTAAAATACATGGTTTCAATAAGTGGGGTGGTTTTCATGGTGGATGTGAGACCTTTGGATCCGTCTTTCAAGAAGCGACCAGCGGCCGAGCGGTACAGTCTCTGAACACTGGTAGTTCTGTTCAAGGTTAGAATTCTGCAAACGGTTTGGCTGCATGGCCGTTCGCCCATGTGTAAAGTGTATGCGAGCCAGTTTCCTTTAGCAAGTCTTCCATGAAGCCATTCCTTCCCTTAGGCAGATAGCCTTCGATGCTTTGGCCGTAATCACAGAAACCAAAGCATACCAAACCGTCCTTCAAATACAAGTAGAAGCAGACAGGACGCCAAAATTTCCCCACTAATTGTACAGGCATAGTCTCTGCCTCCTAACTGTGCAGCTTCGTCCCAATTTTGTTAGAGAATACCGTGAGGGATGGATTTGAGGATTTTTCATTCCTCTTCCCTTTACCACTGAAACCACTCGACAGGGCTTAGGGTTTTGCCAGGATATTAAGTGCCCTTATGCAATACAGACATACGCTTACAAACATCTCTACCTTCTCTGGAATTAGGCCCCGCGTCTAATGATAGAGCAGCCAGCGTCTTATCCACTTTGCTTAACAGACAACCCGTCTCCTAGATTATTCTCCCTTAAAATTGGACGGAAGTAGATAAAGTTTTGTCGTCACTGATAAGAAGCCAAGGCCCACGACAAATGCAATACTACGCTTCTAACCACCAAACAATTCGTGGTCTCGTTCTGATGTAACTGTCAGATATATGAGGTAAGTCGTAACTACAATATAGAAAATAAAAGTGATGTTTTGCCTCATATAAGATAATGCTTACGTATGTATAAAAACAAAGACGATCCATTTGTGTACAAAATACTTAAGTATTACTCAACACACTATAATATTGGAAAAGTATTTATTTTTCCTCAGAAACATTTCTATAAATCACAGTTAAAGAAATGAAAATCATATATGCAAAGATGCTGTATTCATACAAAAATCTGCATACAAATATAAGGTATACTATAACGAATGCATATACATACAGTATTAAAAAAATGTTGCACTTGATTAAATTAGGCAGGCCCAATGTCTGTGATTACGGGAAAGCCTCGAGGGCTATCTGCCTAAGGGAAGGACCCCTTAGTAGAGGACTTTCTAAGGGAACTGGCTCGTATACACGTTACACATGGGGAAAACCACGAAACGCCCATGCAGCCAGGCCGTTCGCGGGATTTGAACCTCGGACCAAACTACCAGTGTTCAGCGACTTTATCGCTCGGGCGCTGGTGGGCATAAGCAGGTCCAGTAAATGTTATTCTGCATCACAACAACGCTTGCGGTATAGGTACAATACATCGGATTAACTTTCAATTATAAATGTCCGTTCTCTGTAGATGTCTCTGTGAATGTTCTCACTGAAACTAAAAGAAAAATTAGAATAAAAGAATGAAATTAAAAAAAAAAAAAAATCTGAAAATTTTCAGATTTTTACATTACAAAGCGGGCTTTTTTTAACCCTTTATTTATTAAATATTATGTTCTTCGCATTTAAACCATAAAACTGAAGTAACAGCAATATCGCAAAATAAATTAAAATGTGCATATCTTTAGAATTTCCGATACACAGTCTCTCGCGCTGGAGATATATATTTTTTTGTATAGTGTTGCCATTGCTCGCTTTGAAATCGTTGAGTTTGTTAATGAAAGTTTCACAAAATATGAAATAGATCTTAAAACAAATTCCGGCTTCCAGATGCCCATATTCGGGTGGAAACGTACGATATTCAAAATGTGATGGCTCTAGGTACTGTTGTTTTATCACAATGCGAGAAACATACATACATTTTTAGCAGAAGTTTTATTATTTAATTTCTTTAAATATAATACAGGACTCTAATATCTGGTGGCAATAATTTAAAAGGCGAATCAACGTTTATAGTGAATCAACGCAAAATTCCAAAACTAAATTAATAGTTCTTCTGGGCAAATTGCCCCTTTGGACTAAAAAAGCTTTAGATTTTTTACATCGCACCAGAGGGTTTGTTAAGGTTTTTTTATAGTCTCTTTGAGCTCGCAGTTTATGTGTCAGTTCTTGGACTCAGTCCTGCTGACACAATTTTTTGTCTTTTAAACTTTATTGTTAAACATCACTATCTTCGTTCAAGCAACATAAAATTCAGCAGAAATTCAACATAAAATCACAAATTAAAATAAATAAATAAATAAATAAAAATAGAAATAAACTAATCAATGACAAATAAAATCTGAAAGTTTTCAGATTTTACATTACGCACAAGCGGGCCCTTTTTTAACGTTTTGTGTGCTGCCTTTTATTTATTAAATATTATATTTTATGGTTTAAGTGCGAAGAACTTAAACCATAAAATTCAATTTGGTAACAACAATTTGTAATTCTACTATTTGGTAGCAACAATTTGAAAAGTAAACCGACATTTATAGTGAACCAATGAAAAATGCTAAAACGAAATCAATAGCCTTTTGGGCTAAATAAAAAAAACGTTTAGGGGTATTTTTTTAACGTTTTGTGTGTTACCTTTATTTATTCAATATCATGGTCTTCGCACTTAAACCATAAAATTCAGTTCAACAGTAATATCGCAAAATAATTTTAAAATGAGCGTATCTTTAGTATTTTCTATACACAGTCTCGCGCGCTGGAAATAAAAATGTTTTTTTTTGGGGGGGTACAGTGTTGGCATTGCTCGCTTTGAAATCCTTGAGTTTGTTGATCAAAAATTCGTCGAAAGTTTACAAAATATGAAATAGATAAAAAAAAATTCTTTAGGATTTCCGATATAATGCTAAGTGTTTATCACACACTTTGTTTTAGCTCAGAAAGGCTTTTATTGTCGAACCTCACTTTTATCGTCCGTTTCACTTTTCAAATAACTAGCCGCTCAAAATAGTTGGCTGTTAATAAAAGATAAATAACTGCATTTATTGCTTTCAAGCAGCTGTTTAGTTTGTTAATCAAAAACAAATGGATTCAATTTAGAAGAAAAATTAAATATCTTACACTTTCGCCAAATGGCTACAAACCGGTGGGTAGAAGTTAAAAATATTTATTATCTGATGTGTTTAGAATTTCTGATAAATGTTCGCATACATTTTTTAATATTTGCAATATTATTTCATTAAAAATAATATATGGCAGTAGGATTCCGTGGCAAGATCCTTTTACTTGCACTTTTTTTATACTCCGATATATTATTTCTTTAAAAATAACATATTGCGATAACGTTTGATGGCAGCATTTGAAAAGTGATTCGGACACAAGAGTGATATGGATAAAAAGTGATGTTTGAAAGTAATAGCACCTCTGGTGCTCAAAACAAAAGGATTAGCTTTAAGGTTTTATTGTCTCAACAAGTATTTTATAAGGTTTATTACATACCATTACAAAAACTGCAAAGCGAAATCCAGTATGATACCATTTTAGTTTGATGAGTAATAATTGATTAAGGAAGGGGAAAAAACTATTTTCGATTATCTTCATTAAATTAATAACTACACTTCAAATTGCAATATAAAATTGTTTTCATAGTCAGCATTAAATTTCCTTTCCATTTACAAATTTCAATTACGAATGATTGCCTCATGTTTTTCATTTGAAGAAAAATCCTGTGGAAACAATTCACAAAAGTACACATAATTAAACTGAAAATAATCATCTAATAAAGAAAAGAGTATTTCAGTCTGAAGACTAAAAATTTAATCTTTGAATACTCTCCTTGCTCTTCTTACATCAGTCTAAATACTACTACTTTGAAATGGAATGCTTTAGATCAATATACAACAAATAATTACATATCTTCCATTCAATTAAGGATAGAGTTTATTTATTTCTTAACATTAAAATTGCTTAACGACAATATCATTTTTCAATTTCCTTAAAGATAAAAGAAGGCATGTACTTTAATTTATTAAAAAGCGTAATTTCCGAAGATCCTTTCCGCTAATATTTTTGTTACATTTTTCATGTTTTCTGCTTTTTACTTACAATTTAAATTGTAGTAAACAGCTATGTTTTAAATTTAAAGCTATATTTGAAAGCAAATTTAATTTTGTTTTAAAGTTATAGCTCTCTATATTGCTGTTCTTACTGCTTTTCCGATGTTCCTAGTACTACGCGCAGAAGGGCTCGAAAATAACCGCTGTCAGATGGTATAGTGACAGTTTAATCAGAGGTCACGAGCAGATACAGCCAAAGCATCTTACCCTTCTGTATCTAATTTCTAGTCGAGAATAATAGGAGATGAAAGTCTCTCATTCGTTTTTCCCTGCCAATAATCTCTCCAAAAGAATTACATATGAACAGATTTCAGGAACCCACGTCCTACGAAGAAGTGATAAGGTAGATTAGGAAGAAGTGCGCGTGTCACCAGTACTTCATCAGGTACTTATGGAAAATCCCGTCACCACAAGAGACGGCGCCACTCGCGCCAAACGAACGAAAAAAAAAAAAAAACCATTTATTAAATGCAAGAAAAAAACGTTCTATTCTTAGTTTTCTTTCAAACTTATTATATTTTCATTAACAATTTCCATTATTTTTTATTAAGGAGATATACTGTAAAAGCAATTATTCTCGCTAGGTTTTAATTTTCACCAGAAAATATAAATCTCGCGAAATTCAACAGCATGCTTTTCTGTAGTAGGCAGGTCCCAAATTTTAATATTTTTTATTCCGAAAATACGTGATAGGGGGGAAGGAGTCTTTACTTAAGAATAAAAACTAACACGTGTAATTAAGGTTACACCAAACCCAGCGTGTTTGAAGAAGACTTTTTCATTTTTGGCGAAAAATCGCGTAGTTTGGCGTCTTTTCTTTAATAGGCAAAAATGGCCGACGGTCTTTTCGGTAAGTACCCTTTATCCTTTCTTATTTATTCAGACAAGTACGAACTATATGTGTGTTTATGTGTGTATGTGTGTTTAGAAATATTTTATTTCTGAAACTGGAGAAAGCAAGTGGAACAGGAAGAATTGGACAGGGCACCAGAATTTCACCATTGGTTGTACGGGTATATTTCCAACCCGAATGTATAGTTCCCATTCTAATTTCTTTAATAGAGAACCCAACCTCTGGAGCTCACCCTTATTCCCCGAGATGACTTTCGGTTTCCCGTATTTAAGTGCCCTTATGCTGCACGGATGATGTACTCTCGCAAAAATTCACGCCTTCTACGGGATTTGAACACGAGCCCCACAATAGGGCAGCCACAAGATCGCGCAAAGAAGTGAGAGGTACAGGTACAGTCATATGTGAGGCGGAACTCCAGTTATGCACCATTAGCAGTTCAAGCGTACTCCCGCCGCACTTGCTACTAAGCAGTAAGTGTTGATGGAGAACACCCGGGTGACAGTCTGAAGATCTCCCTCTATTTCGAGCCCGAGCGAAGTGATTCAGCTGTTAGGAGTACTAACCACTATTACGTGACAAGAAGACCAGGGCTACGGTTCCACTGTTTCCAAATCCTCTTTCCCTACCACCATCTCTCGAGAAGATATCGGCTCGCCGTATATTTTAAGCACTTCTTTGTGGCGCAGACACTTTTCGCTTACCAATTCGAACGCGGGTCCTTAGCTACGGCAATCGCAATCACTAACCACTATCCCAAATGTAGAATATCCTCCTAGGACCATTATTATTAACTGCAACAAAAAATGGTCTCCGGCTATCGTAGCAATTGAACGCGATAATGTTGCAATCATTATAGAAGCACAAGAAGCATCTTTACTGTTTATCTCACAATACTCTCCTCCTTCTGCAGATATTTTGGCTACTACACAGTTTCTTACAGATACCCTGCAAAAGATTAAAATTCCTCTTAAAATAATTACAGGCGATTATAATGTCCACAACACGGTTTGGGGATATGCTTCTACGAATGACAAAGGAAGCCTTCTGGAGGATTTTCTGTCTGCTAATCATCTTGTTTTACATAACACAGCAGACGCTCCTCCGACATATGACAGAATCTACGCACAAGGCTGGCCTGATCTGACGGTCAGCTCAGCCTCAGCTGCGCCATTAATACAAAACTGGAGGGTTAATGATGAAATTAGCTTAAGCGACCATCGTTACATTACTTTCTCAATAGAGCAACCGACGACAATTAATATTATTCGTCGTTACAACCTACCTGGTAGGCGTAAACGTGCTTTTACTACTAGAGTCAAGAATTTGTTTGAAGGTATTGAACAACAGCTAACTCAAGCGAACTCTAGAGACGAATTGGAGAATTTCACAGTGACTCTACAAAAGTGTATACAGCAAGCGTGTGATGACATATTGCCACAGCGTAGTACTAAAAAACTGACTACGATCAATTGGTGGAGTAGTGAACTTCGTATTCAGCAGAGGCAATGTCGCGCATTACGTCGAAGGTTAAAGACTGAGCGTAGACTAAACCTTCCAGCTAAGACCCTCCCAATTTATCAACAGGCAAGAGCGAAGTACAAACGTTCAATTTTGCAGGCTAAAATCAATTCATGGCATGCTTTTTGTACAGAGTCACAAAACATCTATGGTATTCATCATAAGATTATGACTGGAAAGCTGTTTAGGCCTGCCCAGTTACACATCCCTACACGAATAATACTCAGGACTACACAAGGGAAACATTAATACAGATCCTGGATTCCGTCTTCAGTCAGGATGACCCAACCGAAGATTCTAAGCAACAAGCAACTATACGCACAGAACAGATGTCTACCAACGTGCCACCGGATAGGGATATTACATTGAAAGAACTAAAACATATATTAGCGCATTTGCCAAAGAAAAAGGCCCCTGGCCCTGATGGCATTGATTATGCAATCCTTAAAACAGTCGTTTTGGCCAAGCCAACAATCTTTGTTAGCTTTTTCAATAAATTGCTAGCTACGGGTACATTCCCGAAATCGTTTAAAATCGGACAAGTGGTGTTGTTTTTGAAAAAAGATCGCAATCCAGCGGAACCCACATCTTTCCGACCAATCTGTTTACTTCCGGCTCTTGGTAAACTGTTTGAAAAACTCCTTATGACCAGACTACGATATTATCTACACGTTAATAATATCCTCAGTCCCAGGCAATATGGATTTAGGCCAGGAACTTCCACTTTACACGCTTTGCATGATATCAAAGAGGCTATCATGGACAACAAATATCACGGTCTCCATACAGCACTCATCAGCTTAGACCTGAAGAGTGCATTTGACAACTTATGGTGGCCAGCGATCTTGCAGGCTCTAAGAAGTTCTGGCTGCCCAAGCAATATCTTTAATACTATAAATCATTATCTACAAGATCGAAGAATAATGATTATACATTCAGCGGGAATTATTGAAAAGTCACAGACGAGAGGATGCCCGCAGGGTTCCTGCGCAGGTCCTCAACTCTGGAATTTAACCTTCAATAAGCTACTCAATGCTTCCTGGCCTGCGCATACGAACATTTTTGCCTATGCCGATGACGCGGCCTTGGTTGTCAAGGGACATTCTCGTGAAGAATTGCAAAAGAACTGCAATGAGGCCTGTCAAATTTTCCAGCGAAATTGTGACGAACTGAAATTAGTCATAGCAGAAAATAAGTGTCAAATTTTACTGGTGCCTAAGAAGGGAAGCTCTTTGGCAAGGAGACCGCGTATTGTACTCAATGGTCAGAGGCTCAAAATTGTAAAAGAATTAAAATATCTTGGTGTTACCTTTGATGAAAAACTTACGTGGATTCCTCATGTTCTCTCTATTAAAAAGCGTACCCTGGCCATCGCCAAACAACTAAGACAATTTTATGGATACAAGTGGGGTTTGAACCACCACATTCAAAAGATCTTATACACAACGGTTGTAGAAAAGTTAGTAACTTATGCAGCAGCCATTTGGGCTCTCCCTATGCAGAGGAGAAAAATCAAGCATCTCTCTACTATTCAGCGCCCTTTTGCCTTAGGAATAACTCGGGCATATATTACTACTTCCACTGATGCAATAAATGTCTTGGCTGGTTTGCTCCCACTGCATATTAGAACTGAGGAGGAAGCAGCACGACAAATGTTAATACAGCTACACAAGCCAATAGCATTTGCTGAAGAAAAGTTTACTTCGGAGGAATATGAAACCAAACTAACATCTGACAGCATTCACCCTGCGGATTATGGTGTTGGCATTAGACTACATGTCCCGCCTACAGAATACCGTAGCCCCTCGAGTATAGTAATTTATACGGATGGATCTAAAATTGAAGGAAATGTGGGGAGCGCATTTGCTGTCTTACAAAAAAATAGTGTCATTGCACAATGGAAGGGCCATTTGGCTAACAATAACAGTGTCTTTCAAGGGGAAGCAGTAGCAATAGCGCAAGCTATTCGCTACTTGCTAACCCGCCAAATCCTAAAGGCTACTATAAAGTCTGATAGCCTTTCAGCTATTTATGCGATTAGTAATCCAGAACACCCATCCAAAATCATTAGAGATATTCAACAAGACCTTAGAAAACATCAACGCCATGACATCCACTTAGCTTGGATAAAGGCACATATGGGTGAATATGGAAACGAAGTTGCAGATACTCTCGCCAAGGAGGCCGCTTTTGGAATTGCTGCTGAACAAATTCACATAGCTTGGCCGCATTCACATTTGAAATCTGCATTACGTCTCAAAGCAATCAGTAAGTGGCAAGAAGAATGGGATTATAGTACCACTGGTCGTCGTACTTATTACCATATTACACAAGATAGATGCTGTGGAAATCCCCATCTGACACGTTATATTTCAGGGCATGGCCCTTTTCCTCTTTATTTTGAGAGATTTAAAATAAGCGATTCCAGCTTTTGCACCTGCGGAGAGTTAGGCTCTCCGGAGCATTACCTTGAAAAATGCCCTCTTACAGAAGGCTTACATATCGGATTCCCTTCGCAAAATCGTCAAGCCTTTTGCAAATTTCTAATCAAGCAGAGGCACTTGATTAATAAAATTAACAAGGTTATGGAAAAGGTTAAAGGTCTTGGAATAGACCTGTGCCAGGTGTAGCATTCATAGGCATAACGCATTGATGCAAAGTACATAATCTTCGTGGTAAACTCTGGTTTAATGCTACATTTATAAATTTTAGTGATATTCTTATAACGGACTGATCTAATGAAATGATCATTGTACTGTATCTTATGCACCCCCTCTGAAAAACAATATGTTTACTTTGCTTATTATTTACCACAGTCTTAACGTACCCTTTCAAATAGTCACTCAGTACAAATTCTATCAAATTTTGTGTCTCTGAAATGTAAAAGTAAAATATTTCATAAGAAATTACTGTACCAGTGTAGTGTATTGTAGCAAATATGAGGGTACACCATTATTGGTTTTTGTTGTTCCAGAATGCTTACATTTGTATGAATGATACTTATGGCTGAATTTGTGAAGCACATTAAGTATGTACTTTTCAATGATCCTCACGACTTGATCCTGTATTTGTATGATCCTATATTCCACATTCTGCTCCTAATGTGTATGTGTATTATTTTGTATGGCATATTCTATGTATATATATATATATATATATATATAACAGCGCATTATTTATTTACTTATTTTTATTTATTTATTTATTTATTTTATTTATTTATTTATTTATTTTTGAATGTTTTTATGTATGAATAATATAATAATATTTAATCATATAATTAATTGATACTTAGTATTTTGCATTTTAACTGTACACGCACCAGCATTATGTTTTAATAATCCTGTTTGATTATATACTGTATCATGCATATGTAGGATATTGTATTTTTTTTTTTTTTTAAATTTTCTTTCTTTGTTTTTTTTTTTTTTTTTTTTTTTATTTTTTTAAGGTTTTTATGCATGAATAATATAATATTATTTAGTCATATAACTTTAATCGATACTTAGTATTTTACATCTTAACTTTTGCATTTTAACTGTATACGCACCAGCATTATGCTTTAATAATCCTGCTTGATTATATACTGTATCATGCATATGTAGGAAATTGTATGGTTTATTTATATTGTACGATATCGTAAGTACTGTAAAGTATGACCTGTAGTCCCCACTAGTCTCTAGATAAGGGTGAACGTGGTGCTATTACCAATTAACCATAACGGTAAAGGGATGGTGCCCACGTCCTCCGTCACTAAACTAAACTAACCACTATCCCATCTGAGCGGCTCAAAGAAATGACAATCTTAAACACGTATGCCTTACCTGACATTTGAAACTCCAGTCCAAAGGTGTGCCAACCCTGTAAACAGCATAATGCTTGCGCGACTATAAGGCATGCAGTTTGTATAAATAGACTATTTCAAATATTTTAAAATGGGACTGCCTACATAAAATAATAATTGTAATAAAAAATTAAACAAAAAATTAATTCCGCTTAAAGCCAAGAAGTTAAAACCATGGAATACTACTGATTCGCTTACTGCTGTATTCCTTACGGTTCAGCGGGCTTTTTGACTGCACGATTTTTTTGGTAGTTTTGCTAGACGTGAGGTAATATACGGTAGTTTTCCATAAAGTATTCTAGTTACTAGTTTAATGATTTCCCCCCTATGATAATTACATTACGATTCTAAAGTAATAAATTTCCATGAGAATACTAATAACATATCTTCAACGTTTGTCAACGTATAAACAACTTGGGTGAAAATTCTTTTAGCATAGCAGCTGTGACAAAACCTCTATGTTACACCCAAGTAAGTTGTACAGTCATTAGAATTTTTTAAGTAAGAAACATTGAAAATGAGCAATGACCTCGCCGGGACTCGAACCAGGACCTCTCGAATACGCGTCGAGTGTGCTACCGTTACACCACGAAGGCATGCAGAAAGGAGAGAAAAAATACCTTATAAAGTTACAAAAGAATGCCATTGAATAACATTTGAGGAAGAAAAATAAATGAACGAACCTCGAATTTTTTAAATTTATTTATTGATCAACCCTTCAAGGGCAAGGTCAAAATGATGGCGAATAATCCAGTATTTCGAAATTAAATAGCTTGGTCAAGTTTTGTCGTACTAGAGCCACGCCTTTTTTCTTCCTAACTGAATATAAGTTTTTTTTATTTATCAGTTTTAGGATAGGGGAACCGTATAAAAAAGATTTCGTAATTTTTATATGATTATTTTTTAAATTTGAAAATACCAAAATACGAATATTTGCGTCATTTGTAACTGGGCTCTTATACTTACTTCCAAAGCTGCAAAAATTAAGACGGGTAAAGAAACTTCGCGAACACGGTATATATGTACTGTATATATAATAGAATACACTTGATTATTAAAAAAATAATAAATAATTATTTTCTGTATTTTTCAACTGTTGTACTTTAAACATATCGGTGCCGCATCTTCCATTTCGACAAAATGAATAACCTACGCATTATCCGTTATTACATTATTATAAAGATTTTTGTGTTTTAGATAATGAAAAAAAAAAGACTCAGAAGCGTTTCGGTAGCAATTCTTTTTGTCTTCGCGCAGCAGACAGAAAGAAAGATCGAGAGGGCGAAATGGGGTTTTTCTCTGTTATGCGTGTTCTTTTCTGCTGGAGAGATAGTTATTTATAAAATCCTGTCTTGTTTCTTAAAGAAGTTTAATAATTGCTTTCCAGGTGAAAACGCGCGTCCGCTTCCCTGCCCCTAAAAATATAAACTGCTTCATGGGTAGTCGTTCGTACTCTGTTTTGTGCAATAAAAATTGCTTTAGGTACAACATACAGATGCCCCAAACATACTGCACATAACTTCTTACTAGATATCTAAAAGTTCCAGAAACTAGAGAGGAAGTTCCTTTCAAATATTATTTTAGTTATACAATATCTGTAGTCAAAAATTTAAAATAATTCGAGTAACTATACTATAAATTTATGAGATATTATATAAGAAATATTTCTTTTAGGTTGGTTATTTCAATAAACGAAGAACTAAAATAGGGTGGAACATTTTAAAAGTCTTTTATGGAAAATAGTTACTTTGCAATGCATAAATAAATAAATAAAAGGACAAGAATTGTCTGAAAGTTTACAGATTTTAAAGACCCCTCATAAGGGATCTTTTAAAGTTTAATAGGGTTTAATAATAGAGATTAGCAATAGAGAAGTCTCAATTGGAATAAAAAAAAAATTTAGGGTACTAGATGAGTATGCATTTAGATTAATATGGGATCGTTATATATCTTCTGCATATTTTAAAAGTGAAAAAATACATAATGGGATTCTATAAAAATATTTAATAATTTCCATTGGATATATTATGAATTAAATGCAGTTTCATTTAAATCAATCAGATTAAAACGAAAAGTAATATTCTTAAGAATTTCTCCTATTTAAATAGTTTAGTTTTTAATTAATAACAAACAGAACGATTTCGGGACCGTTTGATTTTAATGCGTAAAATGTTAAGAATCCACTATCTTCCACAGTCCATTCACCGTGGTTGGGTTTGCGCTTAGAAAGAGTTCGTTTCAAGAGACCAAAGGCAGAACAATCCGTACATGACACATGAGGAGAATTTTCAAGAATATGCTGAAAATATATATATACAAAATGAGTCAGTCTTTAAAAAATGAGTCATTCTTTATTTTTTAAAGAAATGTAGTGGTACTTCTCGAATTCTCGAAGTATGACTTGTTGCTTTGTCTTGATGAGGTTTCACTCTTTGAAAGTGACTAGGGATAAAGAAATGGAATTTCTTTTGTAAATATCGGATATATAACTTTCTCTTGACAGTACCTTTTTTGGTAATAAACAGACCATTTTTGTTGCAGTCATTTAGCTTTATCAATTGCCCCAATGTACTTCCATTTCTCTCCTTCTAAACAGTTTTCTTACGGGGTTCTGTGTTGAACCACATGCCTCAGCAAAAACTGAAAAATGTTATGGTTCTTTAAGTTAAGCTGTAAATTTTGGTTTATTATTTTATTTATTGTTGCTACAGATACGTTTAAAGTCTTTGCAATTGATTTCTGCGTTAACGGAACGGTTTCCTCTTGTCATCAAAGGATGGAGTCTTGTTTCCATGTAGAAGTAATGGTTGATGGTTTTTCCCTTTCCGATTAATAACTTTGCTTATCTTGAACGGACAGATTTTAATATCATACATTTCCTAGCGTTTTTAAGTTATGGAATCGGACTATTTCTTTTCGGAAAGCGCAAAAACATATTCCTCAATCCACAGTTTACTTACAGGCGATTTTTTTAAAGACGAATAAGCTAAAAAGTAACAGATCGCATTTCTCATTTTATACAATAAGCTGTTCAGAAATGATACTTCATAACTATTGCTTTTCTATCAAAACCATTCTAAAAATGTGTAAACATCACAGTTTCGAATAAATGATTTCTTAAAATGTTTTCCTGTCAATGCACATTTTCTGTTCTTGCCCCAGGTACCCAATCCCTATAATTATCACGTGTTTGCTACGAGAACATTCAATAGACTGCAATTCGTGTGCACAAATTCGTGCATATTCTTAGTGGGTGCCCAGAATTAAAATTCTGCTAGAATAAACTCGCAGCTTGCAGTCATCATGATAAAATTTCTTTTTTTGTGCTCATGGTTGCCATTCAATATGCTAAATATTGAAGTTGTTTCAGATATAGTCAAATAATTGCGAATTTCACAGCAGGCTACCCTTAAAATGGTATTGATATTTTATGAAATTATTTCGAAATTGCTTTCAGAACTTCTAACAACTGCAAACTAAAGTATTATTTTTATAAATACTTAAATTTTAAATAAACTTCCTCAGAGTCCTAGAAAAACAAATTAGAAGATTTAGGAAATAATTAAACAGGTAGTATCATCCATTGTTTAATATTTTGTTATATTTTTCGTGACATGAAAGTATTAAACTGCATTAAAAAAGTCCTTGATATTTTCTCATAGTTTATTGTTTCACTGTAGAGTTTCTTAAAAAAATAAATAAATAAAAGGCTATCATATATATATACGCAAAATAAATGGGAAAATGAAAATCAAGATTAATAGTAAGATGAATTCTTTATGAAGATTAGTATTCCGCTTCAGAAGAGAAATGGCTTTGAGGATCATTCTGTATTACTCAGTGCCAAGTGAATAGGGCTTGTTCTTTTGTTTCATGCCATACGATCATTTATTTATCTCTTTAAGTGGCTCTGGGATTTTATTTATGCGCCAAATACATCTAAGCGAAGATCAAGAATGCTCATAAGTGCCCAAGTATATTACAGACGTTATGAGCCAAAACTCGAATTTATATTTAAAGCCTATTTCTTAGGTTACAAAGTCACAGCAGTTTGGTTAACTCGTTTACGCAGGATAAACCCTTCAAAATTTCGTAACATTTCACCTTATGCACATTTAAGCACACTGTACCTCTATAAACAATTTGAGCTTAACAGCGGCCCAGCGGAAAAGTCATTAAACACTGGTAGTTCGATCCGGGCTCAATACCACTGCATAGTCATTTTCGTGGCTTTTCTCATGTATAACGTCGATACCAGTCAGTTTTCCTTGGAAAATGCTCCACCAAGGGATCGCTTCCTATAGGCAAATAGTCATCGAGCTTCTTTGCCTTAATCGATTAACCTAACCGAAAAAATAAGTTTATTTTTGTGGGTGTAGTAAAACATTAGCATTCTTATATAATAATCACGAATTCAGTTATTCTTTATGGTCTTTATACTTTGTCGGGTCTCAAAGGCGTGTTATAGTTTTCAAATAAAAAAAAATGCATTCCCAGATCAAAATTGTAAATGCAAATGAGATTTTAGTTTTCATCAAACGCAAAATAAAACAGTCACTATGAACAGAGATAATCAGTCTAGCCTATGTGGAATGGACAAAACCATATACCACCAGTTGACTCTGACGAAATCATTTACAGAAAGTTTGTAAAAGATTTAAGTGATCGAATAAAGATTTTGTAATGCAAAACATACAAAATCGTTACTACATTAATACGCAGTGTGATCTGCAATTTGTGGAAACATTTCAGGACACTGGATCCATATCGAGAAGACCTAGACAAGATCTCCCAAGATTCACAAAAACGAATGAGGACAGTCATTTGAGTAATTTGAGCGCGGTGACACAGGGCTGCTAAAGCTTAACAACTCTCACATGAGCTATATGCTGCCACTGGAGCACGAGTTTCACGGTCTACAGTGCCCAAGTGCTTGAAGTGCTACAGTGCTTCGAGATAGGGCTGTATGCCAAAAAATCCGCTGTTTGCGTCTCTTCACTACAACACACAAGGAAACGCGTTTAGCAGATAACACGCATCTTTGCCCAGACTTCAGTAAAACACCTGGCGTTTTACGAGTGATTCGAGATTCAGCTGGACACTGATTCTCGGCTTAACAGTATCTGTAGAGAGTCTGAAACACGATACTCTCCTTCTCATCAGGAAAAAGGATCATTACTGTGGTGGAGGTGTAATGGTTTGGGCAGGCATTACATGGGACGGCCGCACAACCCTGCGTGCGTTTGGCAAAGACTCTCTAACTGCAAATGAGGTATAGAGATGAGATCTTAGAGACATTTGTTTAACTTTTAAGGGACGCAGTTTGTCCTGGTTCATATTAATGGACGACAAAGCTCGTCCACGTAGAATCAGTTGGTCGATGATCACCTGGAAAGTGAGGATATTCGCTGGATGGATTGGCCAGCCAGATTACCTGACCTTAACCCTATACAGCACGTATGGGACCTTAACCCTAAACAGCTCTTAAGAGGGAAGTTTCAACTCCCAATCCCCCTTCGAGAACCATTTCAGAGTTGAAAATTCTTTTGTCGCAGAAGAGGTTTCGAGTGCCACAGGGACTCCTCAACAGTATGCCGTCAAGCTGCTAACTCTGTCTGGCAACCTGTCCGGCAACACCTAATATTAGACTGATTTTCAGTTCGGTATCACATATTCGATATCGAATGTGGATTTTGGACATGTCTGCACTACGAGCAGTACTCATAATCACGTATGCATAAAATGAGTTTTAAATAATAGTCTTTTCTTCGATATAAATGTATTATTACGAAATACAGCCGTAGTAAGGTAGCTTCCCCGCAAAGCGGGTTTACAGTTTCCAGAAAATGGCAAGAGCAGGCATGGAACATTCTAGAAGGTATTCTTACCGATTTGGCTCAAAATGTTCTCGAAGGCAGGCCAAAAGCTGAATAAACCTTGTATGTACGCGGAATAGTAGTGTGTCCTCAGTGTATCGCGGGTTGGTGCATCGTTGAGGCTATCGAGTCTATCGTCGAGTGCATCGAAAGTTGTAGCGTAGAGAGTCTCGAGAGTATGTTGAGTTCCGAGAACGACAGAACCGAGTCGGGAGCTGTGCTCAGTGCTTTGCCGTGAAGCTGTCTTCAACAATCAACAAAACAGCTTTCAGGCTGTGATGATGACTGTTTCAGCATGTTTGTCGTAGTTTTTCGACGACTGTAAAAGTGTTTTTATAGCTGTCCTGAGTAATTCTGACTAATAAACTGTTTTCATTCTTCATCGAATGTTCTTGGTAATCATTCCAAATCCACGAACATGTAGAAACTCAACAGTATATTATTACCAAACTTCTCTAAAACCTATCCATTAGTTTTTTTTTTTTTTTTTTTTTAGAAAAGTACAGTTTAGTTAGTTTCGGCATAATGTGCAAATTCAGTTAATTTTTCACTCATGCGTATAAATCTATTACAATTATAGAATTCATCTCTTAAATAATTGATATTATTTTGCATGATTACATTGTTAGTAGAAAACTATTTGATCACATAGTCTACTGGTGAAAATGTTCGAAAAACGTGGGGCGTAACCTATGCGCACAGAGATTAATAAGAAAAATTTTCGAAGTTAAGGGAGGGAACTTAAATTTATATCCGTAGTTCTACATAATGCAGTCGTATTCATTTTATGATTATTTCTTTAAAGTCTAAACATATGCCTTTTGAAATAACATATATTCAATAATTTTATTATATTATACATTTAATTAAATGTAGAGATACCTTACGTATGGACAGTCTACATAAGCAATTTTCATGCATTATGAAACTTAGCGTTCGGCAATATTTATGATAAAACTTCAAACAAAAGTTAAAACAAATGCATATAAAACTAATATACATTTCGGGGATTTATTTTCTGGAGATATTTCTGCTGGGGAGGTAATTTTCTAATTTGTATGTTTGGTATATATAGTTTTCGAGACTCTCGAAACCATTGATCACACAGAGGAATTAACATGTAAATGACATGACGCTCGAAAGTTGTCTAAAAACATCGAACTGGATTAAATTATTTTAATTATAGCAATGTATTACACTAAGACAAACCGCATAAGTAGAGATACGTTTTGTGGAAGATTTTTATGAACAGTATTTACATTACACATTAGAACAAACAATAAAATCCCAAACAGTAAGGTTGCTTAACGTGTCAAGAACTAAAACGCTTGTCTTCGCATCCTTTAAGCCAGCGATATCCGATTTCACCAATACGCTGGTGGCCGAAGATCTGTATGGAATTGATGGATTCAGAGAAATATAATTTTTGAAGCTGTACATTGTCAGTCAACGCTTGAACCCTAAAGTATATGTTAGTCATCGGTGACTGACGCGGTCCGAACGTTAAGTATAGCGTAAGTCACCGGTGACTGAAATGGCACTTAACGTGTTAGCTGGGAACTAAACTCGGAAAAAACTATTAATATTTCGCGATTTTAACCCTCGGGCTATTGGTGGGTTAAACATGTTATAAGACAAGGCAAGATAGATTAAATTCAGCTTACAGTAACTATTATGCTCTCTAATAAACAATTTCAACAGCTTTGGTGAACTCACCATTACAAATAGAGTCATTGTTTTATAAAGCAAAGATAAAGATAAACTCAAACAGTCAACATTCATAACAGTTTCAGACTTCGAATACACATCTCCAGTATCGTAATTGTGAATATACAACGAAGATTATTTTTCCACTACCAATCATAACCAATCTACATCGAAGGGGACGTCATAATCCTGCAAACGCTACGGTCGCTGACAAGACTTTCACACCTCTCTTAAGGCATCGGAATTTCCGGAAGCTGGTCATTAAGGGTGTAATCTGCATGATTGATTATCTGTTGGCGTTGAAACAAAAATTAAGGTCAATGAGTGAAATTTCAACAAGAAGGTGATGGATTCCCCAACATTCGATTATGTCGAACAGATCCAAATGGTGAGGGGAGAGAAAGAAGGAAGGGGTGAAAGTCATTTAATGTACATCGAATCGTGTAAACGAAAATTTTTAGCCGTGCCCATTCTCTGGTTATGAACGTGGTTTGCAATGACAGCATACTGATTAATGAGCTTAAAAGCCGTGTGAGAGCAGAGACTGGGATAAAAATTTCCGGAATTATATTGTTCAGAGTCTCAGGAAGCAACAGAATTATGAATTTAATATTGATGAAAGAATAACGTATCTGATGATGGCGGAGATCCAGATTAACATTCAATGTAAACGAAATGCAAATATTTAGGTAAGCTGTGGGTTTACTTAGTAATCAGATTGTATGTGAGGCTTCGATGCAAATTCTGAGAACTCCCAAAATAAATTAACGATGAGGAATCCTAAAGACAACCAATACTTTTATCCAAAATTCACTAACTGAACAGAAAAGTGTGTATAACAGGAAAAGTATACAAATGTTGAATATACGAATGGCAACAGGCATTCGCGTATCAGCTTGGCAAGATGATAATCCCACCCGTTCGGTATTTACAATCGTACGTTTTACCTATTTACGCATTTCAATTCACAATAAAGATGAGCGGCAGTATCTATGTCAGTTGAATTGTAAAGCTATTAGGTATTTTTTGGTAGCAGGAGAAGTGAAAAATGAGCAACGCCTTCGCCGGGAATCGAACCACGGACCTCTGTAATACGCGCCTAACGTGCAGACCACTATACCACGAAGGCAAGATAAGAAGGCGGGAGAAATACCTTATAGAATAAAACAAGCATGATAGGAACAAGATTATGTGCGTTAGGGTAGACCTTAAAATAGCGAAGATGCTTCAGTTCAGAACGAAGGCATACAGTCTTGCTTTATTACAATGTGTTCATATAAGTTAAGTTTTGAATGCTACTCTGTGAAAGCTATCAGTTTACTCTTGCCGTTAAACATGTTTCATCTGTATTATGTAAGAATGATATATTAAGTTTGAAAACGGTATATTTCATAAAATTATTTGCAAGTTGTTATTGTTGTTGAGTCCATATTTCACGGAAGATTGGTTGTCAGACTTTCCAGGAGGTTGGACTTCTACTTCCACACTAATTTTGAGGAAGAACACCCTGAATCACATGAGAGGACTTTTGACTCGCCACATATTTAGAGTGCCCCCATGCCGCAAAGACAATATACATTTACAAACATCCATGCCTTCTCCGGCATTCATACACGGGCCCTTCGGTACCGTAGTAGGCTTCTCTAACCCCCAATCGTCATTTACTGCAAGTTTTTTATTCATTTGAGGGCAAGAAGTGAAAATTACCTAATACAGAAAGGAGAATTTAGGAGCTGTTAAAAATTAAAGTTAAAATTTTGCTACACAACCATCTATCGGAATATGTAAAATAAAATAAAAACACGGGCTCTACGATTTTTTTCGTCAAAGTAAATGAACTCTTTACATTACTTTGTGGTCAAAGTATTAAAAAAATGTGCATGAATGATACTTTAAAAAAATCTCATCGAAAATCTGCCGAGGGAGGGGGAGCCCGTGAAAAGCATAGAATTGTATAAATTCTGTACTGAAAAATTACTGGTAATGAAACGCAACGTTACCGTATTTAAAAACAGAATGCAACAAACAACATCATCTAATAAAATAAAAATATTCCACGAGGCTTAATCACTCATTCGTATCGCGCACCTAAGCATAGCGAAAATGTAAAATAAAATTACCGAGTGTAAAGTTTTTAGGTAATTGACCTATGACACACACGAAAACCTACGCCATAAGCATAAAATGCAGACACGCAAAAGCTAAATATACGAGCCTCTCAGATGGATCAATTTCCTAAAAGGTAAACAGAAGAAGTCTCTCTAAAATTACGTACGACATTTTTGCCCTCTATATCGGAACTTTAATGTTCCGACCATTTAATCACGCATAAAGCTATGTTATCTCTTAGTAAATAAAGCAGTGTTTGATTTGGGAACTGGTATTGACATTTACATTGCTGCGTGAACTGAAAGAGGCTTTCAAATGGTTGAATTATCTCATTCAGCTCTGCGACAGTTGCATGTAAATGAACACCTTGATTTAAATACTTTCACACTTTTTATTAAGCATAATAGTTAATTATAATAACTGCGAAACCGTTGGAGGGTTCTAATAAAACACGAAAAGATTAATTCCGTTAATGGAAAATAAAAACCCGTTTAGCTTAAATGTATCATTTCTGAAAAAGTCAGGAAAAGTTGGTAATTGACATTACACTTGTTTGTAGATTGTTCTGTAACCGGTCTCGGAAACTTAGCCGACAACCAGTAAGCCCGCGAGAAATTTAGCCGACAGCTGTTGCCCGACAGAATATTTAAATGACACGAACAGTCAGACGACAGCATGTTTGGTCGGCAACGCGTACCTTTAGACAAAACCAAGCGATAATATTTTTGAAACATTTGCCTTTATTTATCCAACAAAAGTCGATTTCCAAGGTTGATTTGGTTGGTTTATTTGATTATTGCAAAGTACGTTGGGGATATCTCCTTAAGGAGATGCCTTCGTGGAAGACTAAGGGGAACAGGCTCGTATCCATGTTACACACGGGGAAAGACACGAAACGCTCTTGCAGCCAGACATTCACCTAGAATCGAATTCATTTCGAACTACACTGCTGTGCAAAAATTAAGGACCAAGTCGAAAAATTAGCATATCAGCTGAACGAAGAGGCAGAGCGGACAGAAAGACCAATCAGGAGATTAAGTAAGGTGATGTACGGTAGCATATGCGCAGATATGCAGGTAGACGTAATGAGGGAGTGTCTGAGTAGTATAAAGCATGTTCTCGGTGTAAGATCAGTATTTCTGGCAAAGAGATTGCACGCCATATAGCAGTTAAAATCACACCGAGTTGCTGCCTCAGCGAGAAATGGCGAATAATCAATCTGTTAGACGACATCTGGATGCTTTTACCCGAGGTCGAATCATTGGGAAGTTGGAGGAAGGCCGCAGTGTGACAAATGTGGCTGCAGAGTTCGGAATTGCTCACGGCATTGTTTCACGACTTTGGAGACAATTTCAAACTACAGGAACAGCTATCCGGGGGTTTAGTAGTGGTCGTCCACGAGGAACCATACCCGCAGATGACCGGTATATTGCCTTACAGGCCAGAAGAAACAGGCGGCAGACAGCGGGAGAAATCGCTAGACATACGACACAGGCGACTGGACGACCGATATCGCGTTTGACCGTGGCCAGAAGACTGCACGGTGGTGGTCTGTTTGCACGACGCCCTGTACGGTGTGTACCTCTAACGCCTGCCCATCGGAGAAGGCGTTCTCTGTGGTGCCGGGAACACCGGAATCGGAGAGACAATGAATGGGGACGAGTACTCTTTACAGATGAGAGCAGATTTAGTCTGAGTAGCGATTCTCATCGCATACTCATCTGGAGAGAGCGGGGAAGCCGCAATCATCCCTCGAACATCATTGAAAGGGACAGGTATGGAGGTGGCGGTGTTCTCGTTTGGGGAGGCATCATGCTTGGTAGTCGTACAGACCTTCACATCTTCGACGCAGGTTCAGTCAACGGGACCCGTTATTGTAACGAGATTCTTATTCCATATGTGCGTCTTTTTAGAGGCGCTATGGGTCCGCAGTTCCTTTTCATGGACGACAATGCACCATGTCATCGCACAGTAGCTGCCGAACAGCTCTTAGAGTGTGAGGATATTGAACGTATGGATTGGCCGGCCCGATCTCCGGATCTCAATCCCATTGAGCATGTATGGGATTTTCTAGGCAGACGCTTGGCAGCTCGTACCTTAGCACCAGTAACGATTCCGGAGCTTCGATTGGCGCTGCAAGACGAATGGGCAGCAATGCCTCAACAACTCATTGACACCCTCATTCTCAGCATGGGCAGACGCTGTGAAACCTGCCTAGCAGTCAGGGGAGATCATATCCCCTATTAAAGACCGGGTGTTTCTTGCTGGACACCCATCACAGAGATGTTTCGGCCTTCAGTCGCATTGCGCTCCATGCTACGTTTTCAATAAAGTTTCTTTTTATCCCTCTGATTTCTCTTTTAGTAAGTGTTGCTTACATTACTCATGTCCTTACGTATTGGGGATCTTACGGTATTAAATGTGTTGATTTGGAAAGCTTTTGTACAAAGTTATATTGAAAAAACCGTCTCGTCCTTAATTTTTGCACACCAGTGTAAGTCAAACCATACTTGCATAATATGCAAAAATTCCGCAAGAATTAAAATCAGTCCAGTAATTGTTCTGCTGGTAACAGCTGTCGTCCAAGTGTCATGTCGGCTGTATGGTTGTCGGCTAAGTGCCACACACCCATATATAGCTGCTTGTGCTTATTGCTGGTCTAGATAAATTTAAAATGGCGCAGTTTCAAACCATGCGCCCTTCTTCGATTTGCTCACTATTCTGTTACTTTACTCGGGAACCGTTCAGATATGATTTTAAAAAGGGACAACATAGTCAAAAGCTTAAGAGAAGCACTAGATATGATTTTTCTTTTATTGTAAATGGATTACATGCCGTTTCCTTGTTCCACTGTTTGTCATATTTCTCTTGGCATTTTCTGCAGGAAGAAATCTGCTGTAAAATCTGCTTACGGTATTAAATGTGTTGATTTGGAAAGCTTTTGTACAAAGTTATATTGAAAAAACCGTCTCGTCCTTAATTTTTGCACACCAGTGTAAGTCAAACCATACTTGCATAATATGCAAAAATTCCGCAAGAATTAAAATCAGTCCAGTAATTGTTCTGCTGGTAACAGCTGTCGTCCAAGTGTCATGTCGGCTGTATGGTTGTCGGCTAAGTGCCACACACCCATATATAGCTGCTTGTGCTTATTGCTGGTCTAGATAAATTTAAAATGGCGCAGTTTCAAACCATGCGCCCTTCTTCGATTTGCTCACTATTCTGTTACTTTACTCGGGAACCGTTCAGATATGATTTTAAAAAGGGACAACATAGTCAAAAGCTTAAGAGAAGCACTAGATATGATTTTTCTTTTATTGTAAATGGATTACATGCCGTTTCCTTGTTCCACTGTTTGTCATATTTCTCTTGGCATTTTCTGCAGGAAGAAATCTGCTGTAAAAAAGTTAAAAACATCTAGGATTTACGAGATACTCACAGAAGAAAATAGAAGACTAATGTTAATACGGAGAAATTTCAGTTGATGATAACTGTCCATTAAAGAACTAGAGATATTATTAGCGCAGATGTGATCCTTTTTAGAGAACTTGGTTCATATTATTAAAAGAACCGAATGTCATTAAAATTTTCATTTGCATCATTCACACCACGAGAAAAAGGTTACAGCCACAAGGGTGAGAGAATTTACGCTGAAGCCAAAGGCCAGTCTGAATAGTATATCTTCCCTTACTTTGTTATGCAAACAAACATGTTAATCACCAGACCTGTTTTGCTTGCTTCGCTAGTTTAGCCAGCCTTTGTACTCCGAGAAAAAACACCAGAAAGTTCCCCAAAGTAAATAGTTTTAATTACTTATAAGCGTACTTTTTGTCCTGTCTGGAGACTTGAACAAGGGTTTCAGAACACTTACAGAAAATGATTATGTGAACTGCATCAGTGATAACTTCTTCAAAGTTACAAGCTGTTGCTTGGCATATTTTTCAAACTTGAAGGACAGAATTTTCTCTGATCGCAGTCATTTGCGTTTCTGTAGTATTTATTTTCTCGTAAATAATTTTTGTTTGTCTGTTTTTAGTTCATTGCTTTCAACTTCCATACATAAATTTATTACTTTCTTTCCTTCTTGTTAGTTTTGTAGGTTAAGCAGTCAGAGCAGCAGCAAGAGTTAGGTTACCGCATCAAATCCACTGTGTTGGCATTATTTTCTGATTGGGATATTCAAGGTGAAAAGTTTGATTGAAGTTCCTCGGTAAGGTCATTTTAAGCTCATCAGAAGTCACATACCTTTCTCTCTTTCTTGCAGTTTTACTGTATGTTCCTCGGGACTTTGCAAAATTCAAGATTTCTTGAAGGTGAAACATGCCAGGAAAATGTTCCAATGATTTGTTATTCGAATTCGCACCGAAAAGGAGATAATGATTTTTTTCAGCTTTACTGCAATAAATTAAAAGCGATTCTTATCAGTTAGAGTCATTTAAAAAATTACCTGGTGGATTTTGTTTTGACGTCAAAATAAGAATTAAGAAACGATAAAATTTAATGAGGAATTTTTTTTTTAAATTTCATTTATCAACAATGTTTTTACCTAATTCTAGGACGTAAAACTTTCTCGTTAAAACAGGTTTTGCTTAATACATTATTTATCGTGTTTTCACAGCTTAATATTTTTTCCAAAACTTTCAGATTAGCTTTGCTTAAGTATACATATTAATTACTAAGAAGCATTAAATTCTAAAATGAATTAATAAATTAAGAAGACAATAAAACTAAATTAAAATCACCGTATTATATCATATTTCTTTTGAAATCTAAGGCATATCAATTATCAGTTACGGTTGTAGTTTTGTTATACATCTCATATGTATCAAATCTAAGCAGAGACAACAGTTGACTAAGATGGGACACCACAGAATTAAAAAATTGTTCGAAAAGGAGAGAACTGAAGAAATCTTTGATTAATAACTTAGTCACACGATATTGTGTGAGAAGGTAAAAGAAATTTCGTATTGATCACGGGAAGTATTGTAGTTGGTGGTAACGAAATGTCAAATTCATTCTCTCCAAAATCTCCATTTACACCAGCAGAAACGACAAATTATTTTTGTCACGTCAGATTAATCAAAAATATATAAAGGTTAATAGTCCACACATACGATAAAATTATACCTTCTTCTTAAAAATGAAAGCATTACAAACTAGTTATTTTCTAAACACTGGGAAGGGGAAGAAACTGAAATTGGGTCAGATAAATCAGTCTCAATTGAATCATTTGAAGATTCTTCAACGCGGGTGTTAGCTTACAACAGATAATTTGGCTGAAAATTTTCAAGAGATATTTTAAATCTGTGATAAACCTAGCAAAATTCAGGTACGTCCGAAGAAAAATAAATCAATATATTAATGAAGTGTTAATATTGATAAAAATTATTAACTTTGGCCCCGAAGTTTTTTGGTTGACAGAAACTTCGATAAAAGAGTCTCAGCAGAAACCTTGTTAGACATCTGTACGCAAATTAAAGTTTGAAATTTGCCGCTTCGAATAAAAGGAGAGAGATTTAAAATATAAACGCTTTTGATTACTGTAATATCTTAAAATGTTTGCATATCTGATATTTTAATACATTTTACTATACGAGAAAACGCAGCGCAATTACAGACGCAGTTTGCATGCCTAACATGTATCATAAAAGTGAAACGTTTACCCTTTAGTCTGAAAAATCCCCACCATGCATTTTCTTTCCATGCTTTGGTCCTTCTTTCAGTATTCCTCAGTTAACGTAATCAATTACCGGAGGTCGCAGTACCAAGCTATTTTTTTTTCAATTCCATCGACGGGATCCAACAGGCTGAAGAACACTTAACCCTTTGAGCCAGCTGTTCTGTCGAAAAGAAAGTCAGTCTTCAGTTTCAGACAAATCAGTTTCAAACTAAAATAGGCAGCTTTCACAGATTTATACCGCTGCATCTGGTAGTTCGTTCCAGATAAGTAGAATTATAATGCATGGGCTGTTTTTCTTGCTTAAGTTAATACAAGCCAGTTTATCCTTAAAACATCATCCACGAAGGTATCAGTTCAATACGACAGATAGCACTCGTGTGCTTTGGTCAAAACCGCTCTTAAATGGAGTCGGATCAAAATAGTTTACTCATTAAAATGAATCAGTCCTTATTAGTTACTTACTCACCGCTCGCTCATAATAACTTAGATGAAAAAGACCCAGAACAACGGATGAATCAAGAGAGATTAGCGAGGATGGAGCGAAGAGCGGAAAGAATCGAAAAAGCATTGAGATAGGGACCAGTTAGCGGGACTAAGCAAAAAGCGAACAAAATTGGGCGTGTCGTAGGATCGGAAAAATCCACTCAGTCAAAACGCTGAATACCTGAACTGATTTCTTTCAAATGTAGCTCTGAGATTTTCTAAAACCTCCTTTCAACGAAGAACTAACAATACAATTCTAGAGTGAAAATATTTCAAAAGTTTGGAAATGATAAAAAAATAAACTCATTTGTAACATGGGAGGTTAAATGTTCATTTCGTCTCTAAAACAATGTTACCAGATCTTGCGATTTTTCGCCAATTTACTTTTTTTGATAAACCTGTGTTATTAAAAAATGTATATCTGCGCGACTTTGCGAAATTGTTGTGACTTCATCATTTCCTTGTGCTCCTTTTTGTTGCCTTAAAAATATTACTGCATTATAAAATACGTATTTCTCAATTTATCTACTGAAATTAATTTATAATAAAAAATAATTTATTTATTCTTGAATAAAAATTAGCAACTGGCAGTCCTGCAATCGTAGTCCATGAATACATGTTGCTTTCAGTTTTCAACAGAAGTCGCTGATGTTTTCCCGCGTTTGATTGATTGCTTTGTTTAATATTTTGATAATCTGTGACTAGGATTTCGACAGTTTTAGGCAGTTTTACCAGGTCAGTCATAGCTGCTGTATTTAAAGTATAAATTACTAGCAGCATGAAAAAATTTAAAATATTGTGCTTAAAACTCGCATGTATGAAGACTGGATACAAAGAATTAAAATAGATAAGACAAAAGCATATTATAAGATCATCTAAAGTGAACTAGGGCAGGTAAAAAGTAAACCACCAACTCAAAAAAATTATAGTGTTAACAATCCAAACGTGAAAACGTACATAATAATGGATATGAAAAAAAAATAATTAAAAAATAACAACTTAAAACTAACCGAGACTAAAAGAAAAAAATGGAGATTTTAAACAATGCAAAATTAGCAACACGGTTTTAATATCGTCTTTAAGACCAATATAGGTAATAAAATGAAGAAGAATTGAATTACAGTCCATAGCGACGGAGCTTCGTGATGACATCGGAATTCATATAAGTTTACGAGCCTAAGACGTCAAAAAAAATCACATGTCTCTGACGTCACTTGCAAAACAAATATGAATCAAATTGTAGAACGTAACACACGGAGACTGATTTTGTGATGACATCAGAAATCACGTATCTTTACAAAAACATACCATGATCTCTGACGCCACTTACTATTTTTTGCGCTTCTTCGATTTTTCTCTTATATTTTAGTTGAAAACACTGCCTTAAAAATGGGAAGTTGGCATGCTCTCAACTTCCTTCCACTCTTTTTTTGCCAGTCAGGCGTTCGCTCATTCAGTAAAGTGAATCAGCTCCTGAATGAACAGAAGTTCTCTATTCCTGGCATTTTTCCAACAAAAACTTTCCGTAAACTCTAAAAGAGCTACAGTTCCGTTCCTTGGAATTGGTGTAAACTCGCTTGGTAAACTGAATCGATTCTTTGAATCAGTTTCGGAGCGGATCATCCAGTTAACTACTGCATTAACTACTCAATAATCCAATGCAGAAATATATGTAAAAAAGAACATTTTATTTGATGTAAAGAAACGTTTAAATTGCTATGCATTACTACATTTAATTACAATTTTTCATATATTTGTGACTAGACAATTTGTTTTTATATTTAATTAAACCAAATGAAGAATTCTGTTCTTACGCATATGGAATCTACATATGATTAACCTTTTCAGTTTTCGGTGTCACGTAATCTGAACCGTGTTGCACCCGGTTTAGCTGCGATGAACACTTTGAGTCTACCAATCGGAGATCGAATAAATCCGCCTACATTCAAAAAATTCTATGCCATTTTTCACCGGTTGAGAAGTTTTGGGTCAGGTGTATCAGATGCAATCTGTATTTTTCGATTCACGATATTTTCAACTTAAGGCAGTTTTACCAGGATGTAAACTTTACTATTAAATTTACGATTCCTGTACATTAAGAAGAATTCCAATCACATTTAGTCTTCTGAACATTGAGCATGCAATTCAGCTAAAACACTTCGCCGCTTTGGCGGAAACCCTTCAGCGTTCGCCAGACCACCAAAAGCCGAAGATCAAAATAAAATGCAAAATGAATCGGCGCGCTTTTCAATAATCGATTAGCAACTTTTCTAAGAGAGTTTCTGAAGAGTTCTCCCTTCGCTCTCTTTCTCTCTGTATAGAGTCGACACGCCCGAGTTTTCGAGAAGTGCCACCGAGCCGAGTTGTGACGTCAGCGGCCGCTTCGCAGCCGATTCGGTAGTTCCGCGAGAGAGATTTCGAGCGTGTCCCGTCGTCCTTTGGGTGACTTATCACTTAATGAGATTAATTAGTCGTCGGCATATGGATTACGCAACAAAAGCTCGCGGAAAACCTCCCCGCTTCGGGATGTTATTAGGCTCTAATTTGGTGGTTGATTCCAGTGCAATTTCGCAGAACTTAATCTACGGGCTAGGAATATTACATCACCTTTGTTGTTAAGGTACAGGTATATCTAAATCATGAGGTAGTAAATACATAATCATACTGCCGAAGACAGCTTACGGCCCATCCTTGAAAATACACGCGAGAAGCAACACGGAAATGGCGAACTGTAAAAATAAGTCAGCGACAACAAGACATCTATTGCTAATTGTAAACGCACTCTTGAACGAGTAATAAGATTGCTAACTCTCTAAGACAAGCATTATTCTTCAAAAATTTTATAGTGTATAACAAATACACTTGCAAAGTAAATTTCATTTAACAGCTTTGACAATGGATAATGGAAGACGAAAGTTATAAATTTAAAACGCTTTAACTATTAAAAGAAACTATAAGACGAAAATGATGTTGCAACTCATTAATCACGTCCACACTTTCGACTGTAGAAGCGATATAATCGTAAACTATACCAGCACTCAGTTACATCTTGTTTCCTTAAATGTAAGTTTTGAGTCTCTGTCTAAATACTTAAAAGCCTTTAAAGGATTCATATCATATCTTTATTAACAGACCTATAAGATTTAGAACTAGTAATACCTATTCTGGAACTTCCAAATACTATAACAAGCCTGTAACCGAATTTGACATGCAGTTCGGTTTTACATTCCGGAACTGAATTTGGCGTTAAATAAATACATCCCTGATCGTATTTCCAACCACATTAATGCACTTGCAGTATCTCTAAAGGTCATATCACACACAAAATAATTCGGAAGAACAACTCTTTAGAAACATTTTTCTGCTTTATCACGCAATATGAAACAGCCAATCCCCGCAGATCGTTTGGGGGTTACCATGTAAAGGGGAAACTAGTTCTTATACAGATGATGGTTGATGACGAGGAATTCGATGCTGATGATTGACCGGTTATTGAAAATGAGCAATTCACAATTTTTTTGCAAAAGAAAGGAAAATAAATCGTGCTTCTTTCTTTCAGTGATATAAGGCAGGCAGAAAAATTGAAACAGTTGTTCGTCTGAAATAAATGGACGTGCGATATCTACCTTAGATAAAGTTTCAGACCTTGTCGAACAGGTAACTAATAAGAACTCTGCTAAATATTTCATGGGATGAGAAATAAACTACATTATTATATTCTTAAAAACATCTTAATTTCAAAGCTTGAACGACATAAGAAACTAAGTGGTCTCTTGTGCCCCGAAAAAATGGCCGGACGCTTGCAATTTAATGCATTTCTCCTAAATGGCCGAACTCATGTATCATTTAGCTATCTTATTATAGAGAGCGTTCTTCTGCGTACACTACAGAGGGTGACTGAAATTAACCTGAAAGATGTAAGTTTGAGTTGAGACACTTTTCTATACGAATTACACTCATGTCCGTAAATTAAGGATAATTCAGAGTCACGCGGAAATCGAACTCTAAAATAAATATATCACCTGTAAAATCACTACACACATCTTCAAGAATCATATGCAAATTTCAGGAAGTAACCAGATGACACCGATGGTACGTCACAACGACAAGAGTGTAAGATATATAAGGAATACAGGCAAAGAAGTAAAATTGTTCACAGGCTCTTTATAACGATTTCAGTGCAATAACCGAATAGTTATGACACAAAGGACGCATTTGGATGATTTTTTACGTGGTAGAATTATTGGCCGTCTGGAATGTGGGCGTACCCAACTGGAAGTATCAGACGAACTTGGAATTGCCCAGAGGGTCATCTCCAGGCTTTGGCAACGATTCCAAGATGATGGTAATGTGAGTAGACGTTACAGCACAGGTCGCTTCAGAGTTACAACGCCGAATGAGGACCGGTATTTGGCAGTTACTGTCAAAAGAAACAGACGAAGCACAGCCTCAGACCTGTCTCGTCAGCTCTCTTCAGCCACTGGTACGACAATTTCAAGGCAGACCGTGTACAGATGCTTAGGGCAGATTGGTCTATATGCTCGTAGACCTGTCAGATGCGTTCCACTTACTGCAACTCACTGTCGCCTGCGATTAGCATGGAGTAAAGAGCATGCATTATGGACACCGCAACAGTGGGATTGTGTGATGTTTCCCGACGAGTCCAGGTTCAGCTTGCAGCCTGATTCTCGCCGGACTTTCATATGGAAAGCTCCAGGTACCCGTTACCACCAAGAAAACATCACTGAACGACACCGTTACGGTGGTGCAGGAGGGCTCGTTTGGGATGGAATTATTTTGGGTCCCAGAACTGACCTGCATGTTCAAATTGGAACCATGACAAGCCTAATCTATCGGGACGTCATTCTGGAACAACATGTACGTTTGTTTCGGGGCGCCATGGGCGCACAATTTGTGTTTATGGATGACAACGCCCGTCCTCACCGTGCAAACATCGTAAGCGAATGCCTTCAATCGGAGGATATCACCCGTATGGACTGGCCAGCATTCTCACCGAACTTGTCGCTAATTTTTTTAATAATTTTTTTAAATTTTTTTTTTTAAAAGTCGCTAATTTTTTTAATAAATTTTTTTTTAATTTTTTTAAAATTTTTAAAATTTTTTTTTAAAAAGTCGCTAATTTTTTTAATAATATCAAACATATAGCATCTTTTTTTGCTCTTTACCTTTTGTTTAATAAATAAGCTTTACAAATAAGTCAAATTTGTTTTGCTTCTAACTCTTCCTTTGCCTGATTTTGCATTATCCTTAATTTATGGACATGAGTGTATATTAGATCAAGTCTACCTTTAGTAAGACTAGCAGTCAATGATTTAATTACAGCAGGCGTAATTTCAGGTTTTGGTAGGGTTTCTTTTTCTTTCCTTCCTTTACTTTTCACCATACTCTGTTTTAACAGTATGGTTACAAAGCGAAATATTACATGCAGAAATATAAAATTCCATTTAATTTCCAAGAGATAGTTTATACATAGAGTCAATTATTGGAGAAGTCAAACGAGAATCATTATGCAGCGTGTTATTTTAACCTAGAATGTAGTAAAAGTTTTACATCGGAAAGAGTTTGCTATGTAAATTCTTTTCATAAGCTTTTATTTAGTTCAATCATGATGTTTGTCGCTACTGTCAAAAGTTTGTCATCGACATTTAAACTATTTTCTGATAAGGTATAAAGTTCTAATTTTTTACACACACTGTTCGTAGATGAAAATACAATACAGTGAAGCCGGGCCAAAGTTCTCCAAATTCGATTTAGTTTTCTTATTTTTAAATTTAAGATTGAAACGATTTTTCGAAAATATTTGCGTTTAGCAAATAAACTAAAAATCTTAGAAATTTACTGTTTGCACTATCAGACATAACGGGGAAAATTCTTTTAGACGAAATTTACATGAAACTTAACGTATTCCTAATGTTTTAGCCAATGTTTCGAAAACTGCTCAATTTTTTCCATTATTTGCAGTTTTTGAATTTTACAATTCAACATCTAAACATGCATCGGTTACAAACTTTAAAATTTTCACCAATTATTAAAAAAAAAACCTCTTCGTCCAAATTTTTCTAAAAAATATGCTACAATATGAAACAGAGCGAAGTTACGGTTCTTCAGTTTCACAACTATGATATTTCGTCACACTCATTTTTGCTTCTGTATGCACTTCTCAACAAGCTCCAAATAAAACTAGCGACTGATTAGTACTTAAATTATTTACAATGACATCTACAGCATCATTTTTAACTTATACATTTTCTTCTAGTTCACAACTTTATATACATTTCCCCCAGTATATTATTTTAAAAGGCGATTTTCTTATTATTTTCCAACCTGGTTGCTAGTAGAAAGACGAGCTTATTCTCTGGAATCTTCTCAAGCAGGTTGATACTGTTCATTGCAGTTTCAGATATCAACTCATGTGTCTCCGTGCTTCGGGTTTTGCACCAAATGGTTTCTGGCATTTTCTTGAAAATTCTAATATGAATAAAAAGGTGACGAGAACCAATATGACGTTATGAGAGCAAATATGAATGTCAAATAATAGTGGATACGTTAGCCTAAAATGTGTTAACCACTAAGCTCGAAAAAGAAAAAACAATTAAGTACTTATACTAAATCTAGACTTTTGATGTTCAATTGAAAATCTTAAAATTATTTATTAATGTGCTTTTAACTATTCTTTATTAACCCAATTATTTCTTTTTATTTTAGAATTACGTGTACTTTTATTATCATAGTCAATACTTTTACATTAAAACTTTTTCTGCATCCAGATAACATGTCAAAAACGTTTTTCATCCATTTTCTAAATAATTTCATTTTTAAAACGTTACGGAAAGAATTTTCTCTTTGATAATTGGTGGCAAACTAGTCAAACGATGCTAATATGATTAAGCATGTTCAGATATTTCATTATAGTATATTTTGCTTTTCATATAATTTCCTCGGCTCATTAAGAGAGGAAAGAAGCAGTTGAAGTATTTCCCATTAGTGTTGAAGTAATGTCTGCGTGTTCAAAGTGAAATTTTCCGCTATTGAATAATTGCATTTTAATTTTCTTGTTGATTGGCTAATTAGAGCGAGAAAATTTTATCCTTATTTTTTTTTAGTGCTGAAAGGCTGTTTTAGGTGTTATTGTTTTCATTTCCAGATGATAATGTACAGACCCGAAAATTGAGCCCTAGAATCTGAGCCCTAGGTCAAAAGCGAAGTTGTTGCTATCCCACGTGGTGTAATATTTTTTTTTTTATTTTCCTGATGTATATTGTTATAAAATTCAGTAAATATTTGAATTCCTTCGATTTCATTGTTGTTTTGTGTATCGTTTTTATTCAGTTGTATTTATTTATTTGTTCCTTTTAGAATGATACTTTTATTGTTTATTTCGTATGTAATTGAATTCACGACCATATGTATTGTGTATATGTGTTTATTTCTTATGGAGAATTGTAGATCATTCAACAACTTTTAAATTGAAAAAACAGCTAAAGCAGAAGGCAAGTACGATACGCTCATGACTGACCTTGGCGACATTTTTTATCTCGAAATTGGCCCATTTGGCGATTTTTGAAGGATTTGGGAAAACACATTTTTGAAGCTCTACAGCAAATTTCTTACGAAATTTCCAAAACCTTAAGGCTGGCGTCAGAATGGGTGCAAACGGTGTGAAGGAACAACAGAATTTAGGGTAGCAAAAATTGTAGAATTTGGAGAAGCACCAAGCAGAAAAATGTAGGAATGAAATAAAATAAAAATTTAGAAGGGGTATTGGGCAGTAGAATTTAAACACAGAAATATTTTTTAAAATTTATTGAGGCATTGGATAGCAGATTTTGGAAGCCTCAGAGAATGCACCGGACAATAAAACACTTAGCGCCGGCCCGCATATAAGCATTCTGTACCGCGCCACGCGCATAGGGAAAAATCTATACTTGTGATTGGACATACTTTCCGATGACATCATTTTCTATTGGCGTAAATGACGTTTAGGCGGGATTCTTACTGTTTTGTTTTCTTTGATTGACGAATACGAGTGAAAATTATCGTTTGTTTTCTTTGAAACGAAAATATTTATCTGCAGTGTTCTGCGGATGGCTTCCTTTTTCATAGAATAATAAAATTATAAAATCTTTCAAAGATGCTGTTGATACCAGAAGCAGTCTTAAGCGCTTAGAATATATAAATGGTTGAGTTCATGAATTTAGTGCAAAAACTAAAACACGACGATCTCGATCCAACTGTAAAGGCAACGTGTGTTAGTAGGTATATTATTATTATTGCAATTTTGCTGCTTTTTGTTCATTTCACATTGCAGAAAATATTTTCTTTGCAAATGTTATTTCCATGTCATTTCTAATATTCTGTTGAATTAAGAAAAAAGTGCATTCAGTATTGTCGCTGAATTTAACACACGTGTGCAAGAAAAGAAACTTCCTTCTCTGACAAACACTATTTTTATGCAAAGGTACAAAAGATGTTACACATTAAAAAATGGCCAACATTCATACAGTAATATTATTCAATTTAAAATACGTATCTCTCTTTCTCTGATCCAAACCTATATTAGTCTAACTTAAAAAAAAAAAAAAAAATTACTCTTTCAGACTGATTATAAATATTGTGAATTTACTACGTTAACATGTTAGCTTCCAACGTCGAGTTTTGGATTTCTGAAAACTGATTCGTCTCATGCCTTCGGATATTGCATCTGCAGAACATCTTAGATATTGCATCTGCATGAACATTAAATAATAAACTAATAAATCACAACATCTTTAAAATGAAGGTTTTTAAATTAAGAATACATTCATTAAAACAGCTGCACTTAATATTAATACACATTAACACAGTTAGCACAAGAAGAAATAATACTTTTTCTCTCTAGGAAAAAAAATCACTACATTTTTTATATTAAATTCACCATATTGTAGTGTTGTAAGAATTGTAGTCTCCTAGTAACTAAAGTACAACGCACGTAATAATCTTTTCGGTACTGCCATCAAAATGTAAACAAACTGTATAGAGGTATTTCCTGGAGCTCAAGCAAAGTCAAGGCGTTCCTAAGCGTAGAGGAAATGATGTCATCGGAAGCCATATGCAATCACGAGGAGAGATTTTTCCTTATGTGCGTGGTGCGGTACAGAATGCTTATATGTCGACGGCCCTGCAGGAACACCTGTTGCACTGTATAAATACAGCTCCAACAAATACGAATGAGCTGTTAATTAGCTTAAAAATATAGTGGTTCATAAAGAGTTAGTTGAATTGCATATTAGAGTTTACTCCATGCGCGATTTTTGGAACTTAACGATATTTTTTGTACGCTAAAGTGGAATTGCTTAATATCCGCGTTCTCTTTGATTTATTAACAGCTAATTTTTGCTGCGTGACATAACTTTTTATTATACTATTAAAACCTGTGCGCGCGTCTGTTTGTTTGTTTGCGGCATCATATTCTTCGAAACGGCGGAGAGTTTCGAGAAAGGTACCCCGGATTCCAAAAATTCGAGGGATGCCATTTCGACCATTTTCATATTCGTGCGACTTTAATCAGCCGAGATATTAATTAAAAACTATGCAAACGCTAATGTTCTCCCTCATTTCCCGAGTGGCAACAGTCTCGCATGCTGGAAATAAAAATCTACTTTATTTCGAAAAGTGTTCCCACTACTAGCTTTTAAATCACAGAATTTGCTAATAAAAAATTTGCAAGTTCTACAAAATATGAAATAAAAATAGTATTGACAAACATTAAGCATATTATTCTGATTAAGATATAAGGCCCTATTCTGACGTTGAAGAAAACACGCGATTGCTTGTGACGTCATTATATGTCGAAAATATTTCGTTAATATCAACATTTTAAATAAATAGTTGCTGTTGGCAACTTTTTTTGTTTCAGGTTATTATAAATGATACGATATGTTATTGCCATGTTTAATTTTAATTGATATTGAGAAAAAGTTGTTATGTTACATTAAATTTAAATCATGACGTCATACGTATTAACCTGAAATGTCAAAAATTTTTGTTTCCTGGTTTGCCAACAAAAGAATTATTTACGAATTGCTTGTTGTTTGGAAAGAATGAAATGATTTCATTCATATTTAAATGCTTTTATACATTTTCCTTTCAGGTCTACATGGAAATTATAAATTTTGCTTTGGCTACAGCCCGCTAGTTTGTTTTAAAGCGTCAGTTTCTTTCCGCTTACCCGCAGCGATTATTTAAACAGACAACCTTGAACCCGCAGGCCGCAACAATATAATTAAAGTCAATAGCTTTTGTAATATAATCACACAAATACCATTTAAGTTAATTATTATGAACCCATACTTCTTAAAAATACATCGCAGTAAGTTTTATAGACAGTTATATCGTCAGTGCATTAACCTTTAGCTATTAAGATAAAACTTTAGCACACCTTTGATGATGTTGTCTTATAGACTGCGCCTTTAGTTTAATAATTGTATGTCTAAGAATAAAAGATTTATGAAAAAAATTAAGCACTTTGTGTAAACACTCGTTTTTTAATAATGAGACGATACAAATAATTCCGAACAATTATTCCCTAAATAACAGCAAAATTTGATTAACAGACTGTTTTTGTCAGAAAAGTTATTTTTATAAGGAAAATTAGATTACCCAATAACTTTAATTATAAAAACATTTGTTACTTTTAAAAAATTCTAACTATTTTTAGTGATTCAAAAATTTTAATAATTGAGCTTTGCAGATAAAAAAAAAACCTTAAAACATGTAACCTTAAACATAAATGTGTACATTTCCAACTATTCAGAAATGTGAAATAAGGAAGTACATTCCTATTATAGCTTCGTATAAATTCCACACACAGTTAATGAGTTTTACAACAGATGCACATAAAACCAGCTCAGAGAAAAATTCTCATCGCAGTTTTGATATGCCTCATTTGAACATTTTTTGAACAGGAAACATAATTTTCCCATGAATGTGAATTTTCATTCGCAACAACAACCGTAATATTATCTATAACTCTAAAATCACCACCTGATTGGTATTTGGCCACTTATTGTGGATCCCAATTCGAATCCCGGAGAAGTGTATAATGTCTTGCCAGTATGACGGCACTCAAAATACACGGTGACCCCAAAACCTTCTCGAGTGGCTTGATGGGTAGAGGCGTGGGAACTCCCGCAACTGAGCAAAGATCATACTGTCACCTATAAGGTGCCGAAAGCCCATACACACGCGGTCCTGCGCCCTTTTCCATGATAAATTTCATAGACTTCATCTGATGTTACTATCAGACAAGTGAGCTGAGCCACAAAGCAACATTCTGCTAAAATCACATCCAACGTTCTCTTATTGATATGGAGGGCGCGGAATCTATCCCATGCGAGACTTGCCTATTTGTATTTCAAATATCCTTGTAAGATATTTGAATATATATCAAATATGCTGTCTTGTTGTGACGTATCCTACTTGCCTGATAGTAACATCAGAACAAGCCCATGAAATTCATCATGGCAAGGAGTGCAAGATTCCACCTGCCGTTGACAAGAACCTTGAGCACCATTCAGGCGACTTTGCTTAGCTCCGCCTCCAATTTGATGGACAGCACGCTCGAGGGACAGGTCCGTGGGTCTCCGACTCTTCTTCTCCTACCTGCAACCTCTGGAGAAAACTTTCGGATCGCCGCATACTTACAGTGCCCGTATGTGGCACAGACACTATACATTTACAAACATCCATGCCTTCCCCAAGTAAACAGTGATGTATCTCCATAATAATTTCCTAAACAAGTATGAATAATTAAGACACAATAACACGCGGAATAAATACTAATTCATAAGTCAAACAACAAAAATCAGCGTTATATTTTCAAAATTTTCCTAGGACTATAATTATTTCCTATCTTGTTCATTTGCGGTTTTGCAGCTGAGAATGGTGGTTCGGTAAAACCATCGAAACTAGTACTGTGAAAATTTTGAAAATATAACGAACGCTGATTTTTGTTGTTTGACTTCTGAATAAGTATGAATACTTTTATGACTAATAAAAATACTTTGAATGCAGAAAATGTTCCTTCTGCTTCACTGTAAGTAGCTAGAATGGGTTGTGGGAAATCTACTATATGCGACACACTGGAAGCTGTATCTCCGGCTTCGTCTCAGATAATCAAAACCTGTTTTTCAAAAATACGCCTAAGTAATATTTCTTATTTGAAAGCAAATGTTGCCTATATGTTGCCTTAGACGAATCAACACATCCAATGAACAATCTTGCAGGGAATTGTATTTTAATTTCGTCTGGGTTGCAAGGTTGTACAACCGTTTATGAATATTACCTTTTAATGATTGAAATGAACAGGTAATGAACGAAATTTAATTGTATTTATAGAGAAGTCAAATTAATACCTTCTTAGAAAATTAAATCAATTTTTTTTATAATAGTAATGGTAGCAGTCTAGGAGTCAAATCAGAATCGACAGAATTTTTACCTTAATTGAAGTATTAAATTAAAACGCCCACAGTCATTCTCTACATCTAGCAAATTCATGTATGCGCGGTGTTATATGTATCAATTCACAAACGCCAGTTATAAAAAATAATCCCCAAAATTAAACAAATAATAATAAATGAAAACATAATCATAAATTTAAAACATAATTAAAAAATAATAAAACATAATTTAAACCAAATTAATTTAAAGTAAGTTTTTTATTCCAGGGGAACTGTCAGGGAAGGTGTAAAGTTTAGGGAAACTGAAAAATAATAACACTTTCTTTTCCCAGAAAACGAGATCTCAGATATCCATTTAAAAAAAGACTACGCTAGCTACGAAATAATAAAAGGCATTTATAATCATGTATTATGTATCTCGTTAGTTTTTATATCTTTACGTTACCATCTGCAACAAAAATGAAGCTTAGGCTTAAGGCAAATATAAAATTTTGTGGCACCGTATAAAATGCAACCGCGCATGGGTGTATTTATTTTTAATATGAGTGTAGATGCTTCAATGCGCCTTTCAATAATTCTTGGGAAGTTGAGGAGAAATTCTAAATATTGCTGCTGCAATTTAATATCAGTAAAATTGTAGCAAGATTTTTTGTTTTTAACCTGTAACTCTTATTATAGCGCAAACGATAAATTTTAATTAGTATTAAAGTTTTCTCACTTAATGAACGGCAAAGGTTTTATTCAAATTTTTATCATGTCTTTCTCTTGGGAGAGGTTAAAAAAATTGTGCCAATGTGTTGAAGTCAATTACGAAATAACCGATTTTTTTTTCCACGAGGAGATAAAATAGAATTTAAAGAATCAGATTTAATAATTTTTTCTCCCCTCTTTTTTATTTTCTTTTCTATTCTTAGTTTTTCTTAATTTTTTTTAGAGAGAGAGAGGGAGGGGATTTATCCACACTTTTTCAAGCATTAAGTTATTATTTTTTTATGCGGGACTTGACAATATGTGTTAACACATGGAAACAGGTGTTATTTTCACCGCGTGATAAGTTCACATTTATTAAGGTTATTAAAACAAGAAGAAATTGGCGCTTTATCAGAACAGCGAGTTGTTGTCATTTAAGTTGCACGATATTTTTCATTTATCTTTTAAATTATCTGTTGCCATTCTACTAGATATAAAATATACGTATTCTAAGTGAGTAAAGCGTCTAGCACTATGTGTAATGGCCACTTTACTACCTTTTGAGTAGTCGAATCTGTGACGTAATATCCAGCTAAAATACCTTTTAGTGATTTCCAATAATAATGAAAATATACACCAATAAAACTGTAGTCCTTCTTAATAATATTATGATACCTTTCAAGGGAGCCACTTTTTCTGCTTTAGTTTCTGGCTGGATAAAATATCTTAATTTATTCCTTTAATTTTTTTTTTGAATTGTCGTTGTTTTATATTTTTGTTTTTATAAAAAAAAGAAGGGAAAACTGGTTAAATTTTTTTTTTCATTTGGAGGAGGAACACTTTCAAATATTATAATTGGTTTGAATTATTTGGATTACGGCAAAGCTCGCAAGGGCCCTCTGTCTAAGGAGAATGTCTTCGTGGAATATGTTCCACTAATTAATTTGGAATTCTTTCTTACGTTACATCAAAGGCAATTCACGAAAACTCTCATGCAAGAGGCTATTTGTCGAGATTTGAATCTGAGCAGAATTAATAATCATCAGCGATTTTTTCCTTGAGTCGTTGGTGGATAATGTAAAACTGGTATCGGAATATAAAAACCAGATTACAAATTTTCCCCTTTTTTTCTTTTAATATACCATGCCTGAAAGAAAATCTTTTCCAGGTGTTTATTGCTTTGTATTCCTAAATTTTGCGATTTAGCAAAACAGTAAACATTGCCGTTCCAAGAAATGTTTGCAGCAAGCCTCGTACGCAAGCGATCAAGTGAAACAAATGCAGATCCAAATTTTGGATAAATAAGTCACTTCTTTATTAAATAAGTGCATGAGTTTTCTCGTGGCATTAATTTAGAATGGAATAACATAAAATGTTTTCTTGCAGTTAAATTTTGCCATTTTAGAACAGCGCAGTGTAAATTTAAAATTTTATATTTTATATCTTTAATATTTAGGGAGCAATAAATCTTAAACCAGCAGACCTAGTTTAACAGAAGCATGTGCACTAAGATAAGATTTCTTACGATTTCTATATTTTTAATTTTTTAACCTTTCTTAAATTTTAATTGTACAGTTTTTGAGATGTTAGATTGTAAGCTGAAGTTTTCAGATTTTACATCTTTTTTACGTGTTAGTTTACCGTTTCAGTGCGAAATACGGTGTTGCAAAAAATACTTAGTTGTTTCATGAAGTAACTGAACAAGTCAGTTAATATACTCATAGTTCCACTCTTTAACTAGTTATTTCATAGAATAACTATCTACACCCCGTTAAAGTGTAAAATAATCGACATGAGTCATCCCGCTTTAGTATTAGTTAATATACTGCAATATACAGGATGATTTTAACTAATTCAAAAGGCTGTTAAATAAAAAGCACTGCACTGGAAATTTCAGTGAAGAAAATCCCATATCCCGGTACTCGGAATTGAGGCAAGGAGAAGTGACGCAAAACTAGTTATAAACTGTGAAATTATTAATTATTGCTCACATTAACTGATTTCATCAGTTATTTCACGAAATAACTAGGCATTCTATGAAATAACTGAATTATACACTTTAACAATTAAAATATATATTTAATTTTTGTCCTTCCGCAGTGCTATGTACAGAGATTCAGATAAAGGACTTCAGATAAAATGTATGACAGTGAAATCAATTTGAAAAGAAATACGGTATTTCGCTGAGAAAATATAAACCCCCACTGCGGGCAAATACATTTTGTGGGCCATGCATAGACATGCAAATATCCGTAAAAGACTTATTTCGAATCTCGTCCTCAGTCTCAAAACTGGGAACCAAACATGAAAAGAAACTCATTTCCGATTAAAATATCTACTTTAAATGCTAATATAAAACAACCATTAATTCCTCAGTCATGAAGAGGTTACACTAAACATTAATTATACGAAATCCTTACTTCAACTCTCGATTCGCTATTAAAATTTCTGGAAATAAACTACTAGCTATCAACTGGGAAACTGTTATCCGTAGCAACACAATCGGCCCTTTAAAATTTAAATTCGTATGAAGCCGCATAATGGAGCGCGATGAATTAGAACCTCTTTCCCAACTGATTTACAGTCTAAACTCATGACAGCACTAGATGATGAAATCGTTATGAGAATCTGGAAATATTAATGTTCAGAAGATGGAGGATTCAAGTCTGAAGAGGCGTGTATCCGCATTTTATTATGCTGTAATCCAAGTTTAACACGACTTTAAATTTGAACTCAATTCGAGGAACTAGTTGTTTTATTTTTATCAGCTCCCTTATAAAGAAGAAAAATATTATAAATGAATTATAATGACTTTAATGAATACCCTTAGAGTGATTTCCTCGGGTTCATTTAGTATGATTATGTTAAAATATTCAAACATTTTACTAATACATCAAATGTATTGTTTCTTGATTACATTAATTTAATCAATCTTTCCAGTCCAACGATTCTGAATTTTACACGCAACAGAAAATGTACAGTGAGCTGTAGTAAACGCATTGTACAATTTCTTTAATGCGATAAATGCTTTCAGTTAAGCTGGAATAAAATAAAAACCGTTTTGGAGCATTTCATTTTTCAATACATAAAAGCATCATGTTGTTTAACAATTAAATACGGAATATGAAATATGGATCATCTTTTTTTTCTTTTCTTGGAATCATTTCAACTACATCTATAAAATATTGGTACGCTATTGTGTTTTCAATCTATATCAGCTGTTCAGTATCAATTTTACTTCAGATAATAGCAGTTTAAATAATAAAAACAGTTTAAATATCAATTGTTTATACCAGAACTGCTATTATTCTCCTAAGACACGTCTTGTACGTATCACATTTTTGTCCAAATTACTTTTCCAACTGTTGCCACCAAATTTTATCGCAAAGAACTATTTTTTAATAAATTTAATAATGAAGAATATGTTTGTACACTGCGCCAAAAAAAGGGGGGACTGTTCTATATCTCCCGTTCTACTGGGCCGATTACACAAATTCAACTTCCGTTTTACATATCTCAAAAGCGAGACTTTGGATATATATTAGATTTATATATAGCATCATTCTAACATAGGTATTTTGACACAAAATCGGACTTTTTCTGAAATGACATGCCAATGTTTTTCCATATTTCGCTTCTACGACTCAAATTATGCCAAACTGCCAAGTTTTGTAAAAATCGCAAAATTAGTTTTTAAAACATTAGCTCTCAAAATTTTAGCTCGTCAATTTTAATTCAATTTCATATATACTTGTTAATCTCTTTTTCTCATTAAACTTACTTGATTCCTTCTTCCAGAATTCGAAAGTTAGGCTTAATCGAAATATAATTCGCGCACATTTTTTATGATTTATTTTTAAAAAATTTCTATGAATTTTTCGAAGAACTTTTTGTAAATATAAATAACATACAAAATATACATGTATGTACATATAAAAGTTTTAACATCGTCTTAAAGTAGATGTATTTCTAGACACACTTGGAAAGAATAAGAGTTTTTTATTCAAAATTTTATATAATAGTATACCTGAATTCCCATACTGGAGTTTTGAAATTTGGAATCTTGTTTTTGAACGATAGCAACGCCAAATGTGGTTTACGCACTTAAGTGTCGTTAAAATTATTTGAAAGTATGAACGATTACTTTTTTTCGCTCTTCTGCAATGAAAAAAGAAAAGGAAAATAGGTTGCTATAAATTAAAAAGTTCGCCAGGTAAATTATTCTTGACGAAAACTAAAAAAAAAAAAAAAAAAAAAAAAAAAAAAAAATACGCAAAGATAAATTTTTGAATTTCTGCGTAAATTTCGCACCAAAGTTTACAAAATGCAGAGTAATTTGTGTCGTAGAATCGAAATATGGAAAAAAAATGGCATCTCATTTCAGAAAAAATCTGATTTTCGGTAAAAATACTTATGTTAGAATGATGCTATGTATAAATTTAATATATATCTTAAGTCACGCTTTCGAGACATGAAAAAGACAATTTGAATTTCGTCAATCGGCCCAGTAGAACGGGAGAAATAGATCTGTGCTTTTTTTTTTTTTTTATTCTCGCAGTGTATGTTCCTCGCACTGTGGAAAAACAACGGTACCTAGAGCAACCGAATTTTTAATACACGTAGTCCTCCACGCGAGCATGGGCCGAATTTTGGATTGCGAATTTGTTTCTCATTTATGTCATATTCCGTATAAATTTAACGAAATTTTGTTTTAACAAACTCGGTGATTTGAAAGTGAGAAGAGTGACCACTGTTCGAACGAAACCATTTTTCCTTCTGCGCGCCAGACTGTTGCCATTCGCCAAAATGTTAGATATTTATCTTTCACTTTAATCTACAAAATCGGCTATCTGAAAGAGGTGTATATTTGACTGTCTCAAACACAAATGTAGTAATAGTAATAATACATTGCCCATTGTGCATTAAATCCTCATTCCAGCCATAAATTTGGCAACAACCATGATTGTGGCAAAAAACCCGTTGATAACTACATTAATTGTTATACAATATATATTGTTTTATAGCTGATTATCAATGGCACCACGAGTAGTTTTTTTAAGTCCCATATGTTACGTAGTTAAAATCACCGAAACATGAGAATGGTAAACAATACTAAAAATACCCTCAATATTGAATATGAAAAAACATGCTTGTCAAAAAACAAAATAATTATAGACAAAATTACAATTAAAAAATTTTAAGATAATTGTATTATTGCTATTGGCTGTTTCTAATTATTCGCGCCTCCACGAAAAAAATTTAGCTCATTGTCATCTTAAGAATTAGCGAAACATTTTTGTTAGTCTACCTTTACGCCTTACAATTTTTATTCTGCTTGTAAATAATAAGACAAAAGGATTTTTTGAGAGAATAGAGAATTTATGCGAAAAAAATAAAAAACTATTATGCTGGATATTTATGTTTGATACTGTTTAGTTAAATAATAGCATGCAAGTTCACATGCCACCCACTAAGACACATGTAGGTAGGTGTATGTGTGGTTGTCTGTTATGATTCGTGTATACCATGGAGGTAAGATAAAAAGTATTTCTTGCTACTTTTTAACTGCAACATCTTTTACTCCTAAATTAGTATGCCTGGTGAACACTCGAAAATTTATAAAAAATGGAACATTTCTACCGAATGTTCAACCCGACGAGCAGATAATTAGAAAGTACCTATTTATTTCAATTTACTAATATTACATGTGCACATCTATTTGAAATTTTAATATATCCGGAATAATATGTACGGCATTTACTATATGACACAGAATAAGAGAAAAAGGTGTAAACTATCCTTAATAATTTTCACAAATTATTATATTATCACTAATGAAATTCTTGTTTATGTTAATTACTTCTGAAAAATTATTCCGTTTTCTTTTTAAAACGTATGGGTAGAATTGTAAGCAATGCAAGACTTTAACACGGAGGAAACTAACAAAAATACAAAATAAAATCATATTTCAGCGTTTTATGCGCAATAATAATGATTTTTACGAGCAATATAAATTGCAGATTAAGTACATATCAGAGTACTTCTTGGCGCTCTGATGGCTGATGCCACAGACGTTTATTGTAATAAAAAATACATTGCTTGGACAGATTAACGTGCTCCATCTAGTAATTTTACTATATCTACGCCTCAAATAGAATATTCATTATCTCCACGCACCAGCGTGTTGCCAATCAGTAAAGCGTAAAATACTAACTTTCAAATGTAAACGTTCTGTTACTGAGCAGGAAATCAAATGACTGAAAAACAATAAACCCAGTTAAAAATACTTCTTTTACTTCATAATCTAACTGATTTAAATAAAAATGCATTTAAATCACGAGAATTATAAATATTCAATAGTGTTATGGAATGACATTAGTATATATAATGACTTAAAATTATTATATAATTTTTATTTTTTACGATAGCTCTTTTAGGCGGCTGGCCGCTCGAGCAACTGTTTTTCAAAAAATTACATAGCGAATGTAAAAAAGCGTATAACAACCCCTAATACTCTATCGGGAACTTTAAAGATATGTTGTTTTTAAATATTCTGTGATTTTGCTCTTGAATTTTATATGCCGTAACTGTGAAGAAAGCGATGGTTTATAATAAAACTTATTATAAAAAACTTATAATACTACTAAAAATGTTAGCAAAAGTGCGTCCAAGAACAGATTGATAACTTGCAACACTGAGAGGGTAGAAAAGTTTTAAAAAATCTCCTCGTGCAACATTAAAATTTGAATCTTGTCAGATTGTTTTCTTTTACTTCCTTGTTCGAAGTATGGCGAAAACTTACGAGTACCGTATTTAAACCGAAATATACATTTTGACTATTATTTTGCGTAACATCTGAATGTACGGATAGAATAAAGGACTTTTTTTTTTTTTTTTTTTTTTTTTTTTTTTTTTTGGTAAAATGGATTTGAAATGAATTAAGAATTTTTTAACATTTTTTGTGTTACATTTATTTATTAAATATCACTTTCTTAGCACTTAAACCATAAAATTCAGTTCAATACTATTAAATTGAGCATATTCTTTAGAATTTCCGACACACAATATCACGCGTTGGAGATGAAAATATTTTTTCTGTATAACGTTGCCATTGCTCGCTTTGAAATCCTTGCCTTTGTTAATAAAAAATTCGTTAAAGTTTTACAAAATATGAAACTGATAACAAAACAAATTCCAAAATCAAATTAGGGCTACCAGATGCCCATATTCGATAGAGGATTACGTCATTCAAAATTGATAGCTCTAGGTACCGTTGTTTTATCACAGTGCGAGAAACATACATCCATTTATGCAGATTCTTCATTATTTAATTTCTTCGAATATAATACAGGGCGATAATATTTGGTTTCAACAGTTTGAAAAGTGAAACGAACCTTCAGAGTGATTCGATGCAAAATCGCTAAATGAAAACAATAGTCCCTCAGGGACAAAGCCCCTTTGGACTAGTAATGAAATCTGTCCCTGTGAAAAAGACTGGCTGTATGGGCGTTTCCGTGCTTTTCCCTATGTGCAACGTGGATACAAGCCAGTTTCCCTTAAAATGTCATCAACGGAGCATTCCTCCCTTTCCACGTATTGCCAAATGGAGAAGCACGTAAACGATAATAAAAAAACAATAACAAAATAACGAAATCTAACTTTTGATGCTGTCTCCAGGTTTCTCCATTTATATCTGGAAAAGTTTTACACTTGTTATGATAATACAAAAATACAATTAGTTTTGACTCCACAAAAATTAAGCGAGATATGCAACTTCAAAATATGCAGTTTTTATGTCATTTTAGGCAAAGCTGCTTGAAGAGCTTACACACAGCTTTGATTTTAGGGATCGGCTAATTAAACTAGAGTACTTCGAAGAAATTAGTTTAAATGAAATGCAGCAAAAAATGCGTATTATTTAATACGCCTTCATGTGGTGTTTATAAGAGACTTTTCAGATGTCGTGATAAAGGAAAAAAGCTGAAAACAGCTGTCTAACTATGCCGAGAGGAGTGGAAAGCAAATACGACTGACTAGAGAATGGTAGCTGAAAAGGAAGTTTTTCAACTCGCAGTTAGGAGTTGTTTATTATATACATTTTCTGGTTTTGAAAGAGAAAATACCGTAAAATTAGAACAGACAGTTAAGAAACTATCGCAGATCAGAGTTAGAATATCCGTTTATATATATTTTTTCTTACATAAATACATTCAGACTCTTCATTACATAATAAATTGTTTCCGACTAAGATATATAACTGTATACAAATATATTTAAAGTATACAGATATAAGGGAGATTAGAAGTATTCTTTAAAAAATACAGTTGATTCTAACTTCATTGTTTTTCCATCTCAAGTTTCTCGATTGCAAAGGTTTTAGTTCCTGGAATTCACCATAAATTTCCTTCGGGCTTTGTTTATTTATTCCTGGGAGACTGAGAATGAACTGTTACAGTAAAAGTAGTTTTTAAATCATATCTAGCGATTCAACGTTTCTTCTAAACTATGTTAGGAAATACACCAGTTTGTGAATGTGCAACGTTGTAAATTTCCTAGAGTTTGAGATTAGTTTTGCGCCGAGTAAACAAGATCAATATTTATCATTCTATTCTCTGTAGTCACCTTTATCGGTAACAAATATATGCTTAAAGGTAAAGAAATTGAATTACTAAACAAAAAACTATACCCTTTATATGTCATTCCTATAAAGAAAGAAATTTATCATGAAAAAATAACCAAATATGATCTATGATCAAAGCTTTTTTATTTAAAAAACGGATTCTTCGTACTCTTTTACAAACTTCTTTATACCTTTTAGTAATGTAACTCCTTAAAAAATATCAGTTTATCATTAAGATCAATTTTGAACTCTAATAAATAAGGTGACTGCTTGGAAGACAGTTCAGTTGAAATCGGCTTGAGGTTAATGAGTCGACTTTCTGTGAAAACATTACACGTACAAATTTGGAAGCTGTATATCTGTATACTAAGAAATAAATGCACATGTTTTATAATTTAATATGAGATGTCCTATAATTTTAGCACATGCAGTCGAACACCGCTATAACGAACTTTGAAAGGCCGGAACTTTTGTTCGTTATATCCGATCCTATAAAGAAAAGTATTATCTCACAAAAATTTGTAAAAAAATTAATAAGAAAACCCAAAGACACATTTAAAAAAGCTGATATTAATCAGATATAAACGTTTACGCCAGATGATTTGCTAAGATTTATTTTCGCTGAGTATCGTAGGTTACTAACCCGTTCTTTGTCGCAATCCTAGTAACACAATTTTTTTTTTGTTTAGCTTTATTATTAAGCACCGATTACATAAAATTCATGAGCAAAATCACAAAATATTTAAAAGCAGCATATATTTAGAATTTCCGTTTGTCTGATAAGGGATGTATATGTCTGATAAGGGAACAAAAAGTATGGACTTTTTGTTTATATTCGCTATATTATTTCTTAGGAAAATAAATAGTTATCACTATAAAGTATATGATGATAGTCTATAGCTACTATAATTTTCCAAGAGCATTTAATATTTCTAATTAGATATTGCAGTAAAATAGCTGAATACTGCTAGTTCCGATTCCTGGTGAAATGGCTCGCTGCATGGGCATTTTCGTGGTTTTCCCCAAGCATAAGAGCCAGTGTTCCTTAGGAAGGTCCTCCATGAACGCATCCCTTTCTGTTTAGTTTATTTTTCGTTTAGTTTATTATGGTAAAGTATCAACCATAATTTAAGTGTATTTTATTGAAATCAATCATATTAACAAGTAGAAAAAATATTTTTAAAAACTGCGTTCTTAAAAACGTAGAACATTGAAAAATTATATTTGTGACGGCTATAATATCTAATTGTGCACATTTCTCTTCAATTGCAGTCGGCAGTATGAAAAATATATATGTATCATAAGAATTTCAATTTTTTTTATTGAAAAGATTATTCCATCATAAAAAATTGTTTACGGTATTAATATCGGAGAACTGGTTAGCAGAGATATGAATCTTATAATTTCAGGAAGAACGAAACATGTGTTCATCACTCATTCATCATCCGAGTTTTATGTTTTAAATACTAACCCCTCGAAAGGTTCTATAATAAGCATTAAGTAGAGTTCATATTTGTTTCTCCCATTTATATTTTTATAAACCTTTATTACCTACTCTCAACTGCCCTTTTAAGAGAGAATTTTTTTGAAAAAATAAGAGTATTTATAAATAAATAATATAAAAAATTAGAACATTTAATTTAACAATTTTGCATTTTACAACCAATTAAGTGAAGACACATTAATATCCTACAGGTTTTTCTAGGATGGAATAATATTTAATAAAAATCTTTTAAAAAACTTTCTTAAAAATTCAGCTCTTTGCAGCTCAAGCACAGGAATTCATTAATTTTTCCTTTCTTCTAACCCTTACTTACCCGGCTTAAAAGGTCCTTACTCGGTCTTTTATTTTCGCAATTGTTGGTCGTAGTCGTATACTTACAATTACAGAAGTGTTTCAGATGACGGAAACATTCGTATTTTGGTAATGCCAAATTAACGAAATCAAACTTTGCGGTCTCCGGTTCCCTACAGTTATATCTGGGAAAGTTTTATGCTCGTTATGAAAATATAAAATTATAAGAAGTTTGAATCACGTAGGACAAAAAATCCGCGGGATATTAATTTCAAAATTCTCGATTTTTAATCTTACTTCCAACTTGCTTTGAGGAATCGGTAGATTTAGTGTATTTCGAGGAAATAAGTGTAATAAACGAAGTGCAGCAAAAAATGCGTATAATTTAATAGACGTACAAAGAAGACATATGGTGTTCATATTAGCTTTTTTAAAAAATGTAACAACATCGAATTCAGGTTAGGAAGCATGGAGACTTTTCTGCCATTTTTAAAAACTGCTACTTAAAAAGTACTATGTTCTGAATCGAATCAATCATTCCTTGGAACAGTGCAAAGGGGAGAAGAACTCGGGCCTTAAAGCTGATTCAGCAAATTGTCCAACTCAAACAACCGCTAGACTATATCTGAAAAATTTCCGAAAAGTGTATTGAATTATAGCCTATAAGTGAAATTTTATGAAATTCCTCTTTTTTTAAATTATTGATCGCAATAAGCAATGTACTTTCCATGTTTCCATATACCAACGGGGGGTACCCGTTAAATCGATATTAATATCCAAATGATAATATTTAATATTAATGGTGATCACGTTAATCAGTGTTTACGCCATCATGACATATAATCAGGCTCATCAGGTTTCCAAATGGCATTTTGCATAAAAACAAATGTCCCTCGTGCATGATAGATTATAAACATTAGGAAAGGGTAACACTTAAATGGAAAAAATTAATGTGCAGTACTATGAATTTTCACGAAACAATTTAGTGCAACTTAATTGATCACCGATTTTTCATTTTTATTAAGAACGTAGTGAAGTTATTTGTCATTCTTGTTTTGTATAAGTTGAGATATCCATGTAAATGTCTAGCCCGCTTGTCTCTTTACCACCACCAACTGAAAGACGTTATACGTCGGGAAACACATTTTTATCCTCAATTTTTGAACTCTAGATCAAGCATAAGCTTCAGTGTCTATAGCTTGAATTTTTTTATTATATGCCCTAAAGAAGCCTTCGGATCAGGAAATAATGTGTGTATGTTGCGCCAGAGGCAGGAAAAATGCTATTACCTCCTTTTATCTTTTATTGTGAAAAATGATGCGCAGACTTAAAAAAAAAAAAAAAAAAAAAAAAAAAAAAAAATAACAACAATAGAAGCATACTTTAAACCAGGACCAATATGGCTACCATAGAGAAAACTCTGCGTATTTGAATAGTTTAAAACACAGCAACATCAGTAACGACATTAGCCCATTTACCTGAAATAAGTGGCCTGAAATCATGTCGGACAGATATTTTTTTGCATGACTCACAGTGTAAGATGACTCTGTGACTCATAGAGTACTTTAGAAAAAATAAGTATAATGAAATCTTTATGTATCGATGCTATTGTATTATTACGCATCTATATTATTTGAAATAATCAGTAATATTTTTTTGAAGTTTTTAATTGTATTTCAATGTATGACAGTCCAACAGCATCCAATGTATTTCAGTCTGTGATAGAAATACATCAACGGCTAATGCCCGATAGATTTCTGGAAACGTAGTTTTCCTGAGAAATAAAATTCGCTTATATAGACATAATATGCAATATTGTTGTAGACTCAGATGTAATGACGTAGAAAATATTGATATGTTAAGACATTGATCCATAATGAAAAGCAAACTTGGCAGCTAAGGCAGATTAAATATTCCTTTTTATTTCAATTGACATTTGTAGCCGCAATTCCCGTACCACTCCTTCCGTGCCTATTTTAATACTGCACACTGCAAAAACAAAATTGGGACAGTTATATATCTCCCGTTCTAGTGGGCCGATTGACGAAATTCAACTTGCGTTTTTCAAATTTACTTGAACTAACTGATATATTAATACTCATCAGTGGTTAAGGGATGTTCGTCAGTTATTTATAAAGACCTCCGTTCCTTACATAAGGTAAATGGCCCTTGTGAACTCAGTAAAGCATGCCTTTATATATATATATGTATATACAAGGAGTTTCAGCAGTTCGGTTACAGACTTTCCGGAAAGATAGAATACACTTAGACGGCAGAATGCATGGCGGCAATTGTATGGTCGGAAAAGCATTCCTGGCGCGGTAGTGACGGCGCAAAACACAAGACACGAACAGGGTGAGAAAACATGTTTATTATGCTCAATGCATGTAAAATGTCGTGAATGTTAAATTTTTGCATACATTAACAGCCTTGATGTGCGTCTCGACCTGAATGCAACATATCCTTAACATTGGATCGACAAGGGTAATCCGGCGCATTGGCCAGCAAGATCACTACACCTCACTTGCATTGACCACCTCCTCTGGGGGTACGTCAAGACACTGGTGCACGGAACCCCGTTGGAATAATACAGCCTTCGATGAATGCAAGTGGCGTTAAGCAGATTTGAAGCTACAAGTGCCATTCACATATTGTTAACCTGTATACAAGAGGAAAGGCACAGTGGTTAACTTACAAGTATAGTTAATATAATTTTAAAGACTTTCGCATGCTTTGAATTTGCAAAACTTTCTGGAGTAATATTCTGTAAGGAAATGCTTTAGTTACCCTTGGTGGTCATGTGGTGAACCAACTAGCTACTCAGTAACCTAGCCAGTTCCCCATACTGATAATCTATGAAGAGAGGATTCCGAAAGTGAAAACTCAAAGCTTTTTTGAAGGAATATTTTCTTCTTCTTCTCGTTTTACTTCCTTGTACTAAGTAGAGGAAGTATTGTAATCGCGAAAAATTTTGGTTATCAAATTTCAAAGGAAATATCCATTTTCACAGTTCTCGAATCTATTTTGAATATTTTTTTGCATGACGTCTGAATGTATGGACAGAATAAAGGACTCTTTCCAAAACAGATTAAAAAATGAATTCAGAATGGATTTTTTCGTAACATCTCTACGTACGTACATATGCATCTCGCATAACTCAAAAATGATTAATCGTAAAACGTTGAAATTTTGTTATGTGTAACTGCTATAACATCTAGTTGTATACAACCCTTTTATAATGAAATCGACAGTACCAAAAGAGTGCATATATATATATATTTACCCACCCCTCTTACCCGTATTAAAAAACCCTTACCCGGCTTTTATTCTCGCACTGGTTGTCCGTAGTTATTCACTTCAAATTAAAGAAATGTTTTAAATGACGAAAATATTCAAATATTCATGTTTTGTTAATGTCAAGTTTAAAAAATAATTTTCGACAAAAGACAAAATCTAACTTTTAATATGTTTGTTTTCCTGCTATGCTTTTTATACGAATGAAAAAGTAAAATTATAAGAAGTTTGGCCTCCCTACGATAAAAACTGAGCTGGATATCCAATTCCAAAATTTTCAATCTTTGATGTCATTTTCAACTTGAAGGATCGATTTTTCAAGTTGGAATAATTCGAGAAAATAAGTTTAAATTAAGTGCAGCAAAAAATGTGCATAGCTTAATAAGCCGTAAAAGGAAATTATCAGCTAATACGCATTTATTTTTAAAGAAACAAAAGAAAAAAACTGCTTTTAAGAATTTGGAGATTTATTAAATTTAAAATTCTTTAAACTGGTTGTCGAATTCATTGATTAAATGTTATTTTCGCCATCGTTAAATAGGCCTTCAGTTGAGCGATGTTAAAAAATTCGAAATTTCACTGTTCATTTTTGCGGTCATTAGTACGTGTTTAGATTCATATATGTCTAGCAATTGAATTGGAAGTGGGCTGTTACTAAAAATGATTGAAATCAGAATTTCTGTGATAATTCAGTACAAAATACGGCAGAATTTTTTTTCCATAATTAAAATTAATTTAAAACATTTATGGAAATACGCATTTCGAACACGATGAGCTTTTGTTCGGTGCGGGACCCATTGATACATAATCTCCAAACTTTCAGACTGAGAAACGATGCACGACACCAGAGGGCGTTCGAATGCGAGAGAAAATGTCAAACCATGAAGTTCATTTGTTTATTGGGCAGAGACGACTTCATTCCGAGTGGCTGGGCATTAATAATGGAGGATGTCAATCATGGCAAGATATGTGCTTGCTACGCTTTTCAAAATGGGATATGACATTAATTTGCGCTCTTGAAAACAATTACGGTGCCCACTTCAATTTATTTTTTCTTTTAATGTATGTTTTGTTTTCAAAATTCCGGACAGTTTTATTTTTATCAAGACCATCTCTGGCGTAGCGTTTCCTGCGGTGTTAATACAGTTGCTTAGATAATTAGATTTCAATTTATTTTACGTTGTCGAGTGGCGTAATCATATTACCTACGTATATTTCTCTGGAACGCTGACAACTAATTCTGATTTTAAATAGCAGCCGAAGCTTAATAAATATTTCCTTCACGCATGTCTTCTGAATAAAGCAAATTGATACAGCCTGAAAAATAAATTTTGTGAATGATATGTTGCAGTTAATTCAGTTTTTAGAATTGATTGCTTAATTGTTTGAATTATCCACAGATAATCAAAAATTACTGAACAGCATTATTTTTATCATGATTTTGTGCTATAAATTTAATGCAAGCAATAAAATAAGTAGCCTTCTATGGAAAGTATACAGTGTATCTGAGACAAAGCTTTCGAACGAATTAGTATTTTAAGCAAATTGCAGCAAACCTGCGCAATGATAATTAAATGCATTTTATATTAACGGCATCTCAATTTGCTTTACCTAAAATATCGCCTTACTTTCAAAATTTTCCAAGCAATTAATTGTTTGAGTAGATCAGCGAAAAATATGCTGTCGTGGGCCCAAGTATTCAGCAAAAAACATCTGTCAAGTTTACGGTGGAGCGGAGAAAACAGCAAAAACATTCAAATTGTGACTGCGCATAAAAACGCTTTGCTTATGATCCTGAGACAAAATGGTAACCATCTGTTGGGGTTATTACTGCCGCAAAGAATTTGGTTTTATAAATTTCGAGCAAAGAATAAGTTGGTGACCCTTTCTGACTGACAAAAGATAGTTCACAACGAACTTATTTTTGAACTTCTGACAATTTTTGAATTTATTCTGAATTTCTCATATTTATTTCTAAATAACATATACTTATTTCCATATTTTATAATAATGCGATAGACAGACTTCTGAACAGAATGCAGCGCGTTAGACTTCAGGATGCTAAGTAGAGTGGCTGAGCTTTACTGCATAACAAGGCATAGACATATAGTTTCATTCACCTCGAGCAGTTACTAGCAAAGAAATTTGGCACAGTTGTCAATCATCATCTTTATTCACTAGCTTGCTGAAAACTATCTGAATAACATTAGAGATTAAAAAAAATCTATACAAAGAATTAATCATTATTAGAGGTGTGCTATTCGCTCGTGAATTGACTCAAAAAACCGATTCACCCTAATGAGCGAGAGAACGATAAATTAGTCAAAACGGAGCCGTTACACACCGACAGGTCATGTTAGATGCGTGATAAGAAAGTTCGATGTCTTTTTATTGTTAGCTTTATGTAGAAAGGAAGTTTTTAAAGAATCTCGAAACTACAATTGGAAGAAATAAGTACAGAGGATTAGAAGTTGGATGGAATCGATTCTCCCGATCCTATTTCTCCTTTGATTCTTTTCGCTCTTTGCTGCATACTCTCACATTGCTCTTGATTTACTCTTAGTTCCTGATCTTATTCATCAAGATTATTGTTAGTGAGCTTATAAGGTATCTCTCCCGCCTTCTTAGCATCCTTCGTGGTGTAATGGTCAGCAAGCTCGGTGCATATTCGAGAAGTCCGAGGTTCGAGTCCCAACGAAAACATTGCTCATTGTTCATGTCTCCTGCTTCAAAATAATCTAATATCTCTACAAGCTGTGAGTCGTAAAAAAAAAAAAAGATTCAGTTTAGTCTGGAAACGGTTTTTATCTGATCTCATAAAAAATCGGTTTTGCTCACCTGTAATCAATATTCCAATCAAATCTATCAAAATTAATCAGCAACGTCGTATAACAGTTTATTTGCAAGCAACTTGCAAGCAACCGTTGTATAACTGAATGCTGTATAAACTTAACAAGGTTTGAATATTGAAAACTGAAAAATAAGAATGTTGCTTTCTTCAACTTTGGATTTTGTACGAAACTAGTTAAAAATTTACCCAGTGAAAAAATTAATAATCATATATTTCTTTCAGTTAAGAAGTACATATTTAGAATTTTAAATATTTATTTGTAGATAAAATTTAACTTATTAACCTGAACAGAAGGATAATATTAAGCATAAATAAACTTTAATGGTCACGTTATCAGGCACCACTTTCATCATGAAATTATTACTTTTGCGGCTCAGACAAAGGCTCTTTGAATAGATCAATCCAGATATTCGTATTCCGCATGGAAATTTTAACTTTCATATCTCATGATATAACTTCGATTCAAACATTCTTGTCACAAACCGTCAGCTGGTTTGGTAAGGGCCTTTTTCGCCATTTATATTTCATCAAAGCTTCGTTTACAGCTTTGAAAAGAAATTTTTTTGCTTCACTACTCTTCTTTGGCATTGAATATTTATTTAACCGTTTCGCTTGCTTTGATTTAACTATCGTGAAAAATTCTTACCCAGTAATTTTTATCTAAAACAAGCCTTAAGAATCATTGCAAAGAAAGTTAAGTGCTATTAGTAAATGACAAAATTTATTTTCTAGCTTTCATTAAAATTTATTTGCAACATGTTTCATACAACACATTGACCATTCGTCTTACTCGATAGAGCTACTTAGGTTGAAAGAGAAATTGGGCTTATTCTCAAGTATATATAGCTAAGTTGTGTTATAAAACACAAGAAGGAGATATTTCTTCTTGGAGATAAAAAGTGACGAATCCAGTATCTTGCTGCTAACATTGTAACACCTGTTGTGTGTTCCAAATAACTTACACCAGGTCAATTACAATACAAATAAGATGTTCCACCTAAACGGGATATTGGGTTAAAAATAAATAATTTTAATAAGAAATTCTTAAGAAATATTTTTCGTACACTGTCTTTAAAATAATTAATAAAGAATATGCGAATCCGATTTAACTAACTTAAGCCCTAAAGGCAGATTTTATGAATAAAAGTCTATAAGTTCAATACAATTTAAATACTTAAGTACTGCAAATAAAATATAGATAGGTAGTGTCGTTAATACTAGCAGACAAAACCTTCAATTACTATTTAGACATCTTGTACTAATTACTTCACTGTAAAAACGCTGTTGCTAAATATTTGCAAGGAACAGCCCTCCTACAGCGAGGTACCTGAAAGCCTGCAGGACTGGTACTGAAAATATTTACGTAGATCTATCGAAAACAAATACATGAAGAGAGAAAATTACCATGGAATAGAAGTAATTGCAAAGAATGATGAGTCAAAGTTTTGACATGATATCACACTGCCGAAAACAGAATCAGTTTGCGCAACAACGATTCTTTTGTTTTAAAATAAACATGTTGAAAAAGCTTCGGAATGCTCACTACTGATACATTGGACGAAGGATTTAAAATAGTGTCCATGCTCATTCATCAGAAACTGCATATGAACTTCCTGTTAAGAGCTCATTTTAACATCTGAAAGAATTTTAAACTAAAAGTCATTTCATAGGTCTGCACTTTTAATTATTAAACTTCAGAAATACAGCATACAGAAAATCATAAATTTAAAAGAAGCTCTAGAAACAATATTAAACAGTACGCGGATACTTATCTTTGATATTGTTCCGTTATAAATCAATGCCATATCTAGACTTTAAACATTAACGCTATTATTAAATAATGAAGAATTTGTATGTGTGTATGCATGTTTGTTTCTCGCATTGTAAAAAATTGGCGGCACTATTGCCATAAAATTTTGAACGCACCCGAGCATGTGTACTTAGAAATAGGAATTTTGAATTTCCATATTTTATAAAATTTATTTTACATTTTGGTGCAAACTTAATGGAATTTTTGTTTGCAAACTTAATGGAATTTTTGTTATCAAACTTAGAGCTCTTAAAGTAATGAGCTGCCATTCGGCAACGAATAAGATATTAATGTTTCAAATTCATCAGAAAATTCAGTGATTTAAAAGTAATGTGTTGACATTCAATGTAACATATTTATCTCTGAAATTTAATAAAAGAAATGTGCTTCCACCGCCTAATCTTCCATCTTCCATGTGCCAGTGGATTTCCGTTCTGCAAAGTGTAAGATATTAAATAAAATAACACACGAAAGAACAATTGTAGGAGATACTGAAGCAACAAGAATCAGCGTAAGTAGCATAAATTTCCAGAACTAGTTTAGAAGGCTTAAACAAAGCCTTCTTCTTCAGCTGCGAAAAGAAAAATGACAAAGGAGAATCTTGTGCTTACGCAATAACAGACCAGAAAAATACAGCCATCTATTGACAAAAATTAAAAACAACTAAACATTTCCTTAAAAGCTGAAGGTAAAGATTGATTAGAGCTAATTAACTAGAATTGAAAGATTTTCATAAATGTATAACGCCTCCAGAAAATTTAATTCTCCAACGGAAGACATTTTTAAATAATTTTCATTGCAAGAAAATATAAGATGTATGGATGGTGAAAAATGGATGATTATTTTGGTTTTAATTTTTCCAAAGATGTTTAATTTTCTTTCAAATTCAATGAGTCTTATTAATCAACAAACTAAGCTATTTTACCAGAATATTTTTCATGGACTCCTTAGCCAAGAAGCTTGCCATAAATTAGTTGCGCAACGGAGTGGTTACAAATGATATTTTGCAAGGACACTAAATTTGATGACTGAAAACAGCAATGCAGTGAAGAGACACGAGGTCTTTTTCGAAGCAGGAAGAGTGAGAAATCAACTACCCTCATCGAGATTTTTCAAAAGCTAAGTGGACGTGTTACGACTTACATCACAATAACATACAGCAAAGAATTCGAGAATATTTTTAAATCTACGTAAAAAGTGTAAAGAGGCCCGGTGACTAGCGCAATCAGCACCACAGATCTGTGGCTCGATACCCGGGCAGGGCAAATTTGATTCAACTTTTCATCCCTGGAATGGGTCGATAAAATGAGTACCAAGTTCGCTTGAGGACTAAACACCAGGGGTCTTGCAAAAAGTTGACAACTTGCAAAAATCACGCACCACGGGTCCCACCGTCAGGGAAACCAGATATCGAGACAATGCACGTCATTGCCCACGAGGGCTGTTGCGCCATTGAGTTTAGTTTAAGTGCTAAAAGAATATGTACGCAGAGAAGAGGACAACTTCTGTCATGAAAGTTTCCGAGAAAATATATGAGGATAAGTATAGAATTATATTTCTCAATGCATTTTCATGACATCTCATATTAAGAAAAGCAATTATGAACTTAAATGCCGAACACTATTTCTTCCTTCAAATTGATATGATTAGCTTCTAAGGTCATCACAAATCACACAATCACAAGTCAATCACAAGTAAATCACAAGTCAATGTACAGAATATTACTGGAATTTAAACACAATGACGTTAAAACAATTACTACCTTGTAAGTTTCCATTATTAGATAATAATCAAAACCATCATCTGCTTAATGAGAAAGTGGCTTAAAGTTATTACCAAGAATTTTACTGCAGACAGGTTTCCAAAAACAAGCATAATATTAAAATATGGGTACATCTGCAAGTTAACTTGTTTCATAAATTACAAAAGAAAATTTAAAATAGCAGAATATTATTGAGGTTGCACTGCTTGATTTTTGAGCAATTAAATACTTTCCGCTACCGAAGCGGAACGCTTCGGTAACGGAAATTGCGTCAAGTCTTTTAAATATATTTTAATTAATTAACTTACGCCGATGAAAGCATTTTTACATAAATTTTGATGAAACTACACAATATGTAATGATCCCTTTTCATTAGCAAGATGAAAATGACTTCGAATATTTAATTTAAGAAAATAACGTATTCGTCTATCCCAAATATATTTCCTAGTCATTGAATATTTTAATATTTGTTCACCAAAACAATAGAAAATAGAGGTACAATCATAAAGATGTGGCAGAGCTTTTCCTAACAAAATTCTAGAACAATGTTCCAAATTAAAATATGCATTTCCTTTTACCCGTTTCAATTACATGAGAAAGCCTCAAAGGCGCATATTTTACAATATCTATTAAATTAATAAATTTCTATAAATTGGTATTTTTAATCAGAAATTGAGAAATGTTGCTCTTGTTCTTAAGCTTTTTGGGAAATTAATTCGCCTTTCGCAAGCTTATTTGACATAAATCGCTCATCTTCGTAATATTTTCATTAGTAACGCCTCAGATACGTTTTTAATATATGACAAGGTCGAAAAGCTAATTGAATTTGTGGAAATATCTTAGATACTTTTTATATTTTAATTATTCTTTTTTCTTTCTAAAATTTTGTTATTTGCCACTTTTGAAAAAAAAAAAAAAAACCCACCGCAGAACTTGATGCGTTTCTTTAAACCACATGTTCCCAGCTTTTCATGTTCCGGAGCCTAAAAATTTTTTAATATGTTCTCGCACCCCTAACAAAGGTTCTTTAACAAAAAAAAAAAAAAAAAAAAAAAAAAAAAAAAAAGGTGGAAAATCATACAAAAATTTACATTTGCATAAATCTTAAAAAAAAAATTTGACTTTTTTATTTTTGTTTATTAGATGAATTTTTTTTTCAAATCGTGGAAACTTACTGTCGTCGAATCTATGAAAATAACATATTCAAATAATGCCAAGGGCAAAGACGGCAGCCCCAGCCAAACTGCGAATTGTTAGCATCATAGAGGTTTGGTCTCTTAAACAAGATCCCCAGTTTCTAGCAATACAGCAAGGATGGCCGGACAACCAAAATTATGTGCAGCTGTCAGTTCTGTGTTCGGACAGTTATCACAGTTCCTGAAGGTTTTTCTAGCCTCTTTTATCAATTTTCAATCCTCTGTGATGCCCAGTTCTACGTCTGACAATGGGTTTAATTATAATTCGATTTCCATTGATGTTATGGAGTTGGTACTTTATTGGAATTGAAAGCTCCTTCAATCTGTACTTGGCCATAACATTTGCGTCCGAAAGGGTGACATTTACAATTTATTATTGTTGCGATTTTGAGCCTCTTTTGCTAGTTTATCTTCTTTCTCGTTACCTGTAATATTGACGTGCGCTGGCAACCATTGAAGAATGCAAACCTTATTTTACTTTTGAAGCTTGTTTAGGCCAAAATAGATCCCCTTGGTGATCAGTGAGCTTCTATCCAGGATTGCTTGTAGAGCCAGCTGCCTTTGAGTCACAGAAGACAAGTATAAAAACTTTATAAACTGGAATTCAACTCGATCAAAAGTAAAGTTATGATGGTATATAAAACGAAGAATACAGCCTTCAGAATAAGTTTATCACTTGAGAATGTTCCTAAAAAAGAAGTTACTCAAATAAAGTATTTTGGTGTTATCTTCGATAATAAATTTCATTTGAAGTATCATGTTTCCCATGTCTCAGGAAAATGCGAAAAGAAACTATCACAATTATTTTTAATTTCTAAAAACACTTAGAGAGTCAAACCAAATGTTCTCACACTGATCTATCGACAAGGAATAATGCTGGGACTATGAATCAAGGCGCTGGGGGCTTCTTTCCTGATAAAAATAAACTGCAAGCTTTGAAGGAAAATTCAAAGAAGATTTTTTAAAGAATCGTTCATGGCTACAGAAAGAAATCGTTACGATTCACTTTTTACTGTCGCTGAAATTTCACTCACAGGTATTGAAATTTTGAGCAATATTGCGATGAATTAAAGCATTTGCAGGCAATCCTCATCAAAGTTTCTTGACGGCACTCTTCCAGTTTCTTCTTTGCCGCATCATTTTAGCAGGAATCCTATACCATATTCTGGGCTATTCCGATGCTGCTCTCGAAGAGTACAAATTAGTTTGTTTTAGGATGGAAGTAAGATGAATGTTAATGTTGCCCTTGCTTTTGTTGTTTATGAAGATAAACGAGAGGAAGACTTCAAACAGTACAGAACTAGCGATAAGTGCCCTGTTTTTCAGGCTGAGTTTCTGTGCTTAATCTTGCGGTGAAATGGATTCAAAATTCCTGTAGTGATTTGAGATAGCGATTCTCTTTCTTCCCTACAATTATCATATATTACTAAAACTTAAGTTTTTCAGAAAATACCTTATATACTCCCCCTTTTAAAGGGCGACTGGTCTGTCTAAATATTATTAAGACTTTGCAAGATCAAGATATCAACTTTCCTTTTACTTACGTTCAAGGAAATTTTGGAAATGACAGAACTGATGCTGTAGCAAAGCTAGCCACGAAACTTCCCATTGATTTAAATCCCCATGTTCCTGCTGCTCACTGGAAGCGCTCTTACAGAAATAATGCTATCTGTATTTGAAACAGAGACTATCCAGCCTTACCAGAAGCGCAATGAGGTTATAAAGAAGAGGTTATAAAGTATTTTCTCTCTCCTTGCAGCATGCTTTCATGATGTAACGGTAGCACAGCCGGCGCATATTCGAGAGTCCAAGTTCGAGTCCCGGCGAGCGCATTGATTATTTTTCACATATCCTGCTTCAAAGTAACCTTCAGAGTAACTACGAGGACGCACGAACTTAAAAAAAGTGGTGGACCATACTACGTCACCAAGAGGATTTGAAGATTGGGTCCCCTAATTCCCAATCGCCTTTTTAAAGGAGGGTATATAAGGTCTTAAAAGCCTCACTACCATGCCCGCCTAGCCGGCAAAGCTGGTCATATGGCCAAAATAAAAGAGTGGGTATATAAGGTATTTTTTCCCAGCATACCTTCGTAGTGTAACGGTTAACACACTCGGCGGGTATTCGGGAGGTCCGGGTTCGAGTCCCGGCGAGGCCATTTTTCATGTTCACCTCTCTTGCTTCAAAATAACCTATTGACTCTACAATGTTTCTTTCTGCATTTTTTTACAGAATAAAAGTTGATCTATTTTCAACAGATTTCTGGCTTGACTTGGCATGGGAATTTTAAAAGCTATTTAAAACGGTTTGGGATTGCTTCAAGAGTTGCGGTAGCGGCGATGATGATGTTAAGATTCTTCTTCTTGAGTGTGTTCATCATGTCGAACAGAGGAAGATACTTCAGGCAACACTAAAGCACCTGTCTGTATCTTGGTGTCAAATTTTCCAGACTTTTTTAAACTAAAGAGACAATTACTGCTTTTGAGAATTTCATTCTCAATTTAGATTACTGAGTTCTCCTTATTTTGTTACTTTTTAAATTTTTTCTTTTACTCATTACTTATTTTTTTAATAATTTTTTTCGCCATTTGTGGTGCTATTGTACATCTATTTATTTCTTTTGTTAGAGCTATAACTTACTTAAGTAAACCTCGTGGTATATTTTGTTGAACACGAAGAACTGAAATTAAAGTTATATATTAAAAAACAGGAAAACCTAACATTTTATTAGAAATTCTAAAGATATACTGTTTTTAAATATTTTGTTATTTGTTTCTTGAATTTTATGTTGGAGAAAAACGTGGTACTCAATAAATAGTGTTAACAATAAATTGTTAATAATAAAAAGACAAAAATATTTTTTTTTGTTAGTCATCTTACTTAGTAAACTGAATATGGATATCGTGAATTATGAAGACCAAAAAAAAAAAAGGGGGGGAAGACTATATGCTAACATTTAACACTGGAATTCTTAACGAATGCTGCTATGCTGATTTTAAAAATTCGTAATTTTGCAGTTAATTTGTGCACTGCGTGCAAAAAAAAAAAAAAAAAAAAAAAAAAAGACAGTTCTATATCTCCCGTTCTACTCGGCCGATTGACGAAATTCAAATTGCGTTTTTCGTGCCTCGAAAGTGCGATTTAGGAAACATATTAGATTTATACATAGCAATTGTTCTAACATAGGTATTCTGACACAAAATCGGACTTTTTCTGAAATAACATGCCAATTTCTTCCATATTTTGATTCTATAACTCAAATTACGCCGAAATATTTAATTTTGTAAAATTTGTTGCAAAATTTACGGAGAAATTTAAAAATTTATTTCAGTGCATTTTTTTCAGCCTGGGCCAAGAATTCTGAACTTCTTAATATATGGCAACCTATTTTCCTTTCCCTTTCATTCTGCAGGGGCGGAAAAAAAGTTACGGCGTTCCTTTTACATTGTACGTGAACGGGGAAAAGTCACATCGTTTCTAATTTCATAATTTTAACAAAGTGCCTAAACCACATTTGATGTTAATAACGTTTTCAGCAAATATGCAAATTTTAAAACGCGCCAATATATAAATTCACGCATATCTTACGAAATTTTGAATAAAAAATTGTAATATTTTTCAGATATGTTTAGAAATACATCTACATTAAGATGATGGTAAAAATGGTATAGATTATAATTCAAAATGGTTTTCGACAAATTTATAAAAATTATTTAAAAATACAAATTTAAAAAAAATAGGCGAATTTTATTTGGAATGAACCTAAATTTTGCAATATCAAAGGAAGAGTCAAATAAGTTTAATAAAAAAGAGATATTAATAAATATAAATTCAATTAACATTGAGGAGCTACAATTTTGGGAGCAAATATTTTAAAACTAATCGTGCGATTTTCACAAAACTTGGCATTTTGGCATTTCTATTTGTCAAACTTGAAAGTTTGATTATATTGCCAACACTCACGTATCACATCGCAGTTCTAGGTACTACGTCAACGTCCTAGTTTGCACCAGCATACAGCATCCGATTTCAAATGAGTGGCAATCATAACTTAATGTTTACTCATGAGCACATGATGTTATTTCCTGTTCGTCCAACGAAGCGCTACACCATAGTAATTTACATTCCCTCTCAGGGTTATAATTAAATGAACATTTCGTCGCTACGAGCACTGAAATTAATGACAACATTTATGACTTGATCTCCTTATTACACATTTTACAGCTCTAACATCCACAGCCATTATGATTGTTCCTGATTTTATGTACTACATTCTGTGTGCAAATAAACTTTATGTATCAAATCTTCCATTGCTTAAGTTTGTTCCTTGATTGTTCTCACCTTTGATTAAAATATAGCTTGATGTTGTGCCCAGAATTTTATTACAAAACTTGTATGCATATTTAGTCTTTCTAGTACTGTAATTGTCAAGTTACATTACGTTACGTCGCGTCTTGCTACGTTACCTGTTCATATTCGAAACTACGTTAACCAGTTATCATACCCGAAACTTGTCATATTGCCAGATCTCATTGGTTTCATATTCTATTAAATCTATAATTTATGGTTCACATTAAAACAATACGCTGATTAAATAACGAGTAATTTAAACGCAATACACACGTTTTTAACAACTAAATTTTAATAATATTTCTAATTGATGTAATTTAGAATACATCTAATTGGTAGATGCACATCTCTGAGAAGAGTAAAATTAAAATGAACTTCGCAGACGATAAAAGAACGTAAAGATCGTGAGCTACAAATAAAGGAAATAGAATTATGCTTTGCCAGAATGGCAACTTCAGAAGAATGTTCTAAGTATTTGTTAGAATTGTGCTTAAAAAGTTTTGTTTATGATGGAATAGCTATATATATTTTATTCTTAAAATCTAAATAAAATTTATTATTGTTATTCAAAAATGGATTCTTATTAAGAACGTAGTTTTTACTTTATTTCAATAAAGCAAGAGAAGATGAACTTCATCTTCTTATGAAATAAAAAGGAACAAGAATTGAGGATGTTTTTTTAAAAAAAACTGATAAATGTTTAATGTTACACCATTGTTGTAATTAATAACAAAATGTTATTCAGAATTTTCCCCTAATAGTTTACACTTTTATTTAAATGCCTAAAGAAATGCTTATTGTCTTCAGACACCAGATTTCATGCCCTAGTAATATAAAAAATATGGTACCAATTGAGAGAAATATTTGCTTCAAATCTTAAATGCAAAAGCTCCATTGAGTACTTATGTTTATAATCAAGTTTTTCTTTCATTAAATATGTGCATAAGTCTGCACATGGAACAGATTTAAGATGGAATAATATGATACCAAATTTTTCCTATCATTTGGCTTTGTTGTTTTGAGCAACTCATCTTGTATTCAAACAAGTTTTTATATTATTCTACCTTTCAAATTTCCGAGATAAAAGTTTTTAAATTAGTAGCTCATTCACAGTTATATTTAAGGTGTGGAATCGAAATTTGCATACCAAATCTGATTTCAATTTCTTTTTTTTAATCTTATGAATCTTAGCATCAGAGGTACTATTACACATGTTCCTTTATTTTTTAATCTGTTGCAATTTTGTATCCGAAGCACGTTTACAATAAAAGGATGCTGCCATGAAATATTATCGCCATGCATTGTTTCTAAAGAAATAATATAGCGAGTGCAAAAAATGTATGGCAAACCTAATACTCTATCGGGAATTAAGATTTCCGGCTTTTAGAAATTTTGTGGTTTTGCTTTTGTATTTTATGCGATGTAAAAGCGAAGAATATGATGTTTAATCGAATTAAAAACACAAAAAGTTAATAATAAAAATTTAAAAAAGAGTTTTGTAAATCATCTTACTAAGAAAACTCAACACTGTATAAGGTATTTATTTCTCCCACCTTCTTGGTGTGCCTTCGTGATGTAGTAGCTCTTGCATGCTGGGCCGGTATTCCAGAAGACCGTGTTTCGATTCCCGGAGAAGGCGGTTGCTAATTTTTCATCTCTCTTGCTTCCAAAAAAATCCTAATGTCTCTACAATGGCGCCCGAACTAAAAGGGTGATGGATGATGTCTCTCCACGCCCAGGATTTGGCGATTGGGTCCTCTAAAAAAAACCCCAGTCGTCCTTTAAAAGGGGGAGTATATAAGGTATTTCTCCCACATTCTTGGTGTGACTTCGTGGTGTAGTGGTTCTGCACGCTGGGGCGGTATTCCAGAGGTCCATGGTTCAATTCGCAGCAAAGGCGGTTGCTAACGTTTCATCTCTCTTGCTTCCAAAAAATCCTAATGTCTCTACAACTGATAAACTCAGAAAGACTGGGAAAAAATAGAGAATTCTTGGTAATACGTTGCTTTTAAAAATGTTGTGATTTTACTGCTGAATCACTACTTTGTGATTTTACTGCTGTGGCTTAGGTGAAAAAAATGCAATCTTTAATAATGAAGTTAAAACGAAAAAAAAAAAAAAGTTCTGCTAGCCAAAGTAGTGGCCGCACCCGTCGCTGAGTGCTTGCTGAATACTGGTAGTTCGACATAGCTTGGTTTCAATCCTAGGCGAATGAACTAATTTTATGGTTAGTTTTTGTGTTTTCCCCATGTGTAACGTGAATAAGAGCCAGTTTCTCTTGGAAAGTCCTCCATGAAGGCAACACTCCTTTTACGCAAATAGTCCTTGTGGCTTTGCCATATTCAAATAACCTAATCTAAGCCAAAAGAGTGAGTCCAAAAACAAATTGTTAAACTGCGATTTCAGCGAGAACGTACGAAACAAACCCTCTAGTAGTACGACACTGAGACCTGCATCCTCTCAGAACTTTTTTTTTTTTTTTTTTTTTCTTTTTTTTTTACTTTTTTTACGAAGTAAAAAAATAATCACGAAATTTGTAATTTTGTAATCACGAAAAATTTCGTGTACCATATTTCAACAGAAATAGCCATTAACGGTTCCTGAACCTATTTGGACGATTATTTTACGTGACGTCTATACGTATGAATAAAATAAAGGACCCTTTTTTCCAAAACGGATTGTGAAATCGGATTGAAATCGGTTTAAAATTCAAAATCGATTTTTATCGTCATGTCTATACTTACATTGGTACGTGTGTATCTCGCATAACTCAAATGATTAGCCTTAAAACGTCGAATTTTGTATATGGGATCGATATGACATCTAGTTCTGCACCTTCTTTTTCATTGCAATCGGAAATAATAAAAGTGTACGCCTTACCTGGCCTTTATTTTCGCAATCTTTGATTGTATACAGAAATGATTTAAATGACGAAGTATTCATATTTTTGCAATGTCAAATTAAAAAAAAATTAATTTTGGACCAATAACGAAATCTCCATTTAATGTGAGTTCCCGAAACAGGCCGGAATAAATAATTTCAAAATTTGCAATTTTTGATGTCATTATCACTTGCCTTCAGGAATAAGTTAATTAATTTAGAATAATTCGAGGAAATAAGTTTAAAATAAGTGTAGCAAAAATGTGTATAATTTAATACGTTGCACAAAAAAGTTTTTTTAATTAAAAAAAAAATTAAGTTTTCGAAACCTCAGTAGTAACTTTTAGAGGGACTAGATTGTAATCTCAATGTTTTAAATTTAATTTTTTTAAAATCCATTTTCCTTTTCCTATTTGCATTTATTTGAAAACATCATCATCAACTAAGACATCATTTTTTGGCGAATGAAAAATAACCATCGTAAATAACCACAAAAAAAAAAAAAAAAAAAAAAAGAATATCACGTAATTTTCCAACTGTACACTTGGACTGGCGCCTTCTCATATCGCCTTCATTTATCTAAAACGCTCACTGAATAAATCATTCAGATTTCAGTTATCTTTACCAGAGAAGATTAACTGAAACCATACTCTGACTTCGGTAATTTCTACTTTAAGTGGTCATATTGTGTAAAATGTCGCTAATCTATTTCATTTGCTTACTTTTAAATTTCTTATTGTTAAGAGAACGTAATTCAGTTTTGAAGTTAGATACGTCTTTCATCTTTTCAATATTTTTTTACTGTTATGTTATGTTACATTAAACGACGCCCTCATGCATATACTATTGGCATGCCTTAGTCAAGTTTTACTATTCTGACTTGCCCACGTTCTTACTTTGCGTTGGTCATGTCTTGTCGCAAGTTTTTTTGAATTATCTCCCACGTGGCTTCGCAAAAAAAACTTAGTTATAAAAATATGAATGTTTTTATTTAGTAGATAAAACACTTATTTTTCAAATTTAATCTATACTCTTAAAATCCGTTTGTCTTTCTGTTTGTTTGTGGCATTATCTCCTCCGGAACGGCGGGGTTTGAGTTTCGAAAGAGTTACCTTGGGATTCCAAAAATTTTCGGGGAGCCATTTCTACCATTCTCATCTCCTTACGACTTGCACTAGCCACGATATTAATTAAAAAGTCTAAAAACGCTACTTTTTGCACTTATTTTTTCAAGTGGCAACAGTCTCGGGAGTCGCTGGAGATAAAAATGCTTTATTTGGAAAAGTGTTGCCATTCTTCACTTTCAAATCGTAGAGTTTGTTAATAAAAAAATTGTAAGTTTTACAAAATATGAAATAAAAATAGCATTGCCAAACATTACCTGACATCTGACGTTGAAGAAAGCACGCGATTACATGTAACGTCACTGTATGTCGAAAATATTTCGTTAATGTCAGTATTTTAAATTAATAGCTGTTGTTGGCAAATTTTTTGTTTCAGGTAGGATAATTGACATGGTATGTTATTGCCACGTTTATTCTTTTATTGATATTGAGAAAAAGTTGTCATATTACATTAAATTTAAATCATGATGTCATACGTATACGTATTAACATGAAGTCTCCAAAATTTTGTTTCCTGGTTTGGCAACAAAAAATTATAAATGAATTGGTTTTTGTTTGGAAAGAACGAACTGATTTCATTCATATTGAAATGTTTTCTAGCATTTTCTTTCCAGGTGTATATAGAACTTATAAATTTTGCTTTGGTTACAGCTCGCTCATCTGGTAGGCTTGCCAGGTAGTTTCTTAATAAATTAAGAGATTTAAAAGTATTCAACGTTATTCTTATTTTACATCTCTTCGCAGCATTTTAATTCCCGAATACATTTATTTGATATACTTTATAATATATTTAATTTATGGAATATCTAACTGATAATTTTAATGATCATCTGTAGCATTATTGTGTTTAAGTTTCTTTTAAATATTGAGTATTTCTGTTTAAAGATGATAGACATATACTATTACGTGCTTTTGTAACAAGTCTTCTACTGCTATGTAAAATTATTATTTTATACGAATTGCATAATAATACAGCTGTTTTTAATTTTGACATTCAAACTGCAATTTTCGTATCAATTCAGATAAAAGGAGTTAGAAAAATCCCTTGCAAAACATTAATATTACATTACTAGGAATTAAATGTCATTCAACAACACGTAATATTTCTTTAATGCTAAACACCATGTAAAATTTGTTGAGAATACAGGTAATGATGAATTGGTGCTACTTTGGTAGACGGTTGCACGGATTTTGGCGATTTTCCTTTGGCGAGTAATACAACTTATGGTAAACCCATTGCTGGATTGTTATTTATGGTAACTGATACTTTGTTGTCAATTTATTTAAAAAATAATGTGTTTTATTGTGCATAAATTACGTGTTTTAAATATTATTTATGGCTTCTAAATATTAAAAATCAATTTAATTTTGCATTTTTATTTGAAATAAAAATTTTATTGTTTATCGTATTTTATGAAATTTTATGTTGTGGATGATGTAATCAATGACGTCACCTTACTTTAAAAGTAATTGGTTTTAATATGTATAAATTTAATCTAATGTTTTAAACATTATTTATGGCTGTTAAATATTAAAATACAATTTAATTTTGCATTTTTTTAAAAAATGATTTCATTATGTATGAATTTTTAAATAATTTTAATTCTAGGCGTGATGTAATAAGCTCTCTGACTGGTTATAGAATATTTGTGCATTAACGAGCTGTAATCAGCTCCCTGATTTGTTACTGACAATTTGTGCATGTCTGCGCGGTTTTAAAATTTAATTCATATCTTCGAATTCCTTCAAAGATGTCTTCAAAAATGTTATCTAAATTATGATTCCGATTTTTTTGTAGTACTTATCAATAAACAGCACGTTAAATGACTAAAAAAAATGTAAGTACATATTTTCTTTTATTTTATAATTGTATACTTCAATTTTTGTGTAAAAAATTAATACACTATTTTCAAAAATTACTGAGAATATTGTCCATATGTTTTAATGTTAATTATATTCTATATAACGTATTTTAAAGTATTTGAATTTAATGATATTCTAATTCTTTTAAATGTTGGTAGGATGGTTTTTAATTCGATATTCAATTTCAGTAATATTTTAATCTATTTAAACGTTGGCACAATGTTTTTATAGCGGTGTTTTTATTCTCTTTTTTGCTATATGAAAGTAATAATAGCCTTACTTTAGTATCTTATACGCATAGTAAATGTATTTATTTACACTTGCCTGCCATCTTAAAAAACGAGATTTTCAACAAAAAATTAATCCATTACTTTTAACGATATTATTTTTTTTAAGTTTCGAATACTTTACTATGCGTAAAAACAACATTTTTCAAGATGGCTGACGATTGTAAAAATCGCGCCAATAATTGCGCCAACGTAAATTGCCAAAAATCCGTGCAACCGTCTACCAAAGTAGCACCGATGAATTTTATAATTCATTATTACCTGTTCAATTTTTATAAAAGGGAATTGCAAATAAAATTGCAAAAGTGATATTTGATGAAAGAAATAGCATTTGAGTAGAACACCGACATTGTGTTGTAAAATCTTTAGCCATGAAAGTATTTTTTCAAGCATTCCATGCAAGGGGTGTGAAGAGAAGCTATGTTTTTAGCAACAGCAATAAAACTGCAAAGATAAAAAAAACAGCTTTCATTATTGAAGATGTGATATATATATGATGTATAAACTATTTATATATATATGATGTATAAACTATTGTTTAAGTTCACTTTTTAACTACCAGTTAGTTTAACAGCACTTTAAATTTCACAAAAATGCCAGGTCTGTCTACAAATATTTTACATTTTACTGTCTTTTGCTACAATTCTTTATACACACATCTAGGCATGTGAAACATTTCAAGGTTTACTTCATCAACATGCTCATTCATTACCCTAGGTAACGAATGTTATTTTTCCTAAATTACTTTACGAGTCAAGACTTCATTTCACCCACCGCTAAACAATGAGCAATGATTTCCTGTACCAATAAATACAGTACACGAAGGAAACGAATTCTTCTCAACACACTAAAATAGATGACTTTATTCTAGACCCGTAAGAGTTAATTAAGTTTCGAAATTTAATTAGGAACCAAACAACAGGAGCGGAAAAAAAGGATGGACCGCTTCAAGCTCTGAAGTTTAAGGATCAGCCAGTAAAAGTAAAACAGTTCACCGTCTAATCATCGACGCTTCGGTTGAATAAGAGAAATGGCATTTACCTGAAAAGATAAAAAATATAAATATAGTAAACCGAGACTTAACACTGCACATACATTAATCAGACTGAAAATTAGCAGTTCATATACACAATTTTATTTAAAATATCAAATTAAAGATCACTATGAGGAAAACATTGGAGTAGCTATATATTTTGCCGCTTCTTCCCCCCCAAAAAATCTCTTCATTTACCACCTCTCACCAGAAAATTAAATCTATAAAATGTTAGTGACACATAGTGAAATAAATGCTTTGTGATAATTTTTGAAATTTTAATTCCGACATTTTAAAGTATTTTGTATGTTTTTCTTTTAGCAGAATCATTGATGACATTTTAAAAGTTTGCTTTACGACTCCAGTTGTTCTTCTTTACAGTACTATTAAATAGTAAATACCTAATTTTTAGGTCTAAGATGCTTCTTAACTGCGATGTCAATGCTTGGATGATAAAAATAATTCACTCGACGTATCACTGTCTCCTCTTTCGAGCATTTTCTGTCTTATAGACAATACATACTTTCAAAAACAAAACAAAATTTCCAATTCTCAAATTGTCTCTATAGTTTCATGGCTTTTTTCTAACTAATCGTTACCAGGAGGTCGCCTTTTTGCCATTCGTACACGAGTGCATTGCCTGTACTATTGCCTCAGTCCGAAACAAAAGTAAGAAAGTGAAACAAAGTAGTCTTCTGTTCATTCTTTCCAATGTTTGCTCGCTGCCGGCTGAACGAAAAAGACAGCAATACCAGCGCCGTGGTCAACGTGTTAACATACCAAGGAAATATCCTGGAAATACTTGCAGTTATGTTGAATTATTAAGCTTATATATTGTAATGAGTAAATTTAATTGCGGTAACTGTACTACTAATAAAAGCTGGTAAGAAAACCACCTAGACGGGCGTAGATTTTGAGCGAAGCACTCTTTATTTAATGGCAATCAGACATGCGTCCATCTTAATAGCGATCACATATTCTTTGAAGAAGAAGATTATATGTCTGATTTTCCTAGGAATAGAGCTTTATTCAAATTCTACGCCAATCTCCTGTATCTAATTTTTTTTTTTTTTTTTTTGCAATGGCATGTTTCTCACTAAATTCAATTGTGTTGTTAACTAGTAAAAGTTTGCTTATAAGATATTATTCTTGTCACATACTAAAATAAAACTATAAGTCATTCTCATATAAGTAAACTTAAACGATAAGGAATATGACTTATAGTTAACATAAAACTATGAGTCACATTCCTTATCGTATAAGTAAACTTATATGATAAAGATCTAAGGCAAAGAATTTTAAACAAAATGTATTATCTTCATAATTGATAAATTGTGGCTTTAATTCTGGTAGACATGCGGGATCCGAAAACTGCAGTGTTGTTCTTGACACGAGGGTCAAATAACACAAAATCTCATGCGATTTTTATCAGCACGTTTCATGTGAAAATACAAATAAAAGTAGATAGCAAAGGGTGCTTCTATTTCATTCGCTTAAGTGTTCTCCATATAAATGTTATACCTTTTATTACAAAACATTTTGCAGCTATTTCTCTTAGGACTGTATTACTGTAAAACTGTACTGCCCGTTTTGACACGAAGATAAAATTTTACAAAGTTTAGATCTTCACATGAAGGTAAAAATCAACGTTGATAGCAATGATGCTTTGATTTCAGTTGCAAAGGTATTTAATACAGAAATGCCATGCCTGTATTATAAAATATTTTAGAGTTATTTCCCTTAAGACTGCATTGTTGTAAACTACACTGCCATTTTGTTCCGCCCATTTCATAGAAATTTCGCATAAATATATGAATTTCGCATAAATATATGAATCAATATTCAAAACAATAGATGCTTTGATTTCAATTCAAAAACTAGGCTCTTAATAAAAATCCATCATTGATCGCGTTAATAAATATTATTTATACTTTCAAAAGCACTGACTATTTCATCTTATTTTATCTTTTTTAAACAAAAATGCTGCATTTCAAACAAAATCATTCCAACTTGAATAAAACTATTCCTACAATTGTTTATATTTAATCTTTAGAGCATTCTTCTGAAGCTGCCTTTTTTACAAAGCGTAATTCTGCTACTTTTATTTGCGGTACGTTATCTTTATTTTCTTTTATCGTTTACGAAAGACATTTTCAATTTTTAAAATCCCAATTTGAACCGATTTATACCTCAGGGTTTTAATAAATAATATAAGTAAGCCTCCAAGAACATATTTCATCAACACGTGCCAAATTAAAACAAAATAAAGCAAGTGCACCTACAAGATTCTGTGACAGATTCCTCTTGAATTCAGTACCTATTAAACTTTACAACCTGATGTCTTCACAGCAAAGCAGATACATAATTCATGATATTTTTTGGTTTAATTCATTCACATGAATCTTTTCTTAATGGCGCGAATGATAAAAATGTGTGTTCTGGTCCTATAAACAAATTATGAACAAGCATGCATCAATCTATATATACATTTATATATATCCAACACTCATGGAAATTTGCTGTGTCGTCCTGTTTCGACAGCGGAAAATTTGGTAATAAAATTTACCTCTGACGCATTGCTAAATCCTCTGAAGCAATTTGAAATGAAAAACATAAGGCTGAAAATCACAATCACTAGAATCATACGCTCCATGTACTCAAGAAAACGCTACACTTATATTTTCTGCTTTCTTTTTTTCTTTTTTGGTGGGGTGGGGTCTTTAAAAAAATTCCCTGCAACTCTAAAGGAAGGGGAAAAAAAGAAAAATGGGAAAGCAAAAGGCAACAAGGAATTCGGTATTCCATGCATGTCATGTATATGCATACATACAATCGGAACACGGGCCATTAGTAGCCACGGTTATGAGTAGACAGCTGGAATCTGATGTCCAAATCTTCCCCAGTCAGATTCATTGAACGAGGAAATATTTGAACGGTCCACCGCCCGTGCAAGACTAGGGAAAGACTACAAATTATGCAACCGTAACTATAAGGCAAGGAAAATGCTACGGTGTAATAGGGCCACGCGGTTTATGGGCATGAGCTTTTACTTTATGGTCACTCTCAGGCACACACGCGCTTCGAACAAATAGCTGGATGCTATGTCACGAAAGCAGAACCATCGAATAGGGCAAAGTTCCAGCACCGTGAAAACGACAAAAGAGAATCGATTCAGAGATATGTCAGTTTCATTTTCGGTTTCCTAACTTTATAGGAACAAATGGATATCGTGCGAAATACAAAGTGATGTCAAAGGACTTGACCTTTGATGTGACTCTCTCATTAGTTCTTTAAAGTTTGGGCTCTTATTAATTCATTAATAGAACTTGCTTGAAATGATGCTTTGTATATTATTAATTCACTAGAAAAGAGTATTTACAGGCTTTCATTTAGTTCACGTAGATTGTTCGTCACTTTGGTTAAAAGTGATTAATCGGTTTTTCAATTATTTCCTGATAAGCTATCAAGCTCAAATTTTGCACAAAATTGTTTGTGAATGACAATAGTATGTAATGAAGCGATTTTGTTTTCAGAGATCAGTTTATTTATTCTTTTTTTTTCAATTTAATGCATAAACGATTGTTCTCACGTATGTTAGTTTAATGAACAAACTAAAAATCTTAGAATTTTACTGTTTGCAGCATCGTCCTGAGTGGAGAAAAATCTTTTAAGCGAAACTTAAGTAAAATTTTTAACATATTGTCTGATTTTTTTTTTTTTTCTGTTAGTTGACATTCATTATTTTAACAATTAAAATGAGTAAGATATAAAGCATCGAAATTTTGGAAGATTATAGAAACCAAACCTTTTCACTCTTATAAAACAAGAATGAATAAATAAATAAATAAATAAAAATAAATGGGCGATTTTTTAAATTTTTTTTTCTCTGTGTCTCTCAATATATATATACATATATAAAGCCCAAAGGGGCCCAGAAGGACTATTAGTCTCGAAATGACATTTTCCATTGAATCACTTTTCAAATTTATTTTTTCACTTTTCAAATGTTAGCGATATCGCAGATAGCTGAGTGGTCAGCGCGCTGAACTACAAACGAAAAGGTTGCGAGTTCGAACCTTACAAGTGGCTATTGTAAATTAAAGCTATCTTTTCTCATTTTCGCCTCAATTATCACCTCTTTCCCTACTCAATCGCCTCAGTAGGTGTTTCTCCTGCCCTTCCTCTCAGGTACATGGAGGTAAGAAAGGACTAACTTCCTACCTCTATGCTCAGGTAAAAGAGCTGCTGAAAGACTATTCTCGCCCCATTGTGGGGCTTCCTATTCATCTCTTAGATCTTTAAACCCATAACGGTTCTTTTTCATTGATTTAGCTACTGCTCACTCTGATTTATTTTATATTTCTTAACGATGATGTGGAGGTAATTGCTTAATTGAGCAAAGGTACTTCGTAAGCCAACGCCTTGGTTCTTGGTCCAAATGTTATGACCCTATATTATATTTAATGAAATTAAATTATGAAAAATTCGTAAGAATGTATGTAGGTTTTTCGCATAGTGGATAAACAACAGTACCTAGAGCCATCAAATTTCGAATAACGTAGTCTTCCAGTCGAATGTGTGCACCTGGAAACCCCGAATTTTGAGTTCCTAATTTGTTTTATTATTCGTGATAATAAATTGTAGAGGAATGTTATAAAGATAATTATTTAATTTCTTGTTCCCGTTAAGTTATGTGGTAAATAATTTCTCTTCTTTTAAGTTTATTTTAATTAATTATGAAATTTATACAAAAGCTTATTTTATGAAAATTTAAATTTTTTCATTTAATCACTGATTGCATACGCTTCGATCAATAATACAACAAGATCTGAAACACATGAATATATTTTTAATTTTATGCAAAAATGTTTCATTTTTTTTTCAAAATCAGAAACACAGAATTAGTGAAACTAAAATTTAATGAAACAAGACACAGAAATTTTATCTGTTTCAGCTTGCTGAAAACAGAGCTTAACGTAATTTCTAATTTCTTCACTGAAAACCGCTGAATGTTTCCGATCATTTGACATAAACACTTGTTGGAATTAAAAGAGCAATTACTCGTGGCTGAAAAATGATTTTCCAATTTAATAATTTCATTGATAATGTATCATTGAGAAGATTAAAAAACTTTTTAAAAAGTTAAGTTTTTATGAAATATGCTTTTCTTTCAAATTCACAGAACAAGAAGAAGAAAAATAATTTATCTTATACTTTTATGGAAACAAGAGATTGAATAATTATTATTTAATTACTTAATCTCTTGTTTCCATAAAACTATGTGATAAATTATTTACTAAGAAAATTATTCCCTTAACAAACTGGAGTTCTACAGTTTTATACTAGGAATAATAAAACCCTCGACGACTAAATAAAAAAAACCTAATAATGTTGTCAAAAGGAAACTTTAAATATTTTTCAAGGACGCTTTACTCTTTTATTATTCGTGATATAAAACTGTAGATGAGTTTTGTCAAAAGGATTATTTATTAACCTCTCGCTCTCACAAAACTATAACAAATTATTTTTCTATGCTTATAAAAGCTTATTCTATAAAAAGACAAAATTTTCTCCCATTTCCTTTCAGTTCAGTTTGACGATGATTGCTTTATAATCTGGCTTTAATTCGGCACCTGCATTATTAACAAACAGCATCGTATTTTAAAAATCGCTCGAGTCCGAATCAATATTCAATTCCAGCCAGCGCAGCCAGACATTCCGAATTACGATTGCAACACTGGCATCAGCCATTCTGGATATTTGCGAGGACAGGCCTATCTCTCTGTCTCCGCTTTGGACCTTTGTTTATCGCGGTGCTTCTGTGACATAGAAAAGACCAATTACACGACTGATTATCTCGACGGGTGGTCCGGGATTCCCTTAAGCGTCGACAGCGCATCCGTTAACGATCTCCCCGCAGCCTAGATAAGTCCACCCGAGGGAGTATCCAGTGTCTTCCCTCTCGTGTCCTGCCTGTCCATCGTAGATGGATGCAGCGGAAGCCAGCACGCCTGTCGCTTCGTATTCTCCTGTACCAGCTTTTGTTATTTTAATGGCTGTTGTTATCCATTTGTTAATTGCTCTGCATGAGTGGAATGTCAATTGTCATCTGCATACTGTAAAAAGGAACATTTGTAGAACTCCTTCAACATTAAATGTTTTATTCTAAAAATAATTTATCACCATTAGGCTTCTCTTTGATAAATGTAAAAGGTTAAAATGACATATGTTATGTTTAATAATGGCAATGAAGTTTAGATTTTATTCAGTGAGTACGTTTTGTAACATAAAATAAAATCATCGCTCTAGAATTTTAAAAAGCTATTATAGCTTTGTTCTATCAGCAGAGTCTAACCCTGCAACAATTAATTTTCCGACAAATGCTTTAGAATGTAAATGCGATTCTTTTGACTTTAAATTACTCGTAATTCAGAACGCTGGAGGAACTTCGACATGGCAAGGGTTGGAAATTATGACCTCAAAGGGGATATTCGTCTCAAAACATGATTTTGCGTTGTTTCACTTTTCATTCGAATCTGTTGCTATTCGGGAAAATGCAAGATATTATTCTTTCATATTTAATCTGTCTGTTATTCTTTAACAAGCTCAACTATTTAAAAGAAACAGATGCAGCTCTTAAAAATATATTTTTTTAAATTTTTATTTTTTACCTTTTAATGTGGTTGAATGAAATAAAAATATGTTTAATTCACGATATATCTAATTAAAAACAATAAAAATGATAATAGAATTACATCATATATTTTTTCCTTTTTTACTTCCTTGTACGAAGTAAAGAGCCAAAAAGGTTGAGAAGCACTGCTCTAGAAGTCGTTTTCAATATACAAACTATTTCTACAACAAGTAGATGGAAAACCAACTTAGTAGTCTGGATTTAACCACTGAATATACTGCAACCCTAAAAATACTTGAAAATACTTACGCAGAGTTTAGATGTATTATAGAAAAATGGAAGGAAATAGCATTACAAAAGACACAAAATACAGTCGTGTTTGCAAAATGTTTTAAAGAACTATGAAGTATCACGTTATAAATATCGTCTAAAGACGAAAGAGCTATTATGTTATAAAACAGCATAAACGTCTTCAGTACTGTTGCCCGTTTTAGATCATCAGTATAAACACTCATGCGCGTTTAGTCCGAAGTTTCATTCATACGTGCCAACCTTGAAAAGTAAAATATCGTTAATTTCTGATATGTTTTCGGGCTCCGCGCACGACGACGCCATTTAAAAAGAAATTTAAAAAAATCAAAATTCTAAAGTGGATAATTCAGGTATAGAACTATTTATAAGGTAATTTTTATTTAAAATATAAATAATAACTATGTAATGTCAATAGTTAATAAGATATTCGAAGTTTTATATCTCTATTATACAATTTTTCCTATATAAATGAATTTATACCCACTTTGGAATTGTCTTACATTTTTATACTGACAGAATCCTGGATGGGAAGAAAATCTCTTCAAAACAATGAAATAAAATATTTAATGTGCATATTATTGGGTGAATAAACACAGTAATGTATCAGTTATTGATGTAAACAAAATTAAGTACAAATATCCGCTGATTAAATATTTATTGAATCTTCATAAAAACAAAGCCACTGAAATATCTACAAAGCAAATCATCTATAAATATTTACAAGACATTCAGACAATTCAGAGTAAATAAACTTTAGTTAAAAAATTTACGCTGAAAATCACTACGGTTGAGATAACTGAATTTGTTCAATAGAAGTTTCATTAATTCAGTGAAGTTCATTTATTGCTGGGAAATACTTTGATTACCAATTTTCCTTAGGAATCTAAAAACTAAAAAGTAGGAAGTTTGCTCATCTATCAGGAGATATGATGAAACGTGCTATGAAATGGAAGCCGTTACTCTTTTACAGTATTTCCGAGATTAAAGATCCCTCCCCTTTTCTTTTCTTTTTTTTTTTAGTCCAAAGGGATTTGAATCCCGAAGGACTATTAGTTTCGTTTTGGCATTTTGCGTCGGACTCATAAATGTCGGTTCACTTTTCAAACTGTTGCCACAAAATGTTAGAGTCCTGCATTATATTTGAAGAAATTAAATAATGAAAAATCTGCATAAATGTATGTATATTTCTCGTATTGTGATAAAACAACGGTACATAGAGTCATCGAATTTTGAATAACGTAATCCTCCAACGAATATGAGCATGTGGAAGACCAAATTTGAAATTTGAAATTTGTTTTATGATCGATTTCCTATTTTTTAAAACTTTGACGAATTTTTGATTAACAAACTCAAGGATTTCAAAGCGAGCAAAGGCAACGTTGTGCAGAAAAAACATTTTTATCTCCAGCGCGTGAGTCTCTGTATCGGAAATTCTAAAGATATGCTCGTTTTAAAACTATTTTGCGATATTGCTGTTGCACTGGATCTTATGGTTTAAGTGCGAGGAACATGATATTTAATAAAGAAAGGTAACACACAAAATGTTAAAAAACGCCCCTTTGGACGTAATTTAAAATCTGAAACATTTCAGCTTTTTTTTTTAATCCCTTTGAACCATATCATACATAAATACATACACAATACATTTTTATTGTTCTGTCATCTCTTTAAAATTAGGCAGGAACGTCAGACATACTTTCATGCACATATAGAAGTAGAAATTGTTTTGTATAGATAGATTACGTTATCTGAATATGGCAAAGCATTCGAGGGCTATGTGCTTTGGGAAAGGATGCCTTCACTGAGGACGTTATAAGGAAATAATTCACGTTACATGCGCGAAAAACCACTATAATATATTATGCAACCAGCCGTTTATCTCGGATCGAACCCAGGTCGAACTTCCAACATTAAGCGATCTGAACAACTCGGGAATACCGTAGGTATGGGAACAAACACTATTGTAACCTGAAAGGCGAACCTTTTGCAAGTGTTACACAGCGATACAATTATACATATGTATACTTAAAACAGATACCCGCATACCGATAATATTACAATAATTACGTACAGTGCTCGACATTGAAAATGCAACACCAAGGAGGAGTGGTCAGAAAGTGATGAAATTTGGAAAAAAGACAGAGACAGCAAGCAGCAATAAGTGATCTTTATTTCAAAATGATAGTCAGAATACAGAGCGAGAACGGTGTCGGCTCAGTAGGATGTAGGACAACCGCGAACAGCGATGCACGAAGAAACACGTCTAGGTATAGATTCAATAAGAGTGCGGATGGTGTCCTGAGGGATGGCTCTCCATTCCCTTGCAACTATTTGCCACAGTTCGTATTCTGAACGAGGCAGTGGCAGAGTCTGCAAACGGCGTCCAATCACATCCCACACATGTTCGATTGGTGACAGGTAAGGAGAGTACGGTGGCCAGGGAAGCATCTGTATACCTTGCAGAGCATGTTGACAGATGCGAGCACTGTGTGGTCGGGCGTTATCTTGCTGAAAAATTGCGTGAGGCAGCCCCTGAAGGTAGGGGATTGCCACCGGCCGCAGCAGTACATTATCCAAGTATCGTTGGGCCGTCATAGTGCCCTGAATATGAACTAGAGGTGACCTGGAATCGTAGGCAATTGCGCCCCAAACCATTATGCCACGTTGTCGCGCGATGGGGCGTTCCACAGTTACTGCCAGATTAGATCTGTCTCCACGTCGACGCCACACACGTATACGGCGACTGTCACTGGATAAACAGAAGCGTGACGCCATTCTGTCATCCACATCGCTCCAGTCTGGCCCCATTCTAAACGTTGGCGTCTATGCTGTGGAGTCAATAGCAGTCGTCTTAACGGACGCCGTGAGTGCAGGCCACGTTCAACCAATCGACGGGAAACGGTTCTGGTCGACACGGGAACATTTAGGGTATCTTGCACATGCTGCAGAATCGCGGTATGACTTGCGGGACCGCCACAGCTTGTCGACGGATGCGTCGATCCACGCGTGCTGACGTCAATCTGGCTGCACCTGCACCCCTCCTTCTTCACACATTTCCTTGTTCCAACCATGTTCGCCATAGCCGTGCTCGCATCCATGTGGGTATCAACTGCGATTTGACGTAAGAACCAAGCCGCCCTTCTCAGTCCGATCACCATACCCCTCGTAAAATCGTCTATCTGCTGGAAGTGCCTTCGTTGACGGTGGCCTTACCATTCTCTCCTACTTACACCTATCCTCCGGGACAAAAACCAACTTTCTTCGATAATTTGTCTGGCAGAAATAACGACACGAATATTGCCCATTCTGCGCGTTTTTTCCCTTATATCTCCCTTGACGTGCGTCGGAGAGCTGCGCATTTCACATCATTCGCGTAACTCAGTGACGTGCGTCTACTCTAAAATTTGCATAAATATCTGACCACTCCTTCTTGGTGTTGCATTTTCAATGTCGAGCAGTGTATAATTCAAATGAAATTTCCCATTTGATAGTAAATAAAAACTGGTAAAGTTCTTTAAAACGTTCTAGGAAATCCATAGAATACATGAAAGTATATAATTACAAATATGGCCTAACTATAGAAATTTAAGCTCTTATTTAGTTTATTCATGGCGTTTCGGTGTGGGTAAAATATTGTCATCGATTTTTAACCTACTTCCTGGTGATTTTAGAGTTCAAATTTTGTAAACGCATTGTTTTTGGATGACAATGATATGTAGGGAAGTGTTTTTTTTCAAAATTCGATTTATACTTTTTTTTAAATTTAATTTTTAAACAGATTTTCGTATTTACCTTTATTTAACAAAAAATTTTTAATCTCAGAATTTTACTGTTTGCACCAATATGTAGAGACGAATAAAAAGTGTTCCATTTAATCTTTCTACGAAATTTTACTGCAGGTTCTGATCTTTTTGGCAAAATTACCGGTACTGCTTGACATAAGCAATTGTTTGAAATAAAACAAAAAATTATTATTCCTTGTTGAAAAAATTTATTTTCAATTTAGTAATTCGATCGATAATATGTCATTGGGACTAAAAAGAATGAAAATTAAAATACGAAAAATTTAAAAAAGTATTATAAAATAAATAAATAAATTACGCCCAAGGGGGCGTTTTATTTAATGTCTTGTATGTTACCTTTATTTATTAAATATCATGTGCTTCGCACTTAAACCATAAAATTCAACAGCAGTATCGCAAAATGGTTAGAAAGAGCATATCTTAAGAATTTCAGATACACAGCCTCGCGCGTTGGAGATAATCCCCCCTTCCCCGCGGTACAGTGCTGTCATTGCTCGCTTTGAAATCGCTGAGTTTGTTAATCAAAATTCGTCAAAGTTTTACAAAATCTTAACAAACTCCAGATTCCAAATTTGGGCTTCCAGATGCCCATATTTGAGTGGAGGACTAAGTTATTCAGAATTTGATGTCTAATTTTTAATTTTATGTCAAAATTTGATATGTACCATTGGTTTTTTACAAGGAAAGAAACATACATATATTCATGCACATTCTTCATTATTAATTTTCTTTAAATATAATGCTGGGCTCAAATATTTGGTGACAACAATTTGAAAAGTGAAACACCGTTCTATAATGAACGATGCAAAATGCCAAAACGAAATTAATAACTTTTTGGGGCAAATTGTTCCTTTGGGTTAATAAGCACTCATTTAAAACTAATTAAAAAGTTAATGAGCTAAAGGTAGAAAAAATTACCATACAGATTAAGGGAAGCAAGAGATTAAATAATTCATTTTACAAGATTCTTCTATAATTTTTATATCACAAATAATAAAATTATGGATACCTAAATTATATAATAAAACCTTATAATTACATATTAGGTTTTATTATTTAGGTATCCATAATTTTATTATTTTTACATATGCAAAAGTTTAAGCGATTAACTTTATAAATCTATCAAGAACGTCCTACGCTTTTATTACTTTGGACATAAAATTGTACAAGACTTTTGTAAAGAAAATTATATTCTCATTCAATCAGCGTCTCTCAGACTGCATTTTCCCAAGTCTATCCTTGTAGTCTTCCAAGAATTCCCCCCCCAAAAAAAAGATAAAGAATATAATTCAAATTAACTACATATACCAAGCTACAGTTGAAAATCTGCAAATTTGGAAATTACACACGGAATCGTCTATCACTTTTTCTCTTAAGACTGACATTTTATGAAATTTATTACAGGTCATTTTACATTTCTTCCCACTCTAGTATTAGGAACAAAAGATGAATTTAAAGCACTGTCACTGCGGTGCTTCCTTACCAGCATACATCTAAACATAGAATAGCTATGCAAGAATCGGCAAGCTCACATAACTCATAAATGTAGGTAATAAAATGTATTTAATTTTTAGTTAATAGAAATTATCAAAACTCTATTGCCTTTGAATTATTAAAAAGAAATATAACTTTTCTTCTATTAATTTAATTACTCAATGCCAGTATAAAATTAAAGGAATTTTAATATTCCGTATTGTAAAGATATAAGTATATTGGTAGTACAATATACTAAAGAGCTGCTTTTGAGAACACAAGAGCTATTGGTCCGCGGAACATTCTAATTTTTGAAAGTGGTCCCCATTTGAAAAAAATTGAGAAACGCTACTTTAAACTAGACGCTAAAGTATTTTTCTAATTTAGTTAATTAAATATTTCACGAGGTTTAAATAACAGCTTATTTTACTTAAAAAAGTTATTTTAAATAATAGTATTAGGAATTTCATTCAAACAATGTAAAGAAAATTCTCTCTCTCTTAAAACGATTAGATAAAATACATTATTACCAGCAGCAGTTAAATTCTAAAAAGCTCCTTAGAGAATGAGATTAAAAATAAGCCCTCCCTTCCGTAAGCTAAACACAGAATACATTGCAATCGAATGGAACAAACCTTTTCAGAATGTGAATACTTCCCATCTAAATGAATCTTAACAACATTATGCATGTTCTTTGTTTTCAAGAACTTTAATTGCGTTGAAAACCTTTAGAGAAATAGAAGCTAAGGAGAACGGAAATAAAACGGGATAAGTACACTGCAGCTGACGTCTCCTGACGAACGGTTATACAACACAGGATCCCATTCGTTTTTCTACGAGTTCCAGATGGTTTGTGGAGATTTATATAATGTCAGAGCTTTAATGGCCTTCAGTGAGTATATTCTCTGGGGAGAATCCATTGCTAACAATCTGTTTCATCGGCTGCAAGCTTCTGTGGTTATCCAGTCGCTGGTAGGGGGCGCTTCTGGCAGTGAAGGGGTAAACAATCCTAAGAGCTTAGTGGGATTTACTACGAAGTAATGCTCAACGTGCCCTTCGAGAGCTAAATTTGAAACAGAACAAAGAGTACTGGAAAATGTTTATCAATGTCTTCTTGATGGACTGATAGTATATTCCATTGCAAGCAATTCAAAACTGAAATCGAAGAAATTCTTATACAGAAATATTTCAAAACCACAGTGAATGAATTATGTTTGACTGTTATCACGGCTATAATGTACAGAAGGTATTTACATATTTTTACAACGCTGTCGCGAATTATTTAATTAAAGTTAAAAATGTAAAGAGTATTTTTCTAAATGTTTGATTTGATAGCCCTTTTTCTGGACTATAAATTCGCAGCGTAGCTTCGATGATAAAAGGGCTGTCCAAAACATTTCCAGAGGTATTCATTTCCATTCTTCTTCCACTATTTTGCGCAGTCCTGGCGAGTCTGCGCTTAGCAAGGGCTCTTTTGAAGAGACTAAAGGCATGACAGCCAATAGGTGAAACGTCAAGTAACTTTGCAGAATACATTGAAAAGCTGTTTACTCAATACCTGTATCAGTCTCCATTTTTTTTTCAAGGAATACAGTGGTACTTTTCAAAGTATGACTTCTTGCATTGTGTTTATGAAGTTTCACGCACTGGGTTAATGAAATGAATTTCTTAGTTCGACTCTGGTTTAAATCTCGATGAAATGGTTGGCAGTATAGACAGACGTGCATTAAAATATTGTGGACTACTTGATGAGTAAGGTAAATAAGATAAAGTTTTACTTAAAAATTTCTCCACGAAGGCATTTGCCTTAAGCAGATAGCTCTCTTGTACTTTGCTATATCAAGCCAATAACAATAATATGTTTCATACATGATATTAATACAATATTGTAATGATAATAATCCTATATTTAATAAGTAAGTTACGGAAACTAGACGTGAGCAAAACCGTTGTTTTATGGTATCAGACTATAACCGTTCGTTGCCGAGTTGACTGCGTCCATTTTTATAACTCGTCTTCATTAACAACAAAGTCGTTGAATAAGATCGGGAATGGGGAATGAATCAAGATAGCTATGCAAACATGAAACACAAACGGTGGAAAGAATCGAATGAGGGGTAAGATCGGAAGAATCGATTTAGACTTCTAATTGTCTGCATTGATTTTTTTCGTTTGAAATTCCCTGAAACCGTTTATTCCGTTTTAGTTTTGACATTCCTTAAAACCTTCTTCTACAGAGAATTAAACCCTTGTGTTAGATAAACACAAGGTTGGTGGTGAACACACATAAGGTTCCTGTTCCATAAGTCTGGAAGCAATTAAGATAGTCAGCTATCCTTCCAGCCATGTATGGGTACTGTTGATCCAAATTAGGATGGATCTATATAAAGTCATAACGAGTCCTCAAAGCCCATGCCCATTTGCAATTAAATCATCAATGAATATTCATGAGGTCATTTATACCCTGGAATAAGCTCTGCAGCGGTAATAACAAATCATTTTTGAGTAATGTTTTACAGATTTTTATAGCATAACTTCAAAAAATATCAGAAGAATCGAGAGTTTTGAGAAGCACGAGGAGCAGGAGAGTTCAAAAACCTGCAGCTAATATAAAAAAAAGGAAAAAAAAGGAATAAAGAATCGTAATAATACATTCTTTATGGCATTGCAAAATATCATTATATATTAATATAATGTATATTACCACGAACATTTCGATGTTCTTTTGTCAAGCTTTCTGAAACGGAAACATGCATAATCTCAGAAAGAATAGTTTAAATCCTGAAGGAGAAGGGAGAAGAAAATTAAAAAAAAAAGTTACATTTCTCTCCCCCCCCCCGAAAAAAAAGGGTCTGTTTGCATTCCATTCGCAAAAAGAGAGCACTCTAGGAAGAAAGATAAAAAAGAAGGATTTGATTTAAAAACCTAAGCTTTACGTGCAGTAGACAGATTTATATTAAGTTAGACCATTGTTAAAGTCTCGGAATAAGATTTGATCGTGGAATAGTATCCGATTTCGGAATAGAAAAATGATAACAGTGTCTACAGATCCTTAGAAAACCTCTGCACGCAAAGAAGTGTATTTTATGAACGGTTAAGAATAAGAAGATCACGTTCTTTTTCGCCGTGTATTCTAGAGACATATAAATATACAATGTAGTGATATTCAGTATTATTAATTTATGAAAAATATTTCAAAAGGATTTAATCATTAAATGGCACTTGAATAGGTGATTAAAGACCCATAATTAGAGGTTAAAAAATGAGTCCTCTTAATCCAAATAAGTAGGCTTTCGGAATACGATAATTTTGTATATATGATAGCGCTTGGTAAAAATTTACGAAACTTACAACTTGTACATTTCTGCTGTGAAAAAATGCTAGTAACAGAAAAGTTATACTTCAAAAAATAAAATTTAAAAAAAAAAAAAAAACATTGAAAAACAACTGAAAGTTTTTATTTATTATTATTTTTTTTTATAGATTTTGACGGTCGCCCGAAAATGTTTGTTTACTAAGTTTTTACTCTCTCGCTAATCTCGCAGTCTACCAGTCAGCTTTCGCACTCGCTCCCGCTAAACTATTTATTTTTTGTCTTTTTAACTTTATTATTAAGCATCGTTTTCTTCGCAATTACGTCACATAAAATTCAAAAGCAAAATCACAAATTTATTAAAAGCGGCATAACAGGATATGTTTATTATCCTCGATGCAGTGTTAAATGTTGGCATATTCTTTCTATGTTTTTCTGTTTTCTTCTCTGTTCATCATATTAATGTTTAGTTTAATTACTTGTAGAGCCATCATTACTTGTAGAGCTAGCAGCTTCGTCGAGGCCACGTGACCCCACGAGATTTATTTTAAATAAAATGGAATATGGGGAGTTCATTTTAATGAACTAGTTTAAATGAGTTTTAAACTAGTTTAATTAAACTTGAAATCAACTGGTTCCTTTAAAATGAAATGGTTTATATAAACTCGTTACATAAAGTGATGTAGCCAGAAAACCGACCTTATTTAATTCATCACATAAACTGGAACTCTGAGCCTACCAATGAAAATTCAGAAGATAATTTACACATCAGCGACCGAGAGATAAAACAGCTGAGCGCTGGCAAGTTTTAACAAAACGGAGTAGCTGTATGGGAAGGCTCGCGGTTTCCCCTTCTGAAAAGTGAATACGACCAAATTCCACTTGAATGTCCTCTAGGATAGAATGAATCTCTCGCGTTACCAGGAAAAAACCTCATTTTCCATAATTAACATAATCCATCCAATCAATCTCGACATCTTTTGATATATTCCATTGCTACGCTTGCAGATATGGCAAATTTTTCTTACCGTATTTAGAAAGATTGTTCGTTGAATTCCATGCTCTTGAAAAAACTTCAGCTGCATCTAATGCCATGCATATACTTTGCGTAAACACAGATCCCAGAATTTTCCTATTAGCGAAACTTTCGGTATTGTATGCAGAATTTACTAGCGCAAAAAGCTTACTCAACGTACTCAAGATAAACCTTGGTTACCACACAGAAATTTGAATTTATGATTTTATCGTTCACTACGCGCAAAAGCTTGGATCTATTTTTGTACATTCAGAAATAAAAGCTGTTGAACAAAATTTTAAAACTAAGTTTCGAGTTTGCCTTCCAAATAAGTATAAAATATTAACAACCGTTACTCTTTTTGCTTATACATTCAGCGAAATGTGGTAGAATTCATATACACATATAATACATACTATTTTTTCCTGCAAGTAAGATTAACCTATTTCTTCTAAATTATTCAGTGTTGTTCATTCTCTTTCTGTTTCATAACCCTCACTCTATAAGGCATGCAGATTAAACATAAATAAGAGAAACTGAACTAAACTGTGCATCGGATTGTGTGGTTTCTGCCAAGTTGTGTGACTGCCGTACAGATTTCCAAGCGAGATTTCCTAATACTGGATTCTATCACTGGCCGAACAGTTAAGGCCACTGAATTTTGGTAGGTCGACCTGGGTTCGAACTTAGGTGAAGGTGTGTATGTGATTATGGCAAAGCCTCGAGGGCTATCCGCCTAAAGGGAGGGATGCCTTCGTGGAGGACTTTCTAAGGGAAACTGGCTCTTATACACGTTACACATCGGGGAAAACCACGAAAACACCCATGCAGCCAGCCCGTTCGCGGGATTCGAACCTCGGACCGAACTACCAGTGTTCAGCGACTTTAACGCTCGGCCGCTGGTTGGCCGAACCTAGGTGAAGGAGCTAGCTGTATGGTTGGTTTTATTGTCTTTACCCTTGGGTAATGTTAATGTGAACCAGTTTCCCTTAGAAAGTTCTCCACGAAGGTATCCATTTCCTTAGACAGACAGCCCTGATTTTGCCACAATCATATAACCTAAACTAACTTAAGCTTTCTTAATAGTATAGAACCGTCAAGGAAGAATTGCTGATGCTAGTGAAATCAGCGCATTAAATTGGGCAACTTTCAGTTGAGAACTGTTCTGAATTATTATTACCCTAAATAGCTACATAATAGCATTTATATTTAATTATTTACAACAAATAATTTTATAAATTATAGCAATTTTGAATTAAACCTGAACTAATGATTTTTCTAAGCTAATAACACTTTCTGCATTGTCTTTCTTTGCAATACTCACTGCTTTAAATGCCTAATAGAAATAAGTCTCTCAATTTGGCTGAAATCTAGCCACAAGGGGAGACTAAAAATAATATTTAATTATGAGACCTTGTTAAGTTTATAGCTTTATAAAATAACCCTGAGTCACTACATTTGACAACATGTAAAGAATTTGAAGTATTCAAATGTTCACTTCAAAATTTCAAATACATCATCATTCGTTACGTGTATATGTATGGAACAGGATATATAAAATGCATTAATAATTATTGATATTAGGTAATTTAAGTTCTAAACGTGTTTATATATCGTTGCAATAAATACAGAGCGTACTAAAATTAAAGATGCCATTTTATTTGCAAACATACTATACTTCACCGTTTATTCTTTTAAAATTCATGCGAAACAAACCCATCATATTTATACAAATACAGTATTTTTAATTGTAAAGTTTCATTATTTGCTTCAAAATTTGTAAAATAAATGAGATTCTGTAATTTTCCTTAATTTTTTACTTCCTTGTACAAAGTAAAAAGGAAGTATTGTAATCGCGAAAAGTTTCAGGCAGCATATTTCAACGAAAATATCCATTTTGACCGCTATCGAATGCAATTTAACGATGTTTTTGCGTGATATCTGTACGTAAAGGCAGAATAAAGTACTCGTTTCCTTCAAAAAAATTATAAAACTGCTTTAAAATTAATTCTGAAGAGAATTTTTCGTGGCGTCTGTACGAACGTATGTACGTACGTGCGTACCTCGCATAACTCAAAAACGAGTAGCCTCAGAACGTTGAAATTTTGTATATAGGATTGCTATAACATGTAGATGTGCACCTCGTATTTTGGTTGCAATCGGCCGCACCAAACGTATATAAATATATTTGTATATATACCCACTCTTTTACCCGGCTCAGTAATCTGTTTCTTTACTCTTATATGTTTGTAAATTGTACATTTTTGCTTTAAAAATGATTGAATTATGTTGTTTATATCTTCCGGTTAAGGATTTTATGCCTTGAGTAAATCTGTATGCAATATTTTTAGAATTATCAGCAATTTTAAAGTTGTTTAATTGCCGCTTTTAAGCTTTTTTAAGCCTGTTTTTAATGGCGGCCATTGATGTTTACATTTGAAACAGGAGACTAGTGGATTTGTTGCTAATCTAGAGAAACTTAGCTTCGCAACAACAAAGATAACGCATTCATTTATTATTGCCAATTAAATCATGATTAATTCTTTCTGGAATTTTTTCGAGGAAATAAGCGTTTGAGATTTACTTCGTAATTTTTAATATAGATATTTTGAGTTTTTATGTATTTTTGCCTTCTCGCGAAGTGAGAACTGAATTAATTAAATAAGAAATACTCAATCGTCTGTGAAAAATTGTTCCTTTTTTGTTTTGTTTGCTAAATTTCTTTTATACATAGTTCTAGCTTTATTATAGTATTTGAATAGAACATGCGGCAATGATTAGATAATTCTTTAAATGATATACATTTTGTGCATTCTGAGTTATAATATGAATGAAATATAATAAAGTAAACCTAGCGCCAGAATGTCGCTATGGAAAACAAAGTGAATTTTAAAGAATGCATTTATTTTATTGTGGTTTATGCTCTGTCGGCGAAGTAGGTTTAATTCAATCTAATAAGTTTAAATAAAATGCAAGAAAAAATGCGTATAATTTAATATTCCGTACAAAGAAGTCATGTGGTGTACACATCAGATTTTTTTGTTTTGTTTTTCAATCTGTATTACTAAAATTCTTGTTCAGTAAGTATAAATATATGAAAATAGTTATTAAAATGGGAAAATTAAGTTGAATGTTTAAATTATTTATTCAACATGAAAAACAAAGATTTTATACTAGGTATAGAATGAATGGAAGCAGCTTTTAATTATTTAAAGTAGTGTTGCAAAAATTCTTAAAATCTCTCAGATATATTGTACATGAAATATATTTAAAATTGTATCAATTAAATACACGAAAAAGGGGGCAGCTATAAATTATTAAAACACTTTTTTTAGCTTTAACCTGTTTCGTTTTTCATTCTGCTAGATACCGAAAAATCTCGAAACATAAATTATAAATCTTATTTTGGAAAAACTGGGTAAGCGAGGAACCAAGAGAAGGATGAAGACTCTATACTTCAAGCAATGGCATACAAAGACACCGGATAATATATACTTTAGAGCGTGTAATGCTGTAACAACATAATAGTTGAAAAATTTCGTTATGATATTTAAGGATTTTTCGTTTTCGCAAGGATGTTTACAACGTTTTTAACGTTAAAATGCCTTTTATAACACAGTATAGCAAGAGAGATGCACGGGATAATTTTGAACGCTTTTACAGTAATTAATTTCTTAAGTTATTTTTATTACTAACCGTGCCTAAAATAGTAATTATAAAATTACCTAAAATATTAATTATAAAAAACAAAACTGTTTATGATTTGAGTCCAGCTGGTGTAATTTCATAAAAATATTGAATAATTAATTCTAGTTAGATAGCTCATTATTTTAATATATCTTTATTTAAATCAATTACATTAAAAAACAGGAAAACATATTCTTAAGAACTGTGTTTATTGTTTTTAAATCGCTTAGTTTATTACTCAGTAACCTTCCAGATTAAACTTGAAAGTATCTTAAACTTCACTGAATGGCAACATGCTGACGCATGGAAGCTAAAAATATTTCATTTCCACCTGAGGCAACATTCCGCTTTCATAAAGCCGAGTTTGTTAATGAAAACTGAAAGATAAATATCTTACATTTTTCCAATGGCAACAGTCTCGCCGTTGGAGATAAAAATACACTTCGAGCAACGTTGCCACTTCTGATCTTAATATCGCCAAGTTTGTTTTAAAAACGTTAATTAAATTTGTGCAAAATACCAAATAAATATAAAACAAATTCGAAATTCAAAATTCGGGTTTCGAAAGATACATGTTCGGGTGGAGGATTACGCATATTCAAAATTTGATGAGTCTAGGCACAGGCGACTTTTACAGTGTGAGGAACATTCATGCAGATTCTTTATTATTTAATACTAGATTAAATTTTTCTCTTTTATGATAAATATGTGGAAGAACAAGCAGAATTTGCTAACGAACCGTCAAATCACCGACATTTAGTTTTAAAACATCTCACATGCCTTAGTGTAATGCCATAATTTTAGCAATAGAGAAAAACGAACCCAAAAACATCCTGCAAAATAATTACAGAATGAAACCAGCAGGCTTTTATTTTCTGTAATAAATTATTTATTTCAACAACAAAGCATTAGAAACAAGGAGCTGTGTATCCATAACAAATGTTTTTCTAAAGCACAACTTTGAGAGAAGGGGGGGGGGAGAAAAGTGCAGTTAACCCTAAACGAGTACCCCGCCTAGACAAGAAACGGGGACAACGACAATGAAAAAATGTAACAATGACAGAAGTACCAACGCTTGGAAGAACGTCTACGCCATTTTTTTCCCTCTTGATTATGATGCCAAAGCACTTCGGGAACAAATGATAATTACGAGATTTCTATGTTAGAATAACATGTAAGGCATCTGTTTATACCTAAGACTTTTATTTATGTCTTGCAAAACTGCTAAAAATCCAAAAATAGTCTCAGAGGAAAAAGAAGTAAAGACAGTCTGATGGTTCCAAGATATTTATTCTTTGCTCTAGAGAGTAGCTCACTCACTTGGAGATGTCGTGACTTTCTTGTTCATTCGTTAATTTAATATTCAGTTTTTCCCATTGTAATTAGTAGAAAACGATTTTAAATTTGGCAACTTGGTGAAAGCTGAGGCACGAAACTATGCGTGATACCGTAATTACAGAAACCTTCCTTTAGTTAATATCAGTTTTACCGTTAAATAGAGATTTTTTCCTATTTTTTTTTTACTACTTAATAATTAGATGAATTCTACTGGACGAAAAAATAATTACCTCTAACGAATAATCAAAACCAGTAAAACTTAAGAGTTACTTATATCCTCTTTAACAGTTTTCCAAATAGTTATTTTCCAACGCTCGTAATTTAGATAAAATTCAAATAATTTAGATTTCAAGAATTCCAAATAATTTTAGAAATTATCTTAAAGTTAAATGAGTCAAGAAATCCAAAATTCATTAAAATTATAAAAATATGAAATAAATAATAAAAAATAATAATCTGAAAATTCTCAGATTTTGTATAACGCCCAAACGGGAGGGTTTTTCTTTTCATTTACAAACACATAAACGTTATAAGAGCATTTGGGCTGGCGCCAGATTGTTTTAAAATTATTTAAAAACAGTATATCTTTAAAACTTGCGATATATAGTCTCGCGTGTTGGAAATAAAAATGTTTTATTACTTACAGTGTTGCCACTGCTCGCTTTGAAATTGTTGAGTACTTTGATCAAAAATTCGTTACTGTTTTACAAAATGTGAAACGAATAATAAAAGAATTCGAAATTGAAATTCAGACTTACAGGTGCACATGCTCGTGACTATGTTATTCAAAATTGATTGACTGTAGGTATTGATGACTGTAGGTAGCGTTGTTTCTTCACAATGCGAGAAACACAAATACATTCATGTAAATTCTTCATTATTCAGTTTCTTTAAATATAATACAAAGCGATAATATTTGGTGGCAGCAATTTGAAAAGTGATTCGAGACGAAATGCCGTTTCGAGACTATTAGCCCTTCTGGGTTAGCATCATTATATAACGTATATATGACGTCATTTTATGAAAATCTTCAATATTTTTTATTAGATAGTTCACGAATTAAATGCATTTTTATTATTTAGATCAATCTGATTCGAAAGTAAGAAACGAATATTTTTAAACTACACCTATTGCTTTTAAATAGCTTAGTTTATTAATGCATAGCAGACAGATTCAATTTGAAAGATCTTACATTTTGCCGATTGGCAACAGACAAGAATGAAAAATAAAAACAAGCATTTATAGTGTTTCGAAGCAAAATGGCGTTTCGAGACTAATCGACCCTTTCAGATAAAAACAGATTCATATTGCTTGCTGATTACATAATCCGAAATCTTTACGAAATGGTGAGAAAAATTTATGATGTACGACATATCATGAACTACGCAATAACAGACTGACGTTTCATTATAATTAGCAATAAAAGTCAAACCCTAATATATTACAAAAATATTAGCACTAATAAAAAATAATATAGCAAATACACATCAAGGTATTTGACTTCAAAAAGAAGGAACTCGGATATTTAGACTTAACCATAATTTACGTTTTGAAGTATGGAGAGAAAATTAAATAATATTTATTGAAAGTTTTTAGAATAAATATGAACTTTATTGTGAATTACAATTTAGGTATACTAGAAATGAAGAAACAGAAATTTAAGTTCTTCCAAATTTATAAATACCTATACAATAATGAGGGGATGGCAATGCTCACCTCCGAAAGCGTTTTCAAAAAGCTGCAGTTTATATCGATATGGTAGTTAGACTTTAAGTTGCTATTTTTAAACTATTAAAATAACTCTAGAATTACCGTTTTTCCGCGAAATGGTTGATATATCACCGGCCACTTCATGACATATGCTAATTAGTTTTTGCATTTTCTCTTTCCGAAATTTAATTGTATATAATTTACTGTACTCAATATGTCAAAACTAGATGTGTTTCCTGGCCTTAACATAAAAAGGAAGAAGCAATTTCATTTAATTCGTTTTAAAAGGAATTAGTTATTATGATTATTATACAGCGAAACGTTCCTTAAGGACTGTAATGTAAGGTAATGTTTCAAGAGTGTTCATGTACAATTAGTAATGCGCAAAATTCTGAGTATTTCAAGAACTTAAGTTTCGTTAGCATAACTTTGAATGAATAAGTTGACTTGAGCTGATTTGAATTAAACACGGATTGAATAAATTGACTCAATTCAATACTGAATACGAATTGGTAAAACGAATTAAACATGGATTAAAGATGAATAATTAAACAGACTTGAAGAATTAAATACGAATTGAATATCAATTAATTAATATACTTCAATTAAACGGACTCCTTATGAATTAATAAATATGCTTCAGTTACTAGGAAATAAATATGAATTAATAAATATATTTCAGTTAAAAGGGACTGAATGTGAATTAATAACTATGCTACATTTGAAAGGGACTGAATGCGAATTAATAATTATACATCAGTTGAAAGAGAGAGAATATAAATTAATAATATTACTTCAATAAAGAGGGATTGAGTGTGAAATAATAAAATACTTCAATTAAAAGGGACTGAATGTGAATTAATAAATATATTTCAATTAAAAGAGACTGAATATGAATTTATAAATGTACCTCAATTAAAAGGGATTGGGTGTGAAACAATAAAAATACTTTAACTAATAGAAACGGAATGTGAAACAATAAATATACTTCAATTAAAAAGGACTGAATGTGAATTAAGTATATTTCAGTTAAAAGGATTGACTAGGAATTAATAAATATATTTCAACTGAAAGAGACTGAATGTGAATAAGTAAAAATACTTCAAATAAAACGTTATAAATATGAATTAGTAAATATACTTCAATTAAAATAGATGCTGAATATATTTTAGGTCACAAATGACGTGTACCGCAAAATTAATTTAGGAATCCTTCGTCAAATCTTTTCAGTCGGGTAATTTTTCTCTTGCTATAAAGATGCACCTACGACTGGTATAGAATCCTAGTAAATCCAGAAATCCGAAAATATTTTATAATTAATTCCAGCATTGATTTATGGTAATAGAAGACAGCTCCAAATATCCCTGATACGTAGTTCTATGTGGATTTACACTGACTACCAATAAGTATTTGGACGCCTGTGATAGAAAAGAAAAACTAACTTTATTCAAAATCAATAATTGGTAGAGCCTCCACAAGAGGTAATTACAGCGTTGACCCTCCGGGGCATACTTTCCACAAGTCTTTGTATGACAGCTAGTGGTATTTTCTTCCACTCGGCTTGGACGAGACATAGAAGTTTCTTCACCGATTTTGCACGGGTAGTGCACCCCTGAATTCGGCGTCCCAGAGGTTCTCGATAGGCACATTGTCATCCAAAATAGTGCAGTAGGCATCAGAGTTGAATGGGGACCGAGGGTCCCAGCCTATAGCAACACACTTCAGGTAATAAATCGTTGGTCTGCCGACTCGGGGCACATTCCGACAATCACCGCTCACCTTATATTTCTTAATCATATAGGTCACTGTCGATTTTGGGTACTTCAGATCGCTAGATATGTCCCTTAAGGATCGGCCACATTTGTGATACCCGATAGTTATACCTTTCTCGAAATCAGAAATCTCCGAACTGCGAGGCATCTTGCATGCGACTAAAGCCGATGCTGTTTCCTTCACGATATATACCGGCGGAATCCGTGACGTACCTTAGGACCGCAGATATCGTCATTTGCATAGGTGTCCAAATACTTATTGGTAGTCAGTGTATAAGATTAAGTTTCCCAGTCTTATTCTTTATAATTTATTTTAAGTAGTAGACAGGAATGATGATAGTAGTAAGAGGTTTCGAAATGTTCCTACAAATTATATATTTTATAAAACATCTTTAAAGCGCTTTAAGGAACGGTTAGTCACTGCTGGACGGCTTAAAAATAGTTTTTGCAACTGTAAATGTAAATTCGAGAAAATTAAGGCACTTCAAAAGGTATCGAAATACAGTAATAAAATTATTAATAATTGTCTGCATAACAAAGGGAAAAAATAATTTTATAGTGCTGTTGTGCACTCCGTATTGTCCAAGTATTTCTTTCAAGGTTTTTACTTACGTAACAGCTTTTTATCATAAGTTTCAAAGTTTTCTTTTGGGAAGCTGTATTTTAAAACAAAAATTAGTTACATAAATTTTAAATATCTTGCTTTGCTAATACTGCTTTTCATTAACATTATTCTATAAATATCCCGAACCACCAGTTTGATTAGTATAATATACATTAAATGAATTCAGCATTTATTGAATTTTCCGGGAAGTTTTTAGGTAAGATGCTTTGGTAATTTCTGACTATCCGCATCTTCTTGGAAAGTATTCACGGAGCAACATATTATGTCGTAAAAAAAGGCAACCCTAGGCTCTAAGTACCGTTGTTTTTTCGCAATACGAGAAACATACATACATTTCCCGCAGATTCTTCATTAAATAATTTCTTTAAATATAATACAGGGCGATAATATTTGATGGCAACAGATTGAAAAGTGATATAACGTTTTAGTGATTCAGCGCAAAATGCCATTCAGGACTAATACACTTTCAGGACATTAGGAAATAGCCCTCCTGGATTGGTGTGCCGATGCCGAAATCTGCTATGCCTATGCTTTGTTTCTAAGCAAAACCAGATCGCTGTGTACACGCGAAGAACGACAGAGAGTGCAGTGCCTAGTTGAGCGTAAGTTTGTGGAATTCTCTGATCTGAAGTTAAAACAGATCTCCGTGTACATAGGAAGAACAGTAAAAAAAAAAAAAAAAAAAAAAAAAGGTAAGTGTTTTATTGTTCATATTCCTTGCATAATCAGTTTTGTCAATTAATTGCACTTTTATGAGTTTATTGTCTTTTCGCATCTTGATATAGTAAAAAATTAATCTCCAGAAGCTGCCTACTTTTCGGGAAGAGGATGCGAATAATCAGAAAATACCAGAATTTGCTTTTAGTACAAAGAAACATTCTTTTAATCGCTTTCATTTATTACTCCAATTGGACTACCTATTGTATTAGTTTCTTCGTAATATACATTCTATCATCGCGATACTCATATGCATGTTTTATTATCGCACATTCAGTTTACTCTGCAGAATTTTTTAAGATAAGTTTCATTATATCGTTTTGTCTCAGGCATAGTCAGATATTATACACTATATTTTTAAGTACGTTTAAGTATCATTTAGGATTTAAATGCATATAATCTGAACCAAGCGGCGAAGACAAGAAAAACAATAGTTTAATGATGATTTGTGCTAGTATATAAAGAAAAACCATATTTATGATTAAACCCGAAACTATTTCTGCTAGTGAAATAAATAGAAACAGGAATTTGTTTTTATACGAAACAATAAGCGACTTGCGAATATCACGCATATTCATTAAGAATACAACAATATTTACACAGAGTGGCAGCGAAGCAAACGAATTCATTTAGTGGGAGACGAGTAGAAAGAACATATTTTATCCTCAATGGAAATTGGTTTCAGGTTGAGGAGCAATATTGGTCTTTCTGCTTTCAACCTAGCTGAATTTTCTTCTTAGACTGTCATAAAACTCGTCGGGGAATGCTGAGCAGGACACAAACTTTGACACTCGTTGATGTCACGCCATGTGTCACGTGCGTGCATTTTTAACATAAGCACTACGCAACGCTTTCTGAATCAACACGACATCTACAAAGGTCGCCTCCACCGTTAAGCGAAAAAAAAAGACAAAAAATTAAAGAGAATTTATTTGGTTCACGTGATGCTGTACAGTTCTAAATGACCATTACGCGTTTTTGCAAGAGCGGGCAGAAAAGAGACAAAGAGAGTACTCTGAATCTAATTAAACCTTTTTCTCCAACCTACTTTTTCTTTTGGGTCTTTTCTACTTTTTTCAAGTCGCTTCCTCTTTCTTTTAATGGAAGCTTCTAACGTAACGAAACGAGCAACGAAGGAAGAATTGCGAATTTATGACTTAGAATTCCGCAGCCTGAAAAAGTACACACACAAAAGACGAGGGAAAATAGTTAAGATCTCTCTAATCTTCGCTAACATTCGTGTACGGATCTTTATCTCACTTAAGTGCTTAACAAGTCGTTTTGTTTTAAACATTTTACGGTGAGTAGCTTGCAAATAAAATAGTGATGTTAATTCTCTTTAACATTACTCAAGAGGGCTCAAAAAGTTCATTTAATGTCATAAAAGCGATTTGAATATTTAATTATCTTTTTTCTTTGAAAAGCTTAAATACTCAACACCTTTCAAGATTATCATTGAAAATTTCAACACACTTCAGGTAATAAATCGTAACATTCATAATAAATGATGTAGAGTTGTTAATGTAACTGGAAACTAGAGTTAAAATCCTTCAGACTCTTGAGTTAAAACTAGAATTATTGTAATTACCGCTACATTTTAAATATCTCACAAAATACAGAAGAAGGTTAAAATAACCTTTTTATTTTGTCTTAATGTAATAGAACAGGCACAACTTGTGCTACAGACGAAACTTTCACCACTTGTGCATCTTAGAATTAACATAACAAAAAAAAAAAAAAAAAAAAATCAAGGACTGATAACGTAGTCTAGGTCTATACATTAAACAGAATAGGCTGGCTCAGATATTTTACATGCATGTCTTTTAAAATATCAGCTAGCGAGAATGCTGAAATGCTGAAGCTGGAATATCACTTTTAAGCACACCTGGCGAATGTACTAACAGCAAAACTACACTGCCAAAAGCTCATCGACACTTAAAACCCTTAGATTAATTATACACAAAACTAATTTACATTCCGGTGAGAAATACGAAAAGTAAAAGTTATAGCAAAGACTGAAATCATTATTAATTGGTTAATTAACATATACTTTATAAAGTCTTTCACCAGCTATCTAACTATTGTCTAAATACGCTGATTTCATCATCCTTACGCCTTGATGTTTTAGGAAAAATATCAAAAATCAATTAGTTTTAATAACAAGAAGAACGAAAGGTTAATTCTTCAGGCTCTAGTAAACAAAATCAGTTTGATTTGTGGGTATTATGAACTATTTATCGTGTAAAGCAAGGATTCTCAGGTAGGGAAGCATGTTATTTAACTTTTAAGTATTGAGTTCTGCTAGAGAAGTTAAAGCAACAAGAATCAGCGTATTAGACATAAAGTTTCAGGACTAGATCCGAAGGATTAAATATAAAACCTTCGTTTTCAGCTGCAAAATAAACAAATTTCTATATTTAAACCTTCGGAGCTAGTCCTGAAAATTTATGACTATTACGATGATTCTTGTTGCTTATCGAATAATCGTTATTTGGCGTGTTATTTTAAATCAAGGATTGCATTTTATTTCATGAATCTCCTACTATTCTAAAACTACTATTATTCTAAAACTACTACTATTTCTAAAACTACTATTTTTATTCACGTTTTTGGGTATAATATCAACAGTTTTATACATTTTTTAGTTAATTTATAAAACACAATAATTAAAAAAATTCATTTCTAAATAAACGTACATATGTATTTTTTGAGTTTTGGAAAGGAGGAGAGGATAATCTTTTAGCAGTGGTGAAAAGGGTGCACGGGGAAAAACAGGCTGAGAGTCATTAAGAGTATAGAGGGGCAAAATCATCTTGGTTCATAGATATTGCGAACAATTGATTCGTCTTCTACAGGAGCAAAATCCTCTTGGTTCCTGAATATCAGGACCAATTAATTTATCTTCGATATTAATCTATCTTTATTACTCGCAGTTAGCTTGCCTTCCAGATGAAACATTCTTTTTGATTTGAGGGTATTACGAACATATAATCTGTCTTCTAGATGGAGAAAATTTTCTTGGTTCGTGAGCATTACGAACAATTATTTTATGATTAAGACACAATAACACGCCGAATAAATACTAATTCAGAAGTCAAACAACAAAAATCAGCGTTATATTCACAAAATTTTCACAGGACTAGTTTCGATGGTTTTACCGAACCATCATCTTCAGCTGCAAAACCGCAAATGAACAAGATAGGAAATAATGATTAGATGAGATAAGAAAGCCTGGACAAGAATAAGCAAGTGGCGCCATCTGTTGGCGAAACCAGAACTAAAACATAATTTCTCTAAAAGCCGAAGGCAAATTTGGATTGGAATTAGGATCGTTAACTAGAACAGAAAGATTTTTATGAATGTGAAATGCCTCTAGAAAATCCAGTTCTCCAATGGAAGATGTTTTTTGAATAATTTTGGCAGCAGAAAAATTGAAAGTGTGATTTTCGGACCAACAATGTTGAGCAACAGAAGACTTCTGTGTTTCCTTTTTTCTAACATATGCCTCATGTTCTTTGACGCGAAATTTTAAGGCTCTCTTAGTTTGACCAATGTAAATTAAACCACACTGGCAAGGAATCCTATAAATACCCCAGGAATTCATATCCGGAATGGGGTCCTTGAGTATAGAAGTTGGAATTTTATTGATGGGAGAATAAACAACCCGAAAGTTAAACTTCTGCAAAATATGTGCAACTTTATAGCTAATTGATGGAAAGAAGGGAATGACAACAGAATTTTTATAATCTCCTAAAATAAGAGTGTGGCTTTTAGTGTGTTGAGATGACAATTTTTTAACTGCTTGATTAATAATGTTGGGTGAAAAGCCCCTGTCAATAGCTATTGCTTTTAAATAATTTAGTTCTTCATCAAGGGCTAGTTTGGAGGAGCAAACTTGAAGAGCACGGAAAACATAGGAATAAAATGAAGCTAACTTTTGTTTAGTCGGATGACATGATTTAAAGTGTGGTGGAAGGCAAACCGATGAAGGTTTACGGTAAACTGTAGTACTGAAGTTGGATGTGTTACGTGTGACCAGAATATCGAGAAACGGAAGAGAATTGCAAGTCTCAAGTTCAAAAGTGAACTGAATAGCAGGATCAATAGAATTCATTGTTGAAAGAACTTTATTTAAATCATCTTTATTACCTTCAAACAGGGTAAAAGTATCGTCTACGTAGCGGAACCATGCCGGGAAGTTTAAAGTTTCAAACAATTTTGATTCATAATAATGCATGTAGATATCAGCCAGGATGGGACTGAGGGGGCTTCCCATGGCTAATCCCTCAGTTTGCTTGTAATATTTATTTTGGAAAACAAAATGTGTTTGTTTCAAACAGAGTAGAGTGAGAGAAATTAGCTCATCAATTTCGATGCAAGAGAAATGAAATTCGCAAAGTCTAGTTTCTAGACATCTTAATGCACCCTCCACTGGGACATTGGTGAATAATGATTTTACATCAAAAGAAACCATGAGTAAATTTACTCATGGTTTCTTTTGATGTTTACTCATGGTTTCTTTTGATGTTTACTCATGGTTTCTTTTGATGTAAAATCATTATTCACCAATGTCCCAGTGGAGGGTGCATTAAGATGTCTAGAAACTAGACTTTGCGAATTTCATTTCTCTTGCATCGAAATTGATGAGCTAATTTCTCTCACTCTACTCTGTTTGAAACAAACACATTTTGTTTTCCAAAATAAATATTACAAGCAAACTGAGGGATTAGCCATGGGAAGCCCCCTCAGTCCCATCCTGGCTGATATCTACATGCATTATTATGAATCAAAATTGTTTGAAACTTTAAACTTCCCGGCATGGTTCCGCTACGTAGACGATACTTTTACCCTGTTTGAAGGTAATAAAGATGATTTAAATAAAGTTCTTTCAACAATGAATTCTATTGATCCTGCTATTCAGTTCACTTTTGAACTTGAGACTTGCAATTCTCTTCCGTTTCTCGATATTCTGGTCACACGTAACACATCCAACTTCAGTACTACAGTTTACCGTAAACCTTCATCGGTTTGCCTTCCACCACACTTTAAATCATGTCATCCGACTAAACAAAAGTTAGCTTCATTTTATTCCTATGTTTTCCGTGCTCTTCAAGTTTGCTCCTCCAAACTAGCCCTTGATGAAGAACTAAATTATTTAAAAGCAATAGCTATTGACAGGGGCTTTTCACCCAACATTATTAATCAAGCAGTTAAAAAATTGTCATCTCAACACACTAAAAGCCACACTCTTATTTTAGGAGATTATAAAAATTCTGTTGTCATTCCCTTCTTTCCATCAATTAGCTATAAAGTTGCACATATTTTGCAGAAGTTTAACTTTCGGGTTGTTTATTCTCCCATCAATAAAATTCCAACTTCTATACTCAAGGACCCCATTCCGGATATGAATTCCTGGGGTATTTATAGGATTCCTTGCCAGTGTGGTTTAATTTACATTGGTCAAACTAAGAGAGCCTTAAAATTTCGCGTCAAAGAACATGAGGCATATGTTAGAAAAAAGGAAACACAGAAGTCTTCTGTTGCTCAACATTGTTGGTCCGAAAATCACACTTTCAATTTTTCTGCTGCCAAAATTATTCAAAAAACATCTTCCATTGGAGAACTGGATTTTCTAGAGGCATTTCACATTCATAAAAATCTTTCTGTTCTAGTTAACGATCCTAATTCCAATCCAAATTTGCCTTCGGCTTTTAGAGAAATTATGTTTTAGTTCTGGTTTCGCCAACAGATGGCGCCACTTGCTTATTCTTGTCCAGGCTTTCTTATCTCATCTAATCATTATTTCCTATCTTGTTCATTTGCGGTTTTGCAGCTGAAGATGATGGTTCGGTAAAACCATCGAAACTAGTCCTGTGAAAATTTTGTGAATATAACGCTGATTTTTGTTGTTTGACTTCTGAATTAATTATTTTATGTTCAAGAGCAGGGATTATTAACCGGTGGTACGCGTACCACTGCTGGTATGCAAGAGACAAATAGGTGCTACGGAAAGAAACAAAGTATTTTTAACTATTAAATTCAAAAATTAAAACCTCAACATCCTAATTGATTTTTTTTCTCTAACACTCGTAAATTTATGAGATCTGAGCGTTGTTCAAGAGTGGTGGTGGTAGTAGTGTTTTGTAATGGTGGTACTAAATGTTTTCAATTTTTGTTTAGTTGGTACCCGTTAGTCAAAAGGTTGAGAACCGCTGTTCCAAAGCGATAAAATTATCATGGTTCGTAAATAGTGCGAACAATTAATCCGTCTTCTAGAACACTAGTTATCGACTTGTTTTGCCCCAAGCACCTCTTTCAATATTCCTACACAATTATCTCACATTTGCAAAATTCGAAAACTACACATGCATTTATTTAGATTTAAATTTCTTTTTACTGCACATCAGGAAGCAAGTGGAGTTAAGATGACAGCATCCTTTCCTTGACACTATGAAATACCCCCCGAGGGGGGAGTTCGCTCCTAGCTTAGAACCCCTGTTTTAGACAGACAAATTCCTCTTGGTTTGTGAGTGTAAAGAACAATTAATCCACATTCTAAGGGATAAAATCATCTGGTTCGTTAGTATTACGAAACCTTAATCCACTTTCTAGAGAAAAGCATAAAACTGCGGACCGCTGTGCGGAATTTTCATCTACTGGATAATTTTCAGAGTTTAAAAGTTCCTCATTTTGCATCTGTGAGATGGCCTAATAAGTCTATAAAAGCACACATACACTCAGGAAGCTGAACAAACATCTAGATCGTAATACATCAGTTCCAGAAAATCGCTGCTTCGATTATTCGAAGTTTAATTGCATACTTAAAAAAGTGCAGAAAGCCAAGCTACATTTAAAAAAATTAAATTATTTGCTCAAATGCATTTTATAGTAAAAGGAATAAAATACCTATTAAGTAAGTAATGAAATTCTTACCATGATCCTACTTCCATCTCGCATTAATATCCTATTACGCCTAGAAACGGTTTCAAGTAATCTTTCGTGGTTTCTTCTAAATCTGCTTTAAGGTGACCTTCTCAAAACAATGAAATAACAACTATATTGCAAAATATTAGGATATAATCATTTCATTCTTGCCAAAAATATGCATATACTTCTCATTGTTATCCCTAAACGTTATTGTGGGAAGAATCTGTAATATAATATTTCATCTGCCATGGTCCTTTTGATTGAGAGCAGTGACGGGAAAAATCAGAATATAATACAGAAAAAAGTCCAGCTTCATCGCTTTCCGGCCTGGAGTATAGTTGTAAATGATAGATACTTTTCCCGACATCTTTAGAAATCATTTTGCAAGTTCAAACCTGTCATCATCACTTGCTGACAAAGTGCTGCGGAGAAGGTTTTCCCAAAGTGAAATGCCCCCCCCCAAAAAAAAGAGATTTATTTTAATCTATATAACATTGCATTTAATATTAGCTAATCTCAATCTTTTTTAGGGAGTGAAGTCTTCAAGAACCAAACATTTCGCCAGTGTGCAGATATCCAAATTAAACGGGGGGGGGAGAAGGCTGTATGGAAGAAACGAAGAAAATTTTGTATAGAACAGAGAACTTTATGGAAGTGAGATATGAGCTCAGATAATTGTTCCAAATAAATCTAATATATCCCAGTTACCATCTGGTCGTATTAACTAACATAAATTGTTCATATTAGACCTGGTTTAGAAGTTTTCTTGCCCACATGTAGGAAATCAGACACACAGTTTCTCAACTGCTTATCTTTTTCGCATAACTTATTTTATATGTTTGTCTTTTTTACACACAAATCTGATCATTAATGTTCACTTGCATGTATTCTAAAAAAAATTCATAAAGACCTTTAATGTGTATCATAATTTAATTCAAGTACCCAATTTGTAAGAAAGAAGCGAAATCTAAGAAATAAAGGTATTTTCAAGCATCGGGAAACTTGTGGATTCCCCACCAAATTTCATGACCGACGAGCAAAAATTAGGCTATATCTACCGTGTCAGAATCATCTGCGGTAGAGCGCAGTTGGATTTGGGCGCACCTTAATTAGGCAAAGGAGATAGGGGGTTCGCGGCTTTTCCTTAAAATCATCACTCGCAATGGAAGTAAACACCTCAGCATAATTAATTGCACAACAAGTTTCAGGCTGGGCCGCGAAAAGGCAATTGCTTCCGAGAATGGTAAATCCTTGAGACGTCAAACTGCTCGCTCGGGCGAAATTTGAAAGGCCTGATCGAAGCCAGGAAAGTATTTGCCATTAAGAATGACGTTTCAGAATCAGGTGTTAATTAGACTGCGCTAGTCAAGCGAAAACAACTAGAAGTTTTCCTCCTAGCGGAAAATACGTAGCAAAATTATTTTTTAATCAAAATATGTCCTGGAACAGTAACTAAACATTGGAGAATCAGAGTTCGGGAAAAATGATAAAGTAATATGAAATTGCCTCGCTAAATAATGAAAACATCGCAATTCACGAGGTGCCAGAATTTATTTATGTAAAACATATTGGTCGAAGAAGAATTATTTGTTTCTTAGGTTTGCTTAGTAGGTTACGGCAAAGCTGTGAAAGGAAAAAAGCCTCGGTCGGTATGTGATTTTTCTAAGAGAAACCGACTCGTATTTATAATACACACGAAGACTATCTGCATAAGAACAAAAATGGCTTCATGGAAAACCTTCTAAGGGAAAGTAGCTCATATTTAATTAACATATGGAAAAATCACAAAAATGACCCGTGCAGCCAGCGCGTTCGTCTGGCTGCAAATCCAGGTCAACTGTCTAATATTTAGGGATTTTAACAACTCGGCTACTGGTGAGGTCGAATCACCAGTAGACCGTTGTCGGTTTCACAGATATGAAAACAAATTTAGGTAAACAAAAGTACATTCGTGTTTTGCTGCCGCTTTATCTAATTTGATGTTTGCTGCCAGCATTTTGACCTTTTATTACACTTTTTGAAGAAAACACAATGCACAGCATTTTTACTAAAACACATGAATAACTCCATGAGCATTTATAACTAAATTTCTGACTGCAGCATTTCTATTCGGTTTATGAAACTGTTAGTAAACTTTTTTTTTTCATTCCGTAAAATAAGCTTTTTCTTCTCATAGTTTCTGAAGTTTTATTTGTTGTTAGTGTTGTTACTTTTGCTTACTTGCCTGCTTACTGTCTTGGGCTGATACAGCCCAAGCCCACGTTCTTGTGGCAAGAAGAGAAAATTTTACGCCTGTCCTGGACTTTACAGGTGATAGTACGATTTAGCTCAGTTCCGCTCCCAATTTTGACGGAGAGCACTCTAGAGGGGACGTGTCCGAGGGTCTCTCACTCCTCTCCCCTTCCACCAAACCATACGAAAGGACTTCTGGCTTGCCACATATTTAGAGTACCGCCATGCCGCACCGACACTATACATTCAATGACTTCTCCGAGATTCGAACCCGGGTACTTCGGCCCGGCAGTCAGCGATGCTAACAACTATACGTTTGGGGAGGCTTAAGTTTTATTTAATAACAGTTATTAGAATAAGATATAGACTATTTAACAATAAACAATTATTTTTGACAATGTTTACAATTTTTAAACTTTTTAAAAGAACCAAAATACAAGATACTTAGTCTTGAACTTCTATTTACTTGTTGCATTTTATTAGCTACATTTTGCATTAAATTTATATACAGAATATTTGTCTAAATTTACCTTTACAGTAATATGCATCTTTTTGTCTTAATTCGCGACATTTATTTTTTTTATCCTCTGTAAAAATCATTTTTATTTAAAATTCGCAAAATAGCCCACTGTCTTTTATTTTTTTATTACGTTCTGTATAAAATATTGTTTCATTTCGTACAAAAAAAGAATATTCACCGGTCGCGATACCAAACACAATATACAGATATTTTAATTTACAACGGCAAATTATGCAAAGAGAATGAAACACAATTCAACGAGTTAACTTTATTAATGCTGGCAATAATATAGGTGAATATTGTTGCGTGCGTACGGGTTCGTTATGAAATGAATGCACAAGTCCGATGAAAAATGAACAAAAAAAAAATTTATTATTATCACAACAAAAATGCTTAAATTTTCTCAAATTATCATGCAGTATTACAATATCTCACAGTAGTTATCTTTTAACTACTCAAATGTCCAATAGAACGCAATTAAAAACAGCTAAAGAACGCTAATCCGCGAATTCGCTACAATCAACAAGAGCAGTTTTCTAAACAACAACAAACTAAGCAACTACTACTAACTGAGATGTTTTCCTCCTTTTATAAGATTTTAAAATCACGCGCTAGAATTTTCCAGTACTTTCTCGAAATCAAAAAGAGATATTTATTTATTTAATGCACGCGCTCTTGTAATTTCAATTTTACGGCTTAGCTTTCTTTTAATATTCGTCACGCGCTGCACTGCGCGAGAAATAAAATCATTTAATTTGTAATTGAACTAACATTAGCTTTTTAAATACCAAATTCGTAACAATATCAAGAACAGCTTTCAGTATCTGAATGATATACTTCTCATGAAATAGAGACAGGCCACATGTGTGCGCAATTAATGCATATAAATACTGTAGAACAGTGTTTCTCAACCACCGGTCGGCAAAATATCCATCTATCTGTCCAAAATCCAAAGTGTCATTGGCCGACAACCGATATTACAGCAGCACCTACATTACAATAACAATAGTTTACTGGTTTAGAAAATAATATGATCGATGATGATTTATTTATGTGAAAAAATTGTGCCAATGGGTCGAATTATTAAAACTTACCGTCCGCGAGAATGTACTGAAATATTTTACCGGTGTTTGGAGTAAATCCTGTTGAGAAACACTGCTGTAGAACACAAATTATCTCGATAGTTATCCGGAAGTCAACTTTGCGTGTCTGTTGTTATTTTCTCTGAGAAGATTAAAGTAAAATTAAGCCTCAGACATTCTTTCTCCTAAGACTTTCTTTCTCAGATAAATAAAATTAAGTTAAAATATTTATAAATTTCATTAAAGTGTAATACAGCCAACCCATTTTTTAAATACTATGTTATGTGCATTTAAATAAATGTGCAACGGTATACATTGTGGCTCACATTTGTTTTCCAGCGCTCGTGTCTTTTAATTTTATTTGATTACGTCGAATCACTGAAAGCATTGATTCACTTTTCAAATTGCTGCCACCAAATATTACCACCCATTACTTCAGATTCAGGGACATATTTTTCTCTCTCATAATTTTCGCTTGATATCTATATTTAGGTTGGCAGACGATCATGATTAGAAAATGTTAAAATATTTCTTTTCTGTTTTCGTATATAAGTTCTCTGTAAAAAGTTTCTTTCATACTCTCATAATTTATGTCGATATTTTAATCTACATAAATTAGTCTCTCTTTTCTTACTAGTGGCGCGTTAAAAGTTTTGCCATTTTTCATTGGTGTGCTGAAAAAAGAATGACTTTTGTTTTACCAATCTTTAAAAATGGCACATTATACTTTGCATTCAGCCGGAGCCCTAAGTAAAACGAAGTTAGGTATTTTATTTTATTGTTTAACTAACTATTAATTTAATTCAATTCATGATATATTTATTTATATATTTTATTAAATGTATATATTTATTTATTTTTATTATTATTTATTAAATTTATATATTTTATTAATATTATTTATTAAATTTATATATTTTATTAATATTATTTAATTAATTTACTGGCAAGTTGATTTCTTATTGGAGAAGTCAAATATTCTGAAGTTAATTTTATTCACATTTAAAACTTTCTAAGTTAGAAGTTCGATATCAAAGAACGTAATAAATTATTTTTTAAATGAATTGAAGGACGTTGTACATTCCACCAGCTATGATTAAAGGAACTGCTATCGAACTTACTAATCAGGTTAGATCTCAAGTTTTCTGCCGGCGACAGCGACTGCACTGAACGTCGTTTCTCCCATACCCGATCTCTTTTTTACATTTATGTTGTTGTTATGATAAATATTTAATCAAACAAATCAGTATAACCATCTTTTGACAACGTTAACATTTTTTTTTTTTAATTTTCAAAAATCATAAAAGTTCAAGCTATTCCATCTTGAATTTCATACCACTTGCATTCCATTAGTTTACACTTTACACCAAAATTTACTTTTAGAATACGATTTTGATATTGCAATTCCAGATAAACAAAACTTCTTTTCTTTCATTCTTGGATCGCGACCTTTTTTTACTTCTCTTGTACGAAGTAAAAAGGAAGTATTGCAATCGCGAAAAGCTTCAAGCAGCATATTTCAACAAAAATATCCACTTTGACCGCTTTCGAATGCAATTTAACGATGTTTTTTCGTGATATCTGTACGTAAGGACAGAATAAAAGACTCTTTTCCTCCAAAAAAACTAAAAAGAACTGCTTTAAAATGAATTCTGAAGAGAATTTTTCATGGCGTCTGTACGAAAGTATGTACGTACGTACGAACTTACGTACGTACGTATCTCGCATAACTCAAAAACGAGTAGCCTCAGAACGTTGAAGTTTTGTATATAAGACTACTATAACATGTAGATGTGCACCTCGTATTTTGGTTTCAATCGGCCGCGCCAAACGTATATAAATATATTTATAAATATATCCACTCTGTTACCCGGCTCAGTGATCTCAGTTTCTTTACTCTTATATGTTTGTAAATTGTACACTTTTTGCTTTAAAAATGATAGAATTATGTTGTTTTTATATTCCGGTTAAGGGTTTTGTGCCTTGAGTAAATCTGTATGCAATATTTTTAGAATTATCAACAATTTTAAAATTGTTTAACTGCCGCTAAGCCTAATTTGATGGCGGCCATTGATGTTTATATTCGAAACAAGAGTTGCCACTAGTGAATTTCTTGCCAATCTATAGAAACTTAGCTTCGCAATAACAAAGATAACGCACTCATTTATTATAGCCAATTAAATCATGCTTAATCCTTTCTTGAATTTTTTCGCGTTTAAGATTTACTTCGTAATTTTTAATACAGATATTTTGAGTTTTTATGTATTTTTACCTTGTCGCGATGAGAGAACTGAATTAATTGAATGACAAATACTCAATCGTCTGTGAAAAACTGTTTCTTTTTTGTTTTGTTTGCTTAATTTCTTTTATACATAGTTCTAGCTTTATTATCGTATTTGAACAGAACATGCGGCAACGATTAGATAATTCTTTAAATGATATAAATTTTGTGCATTCAGAGTTATAATATGAACGAAATGTAATACTGTTTAGTAAACCTAGCGCCTGAGTGTCGCTATGGTAAACAAAGTGAATTTTAAAGAATGCATTTATTCTATTGTGGTTAAGTAGGTTTAATTCAATCTAATAAGTTTAAATAAAATGGAAGAAAAAATGCGTATAATTTAATATTCCATACAAAGAAGTCATGTGATGTACACATCAGATTTTTTTTTATCGTTTGCAAGAGTCATTTGAATTTAAGATTCACAAAATTGTATATTTCATTAGTTTTTCATTGTCTATTTTTAACTTTTAAAGTGAGGAATAAATTGTTTAATGCAACTTATATACTCCGAAACAGTACAATTTATGATGATTTAAAATACAATGTAGTTAGACTAGCATTTAAAATTCACAGAACTTTACGCTGTCCATTAAATTTTATTTTGTTCTGTTTGTAACATTTAAATGCAGAATACATTGTTTAATATAAATTATTTACTCTGAAACGCTACATATTAAGATTTGGTTTCAAGTCAAATGACGATTTAAAATAATTTATTGCAATGTTGTTAGATATATGGTTAGTGTTACTAAGAAATGATTAGTAATAGTCAAGAGCTGAAATTCAATACATTAATAAGCTAATAAGCTTCTCAGGAACAAACTTTGTTACTGAAATGCAAGCCAGAGAGAGACAGAGAGTTCGGATTATATTACATTCTCTTCTGGCAGATGCATGTATACCAGGGCAGTTCCCGCGTGTAATTGACGCTAGATCCAATTTCTAGACGTTTATAGTTAATGATGTTTCGATATTGAGAGATTTATGGCTGAATAATTCTGCCAGCGCTATTCATTGGAATGATGTCAAATAGTTCATGTTTCTTTCGTATAGGGGATAAGCAAGTACCGAAATTGATATCTTGATTATTGATTCGATTAAATCAGTTCAATCTATTGAAATTTATGTTTTCCTTCTTAGACTCAAGTTCGAGGAATCGATGTCTTGTGAATGGAATTCAATATGAGTTTCTGATTCATTCAAAAACATTTCTTTCTTGTAAAAATGGATACGATACTTCAGCAGTTTATTTGAAGAGAATTCATTGTTTATTTAATTGCAATTTGGAAAAGCATGGTCAGCATATCTGTTTAAAGGAAGATATGATTTCATGGAGTATTTTCTGAAACAAAATGGCTTGTATTCACGTCATACATAAGAACAGACATATAAACGTTCACGCAATTTGTGCATTTATCAGAAAAGTAATTTCCTGTTAAATGAGCTCCAGTCAAAGTTCAACGAATATACTAAAATATACCAAGAGCACTAGCCAGTTATACACATGACCTGCATATATATATATATATATATATATATATACATACTTCAAAACAATAAATAACTTTTATAAGTATATATCACTCGCAGAAATTCATTTCTTTAGCTTCAGGTAACTTAAGACGAAGGGAATGAGTTCACAGACTAAATCCATTTAATCTTATATTTATCAACTTTGCTTAGTCTCGGAGCTGTTCAAATAAAAATTTTGTGAAATGTTTCCACAGTGTTATTTTTAAGCACAATTATTATTATATTACTGAATTATAACATGATTATTATTATATTACTGAATTATTATTATTAATATATTACTGAATTATTATTATTAATATATTACTGAATTATTATTATTATTATATTACTGAATTATTATTATTATTATATTACTGAATAACTATTATATTACTGAACTGAGTATATATTATTATATTACTGAATTATAATATGAAGATTATAATATTACTGAATGAAGTGATGTGCTAGTTCGCTATGAAATATTTAAGAATAAATTACATTCTGTTATTAAAATTTTGATTAAAGAAAGCCCTGATCCCAAAGAGATAAAATAATATTTATATGATGTGTCAGCGGATTTATCGCCTTGTTGTTATGCTGTAAAAGAAAGGGTAAAACAATTTCAAAGAAGGCAAGAATCCGTAGATGATGATTTTCGTGAAGGTCGAACAGCGGAGATATTATCTTAAAAAATATTGATTGTGTCCAAGAGGAAATATTGAGTAATAGGAAATTAAAGTTCAGAGAGTAAGCAGCAAAATTGTATCTGACTATATGGGGTGTTTCTTCCACCTTCTTAGCAAGCTTTCGTGGTGTAGTAGTCAGCACGCTCGGCGCGTATTCAAGAGCTCCGTGGTTCGAGTCCCGGCGAGGACATCGCTCATTTTCCCACTCTCCTGCTTTAAAAAAATATCCTAATGTCTCTACAGTGGCACCCGAACTAAAAAAAGGAAAAAAAGGTAAAGGTTGATGATTTACAACCACCTGGATTTGGCCATTGGGTCCTCTGGTCCCCAGTCGCTCTTTAGAAGGGAGAGTATATGGGGTGTTTGCTCATTTTCCATCTCTCATGCTTCGAAATAACCTAGTGTCTCTACAATTAAACCAATTGTTTTTGCGCATTCTACGTGAATAAAGTCTCTGCGAGATGGATACAGACATCTCTCAGCAGTTCAAAAATATCAGTGTGTCAGTGCAATTCAGAAACAGCACTGTGGATCTAAGGATCTTGATTTTCTCCCTCACTGCACAGATTTAAGTGAATGTCAAGTTTCCTCCATACTGAAATTTGACCTTCGTCAAAAGAACTTTATAGACGATAATGACATGAAAAGGGCAACTAAGCAACATTTTGGGACAAACATTCAGATTACATTTCCAGGGGCATAGTGTTGTTCATTAAAAGATACGAAAGGTGTATAGAGGTACAAAGAGCTCATACTGAAAAATGAACTTAATTTTTTCTCTATTTTTAACAAAAAAGTTTTGGATTCACTTACGTTTAAAGAAACAGATAGATATGAATATCTAAAATATCACAACAGTATCATTTAAAATTTAATGTTAATCAGTCCCAAAATTTTTGCTCTAATTAATGGGAAATATACATCTCTAAACCGAATATAGATGAAAAGAATTGTTTGTATCATTAAATTTCTTAACTCTTTCGAAGCGGTAGACGCCAAAATCTGTTCCTCTCAACATCTGAAACTGTGTATACTAATTTTTGTTGAAATGGATTTCCTTCCCCCATGCCAAGTAGAATGTTACAGCGTTAACAATAATCTACTTAAGTGAAGAGATTACTTCTGTCTTTGGAATCTCTTTGCGTTAGGACAGGGTTGTAACTGCGAGCATCAATAACTAAATAAACAGATTAACAAACGAGAGGGAATGTGAATTATAATAAGAGAGCTACTTTTAGTTTCTTCAGAAGAATGACTGGCATGCCATTTAAGTACCAGGTAGAAAATGGAGTCAAACATTCGGGCGACTTGCGGATATCTGAATGCTAAGGCGTTTCAGGCGACATCGCTGTGAAAAACTAAATTAAATAAATATTTCAGATGACATCTAAAACAATAAAATGTCCTATGATAGCGCGCAATTTTACTTACTTTGAATCGGTCATCCGGTTGGTATGGCAGTCAGCGAACTTTCCACGCAGATGCCTGACTTCGAAACTCGGGAAAAAGACATTTCTATCTATGGTGCCCTTACGAACTAGGGGTATTTAAAATCCGCTGACACTCAGAAACCTAACTTAACTGTATGAAAATCATATCGAAAGGCTAATGGCAATACTACGAAACACTTAAATTCCACGGTTTCTAAATAAAACTGAGAATAATTTGTAAATTTCATGAATTAATAAGGTTATTTGAATAAGGCAAAGCACAAAGCAATCTGGTTAAGGGAAGAGATGCCTTTGTGTAGAACATTCTTAGCGAAACTGGATTGTATTTATGTTAACCATGCAACTAATATACTCGTCTTGGATCGATCGCGAGTCGAACTCCCACTATTTAGCGATCTTAATCAGTCGGCTACTGGTGGAGCCAATGTCATGAATTGTAATAGTATGATCATAAATTGTACTGAATATTCGTGAATTTTTACATAGACGATAAAACCGAATTCTAGAAACTGGATCATTTGTTCTTTCGCTGGGAGGAGATCCCTTTTTCAAAATTTGATACAATTGAGCTGAAACTTGCTGTCACCGTTAGCGCTTGAGATTTATGATGGAAACAAATCCCGGGTTTCTATTCGATTCAGCGGCGCTGAGTGACAAAAATAAAAATGTTCTGAAATCCTATAGCTTTTGGAGTCAAACAAGCCCTGTTAGGTTAGATTTTTTAAGTATGGCAAAGCGCGCGAAGGGAAGCGCCTTCGTAGAAGGCTTTCTAAATGAAATTGGCTCGTGTTCATATTACACATGGGAAAAACTACGAAAACCAACTATGTAACCAATATTCAACTGTATTCGATCTACCAGCATTCAGCGGTCTTGGTTTTAAAAATTCAAGAAACTAAGAACATATATCTTTAACTATTCTCAAACAGAATTGAAAGCCAAAATGGTGATAAATCACTTGGGAACTCAATCAAAAAACTGGAACTCGGTTTAGCAGGTAATAAAAAACATTAAATTCCGGTGGATCCCGAAAGCAAATATTGGACACACACAAACAAACAGTCAACATTTTTGGATCACTTAAAAATCCGTCTGGGAATAAAGCAATTTTGAAATCACTTTACGAGAATCGGGTGGAACTTAAAGTAAGCAGACAAGATCTGTGATTTTTCTCTGTCGCTGATAACTTTCCCAGCCCAGTTTTGCGTGGGTAAAGTCACGCTACTCTGTCGTAAAAACGACACGCGTAGATTGGGTTCCGACGGCAGCATTTTCACTATATTTTCGGTACATTTTAAGCAGAAACAGCATCGAAAAAGACATGCATGAAACTTATAAGAGGCAGTCGGAAAAATAATATGGTAAAGCAGCAAATGTTTTTTCATATAACATGAAGAGCTTTAGGGATATAAATTTGTAGCCAGTTTTAGGTCTTTTGCAGGAAGTAAGACATTGGCTATAAAACATCTTGTAAAGGAAAATTTATCCGCAGAGCGAAATTTTATAGGGCAGATAAAATATGTTTCCGAGGATGAGATAAAAGAAAACTAAAAAGGGCTTCACGAATTTTGTTAAAAATATCAACATGTATATGTAAATTTCCCGACAATAATGATGCACGCGAGAATTTTATTGGCTTGTTTGCTCAAAGCGAGCCGAGTTTTGTCTGCCCTGCGAAATTTTTGTGCAGCTAGGTTTCAAAATTTATACACTTAATGTCCTTTAAGGGAATATCACGAAAAGGTTTTATTCATAAGAAGGGGCTTCGAAAATAAGCTATACCGCGCTGACTGAAGTAGGGACAAAAGCAATATTTTTAACGTTTCAACAAGGAATGAACAACATTCTGTGTATTTGATTACTTTTTTGATTATTAAAAGTATTCCACGTAAAATGGATTAATTTTAATTTTTGTTGTTAGTGTCTGAAAGCAGCTGAGATCAGGTAAACGTACATTTGTTCTGCCTCAAAGTCTGATAGGTATTTTCTTCAAGACCTTGTCTCCTTTATTTAAAAAGCATAGAGCTCAAAAAATAGAACGAAAACTCCACATCATTTACAAGCAAAAAATCTTTTAATAATCTTTTAACATTTTTATGAAAATTTTTTAAATATTAACTGCATTGTAAATGCGTTCGCAGTCCCAGCACAATTGCTTCAGCTTTCTTGACTCATAATTAATGAAAAATACGAAAGGCTCACTGGGCAAAGTAATGGTTATGGTTATGGTTATTTAATTACGGCAAAGCCTCGAAGGCTATCTGCCTAAGGGGAGGGATGCCTTCGTGGAGGACTTTCTAGGCTTGGCAAAGTAAATTAGATACGTACGTAAAAATTATTTTATAATTGTGATAGTTATTTTATATTTACTAATAATTGAGCTTAATTTAAACACTGTCCTAATTATACTTTGATTCATGTTACACATATTCAATCAGACTTAAAGGTTTAATAAATTAATGCACGTGGAAGAGCATTTAAAGCTCACCGAAAAGACGTCTTACTGTTCGTAATCACTAGCAGCGATCCAATTCTCATAACCCAAAAGCGGCCGAGCGTTGATTAAAACTGGTAGTTCGACTTATGTTCGATGTAGCCAGCCTGCATGCTGGTATTCGAACTCGCGTGTTTCAGAACACTTACATGTATTCAGTGACTTTATCTCTTGTCCGCTGGTGGACTCTAGAATATTTTTGAACATATATAAATATATATGATACCAGTGAATACACTGAGTCAAAATATTTATTCTTCTTTATTTGCAAAAAATACAATGAAATGAAATACAAGATGGCGCATGCTCGCTAGGAATGAAGCTGGTAATTGCCATGATTTTAACAATAAAATGCATCGTGTTAATACAGTGTACGCTCAAGTACAAATTTAATATGATCCCACCTACAAGCTTATCAGTTTTGAAATGATATAGTAGTTTTGCTGAGAACAGACGCATCTGCGGCCAAAAAAAAAATGGACACAGTTGCAAACGTAGTTGTTGATCGCATCAAACAGTCGAGTGTCTGTAAGGAATTGACACGACATCAGCTTAATGATGTGATAAAACTATCTATAGCCGTCAAAGAATATTCTAATAAATTTTGATTTGAAGTGAAGGAGTGTTTTTGTGGGCATCTAGTATAACGGGGTCATCTTGAACAATCAACTTTCAATCTTAAAAAGGTAAAAGAAATCAATTAATATAAAGGTTAAAATTTAGGGCTTGTTTTGTATTCATTACGAAGCAAAATAACGTAATACGAAGAGAAAAAACTCTTTGTATGAACTCTCTGGCAAACTCATCTTCAGTTTCACAGAAACTTGTTACCATACGGACAAGTTACTGTTATGGACTGATTGACCTGTCCACTCTTCCCGCCTTGTTTACCAGACACTGCCAAAACGGGTAACAAATGCATCCACCAAGAAGTAGTCCCGTTATTATAATTACTATCAGCGTTCCACTAACATAAATCGTAGTTAAATACATGGATTAGATCCTCACGTTTATGCAAAACCACACAAGATTGATCTGCTTGTAGGGTTATTACCTTCTCCTGCGACAGTTTAAAGAAAGCGCTCAAATCTGCATTTAACATCGACCATAGAAATTTCAAACAACTGCATTCCACTCACATTATTGAAGTTGCAACCGCCAGATAGAGAATTTATCTGTAGGCACATTCGTGGACACTTACAGTGGGAGAATTCATTAGTAATTCGTGACGAAAGTTTTAGCGTAAGTTGTTATTTGTATAGTTCAGAGAGTTGTTAGGAGAAAACACGCACTTAAAAACGATATATTTGCAAAGAGAAATCAATAATAAAGGTTTTTACGTTTCGCTTATATTTGCAATATTCTAGATAATAATAAATCTACTGAGATTTCAAAGGTAAAGGAATCAAAGTTACAGTTAAGTAAATGAATTTTAGGTTATATTTTCGAAAACTATGCTTGTTAATTAGAAAGTTTAAAACAAGATTAAAAAGAATAACAAAGATTATGAGATGCGCGTTGACTTCAAAATTCTACAAAGTGGCATCGGTTCAATATTTATTTATACTCATTTCCAGCGAGTTCAATTAAAATTCATCTTTTCAAACAGCGAAGACGCTGCGCTTATTGCAAAAAAGCCGTCAGAAATTTTTAGCACTTTTAACTGGAAAAATATGAAAAACATCCAAGGTATTAAGGTGTGTATTTAATTATGGCAAAGCACACGAGGGCTATCTGAATATTTGTTATTTTAAAAATTGCGCTGTAAATAAATTTTGCAAATATATTTTTTTCTTTTTTAAAGATGAATATATTAATTTTGCAACTACGAAAGGTAATTAAAACCAAGAAACTGACATTTCGGCATACAAAATATACAGTTTCGTTTAAAATAAATAGATAAACCACCAAGCATTGCTTTTACCTGAAACAAAGTACCAAAAAAATAACTGAACATTGGTATGTGTTTTTCAATAATTTCGAATATAATGAATATCGTTAATCATAAAACAAAATCTAGCGATTGAGGAACGATCACAATGTTTTAAATACATACGTCAATAATAAATAAAGTAAAAGCTTAAAAGTTTTGAACCTTTAAAGGTTAGAAAATCGTGCTGTTGCTCATTACCTTTTCCCGAGGTATGTTAATGAACGCTGAACACATTTCAAAAACAGTTTTTCGAAAAGCATGTAGCAGGAGACCAATGGAAATATAATGGCAGACGATGATTTCATAACTACACGCACATATTTTTCATTATGACATCTCTCACAACGATCTTTTAATAAATTATTAGAATTGTATACTCTTTGTAATGACAGTGTATTTTAAAATAAATAATTTAAAACAAAACGGCATACTACCAAATGTAAATCCTCATCATATTAAGAAAGGACGCAATATAGGTAAGAATAAACATAGGTTTTAGTTAAGGCTTGTCTACTTTGATTTTCCTTCTTCAAGAAATGTTTACGAGTTCAAAAAAGCATTAACAATTTCGATTACACGAACTTTTTATGTCTGAATAAACAACAAGAATAATAAATTCACAATTAATCAAAGTTCAAAAATTGTTTTATAAATCAACTTACAGAATTTAAAAGATTTTTACCCATATTCAAAAAATTGATAGTATACAACACTTAAGAAAGAAACTTTTAATTCTTTAAAATAAAAATTTATAATTTGCAAAAATTGCTGCATGTGCATGTCTAAAAAAAAAAAAAAAAAAAAAAAAAAAAAACGCTTCATTTCGTGCAGAAGACTTTAACATGCTGAGTAATTGAAATAGAAAATATTCATAACCTGCGATGAGAGTTAAGATATTTTGCGGTAATTCGAGTTATTTTCCTTTATTGTTTAGATTTTTAATTAAAATGAGATGAACAAAATAAGTTTTAAAGCGTTGGCTAAATGGAAGTTTGATTGTTCTCATGCGCAATATAAAAAGTAATTTTCCTCAAAAAGCACTACACGAAGGCATCCCCTTTCTTTGTCAAGTAGTCTTCCAGTACTTTTCCTTAAGTAATGAACTAACTCATACTTTTGCGTATTTCATAAATACTTTCGCAAAATTAAAAGAAAATAAAAATGAGAATCGAATGGAAAACTATTAAACTCCGAAACAAGCAGTTTTTTTTTCATTTGTCTTCTAAAGCTGTCTTAAACGTTTAAGTTTATATGAAGACTAGCAGGACGTAAGTATTTAGAATCTTAATTCTTCATAAAACCTTATACATAATTTATTGATTAGAAACGTGACTATCACATATAATGCGGATTTTATTTTAATACAATTCAGAGTGGTTTGATAAAATGATTTAAGAGATCGTTGATAATTAAAGGAGCTATGAAATAGGATTTACACGCTTTAAAATAGAAAATTTAAGCAGAGGAATAATAGTTCAGGAAACACAATACCGTAGTTATTTTTCATGAATACCCCGAAGATTTTGTTCCTTTCTAAATCTGAAAACTGGAAAAAAAATGTTGATTGCTTATTTAATACATTCCAGTTATGCTGGTTTTCTTAAGTTCTACGTAACTGCAATGATTGCACTGTTCAAACAATCGCAACTAAACAGCATGCCACTAATGAATCGCAAGTTAATAATAGCTTATGCAATCAAAACCTTACCGATTAGCATCACTAGCAAATTAGCATAAACGGTTCATTCCCTTCAGCGCAACAGTTTAATGTTTTTCAAATACGTAAACGATATTTAAAGTTTTGTAACAAGATAGCCGTTAGCATTTTCTGTATGCTCTTTTTACTGATAAAAGCGTCTACATGTTAATAAATTATGAAAATGCACTTGCAAGCGGTTGCTTTCAAACAGCGCTAGTATTTTATGTTGCATACTAGGAACAATGACAACGACAAATTTCAAGAAGTCATTGTATTCAGCAGACAGGAATTGAACTTCAGAATTGCTGAAAAGGTTCAGCATCTTTAGCTACTTGGACACTAAAAATAATCAACTGCTGTTTGAATCATCTTCATTTTGAGTACAATAAATAAAAGATTAGGTTAAAGTTTTCTAGTTTATGTATGTTAATATTTATATCCTTCGGTTGAAGAGCTTGAACCACATTATTCAGGCCTTTAGTTGTAGTATTTAGATGGAATACCCTTTCAAAACTGATAAAGTTTTGATTAACCGAAGAAACATTAACATGCTCAATAAATAAATCCCTTGAAATTAATAACTGTTAATTTAGCATTATCTCCTTAATTTTCAAAATAAACATGCGCATAACACATATTCATCTGTTTTGCAAATGGAAAACAAACTTTTCGGAATAACTGTTTGCATTTCAGAAGTGTTTGCCACTTCTGAAAGTGCCATCTTTTGTAACTAAACCTTTATCTGTAGTACCTCAATTTGTACTTGGTCACCTGTTTCGTTGGCTCGTGCGCATTTATTCCAAGAATCGATGTTACAAATCCTCACGTAAGCACCCAAAATCCTGGAAGAAAAAGTTTTAGTCAATCACTGTTGAATGTTGTCCATTTTGCCGTCGGTTGCTGTAGTGTTCCAAGTTCTTTTTTTTCCTGTTCCACCCACCCACTAGCGGGCAATCTCTTCCTTTTTTTATCCTATGTGTACATTGCTCTTTCACGAGAACTATATTTGTGGAGCAGCGTCGTCAGACCAAAGTTGGCGATAAATCGCCTACATTAAGGTTCATTGTACTTATCGAACAAAATGCTTTCCTGAAAGAGTTTTGCTTTGGTTTCGCCATCTGTGTGATAAGCAGATAAAAGACGGAATTTGCAAAAGAATAGATTTCAGTTCAAAAGTATTGTTTTAGTTTCAGTGCATCAAGAGTTTACAGCATATTCGTAAACCATAAATACTAAAATATTAAACAAAGAGGATTAGGCAGAATTAATTCGCGGGCTCTTTTATTCAAATGAGATATTGAATAAAAGAATTATAGTTACGAATTATTACACCAATATCTTTGAATTTAGCCCTAAAGCGATATTTAGAAATTTAAAATTTTAACCTTATCGAAGAATTTACGCGATAATACTTTTATCTAAATGTAGCTTGGAAGATCAATGTAAAAGAACACGAAGTGAAAAGAAAACGTTATATATGTTCTAGAAAGGTATTTTTGATCCCATTTCAAAACACAAAGGACAAGTTAAACCAAGATTTATTCGATTACGTGTTTTGTTAGAATTTAGCCAATTAGAGACTTTCTTCTAGGTAAAAGTCAAACTTCCTCGGCAGCAGAATAAAGAACTGTTTTGCCAAATACAGAATACTTTTAGTTTTTCAAATTAATATCAGTATCCCCTCCATTTTTTACGTTTATTATTTTTGAATTCATGTTAAAATATTTTACAGAAATATAGAAAACATAGGTAAGTTATTACCACCACCCACGTTTTTTAAGAGGTTCAAATTCAATAAAACATAATAGAGAAATTAAGCAAAATAACGCATTCAGGTTACTTTAAAATTTCCGTTTATGATTAAAGAATGAAAAATTTTAAATCATATTTATAATATTAAATTCTGAATATCAAGCGTCAAAATGTTACGCCTTTAATATAATTCCAAACGGTAACGGCTTTATAAAATTTAAATATAAACTCAGTTCAAAACGCATGTGTTCACATCAAAGCAATTAACTTTAGAAATAGCATACCGTTTAAATTTCTACTGTTTTGACAATACTTAATTTTTTCCATGACAGCTAAGATGTTTCTTTGGCTTCCATTATTAAAACATCTATAACAACAGAGAACGGTTGAATTACATTAGAGAACAGGAAATGCGACCCGATTTCAGAAATTAATTCACAGATTTGAATTCGACAACATATTAAAATGTTGACACCTAACTGTTCTAAGCGTGCAAAAGTTTTCACCTACGAGATTTCTTAAGTTCACAAGAATAAAATGTTTATATAGCATCTGGTGCGGAATATAGGTAGGCTACATTTAGTAACTTGTCTCTTATATCTAGCATATCATTTTACACTAAATTAATTTGCACAAATTATCAAAATTTATAGCTTATATATGTAGAAAGGCAGTGTAATATGTTATGATGTTCTAAAACTATATATTTAAGAATTACGGGATTATTTGACATTTTATATGTATTCAGGATATCAAAAAAGTTTTAAAATACCGATTTTCTACATCCAAGAAATAACAGATTACTCAGAATTTCATATCTTCTAAGAGCACGATAAAAGTATATTTAAATCAAAGTTCGCTGTAGGAATTTCGCCCAAAGTAATCAGGTCTAGACAAATTCATTTCAGGTGTCTGAAAGATTTTTGCTTCGTTTCATAAATTTTTCGATAACATTGCGTATAAAATAAGTCTAGGACTCCAAGCGATTACAGTCGGCTATGCGATATAATCATATGATAATTCATGTCCTAGAATCTTATGAAGATAATTCATGTACCATAGTCTTATGATGAATCATATCTCATTTTAATTTATTTTCAGGAAATTCGCTACCTGCAATTATGCAGGAATACATGCAGTTAGGTTATTTAATGTAAAATAATATGAGAACTTTCTGCCTGAGGGAAAGGATGCCTTGTTGGAGAACTATCTAAGAGAAATATCATATTCACGTTACACATAGATTAAAGAAAACTAAATCAAACCATCACACAGACCGTTTGCCTGGGTTCGAATTCAGTTTGAACTACCAGTATGCAGTGGCCACTAGTGAGGCCCGTAATGCGGTACTTTAGTTAGAGTCACAAAACTGACATAGCAGGATTATGCTTTGAAACTGCTTCAAACTATAGCAACAATATGAAAACTATATAGAAAGGGAGATTTTACAGAAAACACAGGAGTATATTCACACAGGATGCACTTAGAGGTCTAAATATCAACCACAAAGAACGGATGTATAATTTAGAAAATAACATTAATTCAGATTAAAACTCATGTGTATGCAAACTTTTGGAAAGTTTTAAAAGACAGATATGCACCTTTTACGCAAACAATGGATGAGCAATATTTTTATGAAACAATATTAACTTCATTACAGTTTCGGTACAATAATATTTAGAAAGATATAAAATAAAAATTTTTAACCAGGTTTTAGGTTATTTGAGCATGCCAAAACACACGAAGACTATTTGCCTAAGGGGCGGGATGTCTTCGTGGAGGATGCTCCAAAGGGAACTGGGTTGTGTTCATATTACACCTGGGGAAAAACACGCAAACTAACCATGCAGCCAGCCCGTTCGTCTGGGCTCAAGCTAGCAGCATTCAGCAATCTTAACCATTCGACCACTGAAGGGATTTTAATAAAAAAGAATGGATGTGCAATAAGTTTTTGGAACTAAGATTAGCTTTTTATAAAATGCATACAACACGATATCTCTTTAGGTATATATTTCTCTAGTTTCAGCATATCATATTCTCTCATATAAGCAAATCAGCGCTATTTGTAATCAGAGACTTTATTACGAGAGTAAATAGAATAAAGACTTTATTACAAAAGCAATACATTTTCATACAGAATGTCATTTGGAGACATAGTATAACTTTCCCATACCAAGAATATATGTATAATAATTTTTGGAAATAACATTACTCCCTTTCCGAGTCGGCTACATCTGTTGCGTAGTTCGGTTTTATACAGTTATAGCAATTAAATCCTCTGGAGGAGCGTTTTATTTCGTACTAGACACGTATAGATGACAACTTGAATCCATTGAAACCGATGACGTAAAGAGATTGCCCAGACACTCATTTATGCAATATATGCATGAAATTTCACGCTGATAGTTCTTTGAAGATTTGTATGAACTCTGACTTGTGCTCCTGGCGCTTTTGTCAAAGGTCTCAAGAAGCTTTATTCATACCTTTCTAAGCCCTTCCTAATCATTCTCTGAATAATTACGCGTCTTATGGGAGAAAAGAAGAAAATGTTAAAAGTTCACGTGAATGCGTATAAGAATACCAATCTGTATCAAAATTCGGAAGATTATTATTTTTCTAATAAATGTATCTGTACTGAGAGAATGATATTTAGCCCTTATGTTCTATATGGTATTCTTACGCTTTTGAGTACTGCATTATAAGAATGGATTTGATTAAATTATTCTATTATCGATATTTTTCTTCTGAAATATTTCAATATTTAACTTGGGATTAGTGCCAAAAGCGACGCTTCAGCAGAGGAAATCATGCTACTCTTCAGAGTCTTAAATTTCACAAACATAAACAAATCTTGCTGCTGGTGTTCGGACGATCAGAATAATTTCTAATGAAAAACAGAATATGTTAATAAATAACATTATAAACGGCGTTTACACACTTTTAGAGCTATTATGGGGCTGTTTAATTAATGTTTAAAACGCAGAGAGTATTTTTTTAAATATTCACTCTTACAGACATTTTTCTGGATTATGAGTTTGCATCGTGATGTCCATAATAGAAAGGCGTTTCGAAAAATTCCATGGGTATTGGTTTCCATTCCTCTTACATTAATTTTCAGAGTCCATCAGCCGTGGTAAATTTAGTTAAAAAATAGCTCTTTTCAAGAGTTCAGATGCATAATAATCCATACGTTAAACGTCAGAAAACTTCGCACGAATACATTGAAAATTAAATACTCAATACCTGTATCAGTCTTCATTTCATCAGGGAATGTAGTGGTACTTTTCGAAGTTTGATTTGATGAAGTTTTACTCTCTCAAACTCACTGAGGTAAAAGAAATGGAATTTCGTCTGTAAATACAGGACGTAAACCTTTGTCCTGATATTACATTGAGTTGATTTTAACATTTTTTCCTCTCTTTGTATTTTAAAATTCGCATTCTAAAGGAATCCTGCCACAATCATAAACCCGTTGCTGAAACTTTCACTGCATTGCCGGAGCCAGGTTTGCACAATTTTTTTCTCTTCCTTTTGTATAATAAATAGCCCTTTTTTTGTTGTAGACCTTCTATTAAACTCATGCTCCATCGAGTGTCACAATGTATTTCCATTTATAACTAAATTTCCGTATGGGTTTCTACAAATTGTTCTACGTTGAGCCACATAGCTCGGCAAAAGCCGGTGAACATTAGGTTTGTTTTTAGCTTTTTTAAGTTGCATACCTTAATTTATTAGTTTATTAATTGTTGCTACATATGTCTTTAGACACACTGCAATTGATTTCTGCTTCAGCAGATGTTTCTGTTGATACCAACGATTTAACTTTCGGAACACTAGAAACAGTAGGTAGCTTTTTTCGGGTATTTGTTCAGTGTCTTGTTCTCATGTATAAGTAATGACTAACGGCTTTTCCCTTTCCGATTAATTATGTGGTTTATTTTGCAGTTAGAAATTTTAATAGCATGCATTTCACAATGTTTCTGAAATATGAAACAGAAATATTTCTCTTCGGAAAACGCAAAAACATATCCTTCAATCCACAGCTTGTTTACATGCGTCATTTTGAAAGGAGAATAAATTTAAATGTAGCGGACGATATTCATAATTTAAAACAACAAGCTGTTGCCAGAAATTATTCCAAAAGTTTTCCCTTTTTAAAAAAATTCTCTATCGAAATTTCTCTAAAAATGTATAAACTGTACATTGATGATCTGATAGAGAATGCCCATACCATGAGCAAAACAGCTCTTTCACGGGATGTTATCGGTTTTGTGTGACCCACCGCTGACTAACAGTAACGTTTATAGGTAAGATCGGGAATAAGCATTGAATCAAGAACGAGGGGCGAGGTTGAAAGGAACGGCAGAAAGAATCGAACGAGCAGTGGAATTGCAAAAATGGACTCGATTGAACCAGCAGCTCCTTGTATTGGCTTCTATGAACTGCAGTCCGTAGATTCTTCTTTCAGAACACCTTCTTTCAGAACTAACAATAAAATTTTAGGATAAACATTTTAGAAATTTGGAAAACGTTAAAAATAAACCGATTTTAACATTGGATGATAAGCATTCTTTTCTTCCTTAAAATGGGAATTAAGCATTCCTGGCGTATTTCCTGCAAGAGCTCTCGGAGGGGGAATTCTAAAAGAGCTACCGCTCTTTTTTGACAAATTACTGTTCGCTCACTCAATGAAGTGAATTGGTTCTTGGAATCAAATCTCAAAAGAACAGAACATCTTTACTCAATATTCATCTTTTAACTTCCCCGATTTCTTTGCAGCCTTACTGAGGACACAGTGTACAGACAAAGTCTTCCTCAAGCTCCCTTCTGTAACGTAAATGAATGGAATCGGATTATCGTCTAAGAAAGAATAGCATGTAAAGTAAAAATTTTTCTATACGCAAATAGAGAGCTCTTTTGTTTATGCTTCTGTGTTTTTAAGCTAGAAGTAACTGTCACAGGTTAATCGTAAACACAACTTATGGTATGAAATTGTGTAGTCCTTTTGTGGACATTTGTCATAATCGAATTCTTGTGCAATGAGAGATAGAAAATAAGTATAAAAAGCCTTACATAACATTACATTTAACTCTCTGAGCGGTGTGGGGTTTTGGATCTGTTATGAAGACCTGTATTTAAATAGCTTTTATTAGCCAAAATTTGTATATTTACTTATTTTAATCTCTAGTTTCATAAGCCTACATTTAATAAGATGATATATGTATTATTAAAGAAAATAAGAAAGCAAAATATATCAAATTATAAGCTAATAACATACCAAGTAACAAAAAGTCTTATGAGCTGGCATGGCGCTCGACGGATCTAATATCTACTAAAATTATATTTTTATTAGAAGACTGACAGTGTCATCTTAATGGCTGAAACATAACACATCGCTTACAAAAAGAAATATTTAATATTTCTCGTATTCTATTTAAACCAGCTCCAAACCTTTGCTTTTTAAGAGTACAAAAACGAAAACTGGGATTGCTATATTTTCAACGCTTCTTCCTTTCTTGACTTCTAAAAAAGCAGTCGCGGTTTGATTTTAGCCCACTTTGGTGAATACCATTGTTCATTTGAAAGGGTCATAGAACAGCGAAAGAAATTCGAATGATCAATTATCATCATATTCGAATCCTTCTGAGGTAGATGAAAGCACGCGTCATTGGGCAATGCACTTATTGATTGCCCAAAACATCTGGCTGGAATGAAATATGAGTCATTTTTAAATGTAGCAGTGCTCGTGATAATCTTCTGACATGATAGGAAGCGTGATGGACGATTATCACGAATTCCAGACTTTTTGAACACCTGCCGCTGGATTTTGAAAACTGATCCATCACCGGTTGCACCTAATGAGGATGAATGGAGGCAAACGCCCATCATGTTGAGATTTGAAAGTTCTGGTATCCTTCTGTCCTGATATTTTGCAAATCAAGGATATTTCTGATAATTTCCAAACACCTTTTTCTAAGGACCAAACACTGATACCTGAAAATTTAAATTACTGCCAATAATGAGATAATAAGTTATCCCATTTTCTGACCATTAGTGCAAAATTGAGAAGAGTGGGTAACAGCGCAAGAAACACAGATCGCTGTTTATTACCCTAGATACGAATATGCACAGATGCTTTTGATGTATTGTGCCTCTTCCATTGAATTTGATATTAATTGTAATTTTTTTACAACATTTGATATACTTATAATGTGATTGTTCATACATTTATAAGGTATTTTCTCCCTCTTTTTCGCATGTCTTCATGGTGTAACTAGAAGCTCGCTCGACGTGTATTTGGGAGGTCAGGAGTTCGAGTTCCGGTGAGGGCATTGCGGATTTTTTCGATTTCCTGCTTCGAAAACAACTTCCAAGTGGCGCTCGAACTAAAAGGCTGTCGAGGATAGTTCGTCACCACCACCAGGATTTGGCAATTGGGTGCCCTGACCCCTAGTTGCTCTTTAAAATGGTTGAGTACACACGGTATTTTTTCTCCTTTTCGCGCGACTTAGTGGTGTAACAGGAATCAAGCTTGACACGTATTCGGGAGGTCCGAAGTTCGAATTCGGGCGAGACCACTGCGGAATTTTTCAGTTTTTGAACTTTGCAAAATGCTACAAGATTAAAATCCATTAAAAGTTTGGATTTTTCTCTTTTACTCCTGGAAGCTTTTTCTCTATTGATTGTTCGTCCCAATAATTCGCAAACATAATGACATGACAAAAACCTGCGAGATTTTGAGATATTTCGTAATGTAAATAAAACTAAAATAGAAGGAAAAAATCTGCAAAGTTTTCAAAGATAGTGCACATTAATTTTATATTTTTAAATAACGAAAATGGTTTTATTAACACATTTCACTTTTTCTTCTGATTGTTTTCAACAGTTGAGTAGATCATTCTATATCGATGATTTAACCTCTATTTTCTAGTTTCCTGATTACATTGAGAATTCATAATTTTGCAAGCCACAAGTTGATAAAACAGTAAAATATATTTTCAGAAAACAAAAATGTTCTTTAAACTGATTGTAAGCGCATAAAAATGCATACAGTGAAGTATTCATATTTTATAATTTCTTAAATAAAAATTACTCTCATAATTTATTGCGATCATATAATCTGTAAGCAGAAATTACTTCCAAAAATGGCCGTTTTAATTTGTTTTCAGTTTAGGTTTTATCTCTCAAGGCATGGAATAGGAGAGCCATTTCATAAAACCAGTGCGTCGGTATCACGCGTCAGAGTTTAGACGCAGGAAACTTGGAGACACACGGCGAGAGAATTCAGGTATGACAAAGATTGCACAAGAAGACAAAAAAATCTGTCATTCGCACTGTGGTGAGAATGATCTTAAGTCTTGAATAGTATTAGCTGAACGCAGTTATCAAAAACACTGATCTCTTTGTTTGTTTCTTCAGAGAAGGCTGGATTTCTCAAACCAAAATTATTAAAGATTTCCCCCCAACAAACTTAGGAACTAACACTGTTGACGTTACTATCTTATTCTAGATACCTAAACTCAAACAGAAAAGAAAGATAATCCTTCCTTCAAAAATACAAGAAATCCGTTTTTAATTCATCGGCATTAGCGTAACTACATTCTACAACGTCTCCTCTCGAAATCGTTCATACTTGCCGCGAAATGTTGGTATTTTTTGGCACAACGGACATTCCAAGAAAACACATTTTATTTATTCAAACATACATCGCAATCTGTTAAAGATTGGAAATATATTAGTTCGAATACTGAAGCACTCCATTCATGCTTCCGTTGTCAGTATTTCGAAGATGACAAGGCGCAATAATGGCTGCACTATTACCGAGTTAAATATACTTTTCAATGAAATAATTTTTTTTTCGAATGAAAAGAAATGCTTATAATCTACAAAACAAATTAATTATTTATGAAAGAAATAATATAATAAAATTTAAGGAAGTGATTAATCCAAAATTTTCTCAAATTCCAAATGTTTCTCGAAAATTTGATATGAAAATATTCAGAAAGCAGAAAAACTAAAACTTATTTAACATTAAAAGATTTTTAATCTAAGAAAAATTTGAAATTTTCGATTAACGAAAAAAATATTAAGATAATTTTTCCTTACAATTAAACAAAAAATACTGGGCTAGCACTTGCATTTCTTTACATTTACCCCAAAATCTTCTCAAAGCAAATATAATTATTTCAAGAACTAATATATATATATATATATATATATATATATATATATATATATATATATGTATATATATATATATATACACACATATATATATATATATATATATACTGCATATATACATATATATATATATGCAATATATATAAACACTTAAGATACAGAGCTAAATTCTTTAAAGGAAACCAGATGTGCCACTGGCTAGGTACAGCAAAGCGATATTGTAGTTCCAAATCCACTGAAACCTAACAATGGCCGGGTGTTAAGATGAATACAAGACAGTTTTCCTTAAAATTCCTCCTATGAAAGCATGCCTTTTTTTACATAGATAGCTTCGTGTGCTTTGTTCTAGCCAATTAATTTAACCCGATCAGGTCTAAAGATGGTGACCCCCCATACATAGCGGAGCGGTTAAAGATCGCTGAATATCGGCAATTCGTCCTGAATTTGAATGAAGATGATGGGAGTGGCTTCATGGTTTGTTTTTTTGGCTTCCTTATAAGTAACACAAATATGCGCCAGCTTTCCTTAGAAAGTCCTCTAGGAAGGCATCCCTATTCTCAGGCAAACTGCCGTCCTGTATTCAAATCAACTAAGCTAACCACCGAGATGTCAAAAATCATTTCCTTCTTAATAAACGCTTCTACTGGATTAAAAAAAATATTTCCCGTTTTGACATAAAATATTTCGCTCAGGTTTCAAAGTACCGAAATAAAGAAAATCCCTCGATAATTCGAATGTATTATGTTTTCAAAATTTGAGGATTTCCAGAAGTCGAATTTCCTATTTTTACATGAAAATAACATGTTATGATTAAGACACAATAACACGCCGAATAAATACTAATTCAGAAATCAAACAACAAAAATCAGCGTTATATTTACAAAGTTTTCACAGTAAACTTTGTAAATTCACAGTAAACTTTATCTGTGAAAAGTTTTCACAGTAAACTTTTATCTGTGAAAACTTTGTAAATATAACGCTGATTTTTGTTGTTTGATTTCTGAATTAACATGTTATGAATACACGTTAGCAGGTATGTAAAAAAGCACAGATCATAACGTAACCTCAAACAGCATCTGTATTTCTGTAAAATAAAGCGATGAAGTCAAGACAAGAACACACACACTATTCATTGCAATAAATCTCATTAGAACGTGGAATGACCTCATCATCAATCAATTAGCTGCGAACTGCAGAATAGTTCTCTTTAAACATGAATAGAATTCTCCATAAATTCATGAAATATTGCTTTGGATTTAGGAACGACTATGCATCGCATCGTTATAGCGGAAGTTCCACACTTAGTGCCATGCAATTTACCCTTCTCTCAAGAATGTTTCGTGAATTCCACGGTGGGATGGATATTTTACAATACGAAATTCAGAGAAAGTGACGAAGATTGCTTTCAGCTGAGCTACTCCGGTAAGCGTCATAATTTAACACGCATGATACAATTTAATTTGAACAAAATGAGAGAAGAGAAATTATTTAATAGCGTTCCGTAACTCATAAACGTTTCATTTACATGACATACTAGCATTAAATTTGTAAACATTTCAACCGTTCTGCTGTATTTAACTGCAGTGTTATTTTCTGTGTAGCGGTATTAGCTAATTACATTGCAGCAATTTATTTTTGTGAAGGAAATCCACCAGAAGTTGCTAAGCGTTTGATAAAGGATTCTGCATTGTATCTGGGAATTAAACGAGGCAAATAGACTTTTATAGTTAATTTCTTTAAGATAAAACCGGAATTCTATTAATTTATATTTTTAAAGTTTCACAAACAACAAAATAACGTAAACAATGGCAACAATAACGTAACAATGAACAACAGTAACGTAACAGGGAACTATAGTAACAACAGTGACATAGCAGTGAACAACAGTAATAACAGCAACGTAGCAGTGAATAGTGAACAACAGTTACGTAACAGTCCGTAGCAACAATAACGCGAACAGTAAACAACAGTGACGTAGCAGTTCGTAGAAAAATAATATAAATAGTGAAATCTGACAGAATTTCATGAACAGCGCACAGTAAAGCGACAGATTCATTAATACTTTCTTTCTCAGTTACAATAAAACTGTTAAAACACAATTAATTTTTCACCTTCTTTATTCGAAAGTGATAAGGGAAATTCGCCCTTTCTCTTTTTACCCTTTTCTTTTTAGGTGACTTCCTCAGAGAAGCAGAAGGTAAGTTCAGCACTCAGTTTCACCTCACACCTACAATGAAAGCAGAAAAGCTGTCTTTACAGTTTATGGCTTGCAACTAAAACGCTACGAACACTCCCGAACAAAACTTATTTTAGTGAATACTTTACACACAGAATTAACTATGAAAGTAGCGAATGAAAATGTTAATTTTGTGGCGAAGATGACTAAATTACAAGAAGCTTCAGAGTAAAGGCGATAAATGCACTGAAATGATAACCATAGCACTGAAATGATCGCTTCATTTCAGTGCTATGACTATCATTTCAGTGCATGCAATCATTTCAGCGCATAAATGCGATAAATGTGCTGAAAGGATCTCACTTGCAAGCCGTACAGACCTCTACTCTCAAATCAGTCTATTGTACGTTTTGTAGAATATTATAGGCATAGTTCCCTTTGCAACACATGAAGCTGGAAAAATTATCAGCGTATGCCTTTATTATCAATCATTCGACCACCTGAATCAAGGTCTTTGTGTTAAGAATTTTACGCTGGTCAACAAGTAAGACATTAACCTCCTCTATGACACGTCGCGCAAATGATCCAACAGTAGATCAAAGAATCGTACTAGAAGTTTTACCATGTCAGCCATATTTATCAGATATAGGCTAAGACAGATAAATATCTGCTGAGATCTCTGGAGCATTCTCCGTAGGCAGAGATACCATTAAAAATTCTAGCCAGGTGAAAACAGTTTTCAATAATATTCATGCACAATAATTGCCTTTTTTTACAGAGAGAACACTGGACGTTTTGTTCCGTGATAGTGGACCATTATTAATCAAAATAGCACTTTTATAATTAAGTCAATAAACATGGGCAAACTAACGACATTACGTTTTAGCCAACAGATTAGGAAATTTTGTTGCTATTTCAAAACCATTGGCACGGAAGTAACCTGTACTTGCTAACACAAAGATGAATTACTTAATCAATAACTTCTGCTGCAAACTACGATTATGAAAATTTAAGATTTTGGCACACAAATCCTAGAAAAACAGTTAATCCAACGTTTTCATCTGAATAAAATATACATTTCCTTAATAATGCGTCTCTTAGACAGAAAGATGAATTTCTTAAACTTCATCACAACTTTCAAAAAATGTATTCACACAATTCATCATTTAATCCGTAACTACCGCATCAAAACCTAATTTGACCGCGTCTTACTTTACTTTGGAAGACGATATCAATACACGTTCCGTATAAGTTTTGTAAAAAACCTTCAGCACATCAGGCATATGAGGCATTTTGTTCTTTATAAAACAATTTCCAGAATGCACAATCATCATTCATGAAAGTCCGCTTTATATCGGACTCAGTAAGATGTACTGTAATTAAGATGTATAGATGTATCCTATAAATAATGCTGATTTTTTCAAATGAAACAAAAGTCAGAGGGTTTTGGGATAAAGCCCCTGTACAGCTTGTTATAAATACAAATAGTAAATTTACTTTGTTCTTATTCTTAGTGCAATTTTTCAGGAACGTATTTCGATTTTAAAAGTTATGCTTTCAAAGCTAAATAGAAAGCGAAAAATTACAACAAAATTACTACAGCTTAGAAAATAAATCTTTTCCTGAAAGTTCTTTAGAGGTCGACAAAGACTTCCTGCAAAGCCTGGTGGAATAAAATCTCATTGTAACTATACAGAACTAGCTGAAGGTGAAGCGTACTATATTTTAGATTAAGAAACCTTTGCTTATCTTAAGTATGAAAAATGAAAGAAGAATAAATAACCATATTATTTATGATATGATACAATATGTTAATAACATCATTCTTATCAATTCCTCTAATTATTGTTGCAATGGTAAAACATAAGAGATGCAACGGTAAAACTTTTTTTATAATAAGATCGTTTCCAGCTGGGTTTTAGGAAATATTTCCAATCAAAAGAAGTTTTTTATCCATTGCAGTTTTTACGTTTACGCTGGGACTAACTACTGCAGTCTTAGGATGTTAAAATAGGTAGTTAATAGTTACTAGTAAGTTAACTAACTAACTATACTTCGGATAGTTTCTTTCTCAATGAGTCATTCTTTCTCCAAATAGGCTATAGGTAACATAACACGTCCGTCTTCCTTGCGCGACTGAAGTGTTAGAGCTCAAATATACGCCTAATAAAGCTGCTACTGCGCTAAGAGTGATCAAAGTTCCATTTTTACGGCTCGGAAACTGAAGGCCGAAGTTTTTCTTCCAAAGAAAACTCTAGACAGTCTGCATTAAAGCGGGAGTGTAGAAATGGCACAGAAACATAATAAAAAAGGGACTGGTTTCTCTGTTCTTAAGGCTCCCTTGACGTGAAATCTCTTGTGACCAATAGCGGGACGTCATTTCTTTCCTCACTCTCACAGCTTCGCTAAACCGCTCGCCGGGTCTCTATTAAAGCGTTATATTAACAACTTGTTGAACTCTTTTTGCAAGCAGTTCTTGTGCCGCGGGAGTTGTTTGTTTGATGCTTTGAGACCGGTGACACGTTTGAGCAGTTCAGTTTTATGCCGAGTTTTGAGACTTTTCGTTTTTTGAAATAGTTTCACCGCGTCACTAGATCTGAGTGAAATAAACTGCCAAAAGATTTTGGAGCCGGGGAGAGTGGGAGAAGAAAAAAAACGATGGATGTATTAAAAACTATTTTCCAAGCCTCAGTTAGAATGCATTTTGTAAATGTAAAACAGAACGATTAATAGATAAAAATTTAATCGGTTTTATCAGCCTAATTTTTTTTTACCAATGGCGGGCCCTCAGCCGATTTTTGCTTGGCTACTACTAAGGCCAGAAGTGATGGTCACTTTATTATGGAGGCAAGTAATAAGGGGCCACCTTTGCCTCCTATGAAGGGAAGCACAGCTACAACCATGCCTTCTCCGGGATTCGCACCTGGTTCCTTTGGTTCAACCTAAATTATACATCGTAAGATGTCTTGCAAGGATTCAGTTAGAAAGCAAAAGTAAAAAAATGGAAGGATTCAAATTTTAACGTCACACCAGAAGGTTTGTAAACCCTCCGGTGCGACACGAGAAACACTTAGCAACTTGACTTGAGAAACACTTAGAATTTGGTGTTTTGTGCGTGAGCACTTGTTAATGACGATGTTCATTAATGTTATTGGCAATGTACGAAGCGCTGGCATTGTACAGAATACCTAAGCATTTTATAGAATGCCTGGCATTTTTAGGTGAAGTATTAAATATTAGACTATTATATACTTTTCTTAGGTATTATGTATAATACCTATGCAATCTACAGAATATCAAATGTTATTTAGTTAAAGTATGAAAAAGGTTAGGTATAATGCTATTATTTAAAAGACGTTCATTCCTCAAAATTATAAATGCTTTTTCGAAAAAGTAATGAAAGTATATCATTAAAAATCTTTATTCAAAATACGCAAAGAAAAATTAAAATTGTACAAAAAAAATTTTCATATAAAAATAAGAAATTAAAATTAACCTACTTATTACAACACTGTAAGCTTGAATGGAATTTTGAATTATATTTAATTACTTTTTCCATTCAAAGACATTTCATATTTTGACACTTTGATTTCCACATACACTTTGCAAGATTTGTCATTTGACACTTTGTAAAATGCCTAGGAAACGCATGAAATGATAATCGTTTGCCAGCCAGTGTTCGACACTCTATGAAATCCCTAGGTATTCTATTGAATGCCGGCTTTCCTACATTGCTGGTAAAAATTACACTAATTAAGTAGTACAAACCTTTGTGAAACACAATAAAAACTTGTAAAACACTGTCGAATGCTGGAAACACAAAAGGCTTCAATAAACTAGAAAAGAGTTATGGCGCCCATTCCAAGTGAACAGTAGCCATCGTTTGATAAATGAAACTTTTTTCTACTATTAAAGATGAGAGAAAAGCCGTCATATTCATTTTCCCCGAGTTTTTCCATAATAATGTAACATTTTTGGTATTGTTTTTCCTTTTTTTTATGAACAAACATGGCAACGGGTTATCCGTAAAAAAGTTTTATTCAGATTTGTTCAAACAAACGCTATTCTACTGTACCTCAAAAGTGGTAGTCGGGTTGTTGTTTCAAAATTTCTGTACAAAATCTCTCGAATAACAAGCTGATTATATCTGAAAATCATTCAGCTTTAAACCCCGTGGGAGTAAAAGCACGTGGAGTTCACAACCCCGTGGGAGTAAACATTCAAATCAACATTCGATTGTAGGAAGTTGATAATAAGGTTTACATAAAAAAAAACGATCCAATTTATTAGCATAAGAATAGGATTCCATAACATATTAACGTACTACGTTAGAATATTGAAAGCTTTTCACAACGTAAAATGTTTCTATGTGTCGAATTGTTAAAGTAAGAGTAACGGCTTTCTAATCATAGAAAAATGAAATCACAGTAGTTCAATAATTTTGGAATTAATACATGTTTTTCATTTATTTAATGCAGCAGAGTGAAAAAAAAACTAGAAAATACAGAGGGCGGATGATAAAAATGATATTTTGTTTTGTCATAACATACCATGGGAATGAAGTACATCCAATTTGGTTTTCATTCCGCATTCACAGACCATGAATAAATGCTTTTTTAAATTTAATTCAAATTTATTAACATAGGCAGTTGTTATAGAAGTTTGCGAAACAAATCAAATTTGTTTATGTTGTCAGTAAATTAATCTGATGCTAATCCAAACAAAATGTTCAAATTATCTGTTTTTTTTTTACATTTTCTAAAGTAATCAAAAGAGAGATAAATTAAAAAATTAGGAAAGAAAATACTCCTGCTGATATAAAATTTGCTGTTATTTTATTATTAAACATCACTTTCTTTGCAGTTACGTCATTTAACAGCAAAATCACTGAAATTTTCAAAACAGCGTATCTTTAGAATTCCCGATACAGTGTTAAATGTTGCCATACACGTTTCAGCAAAGAAGAGCTATTATTCTCGAGCCTCGGTTTTGTGTCAGATCACCATTTACTTTTCAAATACCAGCAGCTGGCGCGGCCAACTGTCTCAAATATTTACTATATAATATTTATAAATATATTACATAGTATATATATATAATATTTTAGTCAATCCAACTAGTGTAATTTCACAGGTCAGCTGCAATTAATAAAAGAGATAAAGATATTGCGTTTATTGCTTTTAAATCGCTTAGCTTGTTAATCAATAGCAGAGATTATTTTTAAAAGAAAAACCTTACACTTCGTCACAAGGCAACAAACTGACGCGTGGAAGTTAAAAATATTTTATGTCGGATATTTTTATAATTCTGGATAAAAAGTTAAATTATTTTACATTTAACACTTTATCCGTACATTTTCTTTTAAGTTCGTAATATTATTTCTTTAGAAAAATACACAGAGAACCTTTCGTGGCAATATTCATTTATTTGTGCTGCACATTTTTTATTCTCGATATATCGTTACGGTTTTTGTATTGATTTTTTTAGTTTGCTATTTTTAATAGAATTGTTATTAAATTGTTTCATTTCCCCGTGCAATGCTGCACGCGACTTATTTGAAGAGAAACCTACGCCGGAAAAATTTAAAATATACAGGAGGATGTGCATTTAATAAATAGATAGCTCGTAATTGTATGCTTTTGCTTTTCGGGAAAATACCAGACTAGTCTCGTGCTGATTAAAAAGCTTATAAAATGCCAGAGAAAGAACATCTCAACTCAGTTGTTTTAGAAAACTGTTGCTGTTTACTCAGCGAATTCGCGGTGAAATAGGATTAGCTTTCTCTACGTTTCTCTGTTTTGAAATAAGTTCTGTTGAACGTTATAGTAGTTCAAAAGATAACTACTGTGAGATATTGTACGATTATCTCTGAATATATTTAAGCATTTTAGTTTATTTGTTGTGATAATAATAAATTTCATTCACTTCCCATTGCACTTGTGCATTCAATTTATTACGAGCCCGTACGCACGCAACAATGTATCTTTAAAAATACATGGCAAAATTATCTGTTTGCAACATTTGAAAAGTGATATGAACAAAAAAGTGAGGTTTTTTGAAAATAATAGCACCTCTAGCGCCACAAATTGGAAAATCGCATATTTTAATTCTTTCTCGTCAGCAAGGAAGACAAAATTCCATTAGGCATTAACAAACGAAGTGAATTCTAGACGAAAATTGTTTTAGACAAACTTTTGAGTAAAAAACATCTTACCTGATAGTTTCGGTTAATGTATTACATATAACTATTTTATTTTACTACTGTTTCCAATGCGATGATGATAATTACCTTTGGAGCCGCATGGAAAATGTGGATACTAATTAAATTGTTTCGAAAGCTAATTACAGTTCCGTGTGGATTCAAGTTACATTGAAATTTAAATTACAGACCAAATACTATGCTTAGGCACTCGCATTTAAATTTATATTAGTGTGCGGCACCACCGAATTTTGAACACGCGTAGTTTTCCACAACAACATGTACACATTAAAGTCCGAAATATAAAATTATAAACTTTCGTGTTTATATATATATATATATATATATATATATATATATATCATTATATATTAATATAATAATAATATTATTATAATTATAATATTATATATATATTATTATTAATTGTGCAGATTTAAAGAACTTTGACGAAAACCTTAGCGATTTAAAAGTTTTGTATTGCCCCTTTACAATGCGAAAAATATTTATATTTCAAGTTTAATCAGAAAACTCAGCTATGTATAAGTGCTGCAAAATGGAATATATTTGTTTTTCGCATTTAATCAAAAAACTCAACAATTTAAAGGAAATGTGTTGCCACTCCTCGAAATAAAATATTTTTATCTTCAGAGCCGTGTGTTGTCGTTCAGCAAAGCTATGAGGTATTTCTCCCGCCTTCTTAGTATGCCTTCAAGGTGTAATGGTTAGCGCACTCGACGCGTATTCGAGAGGTCCGTGGTTTGAGTCCCAGCTAGGGCATTGCTCATTTTTTTTATCTCTCCTACATCGAAACAACTTATGCATAAAATCGTATTTAATTTTTTTTCAAATTTATTCTTTCATTAATGTACAAACTTAAGAGATTTCAAAAGAGTAAACGTAGGTTTAGTTTAATTATTAATTACAAGCTAGACCCGTGAAATTACATTAGCTGGATTCATTCAAATCATTACAGAATTTTCTCCTTTTTTGTAATAATTAATTTAAGGGGTTGGTCGCGCTTATGGCTAGTAATAAAAATAATAATATATACAGGATGGTCATAAAGGAACTTCGATATATCAAACCTTAGCTGCCTATGGACTCGATTAAACAAACTGAAATTTCAGATATTGCTATTTGAATGCATGCACTCGAGATTGTGATGACTTAAAACTTTACAGTTCAACGGTAAGCTTACTGTGAAAACATTGCAAAATTTTTGAATGGCAACAGCTACCTTTATTCCTGCGCAAATTGAACAGCGCATTAAGAAACCATAAACGGCGTTGGATACGAAAATTGCTGGAGTGAAACATTTGCAAAGAAGAGTATTGTAAAGGACCAATGTCAGCACAAATGAGGGAAAGGAAAAAAACCTTTTATTGAAATTACAAGTTTTCGACTTCCCACCATCGCACATGATAACAATGACGAACGTAACATCGCAGGAGGAATCTGGATAACTTCTCGTTTTACTGCATCTTTCAATTCTGCCAAATCTCGTGGATTTGATGTTTATACCTTAGATTTTAGATAAGTCCCGAAATCCGTCGGAGTGAGGTCGGGGAATCGAGATGGCCACGAAACTGCAAAGTTACTTGTGAAGACTCTATCTTCAGCAGTATCTGAAATTTCATTTCGATTGGTTGAGCGGGTAGGCCGCTAAATGTTTATATATCGGTGAAGTTTTTTTTATCACCCCCCCGTGTATATATATATATATATATAATGATTTTAGTAAGTCCAGCTAGTGTGATTTCACGAGTCCAGGTGGTAATAAATAATTACGGAGGTGAAGAACTGCGTATATGACTTTCAAATCTCTTAGTTTGTTAATCAATAACGGATGGATTAAATTTGAAGGAAATATGAAATAGGTAATGTATTACCGAATGGCAAAACACTTGTCCGTGGTAGATAAATTATTTTGTTTCGGACAATGGCAATACATTTCTCTTGAAAAGGTAATTTTGTTGATTAAAGTCGACATACAAATAAATACCTTAAACTCTGCTAAGTGGGCACATTTTTAAATAGCCGAGATTTATGATTAAATTTGAAATAAAACTATTTTACGATTTGCTAAGTGGCAATACAGTGCTTTTAAATAGCCAAAGGTTTTACTCAAAATCACATTACTTTTGCAAACATTTGCAATAAATCAAAAATTAATTCGAAATTCAAAATTCGGGCTTCGAGTTGCACGTGTTCGAGTAGAGGACTATGTGCATTTACAGTCTGGTGGTTCTAGATGACGATTTTTTTCCACAGTGCGAGGGACATACATACATATGTATCTACAAATTCATCATTATTAAATAATGAAGATTATTTATTGCAACGCTAGTCTGTGCTTTATCTTACATAACGTTTGGTTCAATGGATAAAAATTATTTAGTGTTAAAACACAGAAAGGGATTTTAGGTAAAGTTCAAAACTCAGAATTGCTATACGTGTATTTATATAAATTATTCCAGAGCCCAATAATAATAGATCAGATAGAAAACCACGAATTTTAGTCCAAGATTTTTTTTTGGGACCGAAGTTTATATAATTCATTCACGAACCTGCCATATAGCGATACAATGACAATAAGTTAAGTGAAAATAGCTATCCGAAATTGCACCAGTGTTATTTAATAAATACATTTGTAGTAACATTTACTGCGTGCGGAATTAATACTGGCACTAGAAATGTTTATAAATTAATCCTTCCTTTTCGAACAGCGCGTTAGGTCACATGACGTGACGTCAAAGTAAATTACAGAGAATTTTTGTTAACTTCGGTTAACACAGAAGTGAAGGTTTTGCAAATCTAAAGTATAACTATTTTGTAGTCCTTTATAGAACAATTATTTGAATTAGAGAAACACTCATTATGCTTGATAAGTTAATTATAAAAAAAATCCATCCCTATAGGCGCGAAATTTACGAAGAAATTAGACCACAAATAGACTATTACTTTACAGTATATACATAATTTGAACCGAAATTACATACTCTAGTAAACGTCTACTATATTTAGGAAGTAAATTTAACCCAAGTTGTTCCTGTTAGTAATTACTAATTAATACTCGTTGAGCCACACTTCAGAGATGGCCACAAGAAAATATTACTTGCGAATATTTCTATAAATTTTGAACCTATAGGTATCGAACATTTTGGTTTTAATTTAGTAAAGCATAATGGATACATTACTAATGAGACATTCTACTCTATAGAAAATAATAAAAACTAGATTTTTAAGAGCCTTTCTCAGTAGTAAGTAGAGCTATTGTTTTAAAATCCATTACATAGTTTGAGAAAACTTGCAACAAAAGAGACAAAAAGAGACTTACAATTAAAAATAATGTTTATTAGTATTTTAATGTATAAGGTTATTAAATTGCGTCTTTTGGTTATTATGCTGGAATTTCAACTAGATCATAGGCAGTAGTAAATTTGCTTCCCACAATATACTATAAGAGGTCTGAATATGAAAATTTAGGTCCATCAAACCAATCAAACCATAAAATTCTAGTTCAGATTTTACAATAATCAAAATCTGAACTAAAATTTTAATTTTCTTACTGTGGTCGGCAAAGTAAATTAACTGGTTGCTTATGACCCAGATGAACATTTAGTGAGTAACAAAATGACACTTGCAATTAAATGACTGATTATTGTTTTTTAGTTCACATATGACAGGTTGAAGAACAAAATCCCGTTAAAATATACATGAATCTCTATATTCTTTCATATTTTGCAGTCTATTACACACTCTTTTGCAAAAAAATCAAAGCACCAAGAAGAACTTTTGCAATCGTGACGAAATTTGGTATACAAAAACATCTTGATCGAACATGCAAATGATAAAAGTTTCAAGGCAAATGAACAGGAATTGCGATCATAGCGCGCATTTCTAGTGCGCAATTCGCAAAGTATAATACCAGTAACAGAGGCGGAAAATTTATCTTTTTTTTTTGTTGCTGCCATTGTAATTCCGTAAAGAAGCAACTAAAGATGCCATTACGACGATATGGAAGACCTTACACACAACTAAAAGACTTCGAACGTGGTTGCATCGTAGGGTTGCGTGAAGCTGGGTGGTCATACCGAGCAATAGGCCGCCACCTGCAGCGTACAGTCACTGCTGTGCAAAGATGATGGCTACAATGGTTGCTTCAGCGATGAATCTCGCTTCACTCTTGAAGCAGATGACTATCGTGTTCGCGTCTGGAGAAGAGGAAGCGGTCCCAATCAGCTTTTGCTTTACAAAGGCATACAGCCAATAACCCCTGGTGTGATAGTGTGCGGCGATATTTCTTATGACAGCAGGTCATCTTTAGTCATCCTCCGTACATCTTTAAAAGTTCAACGATGTGTTGATAGCATCCTGCGGCCGGTTGCATTCCCCTTCGTGGAACGTCATCCTGGGGTCATTTTCCAACAAGATAATGTCAGGCCATATACCGCTCGCATAACTCTGGACTGTCTCCGTGAGGTTGGTACTCTTCCTTGGCCAGCAAGGTCACCAGACGTTTCACCAATTGAGCATGTCTGGAACATGGTAGGCCGCAAGATTCGGGCACCGCAAAATATCGCAGATCTTGAGCGACAACTGCTGAATGCCTGGGAGAATGTGTCGCAGGATGACATTAAGAACCTCACTACTTGCCTCGACGAATTCAAGCGTGCATTGCTGCCAGGGGCGGTTCGACCGACTACTAATTTGAACCCTCAGTGGGTGATTGTGAGCCGTGAACAAGTACTATGACCTTGATTTTTTAATAATTTTTTATCTGTGTATGAGCTGTACACATATTTAATTTAATCAAAAACAACTACTTCCCTCATGGTTCTTCGATTTTTTTTTTTTCTTCAAAAGAGTGTATTTAGGTATATACATGTCTTTGGTAATATCTGGGCCTTCCATTTAAATTTAATCGCCTACTATCGGCCAAACGGATCAGACACTAAACGTTAATAATTTTTCATTGGTAGTTGTTCAGCTTCGAGGAATATGCATGCTGTATAGGAAATCTTATACCATGGTTTTCCTTAAGTGAAATAAAGACTTTCGAAGTCCTTTGTTGAAATAAAATAAATATAAATTATCTGAAAACTGCAGTATTAGAATGATGAATTAATTCTTCGGAGAATTATGTCAGTAAGGTTTTATGTTCCTTTTCATTCCACATTAAGATAAAATTCATATTTGTGCAGTTTATTGAAATAAAGCAAAAACGTAGGTTCTTCTTAATGAAAATCCATCTTTGGTAACATGAATAAATTTCATTTATTTTTCTAAAAGCATAAACACAAAATTATTCCATCTTAAATAAAACAGCAAGTACAATTTTTATATCAAATGCTTAGAACATTTTAAAGTTGCGATTCTGGCAAAGCATAACGTTGTTTCTTTTATTCGCGGCCGGCAATCTTTATTTTCGTTTTTCGTCTGTGGAAGTCATTCTGATTTTACAATTCACAAAACTGTTGTTTCCATTTATTACAGAATTCACAATGTGATAGTTCATATATATGTAGTATATAATTAGAACCAGAGATATGAAAAACAGATTATGCGGTAAGAGTAATAAATATAAATAAATAGGCTCAGAAACTTAGTGCAATAAATCATAAGAATACAGAAATCATTCTTTTAGTAGTTTATTTTCAACAAGAATTTTATTCTTAAATTTTAGCCATCAGTATCTGTCAACGTCTTGAAACAAGATTATACGTATTCAGTTAATACCAGTATGAATTAGAATGATGAGTCACTATTCGAGAAAAATAACCATTTCAGTATTTTATTTTCAGTAAAAATTTTATTCAATTCGAGCGTAAAGTTTAAGGAGGTATTCAAATCTCACATTTACAGAATTATTTTTCTCGGCGTAGCATTTTGTTGGGAATGAATCACATTTCATTCCTCAAACTTTTTATTCTCTAAAAAGAGAAGATATATTTCTCATAGTTCACTAAATATTTTAAGCTGCAGCCTACTTCCAGCCAAATCATTTATGACGCACGTACGCCGTTAAAAATCAAGTATTAACACGCGCCGTAAAATAAAAGCTAAATGGATCTATGAATTTTAAATGATTTTGCCCAAGAGAAATTTCCTTAAAAAGAAACACACTTTTAAAATTTATTTTTGTGCCGATGCACGAAAAAGATTCTTATAAAGAACACAAGAACGCCCACAATCTGCTAATGAAGACTTCTAAAAATGCTTTTATAAGTTCTTTCAGTTTGCTGTAAACAATATATCCGAGACAATTCCTAAGGGCGAATGTGTTATTTATGCAGATAAATGAATGCATAAAATAATGAAATTTTCAAATGCATATGGAATCATTACTGTATAAGAATAGAAACATCTTGTACTAAATAATGAAGAATTTGTATCTTGTATACATTGTTTTTCGAAATGTGGAAAAACGACGAAATTTAGAGCCACCAAACACGTATAAAGCATAGCCCCCACCTTGGAGTCCGAATTTAGCATTTCAAATTAGTTTTTTTTATTAATTTATTTAATATTTTTTGTGAATTTAATGAATTTTTGATCAACAGACACAGTGGTTTAAAAGCAATGTGCTGCCGCTTTTAGAAATAAAATATTTTTATCTTCAGCGCGCCCGTGTATTTGCCATTCGGCAAAGTCTAAGATATTTAACTTTCAAATTTAATTTGAAGATGTTGATTAACAGACTAAACTTTAAAAGTAATAAGGCAGTTCTAAATATTTTTTTCTAATTTTTAGCCTGACTGACATAAATAAAAATGTTCATGATGCATCTAACGTAAACAAATATTTGTATGTAATTACATCAGCTATGTATCATCAGCTTTGTATGTAATTACATTGAAATCATTGCACGCACCAAACACACACACACACACACACACACACATATATATATATATCAGTTATTTCTCACGACTTCGTAGCATGCCTTCGTGGTGTTAGTGGTCAGCACGCTCGACGCGTATTCGAAAGGTCCGTGGTTCGATTCCCGGCGATGGCATTGCTCATTTTTCATGTCTCCTGCTTCGAAATAACCTAATTACTCTACAATATAAATTACTCTTTTAGGTGTCTAACGCACATAAATTTTAGCAATAAGGAGCTAGCATAAAGATTTCGGAAGAAATTTTTTTTTCATGCGTATTTGTTATAATTTAATCGATGTTATAATTAGAACACCTAAGAACCGAAAAATAAAGAATGTAAGTAATAAAAAAATATATAACACGTTTTGTAAAGTGAAATTTTATTTACCCTTATTAAAATTATATTTCTCCGCATTAACGGCATGTACAATTCAATAGCAAAATCACAAACATTTTAAAAGTAGCACAGTGGCATACGTTTTGAATTCTTGATGTAATTTTAATTGTTGGCATGCATTTTTCTATTTTTTCAATCCTTTCTGAGTTCATCGTATGAATGTTCAGTTTTCTTAGTAAGACGGCCTGAAAAACTTTTTTTTTATTATTAACATTTTATATGTTAACTTTATTTAATAAATAGCATGTTCTTCACCACATAAAATTCAACAGCAAAAATCACAAAATATTTAAAACAGCATATGTTTAGAATTTCCGTTAAACAGTCCCACGCACTGGAGATAAAAAATATTTTATTCCGTAGATTGTTGCCATTGCTCGCTTTGAAATTGTTGAGTTTTTTAATCGAAAACTTATTAAAGATTTACAAAATATAAAATAAATAATAAAAAATATGTAACATAATTCAATGAAAATATTGAATATTTTTAATTAGAAACATCACGAATTAAATATTTTTGTGTGTATTACCATTTAAATGAATCCGAGTGAAAAGTAAGAACCAAATATTCTTAATAGCAGCTACTGCTTTCTAATAGTTTAGTTTGTTAATCCACAACAGACAGATTAAATCTAAAGATAAGCATTTTACATTTTGCCAAATGCCAAAAGACTCGAATACTGAGTGAAACAAACGCATTTGTAGTTGATTTCACACAAATTCTCATTTAGAGACTTTTTTTGCCCCTTTGGGCTAAACATTTGTGTCAGGCATTTTACTGTACATTGTTAAGATGTTCTCAGAAAAGACTAAAAAAATTAATTAATACTCTTAGCACTGTATTCGGGATGTGTAAACATATGCCGCTTTTAAATATTTTGTGATTTTACTACTGAATTTTATGTGACATAAATCCAAAGAAAATTATGTTTAATAAGTTGAAAAGATAAAGTCGTGTTAGCAGGAGTGAGTCAAAGAGCAGACTGGTAAACCACGAGCTCAGAGACCATAAAAATACCTTATGAAATTCTCGAATGTGACGTTAAAAATCTAAAACCTTTTAGAATGCTTTTCTTTGAGGTTCGTATGGTTTTATATAGGCTTTTCAAAGTTGAAATTTGCTTCTTGTGAGACTTAAAATGTACGTGGTAGTTGCCGATTTCCTAGTTTTGTTTCTGGCTGTAAAAACATATGTAATACATTCATAGCACATTATAACCGAATTTATTAATGACGCTGTTAACATATTACGAAAGAAATTAGTTTAGTTCATAAAATACTACAATTAAGAATCAGTAAGAAACAATTTTTTTTAACATTTCCTTGTCTTCATGTTTAGATAAAATTATTTTCTGGATTCTTTGCACATTTTGATTACGTAAATACTTCTTGTATTTGATCCTTATTTCATACTACTGAGAAAACATCACTATAACCATTTTGCAATGTCGAAGATGAAAATAAAAAAAGGAAAGTATTATAAAAATATTCAAAATATTTCTTTCTCAGAAAGAATGAAAAAAAGGAAATATTATTCCTTACTCATTTTAAAAATCTTATTCGTATGAAATAAGATCTTACTGCAAAGGAAAAGAAAAAACAATATTTTCTTCAAGGCAAAAAAATTCTTTTGTTTACTGCCATATTTTGATACTTTATTACAAAATCTCCCTTTATTTCAAATTTTTTCACTAGCCGTCTTTCACGAAACAAAATAAAGGGAATGATATCTTTTTCTTGTCAAACAACCTAGTGTTTCTTTCAATAATTAAAAGTGCTTTTAGTTCTCTGATGAAAAAAGATTTTAGAGGCACAGAGAAAAAAGCTATTATATAAATGCAAGAGATTGGGTTCAAAATCCTTCGACTATCTTTCTAAATGAGGGACTCCCGAAAACACAGTAACAAATGATTAGTGTAAAAAAACACGTTACAGTAATAAAGAATTTAATGAAAAAGTTTTCGATTCACCTTCTGCAACGAATCGGAGAAATTATTCAAATAGCTAAAATATCTGGATATAATTCGAAGTAAGGTTTCGGAGAAAATGCCTTATAATTTTTATCAAATCCTAAAATAGTAGCACATTTAAATAATTTTTTGAAAACAATTACAAATGTATATGCAAAAGTAAGAAATAATTTCTTACAGAAATACGCAGACAGAAAATAATGCAATAGCACCAAGCATTTCTACTGGAAACATTCTCTATACTAACTGAACAAAACATCTGGTTTAATGTGCCACTGAGAATTCTGTTCTTTGGGCTCGAAAGGGTGTTTAGAATGTGCTATTATTATAATGCATAAAAGTTTTATCTCACTGATTTTGATCCAGATGTCAAAATGAATTCTTTTTCATTTCTGATATACGGTGAGGCCGCGATTCTCGAATTTTATTCATTCCCGGAAGCTGTTCATCAACAGAAATGTTTGTAAACCGAGACAATTTTCCCAAAGTAATTAATGTAAAATGGATTATATTGTTCCCCGATCACAGATGACTGTTTGTTTGTGTACTTTATGCACAAGTTTATAATCCTAATCTGATGGAAAACATTAAGCACAAAAAAGGATAAATACAACGTTAATGGATAAAGCAAATTAAACCTAAATCTGCTTTACTATATTTGTAAAAAGGAAACTACCTGCTTGGAAAACGACAAGGTGTGGTGTATTTAATTAGGGCAAAGCATACTAGGGCTATCTGCCTAAGGGGAGGGATGCCTTCGTGGAGGACTTTCTAAGGGAAACTGGCTCGTATACACGTTACACATGGGGAAAACCACGAAAACACCCATGCAGCCAGCCCGTCCGCGGGATTCGAACCTCGGACCGAACTACCAGTGTTCAGCGACTTTACCGCTCGGCCGCTGATGGGCACCTGGAAAACGACAAGAAAGAGGTTATAAGGTCTAATAAAAGCGCGCGCTCCCAGAGTATATTTTCTCCCTCCTTTCTGCATGGCTACGTGGTGTAACGGTAGCACACTCGACGTGTAATCGAGAGGTCTAGGTTTGAGTCCCAGCAAGCGCACTGCGGGTTTTGTTTCGAAAAATTCCAGAATTACTCTACAGCGGCGCTCGAACTAAAATGTGCTGGATGAAGATTCTTCACCGCCAGGATTTGGCGATTGGGTCCGCTAATCGTCAGTCGCGCTTTAAAATTGGGGAGGGGTGTATAAGGTATTTTCTCTCTCCTTTCTACATTCCTTCGTGGTGTACCAGTAGCACCACTCGGAGCGTATTCGAGAGGTTCAGGTTCAAGTCCCGGGGAGAGCTTTGCTCATTTTTCACGTCTTCCGTATGAAGAAAACCTAATGACTCTACAAAGTTATTATTTGTTTAAATTTCCATCTATAAAATATATGGTAACTGTCTCTAAGAACGCACGTTCTTTTATTTCTTCTCTGTCTTTAAACTCACTTAAACACTGCTTGAGGCTCAATAGGCCTCGGGTTCGCTCGAAATTTGTTATTGGCTACGTTTTAAAGTTTTTTAAAAAACGTTTTAAAGTGTTTCTGAAATGAAATATGGCATTGTCACTGAAAATTCTCAACCTATAGCTTGCCACTACTTTATTAGGGAGATATTGTTTATGGTAAAATACTGCATCATATCTCATTTTGCACAGGTTTCGCAGATAAACGAATTAGGATAATTTATCTTTCTTCCTGTTCTTCTGGATACATTTCTTCTACAATTGTCTTTTATTGCAGTTTTTGAAATTGTTACATTTTTTCCTTCTTGTGTTACTTTGTTCTTTAGACACATTTTCCACTTCTTCATTGTTAACTTCCTAGACCATGGTTTTGCCTGGAGACACGATGTCATAGATAACAAAACGATATCCCAAGTGTCAAAGCCTCTTCTTGCAACACAATCTGGCCATTATTTACTCCAGGTCGAAGTCATTGTCCAGTAAGTCACTTGGTGCCAAGTTTTATTAATAAAACTTAAGAAGTGGAAAATATTAAAATGATGTTTCCTAAAGGCTCTGAGTGTTAATTATGTAGCATAGGTTACCTGAAAACAGTTTTGAAAATCATATGTTACTGAGTTGATTGTTCGTAACTCGAGATACCAACTGTCATCAAGAGTCTTTTTCTGATCAGATAACTTATTCGCAAAACGAACTGTTTGTGATCCAAGGTTCTTCTGAAACTGATTAGATATGAAGAACTTAAAACTAATAAATACTGGTGTTTTCCTTCCAAGCTTGATTTCGGAGACCGATTTTTTTAGTTAATAACAGTTATCATTTATCATAGGTAACATTTGGAATAGAAAACATTAGATAAGAACCTTCTCTGTGGCCAAAGATATAGGATTAATTTTGCAAGTCTTCAAATTCTTTGATTGGAATCACGATTTAAAACAGAAGCCAGTTTATTTGACCTTAAGTTAACACAGGTAACATAGGAATGGAGATCTATCTATTCGTCAACTTGTTTTTAATACATATGTTTTTCTTTATCTTGTGAATACAGATCCGGAGTACAGAAAATTCACGTAAGAAGTAATTCTGACATTGATATAATTACCAGAAAAGAGTATTTCTACTCATTTAACAGAAATAAAACAATAAAATAGACGTTCTCTTGCAAAATCGAATTCTCAGTGTTCTGGAATAAAAGTTGGAAACCGCTACCAGGCAAACATTACCTAAACAGTTTTTAAGAAAAACCAAAGCGATTAAATTTATTATAAAAACAACTAGCTCTTTTTATTTTTCTTATCATTTGCTTTTTAATTTCTACATAAAAAACATTCATATTGAAATGTAACTACGTAACTATAACAAAACATATTTTAAATCTAAAAATTAATTGCATGCATGAATTTTAAAATAAAATATGCAAAACAAAACAAAGCATGAATACACATTTTCTCTTTCTTGAATCTGCCATTAAATTCCTTAAATTATGAAAAGATGCGTGTCTGTGATTTTTTTTAACATATTGGCCGCTTTTTTTTACATTACTTTTTTTTTAAAATCCCAAATGGGTTACCGTTAGTTATTTCAAGGTAACAACTACTCATATCACCTCTGGTAATCATAGCTCTACTGTTATATTATTATTAACTACTCTGTGAATCCACATCTAAATAGTACAAACCTTCTATAACATGTAAATTATAGAAACATTAGGTTTCTTGTGAAGCATGAGATGTGAAAAGTGTGTAATGCCCTAACCGGAATTCGAACCTGGACCTCTCGATTATGCGCCGAGTGTGCTACCGTTACATCACGGAGGCATGCAGAAAGGAGGGAGAAAATACCTTGTGAAATAAAGCTACATCTATTTACAAACACTATACAGACTTATTATTAAATATGTGTTTTAACAGTGACGTATACAATTTAACTAAGCCTAACGTTAATTCCAAATTTAATAGTTTAGAATTTTTCAGGTCGTAAATTAGAAGTCTTTACCAGTTATCTAAAACTGTTCTACATTGGCTATTCTACCAAGCTTAGAAATATGAGTGACGCACTAACTGGTATTTTAGTATTCTACTAAAGCTGTTTCGAAAATACTATCCCGATTCATTTTTCAGAGTTCTTTCAGTTGCTGTAACCGACAGAACGTGCCCAAACGCCTGCCCGTCGTGATCTATTGCTGTCTTCTTACCATCCATCGTGCGCAAGGTTATAAATTACAGAAGAATGAAAAAGGTGGCATCTTCCTGCGGGAGACAAACCATTCTCAACCATTCTCGACCTATGATAAAGCAGTTTCGAGCTCAAATGCCGAGATAAAGATGTCTGGAACCCTGGCTCCCTTAGAGAATTCTTTTTTTATGCTTTTTCTTTCTTTATTTGCACAGTAAACAGTACCGTTATGGATTTTTTATTATGTATGTTTCTATTAAATATATTGTATTGTTCTATTATATATATTATACTATTACAGTATTTATTATTATGTAAAGGCTATATATAAATTTCTCTTTCGAAAATATTAAAAAATTAGATGTGTAAGTTTTTTATACATGAATACAGCAAAACATTATGACAGCATACATTGTATCCACAAACGTATCCCAGGCCTTTATTTCCGTAACAGTTGATCGGAAATATAAAAATTTTTAAATTATAAAAATAGTCAATGCTTTGGCAGTATTAAATTTTAAAAAGCCAAAATTTAAAAGAAAAATCTATCTTTTTACATCTTCTTCGAATTCTTATATTTAGTAAAACTATGTACATATTATAAAAAATTAAAACACAAAAGTTTGACTCCCGTACGACAAAAATTGACAGAGATATTTAATTTCAAATTTTATTATGAAGTCACTTTCGAATTGATGAGTCGATTACTAAATCAATCATAATAATTTTAAAATTATTTTTTCACCTCTTAAAAGCCATTTAGTGACATTTTATTTTGAATTTACTAGCATCTTTATTTATAATTTCATTACGTTTACTATGCCGAAAGAATTTCCACGCAAGTAATTTACACATTTTCAACGCTAAAAAATATATTAATATTTTTCTGAAGTTTCATTAGAATCATAATCTGGTATTCCACCAGCGGTCAAGTGGCTGAACACCGGTAGTTCGGCCCGAGGTTCGAATCCTACGAATGAGCTGGCTACATGGGCGTTTTCGTGGTTTTCCCTATATGTAACGTGTATATGGGCCAGTTTCTTTTAGAAATTCCTTCACGAAGGCATCCTTTCCCTTTGGCAGATAGCCCTCGAGGTTTGCCTTAATCATATAAACCAAACCAAAGTGAGAGGTGAGTTGCACAAAAAGAACCGATTCAGTTCAACGAACGAAAGGTTCTTATCTGATCCCATAAGAGAAGAAATTTTCCTACTTCTGGGAAGTGACATTAAGGCCTGTACACAAAATTTACGCGATTATAGGTTATGTTCCAGATGACGATAGTTGCTGTTGATAGGTTATATAATTTGTAGAAATTCGAAAGCATAAAAAAAAGGACTGTGTTTTCTGCGGGATTTGAACGGTGGATATTTCACTTGCTAGCTGGAAAGTTAACCGCTTAGCTCTCCAAATAGAAAGGAGCTCTCTAGCTAGCAAGAAGGAACACGCATGGAGGGTGTCCAAAGCTCTGAGAATTTTTTTATCGTTAGTTATTGTTCTTGACACATCTGATTGTAGTAAGCTCCGACGTAGAATGAACAGTCAAGTACGACAAAATAAGTTACCATGCTAGAATTTTTGAATATTTAATACAATTCTATGTACAGTTATATTTACAAATTATGCAGTGAACTTAAATCTCTACTTATATCTGCGTCGAGAATAAGACTGACGCTCTTTTCGTAAACTTAAAAACTTTTGAAACTCGAACATAGAAAACTTAAGCAGTGGGAAAATAATTTTTTAAACGCAACAAATTGAAAAGACTCTCTAACATATGCAGCGGAGTTCATTTCAAATGTCATCTAACAAAATGAGAACTTCATTCCCTCATCTCATGCTCAAAAATCGTGTTTCTACCCTCAAATACTCTCATACTCTTGACGTCCTTAGACACGCGCGCACAAACACATTAGGCACAAATGCCCAAAGCTCTATTCTGTAAGCAGGGTTATACGCTGCCATTGCAGCCAGGCTAACACTCGCAGACACGTGAGAGGCACAACAAAGAGATTGCGATAATTCGTTAAAAGACAGAAAACTGATTACAAAAGCAAAGTTCAACTTATTTCCTCCCCCTTTTTTTGTCGTTTAAAAATAAATGCTTCAGATTAAACTTTTGTGATAAGAGAATTTACAGAAAAGCAATTTAGGAGATTTAGAATGAGCATAAATACTTCTTTTAGAAGTAGAGTTTTAAAACCGAAATAACAGCAGGAAAACTGAAAATTGAAGGAATTACAACATGATCAAACCAACAGAAACATTCATGCTCTTGAGTTTCTTGAAATAAACAAGATTTTTTATCTACGACAAGAAAGCAAAACTAAAATTGAAAGAAAGGAAAAAACTAGCATCTGCTACGAAAGTATTCTTTGATGGTGCCTTTCTGTAACCGTAACCATAACTCAACATAATCGCACGTGCTCAGTTTTAAAAGCTCTAGAAAATAAATAGCTACGTTTAGACTACTTGGCATTTATTAATTGCACGAACACGGCGTTTTGAACATTGAAAGCAACTTGGATGTGGTAATTAGCATTACAGTTGAAGTGATCTTTTTGGCATGATTAAATTAGACTAATTATTTTAAGTTTGCTAACGTATCGTTACCTACGCTAATGACGCCTCGAAGTGAGAAAGGAATTCGATTAGTAAGTTGTTGTGGTCATTATATTTATTCTCAGCTGAATATATATAGACTGCACCATTAATTTACAGATTTGATTTCTAAAATATTTAACATTTTAATTCTACGTTAATGAGCGGAATATTAGGGATAATTTACTTTTTTTATTTATTTTTTTATTTTTAAGCTGTGTTAATACGAATGAACAAATAACTATAATATACAATTTTAAAAATCATCATCAGTTAGATGTACTTCAAAGATTTAGAAGTATATTTAATGGAACAAAATGTCTTGCGTAATCATATATGCTTTAGTAATTCAGAAAATTCATATATTTAATAAGAATTTATTCAATTAGTAGTCTTTCATGTATGTCATCAACGTTTTTTGACTTACGATGTTGTATAAGTTATATGTTGACTTCATACTTTAAAATATGTTCTCTTCCCGAGCTAAGCAACATTTGATACAACACATCAAATGCATCATATACAGGAATGACAAAGCAGGTCAAGTTTCGGCCTCAAAATTTAATCAGCTGAAAACAGGTATTAGTCAGCAGACACCCTTCGAACTTTGGGAAGGTGCCCTTCCCAAAGTTCGAATTCGATGATATCACTTGACGTATACTCCTAGAAGTGGAAGAAACAAAGATGCATAGGGAGTTGGGAATAATTGCTTTTAAGCAGATTATAAGTCAGTGACGTCAGATGCTCAAAAACTTCTAATCGGAAAAAGCAAATCTTGTAGTACATCTAACCTTGTGTAATACCACAGTCTAGTATGACAGTATACACAAGAGAGAAAAATGTTCTGCATTCTTTTGTAAAACCCTGAACAATGATATCACATTTTATAACGTCAGCTTCTCAGCTCAATTACAAAACTCACGTCCTTGGCGAAGCTAATCAAAAGCAAAAATGACCGAAAGGCAATCTGTTGTCTCTTGCCTGTGGTGAAAAAAAAAGGGTTACTCTTGAGATAAATTTAAAGGCAATTCTCAGCATAAAACCCTGCCACTCAAGTTTTTTTGGTTTGGTTTATTAGATTACGGCAAAGCACTCGAGGGCTATCTGCCTTAAGGAAGGGATGCCTTCGTGAAGGACTTTTTCAGGGAAACTAGCTCGTATGCACGTTACACATGGGGAAAACCACGAAAACACCCATGCAGGCAGCCCTTTCGCGAGATTCGAACCTCGGACCGAACTACCATTGTTCAGCGACGTTACCGCTCGGCCGTTCCCTTCCAGTCAGTAAGACCATAATATTTGTGTTATGATTTCCCAACCAACATTATCAATTGCCTTAAAAGAGAAGACAGAAATTAGTTATACAATGTAATCATAAGTTTCACATAAATCTGCTGGCATTATGACAAGAAAGAACTGTACACACTGCAAACATGGAAAACGTCTTCCTCCATGGATGATAGATAAGTTATAAAAGCAAGCTTGTAAAATAACTTGTCCAAGTTTTTTATGAGGTACAAAAGTGGATCAGTGATACTCTGCTAAAGAAAAATTTAAAGCAAATACAGTGATCTTTTCAACGCTTTAAATTAATCATCAGTTAACGGTAAAGCAGCAATTGGCAATTGTTCAAGATCCATCCGTTTCGGAGTATCGTAGACCATTATAAATGCAAGTGAGCAATTCAGCAAATCAACGTCCCCCACCCCAGTTTAGGATGCGAAAATATGCTTCATCCTCTGTATTTCCCTAACTTTCCCGCAATAGGTTTCTATTTTTTTAAACCTTACAGCACTTGAGTCATTTTTGTCAACAATTTGCCAATGGCATATATATTTATGGGGCAAAATATGGCTTCATCATTTCCAGAGACACTGATTTTTACAAATGAAGAAGGAGTGACCTTGCCATATTTTGGCAAGGGCGTATTAATATTGCTTATTCTCTTTCTTTTCAATAGTCCTTAAAATGGGCCATTTCATTTGATGAAACCCAATTGAAGCAATATCCCGCCAAACACAATCTCACTTAATTCCCGTATTAGACAGAGCACATTACATATTTTCATAAGGTACTATGCTGCCCAGACGGGATAGTGTTAGCGACGTTGACTGCCGTAATAAAGATCTGGGTTCAAATCCCGGAGAAGGCATGGATGTTTGTAAACGTATAGTGTCTCTAAGGCATGGGAGCATTCTAAATATGCGAGTCCTCTCGAGAGGTTGTTGGTAGGGAAAGAGGGTTGGGAGACACTTGGATGCGTCGCCACGGGGTGATCTCCTTCAAAATTGGAGACTGAACTCAGCAATGCCGTACTGCACCCATAATGGTGCTCTAGGCTCTTGCCAATGACAGGCGCAATCTTGACCCCTTGCCATGATGAATTTCGTAGGCTTGCTCTCATCTCAGAGACCTGATCAGATGCTACTATCAATCGGGTGGGATAGTCACAAACAAAAACATAACATACTATTTACAGTACATCCAGTTTTAGTGATCGTCTCAGCTTGAAGTAACCCGAGCAAGTATTGTCCACTGCGTCATTTACGTAGACTGCAATAAACTATCAAATCTACATCAGATTCATCGGGAACTGTTTTAAGTGCTGGAAGTGCTATCTGAGTGCAATATCACTGCAGCGACAAAGGTGGATCACATTCATGATTGAACACGTGTAGGATCATATTCAACAACTTCTAATGTTAACAAAATAGAAGCAAATTCTGCTACTTGAGAAAACAAGAATAGCGCACTTAGGCGACAACTAGATCTGGATATTAATTATGTGTTTTTCTGCATAATGGGTGAGGAACTTTCCTATTAGTACCTGAAGATATTGAAGGAAGGAAAAAAGGGGTTATACTAAGTAGGAAAAAATTCGTACCGTCAATCAACTTGATATTTTTTTGAAGAAAATGTGCCTGCTGAAGGCTTGACAACTGCTGCTGCCTGAAAACCTTTTCATTAGGCATGAGCTACTTAAAAGGCAGCGTTTTCACATAGCAGAAACTGAAGTCAATGCTTCAATCATTTTAAGTTCAGTATGTTTTAAGTTATAAATATTTAGGATTCCGGGAAGGCAGATGAGTTTGACGTACATAATGCTTTTTTTTTTTTCAAAGATGGAACAGTTAGTCCTCGAATCCCACAAATCTCGCGAACGATTCTATATCAGGAAACTTGAATCTTCGTGCCTTTTTCGTCACTCGAATAATTCGAATCCTAACCTAAAAGACGATTAAGCTTTTTAACTCAAACAATTTGGAAAAAATCAGTTTGACTGACGTCCAGTGGAAGCGTTGATTGAAAATAGAATGACATTATTGGAGCTTCACTGGAACTGGAACACCCATACTATCCCATATTAAGTGCCACATTCTCAACTTTTTGAAGAGAATTTAGTGTTCTAGGTTTGCTGCTTACCTTGCTTAAAACTCTTGAAATATTTCTTTTTCTACACATTTGCTTTGATTTAAAAATATTGTGAGAAAATGTAAAACATTTGATCTCTTATTCAAATATTTCCGTCAAATAGTTCTGTGAAAATAAGCCATAATACCGAACTATTTTTTTAATTATGTATATTATTTCCTAAATTTCATTTATATGTTCTCAATGAATACAAGTACGTTTTTAAAAAATACATTCTTAAACTTATTTCGTTTTTCATTGAATAAAAATTTTATATTTTGCTTTTCATACTAAGCATATTTTTCGTTATTGTTCATATATGAAGGATTCGGAAGATGCGAAATTCGAAAACACATGTCAAGGATTATCCCATCTTTAATGTCTTTTACTTACGTTGTTTGAAACAGATCGTACTTTTGTATAATAAGGAACATTTGTAATCCACTGCTATTTGTAAAGAAGGCCGCCTATCCGGTACAGCAGTTAGCGTCGCTGACTGCCGTACCAAAAAGCCCGGTTTCGAATTACGAAGAAGGCATGAGTGCTTGTAAATGTATAGTGTCCGTGCGGCATGGGAGCACTCTACATATGTGGCGAGCCGAAAGTCTTATCGAGAAGTTGTGGTAAGGGAAGAGAGAGTTGGAGACTCTCAGACTCGTACACCCGTGGTGCTCCCCATTAAAATTGGGGGCGGAATTGAGGAAAGTAGCACTGTCACCTGTAAGGTAACAAAAACTGTAAAACAATTAGTAATTTTACTTACAAAAATCTTGGCAGGAAATTAAATGACAATTATAGAATTTTTTGCATATATTTAATGCATTTATTTCTTTGAAAATCAGAAATCATGAATACTTATCTGCATTTATTAATGTAACATAATGTTAATATTCTTTTGATGTAAAAAGTAATCACTTCTTTATAAATATTAATTCCGAGTTCTTAGAAGTTTCGCTTTCATTTACAAAGAAATTTAATTAAAAATTGTTTACGTGAAAATATTTAATCCATCTGCATCAGCTCTGTAAAATAAATAATAAAAATTCAAAATGTGTATGAACATAATGGAAAAAAATCTAATTGGATAATTTAATTTTAAAATAAATACAATATGGTAAGCAAGAAAGAACTCTAATTTCTAATGATGGTCAGCCATAAATTTAAAACGAAAAATTGAAATACGTCCACATTCTTTACTACTTTAAGTAAACTTAACGAAATTAATCATCAATTTTATGAGATGCCGGCATTTTCGTTTGATTTATTTCAACTAATTTCTCTCATTTCATCGTATTATAAAGAACCAGGTGATGGAAGTTTCTGTTTATTTAAATCATGATACTCTTAATTAGAACACCTCTTTTTTGGGGACGTGCATACGGAGCGAACACTGATAATTAATAATTTAATAATACATTATTTCGTAAATTCATTAGGTATTTTGGAGCAGGAAACAAGAAAAATGAGAAATGCCTTCGCCGGGATTCGAACTCCAGGTTTTCTGACTACTAACATCATGGATACCGCGAAGGCCCTCAGCTGGGAAGGAGAAATTTCTCGCAACTTCTTACTGTGAATGAGGTTATTTAAGGTTATCTGAATATGGCAAATCCACAAGGGTTATTTTCCAAAACGTAGGGATGCCTCGTGAATGATTTTCTTAGAGAAACTGGCTCGTATTCACGTTACACTTGGAAAAAAAAACTATATAGCAAGCCCATTAGCTTGAGATCGAACCGAAAGCAGATCGAATTATCATAATTGAACATTTTAACCGTTCAGCCGCTTAGTGTGAAAGAGATTACACTGCATTTTGAGAACCAAATCAATGATTTATGTTTTTCAAGAGACAACACGTTCTGTCTTCTTCAGAAGAATTTATCCAGCTCAGCTTCAAAATAAATTTTGATAAAATAATCCTGATACCTACTACGTATTTCGAAATACAATATTCAAGCTTTTTACCATATTTTTTTTTATTTTAAATATAATTTATTAATTTTAAATAAACTATGATATTAATTTTTATTTTAAATATTTATTATTTTTTATTTTAAATAAACTATGATAAAACTGAATTTTATCACTTATGAATGTAAGAATAGTTTTCCCCTAATTTTGTTGAAGGTGGACCATATATTATATATTTCGAAAAGCAATCGACTTTTTTTATTTGAAATAAACTATGGTAAGACTAAAGTTTAGTGATGGTGATTGTAAAAATAGATTTTTCACTAAACAATGCATGTCTATTTTGATTTTTTTAGAACTTCGAATTGGTCCGAATTTTAATGCTTTTGATTAATTATGTTATAGAAATTAATGTTGTTAATAGAAAATGTACCTTAAAAGTGTGTCGTGAAATTATTTACTCTTGTGGAGGTATATTGTAATATAAAAAACGCTGAGAAATACTTGCCTCGCAAACAGGTAATTCCACTGTTGCCTGGTTTAATCTATACAAATGGTCATTTAATATCTAAGGGAAAACAAACACGTGCGTTTATTTATATTCCATAGGTTTGTATTTCTTGTAAAACATTGTTGAATAATTTTTTAATTCAGTCTAGACCGAAATTTTTCCAAAAACACGGTAAGACAATTTACTTTTGTTGGCAACTTCTTACAAAACACCGATTAATTTTCAAACTTGAAAACAATTTCCAAATTAAATGGAAATATTGGGAAAAATAAAACCTTTTTCCTATTTATTTCCTTGGAATACATATAACAACTGAGCAATAGACACTCATTCGAGTATTTTGAAAGAAAATACTAAACACAAATTATCTCATATTTCAAGCATTATTAATTATATTAAGCTTTAACACATGTACGAAATGATAAAGAATATTGATACCACGGATTATTGCTGTTTGTACGAAACGTTACAGAAATTCTCTAGCTATTTACTCTTTAAATAATAAGCAAGCAAAATACTTAAAATGAAATACAGTCGTAAAATGAAAGAGGGTACTTTTAAATTTATAAGACATGACGTACATTTGTTAAATTCTACCAGCTATTGTTCAAACTAATTTTTAAATAACTTTCTAATTTATGGTAAGAGATAATCAAGAATATCAAAGAAAAGTTTCACATGTTATCTTAGTAACTTCACCATGAAAACAGGTGATTTATTTTTAACTCACTAGACGAAATATTTAAGATTTCAAGTAACGAATTAAAGACGAAATCTCAGGAGTTTGCTGTGAAAGTTCGTACGTCGTTGTAAATCCTGAAATGAAACTGTAGAAGACCTTTATTTTCATAGACCGGGTGAGGGGAGAAAACATGAACATCATCCACGTTTTTGCAATTCGCACATAATTCTTATATTTGCAAGCAAATATACATATAAGAAAACCATTTCCCAAAATTTGAAGAAAACATGCTGGGATAATCAAAATAATAAATACTTCTTAAAATTAAAAATCAATCTTTAATCAATTAAAAATCTTCTTAAAAATTATTCTTTAAGAATAAAAAATAACTCATAAAAATTATGAAGTTCCATAGTTAAAATAATTAAATGAATATTTCTCAAATTTTTATGCATAAATGTTTATCAATTACGACATGAAGAGCATTTTATATTAAATAACCAATTTTTATAATTTAAACCTATGTTTTTTCATCCCCTCTTCCTTAGTCTTCACCAGAATATAAAGCACTTAAGTCAATAGTTTTGGGTTTTTAAATTTGCAGTTTTTGGCAGCGTCTTCTGTAGTTTATATTATACCGCCCGGTTCTGATAGAGAATATCCCGGGTTCAACCATTTTACTAGCCGGCGTTAAAACGCGCATTTTGAATATTGAGCCAGCTTAAGTAGATCACTTTCTGTAGTCCTCGACTTCGTCGCCTTGAATTTTAAACTTCAGCTTTGTTATTTTAAAAAGTGGCAAATGGCGCAGTTTATTTGTACGCACAATTTGTGACTAGACTGACAAGCGAGTCAGAATCATTTTTATTTAATTACTATGCAATTAGAACCCAACTGACAAAGCATGCAAAACAATTTACCAAAAATTGAGGTCTTCATCTAGCGATATATGAAAAATCTTTCTCGTCTTTACTTCAATCAGAGGTAAAATCGCAATTTATAAGCAGTATGGATTTGGGCTATGCATGAGTCAAATCAAAGAAGAATTACTAACGTTTGATGGCTTTAAATCAAAGAATTACTAACGTTTGATGGCTTTAGGACATATGGCTACAGATTAGCTTTTCACAAATGCAAAATTAAGTACAGGAAAACTTCAAATTGTCCACAGAACAAGCCAACTATCTAAAGTCCTCGTTTGAAACTAATTGCCAAAGATGCAGAAATCGCGCTATTTTATTTTTTTAATTCATGTAAAAGAAATACTTCTTATTCTTCGACAAAGTAATAACGTATTAAATAAAGCATTTAATTTATTTAGGGCATTATTCTGAAATATTTTTGCAAAATGTATTTTCCATTCTAGCAGTATGTCAGCGAGTAAGTGATTCGTTTTATCCGACAGCCTCAAAGCATTTGAAGATGTCTCGGAACCCAGAAGAACATTACTGTTAATCGCTCATTGACCTCCAACGACGCATCGCTGGCTTTATTAATGCTTATTAAAGATGTGGCTTCAATGATGCCAGCAACTCAGCAATTTTAATTCGTTCAAGTGCCTCTATTTATGAGTAAGAGCTTTTTTTACCACCTCCACTTTCCCGTGCCATTTAATTTTTGATTACGTTTGCTTCCGTCTATGAATACTCACGAATTCCATTTAGGAAAATTCATTCAAAAGATTTATCTCCTGATAAGAATTGTATAAATACCAAAGTACCTGGTCCTTACAGCCACCTCCATCAAGGAATTACAGCTCTAGAGTTTATCATTTCAAAATGGGTTGGTGATTCCAGTGGTATTTATTACACAGAGCTCGAAAATGTAGAAATAGAGTAACAATTTACTATTTTCTTCAGGAAAGTATGTAAGATTTTTGGAACAGGTGACGTGAGAATAAGGTACATAATATTCAAAAGGCAGGCACGAAATTATAGGGCAGCATAATATATTTTACGTTACACAATGCAGATAGAATCATACGAGAAACAGAATTTTCAGCCAAGCTATCAAAGTACAACCAAGATTAGAAGTTTGAAAATCGAAAGCATTATTAAAATAATTAGATTTATGGTAAAGATTGATCACTTTTCTCATTGATATCGGATAAGTCAGACGACTTATAACTAAATGTAATGAATGAAATTATGAGAAAGCACTAGCAAGAGATAGCGTCGCTTTCTTCTTTTTTCTCAGTAACATAGACTTCATGGTTACTACAATCCCACTTGATTAATGGTTTCACTGATTTTCAAAAGAGTTACTGTTTTTGTTAGGATAACTAAGAAATTCAATTGAAATTTCTAATCATGGAGAGAAATACACGATGGAAAAATGCTGAATGTCAGGTAAAAAAAAAATTGCATCCAATTTACATTTATCACAGTTTTCTGGTTCAGTCTGGTTTTCTCGTTCTCACGCTTTCTGGATTGGCTCTCTCGGATTACAAAGAACTTGGGAAATGGCGCATGAGTCCGGCATGCCCCTTTTTAAGGCGTTGGGGTGTCACTGCGGAATTACATTTTATGCTAATCTTGGTATCCTATTTGCATTCGGCGACGCAACCTCTACCTAGTATGTAAACTATATTTTAATTCCTCTTTCTACGTTCATATCGTTATCTTTTAGCACTTGTTGCTCATTTTTTGAGCACGATTCACTAATAAATAAATTTATATTCAAGTGCTCTTGGCAGAAATAGAAAAAATCATTTTTATTCCTAGCAGAATTTTGTCATAATATTCATATATTATGAATAAATCTATATTTTTTAATTCTCCCATTCACTGAAGAACATTGCGGGGATGGAGAGGACAGCTTTTAGAACACTGTTACAAAATTGTTGAAACAGTTGATCAGCCATCCACTCAGCATATGCAACCATAAGGCTGAGGACATACGGATTTACCGTCCCTCGACTGGAAATTTACTTAAATTCGTCAACAGAACCCACTGGTCCTTGGTTAAACATATAAAGTAATACAGTAATGAAGTAAGGAAGGAAAATAGTATATGCAAGATATTTTATACAGATGGAAGGGATACTTGATGTATGTAATTTTCAATGCTCTTGCTTTTTACAAATGTGTATAGGATATGCTATAATTTTTACTTGTTTTTCAAATAGTTGCTAATTCAGTCATAATAATTAATCATTTTACATTTTACATTAATCACCGTGCTTTCGTTTTCAATAGTATATTTGATAATTTGCTTGAAGTACACAAACACACACTTTTTATTGTAGTGTAGAGACATTATGTATTTTTGAAAGAAGGAAAGATGAAAAAAGAGCAGTGCCTTCGCCGGGACTCGAGCCACCGACCTCTCGAATACGTTTCGAGCGTGCTGACCACTGCACCCCGAAGGCACGATAAGAAGGCGGGAGAAATATCTTATATACTCCTCCTTTTAAGGGGCGACTGGGGATTAGGTGACCCAATCACCAAATTCTGCTAGTGGAGAATCATCATCCACCAGCTTTTTAAAGTTCGGGAGCCACTACAAAGACATTAGGTTATTTCGAAGAAGGAGATGTGAAAAATGAGCAATGCCCTCGCTGGGACTCGAATCACGGACCCCTCGAACACGCGCCTAACATGCTGGCCACTACACTACGAAGGCATGCTAAGAAGGCGGGAGAAATATCTTATAGTGGAATATTTTTTTTTGACATTTTTGTTACAAATCTTAGTAGATACTTTGCTTTAATAATTGAAAACAATGCGCATTGCCTAATATAATGCTTATTATATAATAATAAATGCATAGATAAATGTATATCTATCCATGCATTATAAATTTCAAAAGTCTGTAAAATCATTTCAGTTTAAGGAATGTGCATTAAAATTTTTCAGTTAAAAGAAAAATCACAGAATCACACCAGTAACGCTATAGCTAATAAAAGGATTGCAAACTTAAGATTCCAACCGCAAAAGTCTAATAAAACCATAAAATTTAAATAGCTCGGAATGCAAATACAAATCTTAAAAAATAAATATCACTAAACTATGTTATTTAGTTCGTTTGAAAATGTGTGTATATATGTAATTAACAGCACGCGCATTCCCAAAAAGTAAACATGCATATTTGAGTCTAAAATTTTTTAGTTTTAAATAATGCATATATGTAAGAATACTTAAGTTCTCAGAACACGTTTCATAAATTATATTTTTCAAAATAAAGGATAGCAAAACATTGCTGAGATACATCACCCACAAACACAAACTAGTTGTGTCTTCTGTGGAGGTTGCCTATTTATTTAATGACTGTAGGTGGTTCAAAGCTGTTATTTACTCATGATTTCAGAAACACTGATCACTTTTAAAGGGGGTCGTATTAGAATACTGTTATCATGATATTTTTCATTTTAATTATTAAACAGAATAATATATGGAATAATAATGCTAACAAAATCTATATAAATACTTGAAGAACCGAGTACTGTTAGGGCTTAGGGATTTGCGTAGAATGAAGAGATTCCACTTAGAGTTTTCCCCTTATTTTGACTCAAGATGAATTGTATAAAATTTTATTACGCTCGGAAAAAATGTAGAACTAACACGGCACCAAGTGACAATTTTAATAAAAACTTAATACTTGCTTTTTTACTTTTACTTAATACTTTCCTTTTTTTTCCCTTCCGGAAATACGCGTATGAAAAGCTACTATGAATATTGACCAATTTCTTCACTTTTTCCGAAATATTCGCAAAAACATAATTGAGAATGCGCTTTGAATTTGCTTTAATTCTGTATTATTCTGAAAAGTTTTACATCGTTCTAAAGACTAAATGAACACGATGCCACTTGACGGTCTTAGTAAGAACTGATAACGGGAAAGCTAGAATGGCTACGTGAACCTAAGAAAGATAAGGTGACTTTACAATTGAAACTGTGTAGAAACATTAATAATATTTTTTTTTCTTCTTTTTTTTGTGAAAAACTATCTCCGTGTACGATTTCCATTGATAGCGGGAACGCAACAACACCAACGTGACCATAACATAGATGACATTAACGCGACGTTCTCATACAGATGCTTTTAAGTGTTGAACCCATGGAAAGATTTTCGAAATCTCATGTAGCCAGCGATCTTCTCCTTGGTTTGAAGGTCAAGTATTCGCAAAATTCGTCAAAATCGGAATAAAAATGTAGATTTGTATAAATTAAAACACATGAACACTCATGCTTATTAACATTTATTGTTCCTGTTCAAACCTCAAAGTAATTTATACATTCTTCTGTTTTAAATTGAACACAACGTTCAAGAAATACAGTGCGGGTATACATATTCTTAGAACGATTTTGATAAAGAATTTATAAAAAAGAAAACGTGTTGGTATAAAAATATCTGGAAACAATTAACGATTTGAAAAGAGAAATATCCTCTGCTGCTTTTAAATTTATTTTTATATCCAAATGCTACATATAAATAAGTTGTGGATTGAAGAGTATATTTGCGCACTTTCCGAAAAGAAATATTCCTATTTCATAACTTAAAGACGTCGTGAAATGCCTGCTTTTAAAATTTCCAAGTCCCAAAATAAGCAATATTATTATCAGGAAAAGAGAAAAACAATCGGTCGTGACTTCTACATGGAAAGAAGACTATAGACCAGAAATACCGGAAAAATATACACATTATTTCAAACGTTTCTGAAGTTAAATCGCTAACAAGTTACTGGCAACCAGAGAAAATCAGGAAACGCAGAAATCAGTTGTAGAGTCTTTAAATATATTTGACGCAGGTACACACAAAATAATAAAAAAAGATTCACAGTTTAAAAAAAGATAATTTTCGCTAGCATTTGCTGCGGCATGTGACTCAAGCAGAACAATTTATAGAGCCTTATATCTAAAGTATTTAGCGGGAGATAAATGAAAAGTACACTGTAACCCGTGAAAAAGCATGGGTTTATTGAAACCACTTAAAAAAAACTGTATTTATTACCGAAGACGATGAGATAAAATTTACAAACTTGGTTATCAAAGAAAAGTTTCAGTAAGGGGTTTATGACTGAAGCAGGATTCTCTTACAATGAGTAATTAAAAATAAGAACAGTGGGAAGATGGTGTTAAAATCAACTCAACATACTATCAAGGGAAAGTTTACGTCCGATAGTTACAGAAGTAATTCTATTTGTTTATGTAAATGACCTTCAAAGAGTGAAATTTCATCAAAACAAAGCAACAAGTCATACTCGAAAAGTACCACTGCATTTTTTGAATAAATGAAAACTGATACAAGTATTGCATAGTAACCTTTTCAAAGTATTCCTGCAAAGTTTTCTGAAGTTTCACATATAGATATTTTGCTTTTAGTCTCTTGAAAAAGCTCTTTCTAAGCGCCCACTCATCCCAATTTATGGAAAGTAGTGGAAGAGTTGTAAAAATCAGTATCTCCGGAAATATTTTAAAAACGCTTTTATCATGGAAATAATGATTCATATGTATAACACAGATAAATTTGACCAACAGGCAGTTTTTAACATATAAATAAATACTCTTTATATTTTAAATATTAATTAAATGGTTTGAAATCATGCTAAATATGTGTAAACAACCTCTGTAGAAATGAACAGAGTACCATATATTATTAGTTTATTGAGAATTGGTGAAGATACATGAAATTAGTGAAAAAGAGCCTCCTTTGTATGCTCACGAAGTATACGACTATTCTTCTGCTCCAAATATTAGCACATAAAAAGTATTATAAACAATGCAATAGAGCAAAATAATTTACAATCTCACATCGAATAAAGGAATTGGGCAATGATATATAAAGGAAAGATTAAATATTTTTCTCTTTACTTTTTATATTTATTTTTAAGAACAACCCAGAAGGATTATATTTCTTTTATATATTTGTTTCCACTAAACTCATAATACTTCATAAGCACAATACCAGTCACACGCTTATGAAAGTAAAGTGACGCAAGTCTTCAGGTTTTTTTTACCAAGAATTCCTCGGGGCACAGTAACATCACAATAAGTACTTTCTGCTACTGATCTATGGTTATTCTTCAGCAATTTCTGCGCTTCCATCGAAAGTAACTTATTAATATGATTCCTTCCCCGACAGAAATATCTTTCGCGCAGAAAATTAATTTTCTCAATAATAATAGATTTTATTTAAAACTCTCGAAGTTTCTTTGTTTTCAACTATGTTCCATGATCGAAATTCAGTCTGTGAAACGTGTCTGATATAAAAGGATTCAACAATGAAACTGCATATTTATTGATTTCAAACATTTGCTTTAATGTAAGATATAAAATATTTCTAAGATAATGTGACGATAATATCAATATAATAACATGAAGATAAGAATTCAAAAACTTCTCAAAATAATTTTCCATTAGAATTTTCTAAAAATAAATAAAGAAATAAATAGAAAGGAATAAAAGCAAATAAAAAATCTGAAAGCTTTCAGATTTTATATTTAAATTTTAGATTTACGCCCAAAGGGGCGTTTTTTAACGTTCTGTGTGTTACCTTTATTTATTAAATATCATGATCTTCGTGCTCAAAACCGCATAAAATTCAATTCAACAGCAATATCACAAAATATTTTAAATTAGCATATCTTTAGAATTTACGATACACAGTCTCGCAAAAAAAGATAAAAATGTTTAAAAGATAAAATAAAAAAATATAATTTTTTTTCCCGTACAGTACTGCCACTGCTCGCTTTGAAATTTTTGAGATTTCTGAACAAAAATTCATGAGAGATTTACAAAATATGAAATAGCTAAAAAAAGAAATTTTAAATTCAAAACTGGGTATCCAGGTGCCCATGTTCGTGTGAAGGACTACGTTATTTCATATTTGATGGCTCCAGGTACCATAGTTTTATTTTTTCACAATGCGAGAAACATACATACATTCATGCAGATTCTTCAGCATAAAATTTCTTTAAATATAAAACAAAGCAAAAATATTTGGTGGCAACAATTTGAGAAGTGATTCAACGCTTTTAATGATTCGACGCAAAATGCCGTTTCGAGACAAACTAGCCTCTCTGGGCAAATGACCCTTTGGGCTAAAAGTTAAATACATATATAAATTACTACATAATCGTAAATGTAATTTTGCTTATTGGTCGATTTAATTGGATTCATTGCTGTTGTTGGGCGTACTATATCTACAAAATGAAATAATTAGAAATGCTTGAAAGCATTCCTAATTATTCCTAAGTATAGTAAAATATCATGCAGTGAGCTCTAAATTGAAACATATTATCCGGGAGAAAATAAATTACTGTTCAATAAGCTTAATACAAGAAACTAAATTATTTACAATACTTTTAATATCATGATAAAATGCATATACACTAGATTACGGCTGAAAGGTTTTTCCAGTTAACTTTGGTAAATTCAGTAAAAATGGAGCTTTGAAAATTCTGGACAGTTAAGAATAATTTGATTCATATAACTTTTGCATATGTATTTCGGTCGCACAGAAATGAATGACATAAATGCTGCCACAGAGTGGAATACAATTTATTAACAAAAAACTGATAGTACACCAGTTAGAAATAATCCCAGGCCATGTCAATACACTTCTGCCATCTGGCTGGGAGGTCCCGAAAGGCTTTGGTAAACCAGTATGCGCGCAATTCGGCAGAACATGTTGACAACTGCACATGTTGGCCCCTGACTACGTCCTTCATCTTGCCAAGCAAGGCGTAGCCCGAGGTCTTGGTTCGAGGTTCATCCACTTTGCACACACATTTGTCATCTCCAAATCACCATGCACAATCGCCTGCAATGTTCCATGCGCAAGCCCTGTATCTTCCTGCATCTTGTTGAACGTTATGCACATATTCTCATGAACAAATCCGACACGGCTGACACATTTGCTGCTGTATGCGATGTTGCTGGTCGTCCCGCGCTGACATCTTTGGCTGTTGTCTCCACTTCATTGCTGAACTTGGACAAACCACGAGATCCGGTACGCCTTGAGAGTGCTTTGTTTTCGCACACTGACACCATGCGGTGATGGATCTCAATAATCTGTATCCCTTCCTTCCATAGGAACCACGGTGTCCAACGGTCACCATGATAATCACTTTCCGTCATTGCTGTTCACACTCCCAATGACGACGGCGAAAGGGACGGGAGCTGACCTCTACCGTTCGCTTGCGGCCAGCTCCATTTATGCATTCTGAGTAGCTCACGCCCCCTTGTGTCTATTTCACTTGTTTTCCCTTCGCAGAGTGTAAAAGTTCCGTTGCGAGAGTCATTGTGTCAATCGTTTATGAAAGATCCAAGTATGCAAGTATTACTGTTTGGTTAATTTATTACTACTTGAGGGTTTTTTAATTTTGTTAACAATTTGATAGTACATCTTTCTATTCTGTTCAGTCTTCATATTTAATTAGCAATTTAACTGTATACATTTTTATTCTCTCATCTGCATTTTACGTCGCTAATTCATCTCAGAATTACGCAACTGAATACAAGACTGTTATAATGATTTGAATTATTCTTCAGTGAAGAAGTGTATTCTATATAAAAGTTACATTGGTGTTTGACTGATTATTGTTCAGCTAAGGCAAGTACATTCGTTAGGTCTCAGGCACTTATTTCTTCTCGAAGTCAAATGCAGATTAGGCATTCACTCATGAATGGCTGAACCCATTAGTGGTAACAGAAACATTGATATATTTATTACTCAGACAATCACGCTATCACGAGATCAAAGCGTGATAGCGAACGTACGACAATCATGCGGTTTGGTTTAGTTTATTGTGGGAAAGCATACCAAAGCTATCTGCCTAAGGGGAGGGATATCTTCGCGGAGAAATTTCTATGGGGAAACTGTCTCGTATTCACGTTACACATGGGAGAAACCACGAAAACCTCCATGCACCCAGCCCGTTCGCCTGGATTCGAACCCAGGTCGAAGCTACCAGTATTCAGCGATTTTACCGCTTGACCGCTGGTGAGCCCCGACAACCATGCGGAAGTGAGTGCCTATGGCTTGGATAGCAGTTGTTGCTAATGCTACTATGAGAAGTTAGCATTTTGAAAGTTACAGGATTTCAAGTTAATATACTTTAACTAGTATTTACTAGTAACAACATATAGAGGTGTTCTCTCCAGGTTGTACTAAATGATAGAATTATTTATCATACATAGATAACGGAAATTAGTCTGTCCGCTTTAATTTTTCAAAGCAGTAACTTCTAAATAAATATTTCAGTAAATTTTCCTGGTTTTATAACTTTTCAGTTAAAGTTTAAAGATCCATTTAAGCTTTCCCAGTTTAAATTAAATTTAAGCAAAGTCTAGAACGATAATTAGCCAAGGGACGTACAGTCTGGGAAAGAATTAGTAGATAAAACTGCCAGACCTCCTAAATACATTAAGTTAATGCAAACTTTATAATTAAAAAAAAGTGGTGGGCGTTACCTAAAACATTTCGGGAAAAAGGTGCTATGGATCTGGCAACAAACTAGTTCTATCGGGAATTGTAGTTCGAAATAAAAAAATCTAGATTTTAGTGAGTAAATATCTCAAACAGTCACAGACTTTGGCTTGATAATCATGTTCATAACATTTATTCGATAAATTGTAGCATAGCTAATCTATCGCTAAAATCCATAACAAATGTATTTTATTGTGATTAATAATATTAATTATAAAGTTCGGTTAGAGTGAATTTTGATTTTCGAACATTTTTGTTTATGATCACAATTTACCTATTTGTCATAAACATAGAAAAATGTTTTCTGCCGAGTGTCCTAAATTACCTCTTCGTTAATGTGCTTTATTTAAGTTTCACCATTAGCAAAAATATAAGATTTTCATTAGATTTATTAATCACAACTCTCTTAATACTAATATTTGATACGCACATTAAACTAGACAGTTACATATCGAATAAAATTTATTTGGAAAAACCTTTTTCAAAAATACATGTAGTTTATCACTTCAAGAGCTGTTAATTATGATGGAGAGTGTAATAAAATGTATGCAATAAGGCCACTGGAAGAATTTATAAACGTAAAAGTTAAGATAAGTACAGGAATTCATACAAAATTTTCTGAAAATAATTTGCTATTATTTCCTAACAACAAAAAGGAAATAAAAATGAAAAAAACAAACAAACAGAACATGAAAGCTTTCAAATTTTACATTACACCCAAAGTGGCATTTTTTTCAACGTTTTGTGTGTTACCATTATTTATTAAATATCATGCTCTTCGCACTTAAAACATAAAATTCAATTCAACAGCAATATCGCAAAAGAATTTTAAAATGAGCATATCTTTAGAATTTCCGATACACAGTCTCGCGCTCTGGAGAGGAAAATGCTTTTTTTTCGTACAGTGTTCCCAATGCTCGCTTTGAAATCGTTGAGTTTGTTAATCAAAAATTAGTTAAAGTTTCACAAAATACGAAATAGATAATAAAACTAATTCCAAATTCGGGCTTCCAGATGCATATATTCGGGTGGAAACATACGTTATTTAAAAAATGATGGCTGTAGTAGGTACCGTCGTTTTACCACTATGCGAGAAACGTATATATATTTATGCAGATTATTCATTACTTAATTTCTTTAAATATAATACATGGCTCTAATATATACGGGCAACAATTTGAAAAGTGGACCAAAATTTATAGTGAATCAATGCAAAATGCCAAAACGAAATTAACAGTCATTCTGGGCCAATTGCCAATTTGGATTAAAAATCTGAAAGATTTCAGATTTTAACGAGCGCGCAAAAGAGTTTTTTAATGTTTTTACGCTCTCGCGGTGCTCGCTGGCTAGCAGGCCGCTCTTGCACTCCCTTCTGCTAGCCAGTTTTCCAGTGCAATTTCATAAAACTATTAATTAAAATTAATTTTAATATATGCTTTTTTAAATCAATCATGTTTAAAAGTAGAAAACATATTTATAAACTGTGTTTATTTCTTTTAAATCACCTAATTTATTACTTAGTAATCTTCCAGATTAAATTTGAAAGTATCTTTACTGAATGGCAAAACCCTGGCGCGTGGAAGATAAAATTATTTCATTTTCGGCCGCGGGAACACATTGCTTTATCAGAGCCGAATTTCAAAATTAAAACTGAAAGATAAATATCTCCCATTTTTTTAAAGGACAACAGTACCTTGCCTTCCAGATAAAAATATTTTATTCCGTAGTTTTGCCATAGCTCGTCTTGCAATCGTTGAGTTTGTTAACTTAAAATTTTATAAATTTATAAAATAAATAATAAAACAAATCCGAAATTCCAAATTCAGGCTTTCAGGTGCCCATGTTGGGATGGAGGACCCCATTACTCAGAATTGGATGTTTCTAGGTACCATCGTTTTTTCACAATGCGAGAAAAACACATACATATGCGCAGATTCTTCATTATTTAATTTCTTTAAAAATAATGTTGGACGATAATGTTTGGTGGCAAAAATTTCAAAAGTTATATGCCTTTGTTATACCTTTTGAGACAGTAGAGGTTAAAATAAATAAGAGAATAAAAGAAAAAGAAAATTTTGTAGACAAAAATGAAAATACTATTTCTCTGAAAAATTATAAAAATAAAAAATTATAAATAATTTCTAATTATATACGAACTTCAAAACCGTGAAAAGTAGCGTATTAATAACTGTAATGTTGGATTTAATTGTATGTTTAGTACTTGTTGCACAGCTTTTTAATAGACGAACAGCATTTAAATTCTTCCATAAACTTTAGAGTAAACCATATAGTATTTACTAAGATAAAATAAATTTGTACTTTTATTTGTTATTTCTATAAAATAAAGTTCAAGATCATTATAAGGACTGATATCCTACTAAAAACATTGCAAGAGCGCAAACATTGCATGGTTGTAAAAAAAATTAAATAAAAATTTATGACTGTAAAAATATAATATTGTAAAGAATTGTAATCGTACTGTAAAACAACACCGCGTGGGGTTCTCCTTGACCTCGTACAAGTCAAAGTTTTGACTAGTCCAAAACCCCTAAAAGACGTGAAGCGAATTATCGGTATGTCTGAAGTAACTACGGAGTCAAAGGTTTTCGTTAATCTTTTGATTTAAACAAAACTTGGAACATAAACGCACTTTCTTGTGCCAACAAATCAACCACAGCTCGTGGTGATATAACTCAACAATCAAATTTCAGTTTAAAACGTAGACTACACAAATTTAATTTGTGTAGTCAAAGACTACACAAATTAAAGCTTAACTTAAGTTGGCTCAGTAACTCTACCGATGCAACAAATTTAAATGTGAGCAGCGATATCGCAAACCTGAATAATTACAAATTATCATACCTGGCAGAAACTAACGTGGCGTGCGCGTGCAGGCCAGAAACATGCTCTGTCTTACAATCCAAAAATTTCAGTTTAAATACTACCTAATTTGCATTTTGGTGAGGAAACGGAAAGGAGAAGTTATAGCAAAGACTGAAATTGTAAATAACTGGCTAATGTAAATAATAATAACAAGCAACTGTAAGAGCTAGATGTATCAGACTACAGCAAAGATTTATCTACCTAAGTAGGGGATGTCTTCCTTGAGGATTTCTTAAGGGAAACCGACTCGCATTCATATCATATATATGGGGACAACCACAGAAACTAACAAAACAGCTAGCTTTTTTAAAAAAAATTCGATCCATACAACAATGTGAAAATAATTAACCTTAGAAGCTAATTACCAATTAATTGTGTATAATCATATAATACTGTTATGAATTTTGTATAATGTTACATGGAAAGTCTGAAGAAATTAGAAGATTTGAAGTTAAAATACGATTACAGGGCATATTTATTACATTGATGTAAATGGATATCTTGTTAAATTGGTGAGATATCGCCAGGTTCACGAAGTTTTTGGCGTTTATTATTGTCAAAAATTTGGCGAGAAATCAACTCGCCGAAACTGACGTATAACTGTTACTGGTACTGTAATTGAATAACTGTTATTGATCCCTATATATAATTTCAACTTTATCCGTCCCTTATATGTATCTTTAATCGTTATATGCCTTTCAGCAATTTCGAGAAATGGAAGGTTCTGGAAATATTTCTGCAAAAGGAGGAAAACTGTATAAAACAGGAGAGAGCATCACTCAGTTTTTAGTTTAGAGTCGGCTTCGGATTATTGAGAGATCTCTGTGCAAGCTTTGCTCTTTAGATGCGCTTTGCATTGCATCTGCTTTTAACGATCTTGGTAGTTTCAAGTGGTAACTATTGATTATTCCCAATCGCACTGCTAAGTGTAGGAGTACTTTTGGAAAGTTCCGGAACAGGAAAGTATTTCTTTGGGGAAAACAAATTTTATCAAGCTATCATCGCTTCTGTGCACATTCAGTCCACTGCGATCCCCTACGCACTCAACAATACGAATATACTATTATAGTTTTATTTAATTTTTATTGTATACTTTAGATCATGTATGCCTATTTGCACTGGAACCTCCTTACATATACATCATGTTAAAATTTTATTGTATACTTTAGATCATGTATGCCTATTTGCATATACATCATGTTAATTTTTTTGTATTACATTTATTATATGGAAAGATTTAAGTTTTATCTATTACGCATTCTTACTGTATTCTGTTTGAATAATTTAATTGCATCATACTGATGACCTATGTATCTCATCTATGTAACAATGTATAATATGTAGTATATAACAACCGATTAAATAATAATGTGCTCCTGTTTTTATAACAATATAAAGTAATGTACTTCTATTTATATAATAATGGGATCCATTACCTACGACATTGTAAAAACTTTGCATTTTCTGTAATTCATTATAAATTTACCTTACGGTTTATTCTAAGTAGTAGTTGTAGAGCCATTAGGGTTTTTGATGCTGGAGACATGAAAAATGTGCAGTACCCTTGTCGGGACTCGAAACCTGGACCTCTAGAATACGCGTCGAATGTGCTTCCAATTACACCACGAAGGCATGAGGAAAGAACGGAAAAATACCTTATATAGATAATGAAAGTATTTAATAATGTAAGTATTTTAATATTGTATTTTGGTTCATTTTATTGTAAAAGGTAGGTATATTGGGGTGTTTTATTGCTTGATGTACTATTTATTACATTCTATCTCTGTTTTTCAACTAATTACAGTATGTTGTAAAACTTTACGTGTGGTAACTTTTATTGCAATGTGCTTTTAGCAGAGGAGAGATATATAAATTCAAATATATAAACTGAAAATTTAAGAATTAATTCAATATAAAATAGATACAAGAAAAATCTAACGTCGAAAAGAAAAAATGTTAGATCAAAATAGGACATGTCATGGATAAATACGAATAGCAGACAAACCACAGATAAAACATTCCTACTAATTACAAAGATTAGAAAAAATTTCTCTGCTATATACATTAGGTTTAGAAGAGGAGAGGCAAATAACATTCTATCTATACTTGTTTATCTGCAGAACCACATCCCCATTGCTATCAGAAGCAAGGGTGAAATATCTACATCTTAGACAGCAACTAACTCTGGTCTCGCAAAGCTTATCTTTTACTTTCTTTCGTTCGTGGGAAAGAAAAGCTATCTGCTTTGCTCTCATTAATTTTAGTCTTCCATCTCATGAAGTAGATGTCCACCGTACATAAATGCAGTTTGGTAAGCACTGGAACATGAAATTTTAGTTTATTCTGCAAGTCTGCGATCAAATTCAAGCCATAACAGCTCTGATCTTTCATCATTACTTGATTTTGAAAAGAAATTAACCTGTAGGGGCTGTGAAGAAACCTGAATGAACTAGTGTGCAGGCAGGCCTAATATTTTTATTTTCTTTTCCAGTCATAATAAAAGCATTACAGGCCAATTTTTACTTCCTTGGAAGAATCAAAAAGGAAGTACTGCAATCGCGAAAACTTTTGGGTACCATATTTCAACAGAAATACTCATTTTGACCATTCTCAAACCCATTCGGACAATTTTTTTTGCTTGCCATCTGTACGGACGGACAGAATAAAGGACTCTCTTTTTTCTCAAGACGGGATTGTAAAATGAATTCAAAAGGGAAATTTTTTTTGATACGTGCGTCGTATGTATAGCCCATAACGCAAAACTGTTAGTCGCAGAAGATTACAATTTTGTATATATGACTGCTATAACATCGAGTGTTGTATCTCGCTTTGTTATTGCAATCGACAATACCAAACGTGTGTGCATATATAGTATATACGTATGTAAAGAAAAACATAATAGTATGTCAAAAACAAAAATTAAACCAGTCCTGCGCTATAGCTGTAGGATTCAAGTAAATTAAACTTAAAGCAATTAAAATTAAATTGGAATCAAAACAGGACAATTTCCTAATATTAATAATTGCAACCTTGGGAAAAATCTTACATTGTAGCTAAACATAATCAAAATTAAATAAGAATCCCATCATTAGAATAAACTCGAAAAGTAAAAAAACCAAATTGGTAATAATAAAACTAAAATTAAAAATTAATCTCCTTTGTCTGAAACTCCAGAACAAAGTTGATCAGGAGAAAATGAATTAAAGTTTCAGAAAAGTAGATTAATGTCTCGAATTCATATTTCGTTCGTCTTAATCATTTGAGATTAAAAACCGATAAAAGATTCAATTGAATGTCCAATGAAAACATAAAATAGTCTTTGGAAATGTCATAGTCCATGGTGTGAACATTTAACTCCCATATTAACCTATTTTCAGAAAACGGGTCGAACGCACATAATTATGCGGTGAATAAATTAATATGAATGTCATATCAAGACTTAATCATATTCTATCAAACTAAATGGCCATATTCCAGCATACAAATTCCTAAACTTCGGAGAAAATTACATTTGAGAACATTATTTTCCTTCAGAAAATTTTTTGAAAGAGGATTAATTAATATTTTGTTCCGACACTATACAACTACAAAGCTGCTTTAAGGGGAAAAACGCACAAATTTTTCATAAACGCTAAATAATTCATTTCAACAATTCTTAGCATTAAATTTCTTTATTCCACCGTACAGATCTGTCATTTGTAAAACTGAAATGACTTTTGCAGACGATAAAAGAAAATAAACATCGCGAACCGCAGAGAAAAGAAACAGATTTATGTTTTCCCGCAATGGCAACTTCAGATGAAATTTCAAAAAAGATTTGATAAGGATGAAGGTTCTAAGAAAGTTTTAAGGATTAAGGATGAATTAGTTCTGCTTAATTGATTATTTACATGTTTGTTCTCAGTGTTACCAACGATGGAGTTTTGTTAAGAACCTAGATTTTACTTTATTACAATAACGTCCAGGAATAATTTCATCTAAATATCGAATGAAAAGGAACAAAAAACCTTTACTTACAATGAGCATTTTACACTCTCTCTCAGCTGATGCATAATTTCATGTTATTTTCTTTTATTTGCTGTTGCGAGTTCACTCCAAATTCAACTCTATCTGCACTTACTAGACAATGAATAAATTCTTCAAATACTTAGACTTATAATGAATAAAATACTTCGCCCCAGTTTAGCGTTATTTTTAAATAAGGCAATTCATGAGACACTTTTATTTACTTCTAACCACTCAGTTGGTAATTCTGAACTCCTCTACAGCTCGTTTAATTCTTAAGTCCATCTTAAAGCAACCTTCGCATTAGAGGCCAAGTACACACCAAATAAGGATTATGCATGCAAATTCAGAGAGCTCAACAAGAGGGAATACAACTGCAGTACCCAATAATGAGCACCTGAGAATTCTACAAGAAAGCCATTTCCAGGAATTCTTAATTCGAATGAAGGGGTGTGGGGAGAAGAGGGGTCACTTAAGGGATGTCGCAGTGTTGTGCCGTGATAATGGATGGCATTGTCTCACGTGATTACTACAGCCGCTCACTGCCTGGATAGCGTCTTCTATTGTAAGAACAGAGAAGATCGAATGTTTAGAGATTAAGATTCCGTCATCAAAATCGCACACGCCTTTTAAAAGGGATTTTGACAATTTGGAGTATTGGACACCGACCCCTAGTGGTCATTATGAAAACATAAGGTCTGTTTTCACTAGAATGCCACCAATCATAATACAATTAAAACATTGTTCAGCTTGAATAAAGACCGAGGACATTAAATTACAGTTTCCTGCATATTAAATGGAAGATTAAGCACATGGGATTTTTCCTTTTTCAAATGTTTTTCAGTAACATAATAAATCCTTCTTAGAAAAACTGCTATTAAGAAACAAGTTCCCACAGTAACTTGTAAAGCGTTTCATATTTTCGCACAGAAATGAAAACGTATGGAAATAACTGCTTTCCCAGTTGGCAAGACTTCGTTTCCTAACTGAGAATCCCAGCATGTTTATTTGCATATCATAGTTGTATATTGTTCTCCTGAAGTAAAAAATTGTAGAGTGTTTAAAACAGAATAATTATTTAAGTAGAAATACGTTTAACATAATTAAGATTTATTTCAGTAAGCTATTTTAAAGGGGTTATTTACTGTACGTATTTGCTTCTACAATGGACGGAAATTAAGTCTATTAAGGACTGGAGGAGTTAATAATTATATGCTTTAAAACACTTTATATTAAATATTTTGATAGTATTTTAAGTAATCAGTGTTTCAATTTTAAAATATTCCCTCTAAACGGAGTTAATTACAATAACTACTTATTAGTATTATTAAGTTCCCATATTTTTCTTTTAATACTGGAGAATCCAGGCAAGGTATTGGATTTTTATTAAACTTTAGTAATACACATATGTAAAACCATTATATATATATATATATATATATACTAAAAATATTAACAATTATATATTATATATATTAGAAATATAAACAAAAGCAACCGACTTTTGTATCACGTTTATATACAGCAATTTGTGCAAAATATTTCTGCATTTTATATATAAGGCGTACATATATATATATCTGAGTGTGTGTGTGTAAAGTAAAAATATGTAAAGATAAATTCCAACATTACTTTCCAATAGACCCGTAACTCTCTATTTTAATTTGGATATTTTCCATTTCTGTTTTAAAAATAGTAACTGCTTAGAATAAATTTCGGTACTTACGTATTATCCCTTTGAATATGAAGGCTGGCAAATATTGAGCAATCAAAGTTGGCGGAGATCCCTCCAAAGCTGCGTGATACATTTCTGAGGAATCTGAAGGCGACGCTTTTTTGCAGTTTGTAAAGAGGCTTTATATCTCAGCTCGTATAAGTTAGTGATAATGAGTGCCGATGGGCCTGTTTTCGAATTCCAGACAGAGCACGGATGTTTACCAGCGTATAGTGTCTGTGCGGAAAGAATCACTCAAAATACGGCGCAGAACGAAAGTTCTGTCGAGAGGTTGATGATTGAAAGCAAATCTCTGGGGAAAATTTTTGCTCCTCAGGAAGAGGGACCTATATGTTATCGCTCTTAAAATTGATAGTTATTTAAAATCTACACCAAAATATGGCTGCTTTATTGCCTAGTTTTAAACGACTGATTATAACTGAAACCAAGCTGTTTGGAGATTTAAATTTCTTACTTGGCAATATTTCCCTGTGATTTGGTAGGTTTGATATTTATTTTGACATCATCTGGCAACTTTATTTAAGTAAAAAAACTTAATTGTATAATATTTTGATCATATTAACTGAATTATTGATCACAATAACCGATGTATTTCCCATGTTATAGTATACTACCTGGCACCCGGCGGGCCTTCAGCAATTCGATACAAATATCCGAATGATAGCATTAACCGCGATCACTTTAAGCGGCATTTATTGTACATGTAATTAATTCCAAAATTCAAATAAATAAGCTTTACTATAGCAATGGGTATTTAATATGTTATAAAAATCGCTTTACATAAAGATACAAGCATAAGTTTTGGATACATTACTTCACGATAACAAGGAATGCTTATATGCAATAAAAATATAAAGCGAATATCAGCAATTTCAGTACCATCAATGACGCAGTTACTTATTAAAATGTAGTTACTGTTACAACAGAGTTAAGGAGAAACACGACGGGTGAGAAAAATGTCATGATAGGCACAATTTTTCTTCATTCCACAGGTATAGATTAATGTCATGTAGATGTGTAAACAACTGCAAAATTGGTTTACATATCTACATGGCGAAATATTAAACATTTTCTCTTCCTGTACGCAATGAAATTTTATGAGCCATTAACGACTTATCTCGATTATGATTACGGTGCAGACTCAAGCATTTGAACTGGAATTACAGAATCCGAAGCATAAATTCTACCACGACTCCATACCTTTCTTCCTCTCTATGGTATCTATCATCGACAAGCATTTATTTATTTCATTAAGGTTAAATATGCGTTATCACCATTGTCAATCTACGGCAAATACTTTCGCAACTCTGCCCTCGCCCTGGATGAACTCCCCTCGTTTAGATTCACTTTATCTTCAGGATAGATGAGGAGGGCACGTGCCCTACAAGCTCTAGATGCCACAGGATGGGGCGCTGAGAGTAAAATTCGGTGGTGACTCTGCGGTTCGCCTCGTTGGTCTGTACATCCGGCATCAATGATGGACCTTTGCGGGTTCACTCATGAGAAATACTTTGACATTCCGAGAAATTAAGTGCAATGTGGTCTGCGTGGTTGGCTGGTTATGAGAATATCCATCATAGAAATCGTCGGAGTAAACCACACAATTCTTGCTCTAATTATGTCCTTAACAAATGCAATATTTGCCCAGTGAGGTAGATGGAACAAAAGACATTTCAGACTTTAGAAAATGGATGTCATTCATTAAGATGACTGGAAAATAGTCATTAGAGTCCATGACTCGTTATTTTTCCAACTACACAAAGGAATACATTAATAAATTATTAACTCGTTATTTGTCTTACAGCCGAGCATGACATGATAATTAATGTCTTTATCTTACATCGAACTGATTAATTTTAAAATGGGCTAAAATTCACTGTGATATTCCGAATCTGGTAAGTCTTTTCAAATCCATAGCATCGTTTAGAATTTTAACTTAAAAATCTTAACTACGGCATAAACGGGATTGAATAGGGTTCAGAAAATTGCAATTTTCGAAAATACTCGGCTTCCAAAGATGTGTTATTAAAACAGATCTACTAAACAAAAGCAATATTTTATTACAATTGGTAGCAATAAAAATACTTCATTTGGACATATTCAAGTAAATATGTTAATTTATCTCTTTATACTCGAAATTTAAAATTATTTCTTTGGAAAACGCAGACAAGCCAACTGAAACAGAACATAGAAAAAAATGTGGTTTGATTGATGTTTAAAACTTTCTTTTAATGAAAATTTACAGTTCCGTAATAATCATAATTTACAATTATAATTTCTAACATAAAATATATTTTCGTGGTATATCAGATAAAATGGAATATAGGATAACAAAAGCTTGTACATGTATTTCAAATCTGCATGCTTTATTTTTTATCGTTTTATACATATATAATGCATTTCATAAAAATCATTTATGCAATGTGTCATAATGCATAAAAGAAGGACTGAAAAGCATAAAAATGAGTTCTGTAACTTCTAGATATATAAATATGTACACAAATTTGTTCTTATAGTGTAATCTACTCCGCGTTCATAAGTCTTTATGGGAAATTTGTTTTTGTAACCGTTAATCAGAAGCATATTCAAAATAGAATAAACACATAAATAGTCAGCATTTAGAATAAGCACATCCCAAAAACATCCCTAATAGAATAAACACATGCTTTAAAAGACGCAAATATTCATGTTTCAGCATTTTTAAATTAAAAACTATATAAATTTTATTGAAATTACAAAATTAGCGTTTCATATGCTCCCCCGATCTATATATTTAGTAATAATTTTTACTCCTTCTAAAAAATAAAACACAAGATACTTGACTCCTATAAGATAAAAACTGATCAAGATATTTAGTTTAAAAAATTTCACTTTTGCCCTTTTTTGGCTTTTCTTGAAGGGTCGATAGCAAATTAAATTGGAATAATCCAAAGTTAATTTTTTTTTCTTTTTAATATCAGAAGTATTCCTTTCACAGGATTTTTGTTTACAAAAACGCCAATTCTTAAACTAAATAACTTGGTCAAATTTTGTCTTATAAAAGCCAAACATTTTGCGCGTGTTTTTTTTTTTTTTTTTTTTTTTTTTTTTTTTTTTTTTTAGAAAGAGTATCAAGTATTTCTAAATATACAGACCAAGGTTCCATATAAAACTTTTATAATAACATAATTTTGTTATATATGGTATGCCGAAAAATTTTCACGCAAGTAATTCGCTAAAATCATTTAAGTTTTTAGATGCTAAAACGGATTAATATTATTCATATTATTACTTAAGGGAATATTATTATTCATTTTATTACTTTAATGCCATAATCGACACAGAGTGGCTAAGAACGCTCCATGCTGGTAGATCTGGTATCGATCCCAAGCAAATGGGCCGGCAGGCATGGTTGATTTTCGAGGTTTATCTCATGCGTAAGTTGAATACGAGCCAGTTTTCCTCAGAAAGTCCTTAATGAAGGCATCTCTTCTCTTAGGCAAATAGTCCTCGTAGATTTACCATACTCAAATAACTTAATCTAACCTTAGGTTCATAAACTAATAGTCATAAAAATATTGCGCAAGAAATATTCTTCGCTTTTAATTTATATATGTCAGTACTGAAGCCTGCCACTTTTTTCTAGAACAAAAATTCGATAAAATTCCATTCAAAACATATAACAATCTGAATTGCTATGCTCGCCAATTAATATATTAAAAATAATTTTAAATAAATAATAGACTAATAGAAAATATAAAAAAGCCATAAAAATGTTTCTTTTTTCTGAACTGATATTTTATTTTTAGGCAAATGCAGTGTAGAGCTCTGAACGTGAACTCAGAGTTTTGTCATCTTTTTTGCTTTATTTTTTTAGAATAATTATAAATATTTACTAAAGTAACTAACGACTGGGAAGGCGTATAAAATTTAGAATTTACAATTTTAACAAAATTTATTTTTAAAATTTAAAAATTCTGTAACAAATATTTACCACGCTTAAAGTTTTTTGTAACTTGAAGTAAATACCTACGTCTATGGTTGGGAAAACAAGTGTCACAAGATGAATTTTATGGACATTATCTACATTGCCTAACTGAATACTGATTTCAAATATACATAGATTACTGAAATTTTCAGATACAGGCAGACAATATGCGCTGAAAGAAAATTATTTGTTATTGTATGTCCGCATTATTTTCTTGATTTTAATGTCAAAATGCCCCTTCTACTTTATACCTGGATTTATGTACTTTTAACATATTGCCTTAATTTTTTGGACATATTTTAAGATCTACGTATATATACGTTCTTACAGTCAGAAAAAAAAAAAAAAAAAAAAAAAAAAAAAAAAAAAAAAAAAAAACGTATTCTAGACCGCATATATACGTTCTTACAGACATCACCAAAGACATTCTAGGCCGTATACATACGACCTTTCTGATCAAAGTGTTTTAAGAAAGCAAAAGTAGGAAACTCATGCTTCATCATGATAATGTATCTTTTCATTCAGCAAGATTGATAGTCGAGTTTCCAAAACAAAAATACATTAAAGTGATAGAACATCCTACCTATTCTCCTTATCTTACTGTTTGTGATCTCTAACTGTTCTTTAATTTAAAACAAAGTTTAGGTGGTAATCATTTTCGTTTCCAGTACGTCTTTACTCGACCTTTATTTTTGCAATCATTGGTCGTAGTCATATACTTCCTTTTACAAAACTGTTTTAATTGACGAAAATACTCATGTTTTAGGAATGTTAAATTAAAAAATATAATTAATTTTGATAAATAATGAAATCTAACTTTTTATGCGGTCTTCCAGTTCTTGTACTTATAAATGAGAAAATGAGAAAGTTTTGTGATGGCTGAAGAAGAAAAAAAAAAAAAAAAAAAAAAAAAACAGAAATACAAGTTTGACTCCCGCAACACAAAAATCGACCAAAATATTTAATTTCGAAATTTGTAGTTTCTAATGTTATTGGTCCAAAGGGACAATTTGATTTCGTTTTGGCATTTTGCGTAGAAAACTATAAACAGCGAATCACTTTTCAAATTGTTGCCAAAAAATATTAGCGCCCTGTATTATATTTAAAGAAATTAAATAATGAAGAATCTGTATGAATGTATGCATGTTTCTCGCATCGTGATAAAACAACGGTACCTAGAGCCATCAAATTTCGAATAACGTAAATTTGAATTTGAAATTTGTTTTATTATCGATTTCATATTTGGTAACACTTCAATGAATTTTTGAATAAAAAACTAAACAATTTCGAAAAAAAAAGCGAGCAATGGCAACACTGTCAGGGAGGGAACACCAGCGCGGGAGACTTTGTATCGGAAATTCTAAAAATATGCTTATTTTAAAATTATTTTGCGATATTGCTGTTGAACTGAATTTTATGGTTTGAGTACATAGAACATATTTAATAAATAAAGGTAACACGAAAACGTTAAAAAAAGGCTTTTTTGGAAGTAATTTAAAATCTGATACCTTTCAGATTTTTTCATATATATTTTTTTTTTAAACTTGTCTCGATCGACCAGTTAATTAAGTTAGAATAATTAAAGAAAATAAGTTTAAAGGAAGAGCAGAAAAAACGCATATAATAGGCTATATATGTAAGTTTTGTGGTGTCTACATCAGTTTTTTTGATAATAACAACAATAATAATAATGATAAAAAGCATGATAAATTTAGATGTATGAGATCCTTCAAAAACTGATAAATGTCCCATCAGTCTTTTTGATTGTTGAGAATAAATATTTTAAATTCCATGTATATATTCCTCTGAACGACATTTAAAAACAACGACGCATTATTTCAAATCATACCTACGTGTGTAAACATAATGCATCATTTACCCCTTTATATTTATGAAGTGAAACAATAGAAAAAAGAAATCCATTTTTAGAAGACTAAGCGAAATTTCAGATTTTATCGGGTTTGCAAATTTCTTGAAGCACGCAGTGCTGACATCACTTGTAAACAAACGAAGCTCAAAATGCACTGAAATGCAAGGAAATTTTGTTTCGTAAAACAAAGCGTGGTACGCATTAATTATATATTTAATTAACAAATGAATTATAATACATTATATTTATAAGACATTGAAATTATAATACATTAAATGAATTATTATGCATTGTTTGTGAAGATTTGTATTCCATTCTTTTAGAATCCTGATAATTTCAGTTAGTACCTGCTATCATTATCAGTGGACCAAGAGTGAATATCTAACTATATGTTTGTTTTACTTTAATGTCAAATGTTATAAATTCATATCCTTTTACACATTTTATTTTAATTTTAGCCCAAAAGGGCTATTAGACTCAAGACACAATTTTGTGTCGTTTCACTCTTTCTTCAAGTGTGCTGCCATTCGCAAAAATATAAGATAGTATTCTTTGATATTTAATCTGTCTATTATTAATTAATTAAACTATTTAAAATCAATAAAATGCAGTTCTTAAAAATATTATTTCTTTACTTTTTAATAAGATTGATTTAAATAAAATTGCATTTAATTTATGATACACCTAATTAAATTTTTATAGAATTACATTGTATATTTTTTTTCATTTTTCAAATGCAGAAAACATATGTAAGATTCCCCTGTTAGTCTAAATGTATATTCATCTAGTATCTTATAAAATATTTCGCAATTCCATATAGCTGATAAACCATATTAAATTTTAAAATATAATTTACTTTAATAAACCTCCACTTATAAACCATATTTAACTTTAAAAGAGTCCTTTTGGGCGATCGTTAAATTCAGCCTTCCAGATTTGCTTCTTTATATTTATTTTCTCTTTTGATAAAGTATTGAGTAATTCTTTCTTATCACATTTTACATATATTAGTAAGAGGCTGCGGCCAAAGCAAAATTTGTAAGTTCTATGCACACCTGAAAAGAAAATGTATAAAAACATTTCAATATGAATGAAATCAGTTTATTCTTCTGACCAACAACCAATTCGTAAAAAACAAAAACACTGGACACTTCAGCTATACGTATGATGTGTATACGTGTATATTTTCACCTATACGTATGACGTCATAATTTAAATTTATTATAATATACAACTTTTTTCTCAATAACAATAAAAGGATTAACGGGGAAATAACATGCCGTGTCAGTTATCTTGAAACATTTTTTAAATTTCGACATACAATGGTTAACGAAAAATTTTCGATTTACAATGGACAATGGCGTCACATTCAATCGCGTGCTGTTTCAACGTCAGAATTTGGCATTATATAATAATAGCATATTTAATGTTTGAGAATGCTATTTTTATTTCATATTTTGTAAAACTTACAACATTTTTATAAACAAGCGCTAAGATTGTCAGTTTGGGTAAGTCAACGTGTTAGATCATGGAAGAGAGCCTCAAAACTTCCGATTCAAAAACATAGAAAACTTTATTAAAACCCAACCGTTGCTCTGAAATAGTGACGAATTTTTATGTGCTGTTGACAACAACATTGGAAACTGCTGCAATGAGTTAAGACTATGAATGCAACACAGAAAATTATTACGTTTCCAACTAATTAAATATATGTGAGAAAACCTACTTGGGGATCAGACACGAAACGACTAATGTATTTGAAATTCTGGCACAATTGCTGAAGGCTGTACCTCGATTTTATGTCCTAGCGAATAAATATATAAGAGTATCTACAGGGTCCAAAACAATGGAAGATTTAAAGAAATAACGGATCGAAGATTCCAAACTGCTGCTGTGTTTCTTTGCACTGAAACAGACCCTGACACTTGGAACATCCATGCCGCTCAATTGGAATAACGAAAACTAAGTCCTTCTTTTTATTTAATAACGTGAGAAACCTCACTACATAGAACATAAAATGAGAATAGAATCGCTACCTTCCCTTCTTCCCTAGACATTACCGTGATTCCATACCTACGTAACGAGTAGTAAAGGTCAAAAGCTTGTTTTTCACCAACAAGTGGTGAGCGATTGTCGAGTTCAAAAAAGACATATTTCACTCTGGCGGCGGCCGCGAGCTATGATTTCCCAATGGAAAATCTGGATAACTATGATGCAGTCTTAATAACTCACTTCTCCGAACAGAGAGGGCGCTGGATCGAGTGGAAGTGAAGTAGGATTGTTATTTCCGCGGAAAGAGTTTTCAACGCAACAAAAAAGGCGCGGAACAGAAAAAAAAAAGGGGGGAAGGGGAGTTTGTTTTTATTTACTTCCGGATTATTACATTCTTTTGCAAAAGTGAGGTTTATCCTATATTATTCTACTCCTTCAAATTCAACGGTTCTTCACAAATGGGATACATAAAATATCTCAGATGGAAAATTGCGAACGCTCGCTTAAAATTTATATCTTAATATATATTTATAAGTGCTCCGTCATATTAGAAAGATAAACTTACAACATAAAATTTTGTTAATCTTACTTTTCATGAATGTTCTGAAGAAATGTATCTCGAGAAATATAGCTGTATTTATGATTATTTATTTTAAAAAACGGGGATATTAAGGTAGATAGTAATAAACAATTGTGGGAATGACCAGTTCAATCTGGCAGAGAAATGACGATGAAATCAGGAAAACGGATATTGGGTTATTACTTTAAGAATTTGATGCCTGTGTTGGATGAACACGAATCTCAGATCATTTCATAAATCGCAGGGTTACAGATATAAATTTAACCATTGATGTAAATGAATGGAACACATTTACAGCTTTCTATTATTGTAACGGTAACTGTGATGTGCGGTGAAAAACAAGTGCTTAATTATTTTTTTATGTATAAATGAAGCACTTTAATTCTTTTCTTAAGGGGAAAATAAAACAGTTTTTAATACTTATTTGTTTATTTGTGTTTATTATTTTTTTTACATTTTCCTGAAGTAGATCTTAATTTTCATAAAAAATATTTACTGCATCTAAATTCCATTTTAACTCTTAACTTTAGTCCCACCCCTATAGCCAAAATGTACGTTTATATATATATATTTTAAATTGTCGTGATGTAAAGTTTTTACGAATGAAGTGGAAAATATCATTTTAAACACAAATCATGTGGGATTTTGTGACCGATAAAAAACATTCATAAAAGCAGACATATATTTATTGATATTTCTTCAAATGTATCTCTTTCATTTCATATAATACTTTTAATTAATAAATGTTTTCTGTGTTGCGAAAATTTGCCATATTAAAGCATTCAGCTCTTACTAGTAGTCAATAGAATAAATCATGAAACATTTCAAAACAGTATCAAGTTTTTAATCTCGGAAGGTGAGAGAACTGGCTGCATAGCGTTTCCAGAAATTTTCTCGAATGGCAAAGAAAACGCCAGTCATTTGCCTTTAGAAAGGTCACCCTAGAAGGCATAATTCTGCCTATATTAAAACTTCGCTTGCGCTTTCCATAGTTAAATAGTACATTACCGCATAACGCGAACATTTTTGTCTCATAGAGCATTAAAACGAAACGCTGATGGTCGGTGAACTGATTACGATAAAGCACCATATGCCATGAGAGGGATTATCTCGTGGATAATTTTGTAAAGTTAAATTAGTTTCTATTCTTATCACATACGAGAACATCTTATTAGCATTATGGGTGGAAATTAAGGAAGATTATTTTGAACAAACTGAAACCTGGGCTAGTTAGAAACGGGGGGTCGTTTTTCGAAAACAGCAAGATTTAGTTTTCATGATTTATCCTCATGAGAGGAAAGAGAAAGAATTATTGCAAACATTTTATTCAGTCAGTGTTAAAAACTAAACATAAATAGCATTTATACTGAAACTGAATTTTATGCTAATATAGAGAGTAAATCAAATTTGGATGAAATGCAAAGGGTATCTTTAAGGATAAGGAACATAGTATACTAAATAAACAAGCAAAATCTCCTCCTAGAAAAACACGTCCGCAAAGGCACTAATACAAAGTTTTCAGCATTTTATTAGAAATCTCAGGCACTGTTTCGTAGTTAAAGAAAAACCTCCTCCTTTTCGGACGTTCCCTGGTAATTGACAAAAATGTCTATCTTAGATTAATTCGCTACTTAATTCAAACTAAACATTTATTGTACCAGAGCAGGTATGGAAAACAAATCTTCAACATAATTAACGGCATATCTTGCTTTTGTCACTGAGACAAAGCTATTTGAATAAATCTACTCTCGCACAAGTGCGTTAAAAATCTAGCTGGTCTTCAGTGCAGCTTGTATGATACAAACACGCACTATAAACACAATTAACTTCCGAGTAGAAAGGAGTGAAGTTGCGCTGAAATACGTTTGCATTGCTTTGTGACAAGGGAAAAAAACTGATTAACATTAGAATTCTTGTTGTTTGTGCTGAAGCTTGACAAGCTATAAACTATTCAAGAGGAAAACTTGATTAATGCGCTTCGTTTTACAAAATATTTACATCGCCATTTTACTCTCTCACGTCTACTCTGCTGCTCTCTTTATTCTTCATCTTGAGCGAAAGTTTTTTTTTCCTAATTACACGAACTAAGCATCCTTTTTTCTTCATTTTTCAAATTCCTTTTTTACCACACACGAGACAAAACTGAATGTATTTTAAGTAGATTGAACTAGATTATTTTATTAAAGCCAAGTATACGTAAACTTCTACCTTAAGTTCATTCTAAATTTCATTCGATAGTAATTAAATGGATTTACTTCCACCTTTCTTTCTCCTATTACGGACATCTACCTACGTGGAGGACTTTCTAAGAGAACATGTTTCCCAGCTCTCGAGTGTCATGATGTCACAATGCTAGTGAACTGACAAAAGTGGGAGAAACAATGACGCAGCTTTGGAATAGACAATGAATCAGTGATGACAAAAATTTTTGATCGGAAGAAGCAAACATTGTAGAATAATAACATTGGGAAAAAGTAACCTTGTCTGTCTATTGACGTCAAAGATTTCTCGTCGGGTACAACAGACGTTTGCTCTACCCGTTCAAAGTCTGTGAACGTTTGACGTTACTGACACATAATGCAAAGCAACTACGTTTTCCCTTTGTATATTCATTTCTTCCACTTCCATAAGTCAAATAACGTCACTAACTTGAGCATTGGGAGAAACATAACTTTGACCTTGCGGGAAAAACTCAGCTAGCCCATTCACCGCGGTTCGATTATCGAAATATCACTTTCAGCTTGTATGCAATGTAATACGTGTGCCACGTTAGGACATTCTGTAACTTCCTTTCGTAACTTACTCATTGACTTCCTATTATTAAAATCGGAAGTTTGTTCTTAAATGATAAGAATTCAGATCAGAATTTGTTCTTAAATGGCTTAATTCGTTTTATAACGGGATATAATAAAATTTTAAGCTAAATGGATTAGAAACCGTTTTTAGTTTTAGATCAGTATTTTCTCCTGAAAAAATGAACCTCTTTTTTTTTTTTGTATGCTCATCTTGGCTTTTTTTACTTTCTCAAACTAAAATCCGTTCTGAACATTCCAATTTGAAGCAGAGTGTGTTTTGTAATCGTAGGATAGGGGAAAACGTTAAATGCAATTGTCTTAATCTTCACTACATAGTATAAAACAAAGTGGCTTTCTCTGTCCCTATATCCCTATGTATGCTTAAATCTTTAAAACTACGCAACGGATTTTGATGCGTTTTTTTAATAGATAGAGTGATTGAAGAGGAAAGTTTATATGTATAATAACATCCATTAAATAATGGAGAAATACTGTTATTTTTGACGTTTCTAATGTGATGTCGTAAATAATTACATTTTTTCCGCTTACATTGCAAACGCAGGCTGAACCCTACGAGATTTATCAAAATAATGTACTAAGTATTGTACACATTGAAAAGGTTTACAGATTTAAAAATTGCTGGACGTAGCGTTTGCGGCGGTACCGGCCGGCCCGGGCGGCGGAGCTCTCTAGCGAAGAAAATAACAATATACATAATAAAAACGTGCTTTTAATTTCACGCGTGCGGGCCACGGGCAGTAATGAATAAATAATTAATTACTGGATCGATTTTAATCATTTTTTCAGTGAGTGACATAGGCTATATATTTTATACCCGTGCGAAGCCAGAGCGGGTCGCTAGTCAGTTAATATAGCGTAACAGATAGAGCTTTTTTGGCACGAAAAATAGGAAAAGTTCATTGATTGTCTCCGACATACGCACAGACAACAGTGATTATTAATTGTCTGACATAAGCACAGACGTCGACTACTGAACTCAGCTACACTTTCTTGTACCTAGGAAGCGAGGATGATTATAACGTTCTCACAGCGTCTCTCTAATGATCCAGATAACAGTTACGTAGTCATTTACATCAGATATCTAGTAGATCAGTAAGACTCTTCACAGTTTCAGAACTAGAGGTACTATAATATCACAGATACATTAGAGATGTCAGAAACAGGGAATGTCGCATTGATATGCCTTAAGTTTCAATTATCTGCTTCTACGGAAAATTTTCAGTTTTGTTTTATTATTTTCAGCTCCGCGTAAATACTGATTTTTAACACCCTTTATACTAAATTGCCTTGAACTTATTTCCAGCTTAGTGCAAGCGTAATAATTCCTGGTAAAGATTAAGTAAGTTATCCCAATTTGTAACTAAGTGGACGAAGTAGAATATGATAACATTCTTCATCAAAGGTGGGCAGTTTACAAGCAAAAAGGAGTTTCCTATAGCTGGTCAACAACTGATTACATTCTCACACATTTGTTCAAAGCAGTATTTGGACAAATTGGCTGCCATTATCAAAGCACGAATGTTGAAAAATCATACCGATTCGAGAAATTACTGATAGCACTGTTGTCAAGAAATTGGGCAAAAACATTATTTTATTATACGGTCCTAATTCTGTAGTATTACTCAAAATACTTCAGACCCTATCAGACTTACAATCAGAACCTATTAAACACTAACTAAGTAAGTAAATTATCGCTTAGTTTGAAGCATTATAATAATAGTCTAAAGAAAGTTTAAATATTTTTTTAAATCTTCAATTCAAACAGAAGATACAACTCTAACTACAATCAACTTCACAATTGGTCTACTTAGACGCCTCCCTATATTAATGGCGCGCATTAACGTTGGCTAGCAGAATGGCTAAAGCCAGAATATTCACTGGCAGATCAGTGCAAAAGAATGCAAACTGCTGACGTCGCAGCCAGGAGTTCCGTATCTAAAACATTCAAAACCCTCGAGTTAAATACTTTTCCATCTAATTTTCATTCTGGTGGTGGCTACAGAAAGGAAAGATTTAAATCATCATAACTGATTAATTTTATAATATTAAATCTGAAAAAAAAAAACTGTAATGTAAAGATTCAGATTACATTCCGACACCTCAAAAACAAGTTTACAGTAAAAAAATTTAAAATTGTAAAATAGCGTAGAAAATAATATTCTTTTACATTATCGTAACATAATCTTAATTAATTTAATCTTATCATTTACAATAAAATTGCATTTTAATGAAAACTACCATTTAGATATATTATAATTTAATCAGATAAATATATGCTTCAATTTAGATCAAATGCATAAACTGAAAAAAATGCTATAAAAATGAATATATAACGGACTGCATTTATAGCTTTTTTATTATGTTTTGTAGCTCAATATTGCTTTATAGTTTAGTTGATTAGTAACAGGTTAATTACATTTGAAAGCTAATTTAATGTTCTTACGCTTTGCCGAATGGCAACACATTGAGAGCTAGTTATGTACAAGGACCTATGGAAGGAAGCTCAGAGAAATATCTTTATATCGCGTAGTGGCAACATATTACAATTACATCGTTCAGTAAATTACTATTCATTTGAATATCTAGCATAAATATTCATTGCTGACCAAATAAATGTTTAGCTCAAATAATAATCTCCAGAGCTACTTAGTATAATACTCTAATTATATTAACTGCTTTATTTAACTACTTAACATAATTTTTAATTAAATAATACTATTCTTATTTAATTAAAATGATGCTAAATAGTTCTTCAGAGCTACTTAATATAACTTAATCACACTTTTAAAGCTATTTACGATCGTGCACAAACTTGAAAAATAGATATTAAAAAATTAATACGCAAGCGAAAAATACAAAATATATATTCTAATAAAATCCTTAGAATTTCAGAATTGTACACTCAGGACAGGTCAGGTCGAAGTACTCTGAAGGCGTAAGTAGGCCTTGAGATGTTCATCTCAAGACGGTTAGTGTGAAGGAGCGACACCAGTTCTGCCAATGGCGATGTGTTGGTGCTTCCCACACTTAGTCCTGCCCTGTCCTGTCCTGAATACGCAGTGTTTAACCATACATAATGTGGGTATATAACGAAATGTACTATTTAAAACACAACACAGCTCGGAGTCCCAGGAGACCTGCTGAGTACCTTGAAAAATGTTTTGTATTTGACTCTCTTCGCCCATGCAAACACTTAGAACAGCTGGTGTCTTTCGGAATCAGAAAAATATATACCTACAGATCTCCAATAATTCCTGTCTAATTTGAATAAAATACTTACTTGCTACAAAATATTTTTGCTTAATGTCAATTATCTACAAGTTCGTTTATGCAAAGATTAATTATTAATGCAAAATTTCCTTTATGTAAATTTTTTAATGTAAAGTTCTTTGCTATGTGCAGTGCTTTTTTTTAAAAAAATTCCTTTATCCGGAGTGTATTTGTGTAGAAATTCTTTTGTTAAAGTTTCATTTAAGCAAAGTTCGCTACTTTTTGCAACGTTTCTTTATGCAAAGTTTAAAATACTTTTGTGCAAAATATGAAGTTCTTATTTATATTACGCATTGTTTAAAAATAAAAAGCCATTAATCTGTTAATTTTTCTTAGACTGGTTAATTTTAAAGTTAAATTAAGGTCCTTATGCTTTGTAAAATAAAAACATCTGATGTGTACACCACATGACTTCCTTGTACGGAATATTGAATTATACGCATTTTTCTTGCATTTCATTTAAATTTATTGGATTGAATTAAATCTACTTCGCCGACAGCGCATAAACCACAATAGAATAAATGCATTCTTTAAAATTCACTCTAATATTTGTTTACCATAGCGACACTCTGGCGCTAGACTCACTTAAAAATTATTACTGTAACTAAACTTGTATTAATGTCAGTTTGCGCGCAGTGCTTCAGTACAAATTTTAAATTTTCGGAAAATACAGTTAGTTTTTTCTTTATAAAACAAATTCTTGTACACTATTAAGTAAAATAAATCAAGAAATATAATTATCTATGTATAAAGATGACACACTGAAAATTTCATATATGTATGACAAAAACAATTTGACTTATTAAAACTCCAAAATCAGCTAAAATTCTCACTTTTCGTGTTGCGCAAATGACTCCCCTTCAGTATTATATTTCGTTCATATTATAACTCATAATGCACAAAATTTATATCATTTAAATAATAGAATTATCTAATCGTTGCCACATGTTCTATTCAAATACTATAATAAAGCTAGAATGATGTATAAAAGTAATTAAGCAAACAAAACAAAAAAAGAAACAGTTTTTCACAGACGATTGAGTATTTCTCATTTAATTAATTCAGTTCTCACTTCGCGAGAAGACAAAAATACATAAAAACTCAAAATATCTATATTAAAAATTACGAAGTAAATCTTAAACACTTATTTCCTCGAAAAAATTCCAGAAAGAATTAAGCATGATTTAATTGGCAATAATAAATAAATGCGTTATCTTTGTTGTTGCGAAGCTAAGTTTCTCTAGATTGGCAACAAATCCACTAGTCTACTGTTTCAAATGTAAACATCAATGGCCGTCATTAAAAAGAGGCTTAGCGGCAATATAACAACTTTAAAATTGTTGATAATTCTAAAAATATTGCACACAGATTTACTAAAGGCATAAAATCCTTAACTTGAAGATAAAGACAACATAATTCAATCATTTTTAAAGCAAAAAAATGTACAATTTACCAACATATAAGAGTAAAGAAGAGATCACTGAGCCGGGTAACAGAGTGGATATATATATAAATATATTTATATACGTTTGGTGCGGCCGATTGCAACCAAAATACGAGGTGCACATCTACATGTTATAGCAGTCCTATGTACAAAATTTCAACGTTCTGAGACTACTCGTTTTTGAGTTATGCGAGATACGTACGCACGTACGTACATACGTTCGTACAGACGCCATGAAAAATTCTCTTCAGAATTAATTTTAAAGCAGTTTTATAATTTTTTTGGAAGGAAAAGAGTATTTTATTCTGTCCTTCTGTCCTTACGTACAGATATCACGCAAAAACATCGTTAAATTGCATTCGATAGCGGTCAAAGTGGATATTTTCGTTGAAATATGCTGCCTGAAACTTATCGCGATTACAATACTTCCTTTTTACTTCGTACAAGGAAGTAAAAACACGCAGACTCGCTTCGTGCTTGCAGCGGAGCAAGTGGAATATAAATTAAATATATTTTCTTTGTGCAGTGGCAATACTTGACGATGGATATTTTTAGGTTCATTCCATACTTCTCAATTGGCAGTTTTGTCAGTAGAGGATTTTATATATTAAATGAAACTAATCCATCCTTTTCGAGGTTTAAAAGAAATATTGGCAATGTAAGCAAATTTATTGTACAGATGGTATTGTATAGTTTAACTAGGAAAAGTAACCATATACGTCAGAGATAAAAATACTTTTGTTCCTATAAATGCTAGTAATAAACGAATGCTGATATAAACAAAAAAATTTTGTTAAATTTCTTACAAACTAATATAAATTTGTAATTCACACATTTATTGCTCACAAAAGAATAATATACATAAACAACAGAATGTTACTGCATTTTTCACAAAAAAATTCAATTTATTTTGAGTAAAGGAATAATAAAATAATACGTAGTAGATATTCAGAATAACATTCCTGAGAATAACAAAACTGCGAGACTGAGAAATCTTATCCCAGATTTGACATTCTAGCTTAGATGTAATTTTTTCAGGCATTTTTTTTCTTTCGATTTGGGAGCAAGTCTAGGATTCGTTTAATCCGTGACTTCAGCGAAATAAGAACAATAACACCTAAAACAAGCTTCCAGGTGTTAATAAGACAAAGCCCCATAGAGACCTAACAGCAGTCAGTGCTTATTTAACAAAGTCAGTGCTTATTTAACAAAGATCAAGCGTTTAAAATTAGTTTTTTTCCGTCGACAAAGAAAAGGAAGCCATGTGTTTTTCTATGATTGTAATATAAAGAATAACAGAAAATTATTCTTAGAAAACTTTGTACAAAATTCACTTTACTGTTCTTTCCTAACTTAATAATCACATAACAACACATGAATTAAGATCAACAATATCAAAATAGTCCGAAATTCTAAGTAGATAAATCATTATTTTTAACATGAATAAAATGAAATAATCAGAATGGGAAAATATTGTGGAATTAGAATATAATTGTTCATTAAATATTTATGCCTTCTACAGCTGAAAAATTCTCAACGAACCTACCAGAAGAAGCACGTAAATCTTAACACAAAACTACACTTTTTCATTAATCTCTTTGCACAGAATGAGTCAGAAATATAGCGACACTTTTGAAAAAGATATTATATTAAATTGGAGTGGGAAATGCTGAATTGTATATTAAACATTTCTTTCATTTGATAAAATTACGCGTACGGCGTTTTGTCGTCAGCCTGGATTGTCTGAACATATAGCAACAATAGTACTTGCGTACAAGAATGGTCATGCGATTTTGAAAATGGAGAACAAGAGATTTTAATGCAGCACTATTAACATCGGCAAGGGAAAAATAAAAGACTGTTTACAATAAGTAATATCCGAAAAGAAAAAACAACTTCGGAGAGGACTTGCAAGAGTATTCATAGAGCAGCCCTTTGGCAAGGATCGTAGAAACATTCGAAAGGGAGAAAAGACCTCAGAGAATAATATAACTGGTACGTATTATTTCGTATGGTTCTTAAGTTTGAAAACAGCTTTCCAGTGGCGCTTAATATTATCATCACCACACGATGTGATCAAATATGTAGCCGTATTTTTGAAACACCGTGAGAAAGATTTAAAAATTGAGAAGCTATCAGAAACTAGAGCAGTAAATATCCATGGATTACTAAAAAGCTAAAGAATTAACTTTGCATCGGATTTAATTTTCATTGAAGATGTGTATTTACGTCACCATGCGTTAATACATATCGTTTTATTCATCTGCAAGGTAAATATGGGCAAATTTACATTATGAAACCCAATTCAGAATACAGTATTTTGTAACAGATTAGAATTTTCAACTTTTTTGGAGGTTAAATTAAGATACAAGGCATTAGCACCATTGCAATGAAATGAAAAGGTATAATGCGAAAAACGAGATATCTAATCACCAGAGCTTAGCAAATCTTTCTTGAGAACGAGATATCTCGTTGCTAGTATTCAAGGAATATTCCAAGAGGACGAGATATCTCTTCGATAACACTGAAGCTTTTATGATAACAGACGATAGTAAATAAAAATTGCTGATAATTCGAAAGTACACAATCGGTTAAATATCGGAAGCAAGAAATAAGGTAAATGAGAGAAAAATGTATAAATTTATTCTTCGGATGTAAAAATTTTGTTAACATCGTACTATCATTTTTTTTTTTTTTTTTTTTTTTTTTTTTTGTATTAACCGACTTTTCAATCTGGCTAGTAACCACAGACTAGTAGCTTAGAAGACGAGTTGTCTTGTCCTTGGCAATGACTGTGCAAAACATTCCCATAATACACGAATACCCCCCCCCTTTTTCAACATCAAGTGGTTACTAGTCGGATCGAAAGATTAGTTAATGCAAACAGGTTATACTCTTGTGGGTACAATGTTAATATAATTTTTAAGTTCGAAGGGAAAAATTAAATGTTTTTCTCTCATTCACTTTGACAGTTTACCGGTCATGTACTAATTTTCATTTCCGTCATCAACTATCATTAAAACATAAATAACTAATCTTCGTACGCTTCCCTGTAATTATTTATGCAATATATCAATGATCCTTAACAATATCTAAAATAATTATGGTTCCCTACCTTGCATTCAAAACATTTTACATCAAAGATAACGAGACAGAGCCTGTGGCCTGCATGTAGGAGATGAACAATCTTCCAAAGCAAATTTCAAATCTTTAGTATTACTGCTATTTAGCATTTCTTGATTATATACATATTTTTTAGATAATGTACTAGAATACACGTATACGAGTGCAAAGTCAAAGAAGGAGAAAGCAGTGACTTATATGCAAACTTGTGCCACAAAATATTGTTACGTGCTTAAAGGTTCATAATGGATTAAATGCACACAGAACCTACGATAGTTGGATGAAATTTATTTTTTCAGAAACAGTTCTGGAACTTTTCCCACAAAAGTATCCGTACTGCTCTTCTCAGTATGACTAAGCAGTTACCGCTTCAAACTAAGAACGTTGAATACAAGGCCATACAAAGAGCATCAAATGCGTAAGCTCGCGCATTTATGATTCTCACTCGCGCATTTATGATTCTCACTCGCGCACTCAGGGTATGATTTTTCAATACCCTGAGTTACATTCTTAACACAAATGATACTTTATTGCCAGCTTGGCCCTGAGCGAGATAGCCGTTTAGCGCAATGTTAAATGGTGGTGGTGGTATATTTAATTATGGCAAAGCACACTAGGGCTATCTGCCTAAGGGGAGGGATGCCTTCGTGGAGGACTTTCTAAGGGTAACTGGCTTGTATACACGTTACACATGGGGAAAACCACGAAAACATCCATGCAGCCAGCCCGTTCGCGGGATTCGAACCTCGGACCGAACTACCAGTGTTCAGCGACTTTACCGCTCGGCCGCTGGTGTGCCTAATGTTAAATGGATTTAGCACTTTAACTTTATTTTTCCGGCGATACTTTGCATCCTGAAGCCTTTCGTGTTACTTTATACAAGAGATACTACAATTTACATATGTACAAAGTTCGTAAATATATTTTCAAAAATGAGTGGTTTCAAAAGATTTTCATCTGTGCTTTAAAATACATTGCTATGTTTTTGTTCATTAGAAAGATGTGAAGTGCCACCGAAAGGGGAAGGCCAACTGATTGATACTTGTTTTTGACAAATTGATGCTCATTTGGTGACTTGCGTTTTTCATTAATGACCTTAGTTTTCTTATTAATTTGTAAATCATTTCAAATCTCAATCAAAATAAATCAAAATAATTTAAGGATACAACTATTTTACTCAGAACGTACTTAAAGTGGAACTTTTCTTTTCTTACCTTTTTTACTTTTGTGCGGGTGCGCGAGCAATGTTACATTTGATCACAATGCTACTTCGAAAATTTTTATATGAATATTTTGAGACAAATGTTATCATTATTTTGATACATCAAATAATTATTATTCTAGACATTTTTCTTTCATATTGACTAAACACAGCACTGTGCGTTTCCAGGAATCATCAATTGGCTCTCACATTGACAAACATATCAAAATGATGAAAATAAAATGAAATTTTTATAACGGTTTAGCATTGAGTAAAAGGATTAGTACACACTTTTCATTTGGACTTAATCGTCACAGGGATATATATGATCGATAATGAATATGATCGATACCAGTATAAGATGGACACAATGTTTGATCTACACTATGTAGAATCGACAACGGCATGCTGTCGACACTGGTACAGCGTAAAGATGTTTCGGTATCAGAAAGACGCTTAATAAACATGGAAAGCATTCTATTAAACGATTGTTTTTGAGTTTATTATGTGTGATTGATACCCGCGCTGGAACGAAATCGGTTTTTGAACTACAATATAGTAGATCATGTTCCTGCGGAGAGTAACTATCGATAATAAACAGTCACAACAGTCTATAATAAACAGTGGCGATCCTGTGCTGAAGCCCTTAAATCTGGTGGCCACACCTACTTTACATTACAATAAATAACTGAATAATTGAGTAGTATTTGCTTAGCCAAGTTATTTCCATTTGCAAGACTGACAGCTGCTAACTAATACGTCTAAAAAATTGAAAATAATTCTATACTTTTATTTTGAAAAAAAAAATTACTCAGAGTTTTAGGACTGACAAATTTTATTATGATTAGAGAGAATATTTTCTACAATTAAAGTTCAAAAACTTTTAAACCTTCCTTTAATATTAGAAGATAAAAATCCCAAAGTAGAAAAGAAATCAGATAAAAAATACACATTATGTGTAACCATGATCCAGCGTTACGCCGGTTGTTATAATTCACGTTATTTAAACTCAGATCAAAAGATTAGATTTATAACTTATTCTGAGTGAAAGAACGAGGAAACGTTTTCATCTGAAGCATACATTAGTTCTGTTTATAAAATAGATAAAAAACTTCCAAGACATAAATCCAGTTGAACATCTGGAGTTTATTATCAGCTTTAACACTGAATCTCGGGAGCAATTTTATTACTCCTCAGGTGGAGGAAAGTTCTAGCAAAGTATTAAAAAGAACAGAGTTCTTCAAAATTCATCATCCGATGCTTCGCAGTATGGTAGCGATTTGTTTTATCTTCTGATATTCAAGTATCAAAAGATTAGAATTTCCTTTAACTCTTTAGTTCACCAACATATTGAAGAAATATATTTGCAGAGATGTTTTAAAACTTTCATACTAATTTTTTGGTAACTTTTCGGAGTTCTTTTGGAAATGTAAATATATGTGTATTTTTCCTTATCTTTGTTTCGAAATTTATTTCAATATCTTATCAGCCAACAAAATTTGCAGCAGGTTAGACCAGACAAGTTATTTGACTAGTTGTTTATAGCTGGCATAGTGTTATCACTCCGAGGTAGACATGCGAGTTCTCATATTAATATAAAGCAGATGTATATATGTATGTAGATAAAGGGAGAGAGATTAGGACAGAAAAAGGTAAAGTTTTTTTAAATTAAATAATTCAATAAGTACGAAAAACTTACTTTTATTCATTTTGTACCTTTAGTTTAATGCAAGCCATTACTGAGAAAAACTTCTGAAGGGGTTTGGATTTTAACGGTCGTCCTATAGGGCTGTTTTAAAGTTTAAGATGGTTTATCAATAGAGATTATCGGCAGACAATGTCCAAGTGAATAGCGAAACATTTTATAACACATCAGATGAATATGCATGTAGACTAATATGGGAACATTACTTATCTTCAGCATATTTAAAAAGTGAAAAATATGTTGAATGATTTTAATTAAATATATCATGCATTAAATACACTTTTATTTTCATGAATCGAATTCTATGCTGTATTACAACATTGTTCTTAAAATTTAACAACAAATTAAACGAATTTTTGTTCAAAATCCACTTACCTCACAAAGTGGATAATTTTCACAAACCATATACGTATTTGCGTTGTTAGAATACACTTAGAACAGTCACTATCTTCACTAGCTCTCCGGCTAGACTTTTGACCAACAATATGTATTCTATTAAACTTAATATGTTTCACAAACAATAATCAATAAACAAATGGACTGTATTCCTACACTTTTATTAAATTACACTTGTCAGCGATGCAAAATAATTGATACAAAATAAGCGAGCCATTCTACATGGCTGTCACAAACACAATTCTATCAATCAATATCTTGTTGCCACACATAAAGTTCAAAACTAAAGGAAGAAAAGCAAAAGGAATTTACGCTGTTTGCAACAATAAAATGAAGCAAACGATACTCACATAAACATCATGAATCTGATTAAAAAGTTAAAAAATACTTGAAACCTGCACCTATTGCTTTTAAATAGTTTAGATTATAAATTAATTAATAACTGGCAGTATCTTACGTTTTTCATAATGTCAAGAAACTCCAATGTGAAGTGACACAAAGAATTCAAGTGAAACAATAGGAAATTCGTTTTTGGAGAAAAATAGCCCTATTGGCCTAATAAAAATATGGAAAAAATTAAGCTCTTCAAATGAAATCTTTCAGATGTCGTCTACTCGGTTCACACGCTTCCGGAGTCAATCAGCAAAATTCACATTGCATTTCAGCTTTTTTCTAGGCATGGCAGCTACCTCACGTTTAATTCTGTCCTTTAGTCGGGTAACGAAGGTGATTTTTCAAAGTAGACTCTCAAATTTAAATCACTGCAGAGGGAGAAATTGCAAGCCAAAAGATTAATTGACCGGGAAGGCCACATGATACGTTCAGGTCGGGAAATTAAACGTTCCTGGAACATCCTTCTATACAGGGAATGGGACTATTCGCCGTGTCCGTTTCGCTGACGAGCCGTTTCGCAGTCGGAACGTTTCGCTGTCATCACATATGTTTCTTTACGCGACTGTATTATATTGATTTAAAGAGGTACTTACGGAAAATCCCGTCGACCACAAGAGACGGCGCCAATCACGCCGAACCAAAAAAACCCTTTCCCTAAATACATGAAAAAAATTTCTATTCTTATTTTCGTTTCAAATTTATTATATTATCATTTATTTATATTTAATTTTTCATTAACACTTTCCATTATTTTTTTAAGGGCATATACTGTAAAAGCAATTATTTTCGCTAGGTTTTAAATTTCGCGAGAAAATATAAGTACCCTTCTGTACACCCGTATCCAATCGCAAGCTCTCTGGGCAGTTTCCCCGTCTATTGGAACCACAAGTCGGTTGGGTTCTGCGATGTTCTGGAGCACTGCAAGGCATCCTTTTGCATTCTCACAATCTACGAGATGACTTGACTCGAAGAAATACGGCCCATATCAAACCTAAAGTTTGACCCTAAACACCACACTCTTACTCGTTGGGAATGCAGAAGGAATGTCTAAAAGAAAATTGGTTAATTTGATTACGGCAAAACACTCAAGGGCTATTTACCTAAGGAGAGGGATATCTTCGTGGAGGACGTTTTAAGGGAAATAAGCTAGTATCCAAGTTACACATGGGGAAAGTTATTGAAACACCTATGTATCTAGCCAGTTTGCCAGGATTCGAATAGCAGACTGAACTCTCAGTGTTCAGAGACATTACCTCTCAGCCACTGGTGAGTCGTGTAGAATAACAACAAAGCAAGCAAAGATGTAAATGAGTGTATAAGGGAAAAAAAACTTAGCGAGGGATGAGAAGGCTAGCTAATTGATTTCAGTTTCGACTTTGGGAAAAATATAATCTAAAACTGACTGTAGTAAACCTTTTTTATGAATGGCCTAAAATGCTGACAATAACATAAAATTTTCGACACACAATGTTACATGAAATCGTGTGCTTTCATCAACGTCAGAGCATGACCTTATGTAATAATATATTTAATGTTTGGTTATGCTATTTTAATTTCATATTTTGTAAAACTTACATATTGTTTTTATTAACAAACTCTACGATTTGAAAGGGTGCTGTGGCATCTCCTTTCGAAATAAAGCAAAACTTGCATATTTTTATTAACAAACTATACGATTTGAAAGGGCGCTGTGGCATCTCTTTTCGAAATAAAGCAGAACTTGGATATTTTTATTAACAAACTGTACGATTTGAAAGCGCGCAGAGGAAACACTTTTCGAAATGAAGCAAACTTTTTATCTCCAGCGTGCGAGACTGTTGCCACTCGGAAAAATGAAGGCGAAAATTAGCGTTTTCAGAATTTTTAGTTAATATCTAGGCTGATTAAAATCGTACAAAGATTAGAATGGTCTAAATGGCTTCCCAAGAATTTTTGGAATCCGGGGGCACCTTTCTCGAAACTCAACTCATGCCACAAGCAAACAAACAGAAGCGCACAGATGTTTTATGCATAGATTATTCGTTTTCCCAAAGGCATTTCAGTAAGCATCGATTAATAAACTAATATTTTTAAAAATCAGATTTGCGGATGGCCCCTTAAAATAGACGAAGATTAAATGTAATTCATTTCTAGACTCGCTTATTATAAATGATAGCTCTGTTGAAGCAACAAGGTGGACATTGTTTTTTTAATACCAATGATAATTCTGAGGACCTTCTGGGTCTTGCAGTGCTTTGACAGCGAATGGAAGAAAGATTTCTAGCAGACAGGCTGATTGACATTCGAATGGGAGTTTAATTATGGAATTTACATAAAATTGAAGTTCTTGGACAGAATTATCGGCAATTGTAAAAAAAAAACTCGATGTAAAATTGATGAGCAAAATGCCACAAAAATGCAGGTAGATAAATTCTAGAAAATACATATTATACATTAATTTATATCAAAGATGGTTTTAAAGGCTTACACAAATTATCAACTTCTATGCTTCTGGGTGAGCCAAAAAAAAAAGGCTCAATCATGTCGGTGTCGAAGAATGTTGTTTCTCATTTACAAGACAGATTTTCTTTCGCTGATTCAAAATAACCTATAATTCTAGTCATGATGTTAAATATTGATGCGTTATATAGATGTTGAATATTGCTTTTTTAATTCATAATATTTAAAAATCATTCCATTCAGACTGAGTAAAGTACCTATGAAATTTGCCCAAAATACAGATTTCCAATAGAAAGATTCTGAATAAATTACCTTTTTACGACGGAATTCCTCCTAGAATGTTAAGCAAGATTTCATTTCATTCTAGCAAAATGTTTGTAATTGAATTCCTCTTCTTATACGGTTATATTTTTGATCATAATTAATAATGGCCAAAAGTGTAAGGCCTATTAAGCTCTGAAAATTTGCACAGAATTGGTTTTATTCCTGGTTGCTTTTGGGTTTTGTAGTTTTCCTATATGCAGAGAGAATATGAATCAGATTTCTGTAGGAAGATGAATAATTTATTCAAGTCTAATCGAACAAAATGACAAACATAAATCGAGGGTTTTCAAGTCTTTTTCTCTCATATTCACTACTTTGAGAAAGAAAATTATGCACGTTTTGGAAAACTAGAATAACAGAATTTATCATTAGTTACTACCATGGCATAGATATTACGGAACTTTCCCTATATAGAAACAGAAGCACATAATCGTTGATAATTCCAATGCGAAACAACCACATCAGAGAAAGGTAGCTAAGCGATGGCTGCAAAATACATGATGATCGCTCGAAATTTAACATGGTGAATCGTATTCATATTGTTACGAAATGTAAAGGCGCGGTAAGATAGCTTCCCCGCAAAGCAATTTTGGTTGCCATAAAAAAGTAAGGAAGGCAGGGTTGCCACATTTGGCGAGAAATCGCCCATTTGGCGACATTTGTCGACAAAATCGGCGATATATGGACGGTTGGAGAACCTTCTGGAACGAATTCTTACCGGTTTAGTCCAGAATGTTCCCAAACACAAGCCGAAAGCTATATAAACCGTGCTGGTCTGCAGTCAGTAAGTGTGTCTCTCATCGAGAGTGTGTGTGCTTCGTCTAGCGAGTCAATCCCTGCGGAGTCGATCGAGTTGACAGCCGGTCAGCGAGTGCCGAGTGGGTCGTCGAGTCCACTGAAGGACTCTGTTAGTGTATCGCGGTTAGTGCATCGCGAGTTGTAGCGTGGAGAGTCTCGAGAGTACGTGGAGTTCCGAGAACGACCAAGCAGAGTCGGGAGCTGTACTCCGGAAAGCAGAGTCGGCTGCTTTGCAGGAAGCTGTCTCCACCGTGATCGCCTGATAACCTGAAGGCTGTGTCGCTGATTGTGTTAGCGTGTTTATAGTAGTTAATTGACGGCAGTAAAACGTGTTTTGGAGCTGTCCTGACAATATTGTCTAAATAAAGTGTGTTTCAATACTTCTTCAAGTGTCGTCGTTATTCACTCCAAATCTACGAACCCCGTACGAATTTTAAGGAAGAAAATAACGTAACAACTGGTGTCAGAAGAATAGTATTAGAGAAAAACGTAACAATATTATAAACATTTGGTATTTTTAGGTTTATACCAGGATGATTAGGTTTGGTTAGGTTATTTATTACCGTCAAAGGTTTCTAAAACAATCCGCTTTAGACAAATATGCTGTCTAAAGCGTCAAGATTTTCTTTAGAAAAAATTAATTTAGGAAATTCGTCAGGAATTCTGAAGTATACATTTAAAAATCTATATTTAATATAATTATATAAATATATAATATAATTATATAACTATATAATTACATAAATATTTGATATAATTATATAAATTTTAAAATATCTAAAGTATTCGTCAGGATTTTCTGAAGGAAACTGCCTAATATTCATACTGCAATCGATTAGGTTAGAGTAGTTTAATTAAGGCAAAGCAACTCGAGGTCTATCTGCCTATGGGGAGGAATACTTTCGCGGTGAACCTTTTAAGGGAAACTAGATAGTATTCACGTTATACAAGCGAAAAACTACGAAAATCAACCATGCAGCCAGCCCGTTCGCTAGAATTCGACTCCAGATTGAACTACCAGTGCTCTGAAACTTTTACCGCTCGACCGCTGGTGGGACATATTATAACAGAAGAAAATCGTAAAAACCTATTGTAGTAATCTATTCAGATCTTCGATGCTCCCTGAAGCAGATTACATAAAGTTAAACATAGGTAGTTCGTCTAGTGTTTAAATTTCTGCGAATGGCCCAGTTGCAAGTAAGTTTGGGCATTTCTCCTATTTCTTACATAAATATGTTAGGATATCCTTCCGAAATGACATATATTCTCTTATCTAGCTCTATGTGCTTTGCTACAACACATCTTCGGCCTCTAAAATGATAGCTTGAGACATTTAGTCTTATATATCTAGCTACTTGTGATTTTGGAAGCACTATGATTTATACAAATAGCCCTTGAATGTCTTGTTTAATAGAGTTAGTAGTTTCAGGAATACATGCACAGTACAAAAACGTGTACTCTGAAATAAATATAAATGTTCTCCAAACATTATGATCATACTTCACAGCTAATAGTGAATTTAATAAGAAGGAAAACAAGAGTTTCACAAAAATAATTTAGGGACAGAAATTCGACTATAGGCAGAGAAAATTAAGATCTTGACCTTCGCTTTAATCATATTTTTTCACTACTCAGTCACACATTTTAAGCTTAAATTGAGGGAAGAAAAATTATAAGTTTTGAAATTAATAAATTCAGAAAAATACAACTTAAATACTTATGCAGAGTTTTCAAGTCTAAAATACATTACATTAGTCTAAGATACGTGAGAAAAATTAATAAAATTTGCAAATTATATCTAATCCTACAAAACGTATTGAAACACAAATACTAATTATGCCGCCTAAGAATTATGCAAATATTCAGAATAAAATACGGAAACGTACATGTGCATATCTGCGGAGCTGTGAATGTGGAGAGGATATCAATGCACGAGAGATTTTCGTCATTTATGTACTCATACTCCATGACGACATTCGCCGTGTTTGTTGTAAGATTTGGGAAATTTTATAAAGCATCACGTAAAATGAGTAGCCATGAACATATGGATGACAGAATGAAATGGAGAATTGTCGGTAGTTTGGAGGAAGGACAATCAAAAGCGCAGAATGTAACTCTCAGTGTTGTTTGCAATTTTTGGAAACAGCTCAGAACACTGGACCCATATCGACAAGGTCAAAAAGATACACAACAACGAACGAGGATCCTTATTTCACACTTTCTACGCTGCGACAAAGGACTGCTACAGATTCACAGCTTTCATGCGAGCTGCATACTGCGACTGGAACCTGATTTTCACGATCTACAGTTGTCCAAAGGCTTCAGGGCTGCATGCCTGAAGACCTGCTGTTTGCGCCCCGCTCGCTCCAACACACAAGAGAGCGCATTTAGGATAGTACAAACAACATGTGCTGTGGATCAGACTTTAGTGGAGCATCGCGCTTCTTGCAGATGAGTCGAGATTCAGCCTAGACACTGAGTCTCGGGGTACTTATATCTGGACTGAACCTGGAACACGATACTATCTCCCCTCATTTGAGAGAAGGATTATTACGATGGTGGGGGTGTAACGCTGCAGGTAGCTATTATGCTAGGATAGCCACACAACCCTGTATGTGTTTTGGGATGGCCAATTTCGTTTCGGCAGATGAGTCGAGATTCAGCCTAGACACTGAGTCTCGGGGTACTTATATCTGGACAGAACCTGGAACACGATACTATCTCCCCTCATTTGAGAGAAGGATTATTACGATGGTGGGGGTGTAACGCTGCAGGTAGCTATTATGCTAGGATAGCCACACAACCCTGTATGTGTTTTGGGATGGCCAATTTCGTTTCGGCATATCCCTCGGAGATTTTTTCCAGAGTTGAAAACTGCCTCGCTGCAGAAAAAACATCGACTGCTACAGGGACTCATTAAAAATTGCACTGTCATCTGCAAAGTGCCCAAGACCCTGTACAATGATATGAACCGTGAAGAATTCATGAATATAATCGAGATTCTTCGAGATCAGGAGGCTAAAATCAAAACTGCAACACATTTTTTGCCATATGCTTCAAGAATGTGTTATAAAATGTTTGTGGAATTCCACATAATGTAAATGTAAGATTCAGTAATATAAATATACAGAAGTGCCTGGCATAAAGCATACAATTCGTTTCTGAATGACGCAGTACCTGACAGTTCTGAAAATTTCGATCATGGAATAGCGTGGTGAAATTTTCCAGATTACACAATAAATAAATAAATAATAAAAATAAAAAATAAAAGCTTAATTTTAAGCAGCGTCCAAACGATTATTCTATACTAATATATGCAACATATGCTATTAGAGAAAAAACTGCAATAATAGTAAAAATGAAATTCAAAATATATATTACGTAATTAAGTGGATTATAATAACATCAAATAGAGGTTTTATCATGCATAAATATTGAAGAAATCATTCAGAATATAATTTCATAGTACGCATATTTGTTAAAAACATTTCAGTTAAGTAATATAATGTTTTAATTTGAAAAATAAATTGAGAATCTCAATAAACATAGGTTCACAATATCTCTGACAGCTACAAATTTGCCGGGGCACGTGCATGACAAATGGATTATATTACAATATATGTGGATAAAAAAGCAATGGCAGCAGAGCCTAACGTAAGCAAACGACAAAAAGAGTAAACACCTGCTACATCCGGGTAGCAAGGAAGAATCTGTAAAAAATAGGTTTCGAATGATAAATGCAAAGGAAAATAAAGTATATGACATGCTAATACGAAAATGCAAATACCAGTTGAATAGTCCGAATACAATTAAAAAGAAACAAGGGAGTACAGTATACAGTTACCAATAAACCAGCCCTCAGAGCTGAGAACTTGTCACATGAAATGAAAATGAAAAAGTAATTAATGTAAAAATGAAAATTATGAGAGTATTTAGTAATGAAAATTATGAGAATATTTTTAAAGATTTTAACAACCTAGCATTAAAAAGCTACGGGTAGAAATACGCGAGGAAATACGGTATTTTCAATAAATCTGAGTAATTTGAATTGAAAATTTTTTAATGAAGCATTTAAATTCATAAGATGCAAAGGACGGTTTTCACTTTTGCATAATTTACAACATATGTCACTACATTTCATTTCGTGGCGTGCAAAGTAACTGTTGAATCTTATCGAATCATTCTTGAAGTATTTCTTACAGCGTCGACATCATTTGTAACATGTTGTTCGTAACTTTGTAGCTAGCTAGCATATACAGTCTTGCTCTGGAATTTGAGTAGAAAAAGTGGTAAATGTTTTATAGCTTAGCATTATACGCAAAGCTGTTTACTACAAGATAGTAATTCTCAAGAAGACACTAACGTTTCTTCCAAATGAGAAAATCGCATTAATTTTAGAATGGCATCAATTATGCATATTAAACTACCATGCACGTTAACACAGTCACGCAAAATGGGCTGATGGTAATTACAGCTTCTTTGTATTTCCTGTATGCAGACATATAATAAATCATACATTGAAAACATATGAAGAAAACAAAAACATGAAAGAATACGAAGAAAAAATGAAATGAAAAGAAATGAAATGAAATGAAAAAATCTCATGAAAGAATACGAAAATATATCTTATTTAAAAGTTTCCACAACTCCATAACATTTATTGGGTCCTCCTTGTTGGTATGGTGGTATGGTAGTCGGTTGCCATAGCGTAAGTAATTTCAAAGAAGGCATGGGTCGTTTTAAATGTAAAATGCCTTTGCAGCATAGTTTCACATAAAATACTGTCTTTTAGAGATGCTTGTGGTAGATAAAGAGGGACAGAAAATTTTCAAATCATTTTCCCGCGAGTTATCATTTAAAAGTAAGACGAAGCTCCGCAAAAGTCGGACTGTCATCTGCATAGTGTCCAAGACCCTAAACAACGACATGCACCGTGAAGAATGTATGATGAATTCATGAATCTGATCGACAATCCTCGCGATCAGGAGGCTAAAAACAAACTAAAACAATTTTTTTGCCATATGTTTCAAGAAAATGGTATTATAAAATGTTCGTGAAATTCCATATAATGTAAATGTGAAGAGTTACATAAATATACAGAAGTGCCTGACATAAGAAATGCAATCCGTTTCAGAACGATATTCGCAGTGAGACTTGTTAATTATGCAACACACTCTTTGTCGTAGGTGCATTCGTTAATAATTTCAATCTGTTCCCCTGCGAGGTCCAAAATCGTATCCCATTTCAAAAAATTCATTGAATATTAAACACACACCATCAGTGTTACGAATACTATAAATAAATAAATTTATTTATTTTTGAATATTGTATATATTCATAGCCTTACAAGTTTTCACTCGATTTTAGTTTAGTAATGAATACCCTAGTCTCCGTAAAGGCTAATATTCTCAATTGTGCCTGATATTGCTACACTTCTCTTTTGATTTTCTAGAAGGAATATATTTCCAAAAGTTATCTTAGATTCTTTGTTTTCCATTCTGCAGGAGGTTCTGAAATGCTACTTATCGTTCATGTAGATATGCCTCTCTGTTCGCTTCAGTTGGACTCGGAAATGACTGCCTGGTCATTGTCAAGACTTCTTCCCAGTTTCACAAAAAGTGATTGTTGACGATTGAAACAGGCATGGAAAGTTTGTATTCTTTTTGTTAGCAATTTAGTTTTGGTTTACTTGATTGTGTCAAAGCATGCAAGGCTATCTACATAAGAGTAGAAATACCTTCATAGTGGAATGCCTTCGTCTGCTTTTGAAAGGAACTGGCTCGTGTCCATGCTACACATGGGGAAAACCAAGAAAAGGCTCATGCAGCCGTCCCGTTTGTCTGGAATAGAACCAGGTCAAACTAATATTTAAAGAAGTTCCAACTCGGCCGCTGTTGAGCCTTTTGTTATAGGCTTCTTCCTGGATTTCCTCATGTTTATATTCATTCAGCGGTCTGAACAACTTGGTCACTGGTGGGGCAAACGTTGAGGGAGGAAAAAAAAAACTTTAAAAATAAACCCTATTCATGACCTAAACGTTTTTGAAATGATGCATTGCAAGGAAATTGAATGTGGAATTAAAACTTAATTAGGGATAATGATTAAAAAATACGTAGTTAAGTTAAAAATACGTTGGTCATATGTAGTCAGTTTTGAAAATCACCTCCAGAAATAATAATCACCTTGCAAATTTAATAATTGTATTCCGCACTCACTGTTGTATTTAAGCCGACATAGAAATGTATGGAAATTTTAAGCACACGTCAAAGGAAAGATAAACTGTTGGAATTATATCACACATTAATTAAACTGAATCATTTGAATGGTAAGAAATATACCTTTTAGAGACAAGTTTTTAAAGAAATACTATTATATTTACTTATATGTGAACTAAAACAGTCTGCGATGAATGTTTCTGTATTATTAAATACGGTAATTATCCGAAAACACTTGAGGATTTTCTGTATACCCAAATATGCTTCCATGGGAAATTAACAATGTGAAATTGGCTTGTACTATAAATAGGAAAAAGCTACACAATTTGGGAATAGAGTGTGGAATGAAACGATTCGTATTTAAAGTATCTATTTGATGGTTCCGAGAATAATTTCCTAAATTTCAGAACAGAGCATCTACATTGTTTGGCAGTAAATTAAATGCTGATGAATGCAATTATACAAGACAATAAATATTATGTATAACGCTTAGGAATAATGTCATATATTTAATATCATTAAATTATATTATTCAGGTAATGAATAATATAATTTAATTAAAATGTATGCATTATAGATGCGTACAGGAAGATAACAGTTCTGCATTTGGGAGTTAAACGCATGATGTAGTAACTAAATATTATCTTAAAACAGTTCACAGTGAAGACATGGGTCATCGTTATTATTGATACAGGCCAGCGTTTTTCAAACGTTTTTCTTCTGACCACTTTATTATTTCTCCTTCGAAAGTATTTTTTCAGTATATGTTACTAGCACTATACGTAGAGTTTTAAGGTATAATTAATTAAGATTCATTAAATTTTATATCGATATTAAATAATTAAAATAATAAACCGTATACGTTTTTAATAACTGAAGGACATTCGACTGTAATATTTGTCTTATTTAGAAAAAATTTAATAAATGTTGGCACTCACAGTAATGAGATGGATAAGCTTGTCAATTCTTGCGCAGCTGTTTTGTGTTAGGATGTATCCTGGTAAGCTTAAGTCCGAGATCGGCACATGCAATCAAGTCTATATTAGCAGTTTGTTTTTATTCGAATTACTGATGAAAATTCGTCCTGACACAGATGCATAGAAGCAATCTGAATTATAATTTTTCAAGGATCAGTGGTACAATTAACGGTATTCTGCTTTCACTGGTAGTGAGACCAGCGGCTCAAGATGTGCTAGAAATGATAGCGATAAGCACCACTACCAGAGTGCATGAAAATCGTGTATTTTTTCAGTAGCAACACATGCCAAATGCCATCCATGATAAACTTCTTTTGCATATATGATAGCCATCAAATATAAATCATGAATCACGTATCAAGATATAATCTTGCAAAAAATCACGTAAAAACCAAGGAAGCGGTAATCAGATCAATTTACATAATCACGAATTTTTCGCCAACCGTTGTTCAAGAAGATAACAAACCTAGAGTCCAAATTAGCCATCAACGACCTTCATATTAGCCTCCCTTTTATATTTAAGACCGAATTCAAAGCTTACATAATTTGCTCCATAATTTTAGGATTGTTTGTATTATCGATATCATATGTATAACAGTATATAGGGTAACATAAATTTTCTTTTGTTGCTAAGAATAGGGTGGGAAGTCTATTAGTAGGTTAAATGGTAAAACAATTCATGAAATGTCGGTATGGGAGGGGAGCGATAGACAATTGCAGTGTCTAATTTACGAACTATGTGAATTTCAGCTATACTAGGGTATACGCAGTTATTTTGAATTCTACGTTTTATCGTATTTAGAAAATAAGTAATGCTACAAGAGTAAGTAAGGCTCCGAGCAACATTTGTGGTGCAAAGACCATAGTTTAAGAAACGCTGATACAAGTCTTTTCATCAAAAAATGGCTGTTAAAAATAAGATTCTCTTCAATAACAAAATAGTGACATACAGAGTCATATAAAGAAAGGGATGCCTTCGTGGAGGATTTTCTACAGGAAACGGACTCATATTCACGTTTCGATAGGGAAAAACACGAAACCTAGCCATGTGGTCAGCCTGTTCGCAAGGGTCGAGCCCGAGTCGAACTACTAGAATTAAATGATCTTAATCTCTCGAGTCTCGTATGTCACAGAAAAGAGATAAAAAATGCCAGAATATGTAAACATATTCATACGGCAGAAATATATAAACCTGCTCCCTTTTTTGCACCGTCTGAAAATTTACTTTTCTGATCTGCGTCTAATTACAGCAATAAAGAATAATATACGATTTTATGTCAGCTCCTCTTTATTGTCGAACCTCTCACGAAAATGCTGAGATGAATTAACAAAAATGCACTTAAATTTCCTGCTTGCATCCTGTGAAGATACACAAGAATACATTTAAATGCAGGGGTTTGCTTAATTGTCTTCCATAAAATCTATTCAATATTTGCAACTTCCTTTTGAAACATTTAAAAGACTGAAATGAATCGAAAACCTTAAACGTTTTAAGTATTTAAACGAAGTTTGAGCTGATAATTTATTACGAGAATTTGTGATTCTAACAGTTAGAGAGTATCTTACGCAATTTAAGCTGAACACTTCAAATAATGAAGCTGCAAAGATCGAAATGAAAATTTAGTACTGTATTTGAAGAGGGGAACGAAAATATAAATCATGAATTTATGGTGAACAAATTTGTATGTATACATTGCATAGAACGTCGAAAACAATACAAAATTAATCTACAAACGACAAATAATACAAATCTACAAACGACAGTAATAAAATTAATAGGAAGCACTTTTATTAAATTTTACGTTCAAGAATACAAGAAACAACCAGAAGTGTTAGAGTAATGCAATAAAATATTTTGAAAAATTGTAACTTATGACATGTGTTATATTTGTTGTATTGTGTGTATATATATATCTGTTTGTAACAAATGTTTTAAACCAAAAAAGGTCTTAATTAAGTTATAAAAAATATGAAAGCAGTACATTTAGTGCGGGTATTAATCACCACCTAAATTCATAATTTTCTGCCAACGTTTTGGTAGTTTTTCAAAGCCTTCGGCCCAAAACACTTGACGGCTGCGAGTACAGAGAAACATATCAACCTGATTTCGGACGTTCTGTGCAGAATGGAAAATAGTAACAGCAAGACGTAGCTGAAGCTGTGAAAAAAAAAATATAGAAGTCCGAAAAGGAGCGATGTCGGGGCTATAAGATGGGTGTGGCAAAAGATCTTATACCAGTCCATACAGAACCCAGCCGGTGAATGCAGACACATGTGGTCTTGCATTATCTGGATGAAACATTAGTTCTTTGTACCGGAACACAATTCGACGTTTTTCTTTGACAGCAGCATCAACACGGAGTAGCACCTCGCTATTGATCTTACTGTCGAGAGTTTTACCTTATTCCAGGTACTCTTTATGGATATCCCACCAGATACAAAGCATGATTTTTTTGTTAGTCAAATTGCGCTTTGCGACGCTGCTGACGAGCTTACCGAGTGCTGACCAATCCCTTTTCGGCTTGCGTTGTTGAACTAAATCGACTTTCATCACAAGTGACGATCCGGTCTAGAAGTTTGTCAGTGTGTTGATATTCGAGCAGATTACGGCAGGCCCGAACACTCATGCGGCTCCGAACACTGTTTGAGGCAGCTCATGCGGCACCAAGTGATTGAACTTGTACGTCAAGTTTATGCGATGCATAGTGCGGCTAATGGATATGGCATTACCGTCTAACGCCTTAGCAAGCTCTCGATTGATTACATACTGATCTTTTTCCACAAGTTCTTGCAGGCGGGCCTCATCAACATCAGTAGGCCGGCCAGAAAGTTGTTTCTTGAATGTCATAGTCTTTGTTTTTGAACTTCCAATACCAAACCTTCACAAATGTCAAATGATACAACATTAATATCTAAAGTTGCACACAGGATTTAGTGACATTCTGTAGCTGACCTTTCGCAACAGAACTGGAAATAAATGATGGATTTCGTGATAGTTTCATTTCAGACATCTTGTACCTAATGATATTCTTTTACAAATTTCACAACACAGTGTTCTACTCTTTCAAATCATAAAATTGGTTTTACAAAATGTGACTAAACTTGCCTACACGAACTGTTTGTGCAGATGATATTTGGCGGTGGCAGGAAACTTCCATTAAAACCCGATATATTGCATAGCAAAAGGAGGTTTAAGTTTTTCATTCATCATGATTGATTGATTGACTGGCATTTTGTTGCACTCTTCTCAGCAGCGGCCACAGACAGCGTTACTCTAAATTAGCGTAAATGTATTCCCCGATATTTCTTTTGAATTACTATAAATTTAAGTTTGTAAACTCTGGTATTGCTTTAAATAATGATGGAAAATGTATATGAGGTTTTAATTACATGTATTTTGATCACAGATCACTATCGCCCTTTCTAAAATGATTTTTCGATATTTTGGATGTCTGAATCTTACACTTACTTTACCTCAGACCTATGATACGGAACTAAAAAATAGCAGCTGGTACATAGAGCTTTCAAAATCCGCTACAGGCTTTAGGGAACTTCAAACCAAAGTGGCCGTTATATGTCACTGGCTATATTTAACCGTTTCGGTACTTACGTATTAACGCAACCAGGCCAAAATTCGCATAAATTGCGAAATTTGGCGACCCTACTTACGGCAACCCTACGTGTTATACGTAGTTTTGTAAAAAGAGCATGTGGAGATTCACAAAAGTTTCCTGCATTTTCGTGCAAATTTTTGTAATTTATGAGAAAATAGCAGTGTACATGGATAAAGTCAAGAGTGTGCGCAATGCCATTTTTGTGCAATTCTGGGATTTTTTTAAGTAAAAATAAGTCGACGTGTACATGGTTATGGCGAATACGGTTTTCAATTAATGCTAAAAGCAATAGCCAAAAGATTTCCGCCGAAAAAATAATTCTGCAACTTATTCAAATTCGAAACTGGAAGGGTTTAATTGCTATTTTATATTTTAAAACAAAATAATATAAAACACTGTATTAAAATTATCTGTAATTAATAAATGTACATTTTCTTTCTATTCATACTTTTTTACTCAAACTTACAAATAGCGTCAACCTGGTTGCGATAATACGTAAGTACCAAAGTTTCACATTACAAATTCGTCAATTGCGGATTTTGACAACTAATTGTGGCGGCCTCCTCAAGAAACACATCGGCTTTATTTTCTCAAATACTAATCCTATAAACCCACTTCTAATTACAAAGGTTTTCAAAATACTGTAGAGCATGTTTTAGTACTGGGGGCTTGAAAAGGCTGGCGTTTCAGTACGGGACTGGAAAGATTCTGTAAATATGACATTAACATTTTATTAGGTTCTGCGTAAAGTATAGTTCCCATTTATCACTTTTCTCCATAAACAATCGATTTTCTGTCGAAATTTCCATGTGCTTGAATTTATCTCATATGTTCCCCTTTGTAAGTATTTTTCCAAGGGGGGTGAGAAAAAGCATTTTTTTTTCTTAATATAGCGTGCTTAACGCCAAACATAAACACTGCCGAGAAATTTAACTAGATGGCAGCAATCCGTCTAACGGTACTCAAAGCTTCAGGAAAAGAATTACTATTTTATTAAATCTATACAAATATACATAACAATACAACAAATAGTAAATACAACAAATAGAGAAAATCTAAAAATACAAAATAAATTTGATCAAATTAAATTTAGATTGCACAGGAGGCACAAAACTGCATATTTCAATTAAAATTCGGAAAACATTGGGGTCTTTTCATGTAATCGACGCTACAGGAGTAGGAATCTGGATGGTGCCGTCGACTACCGCGCTCATGGTTATTTCGCTGTTTTGCATATAACATCGCATATCAGAATCAATAAATTTGCATTAACGATTAACTTGCAGGTGTTCACACCTAGTAGCTGTCAATTTATCCTCTAAAGCAACCAAAAATTTAGAAGAGAAAATTCTTATACTGATGTTCCATTCTTTCCACTTGTTAATAACATTCAATGGACAACTATCGACGATGCGATATAAATAGGCTACCACACTTGGCGCTTCCGCACATTTGGCAACTGGCGCAGGCAACATTCGCAGAGAAGAAATAGAAAAGCGTATTCTAGAGAATACATTTTTTTTTTTCTTTTCTGTATAATCGTAGAACAATATACATAATATATCTATTATTATTTTTTGAGTTTGTAAGTGTAATTAATATCATGAGTAAGCGAAACTTTCTGACTAAAACCATCAGAAATTGTCCAAGTCAATAAGTTTCGTTCTCCTTTTGTTTGTGCAATGAAAATATGTAGTATATCTCTGTTGTCTTTTGAATTTCCATTTCAGACTGGAAGAGGATTTCTGATAGATCCCGCATAAAACATTAGCACTAATAAATTACAATAGAAAATAAAAAAATCTGTAAAGTTTCAGATTTTAACGATCGCCCAAAATGGTTTGTTGAGGTTTTCTACGCTCTCGCTGAATTCGCAGTCTACCAGTCTCCATTTCTTTTTTTTGGGGGGGGGGCTGTTTTAAGCTTTATTATTAAGCATCATTTCTTTCGCACTTACGCCATATGCAATGCAACAGCATAATTACAAAAATTTTAAAAGCAGCATATCAGTTATACCTTTAGAATTCCCTGTGCTTAGCATACATTTTTCTGTTTCTTTTTCAGTTTTTTCCCAATTTAGAACATCGATGTATCAAACCTTACTAAGATGGCTTTACAAAACGTTTTTTATTACAAATGTTTTGCCTGTTTAATCTATTTATTAATCATCACATCTCACGTAAAATTCAATTCAACAGTAAAGTCACAAACTATTTAAAAAAAGTATAACTTTAGAATTTCCGATACAGATTCTCGCGCGCTGGAGATAAAAAGTGTTTCATTCCGTATAGTGCTGACAGTGCTCGCTTTGAAATTGCTGAGTTTGTTAATCAAAAATTCGTTAAATTTTCCAAAATATGAAATAAAAAATAAAACAACTTCGAAATTCAAAATTCGGGCTTCCAGGTTCGCATGCTCTTGTGGAGGATTTCGTTATTCAGAATTTGAGGACTCTAGGTACCGTTGTTTTTCACAATGCAAGAAACATACATACATTCATGAAGATTCTTCATCATTTAACTTCTTTAAATTTAATACAGGGGAATAATATTTGGTGTCAAAAATGTTAAAAGTGATACAACGCATTTAAGTGTTTCGACTCAAAATGCCGTTTCGAAACTAATATTCCATGCGGGAGAAACGTCCCTTTCGAGCTAAAAAGAATAAAAAAATGCAATACAACTTATGATTTATTTATTTAAGTAAAAATGAATGCATATATTTATGACCCTTACCTACCACGAATCCGAAATGAATAATAAGATAATTTCATTATTATTGAATAACCTTTTGTGTTATTTCCGTATTCAGTTGAAACAAAAGAAATGCATAATACCTTCACCGAATAGTTGCAGGCTAACTTAATTTAAGCATGTAAAATCAGTTATTAGCGTTCTCTGAACTTAACCCTTTCCAGTCAGTTTAAGTTCTCTTTAACCCTTTCAAGGTTCACTGTCATCTTACAGTCCATTTTAGGAAAACGTTCGTGTAATTCTGTTATTTAATGTATATTTCGCAGCTAGGAAACTATTCGAGCTCAGTCAATGCATTTATCTTCTAGGATTATTTCGATTCATGCATATTAATATAATGCTTGCATATCTATAGTTTGAAAGAAATCAGCTTACGAAGCCCGCAACAGACTGAACGATTAAGAAAAACTTAAGCAACCTCATTATTTAGGCGTTTATTAAAACATTTGTTATATTTCTTAATTTACGTGGTTTTCTAACGAATTTTACTCAAACTTAAATATAATCATTGCTAAATTGAGCAAACATTCATCAATTTCAGAAAATTATGCAAAACAACTGAGAATTTTAAGTCGAAATTGACAGAAACATCAACCATTACTGACAAGAAAATATTAGTGGTAAAAATATATGTTAAATTCATGTTATTTATACTAATCGTAAACATATCGTGAGACAGAATAGTTGGAAAATATTGATTTGCTAGCAATATGTGGCCAAATAACGTTACTAAACACTCAGAAGTTTAAAAATATGCACTTGCTATTGAAGGGAAAAAAGAATAATTAAAATTTCATTAGTTTAATTTATTAATTTCTATTTCACAGCATGCATAATAATGAGCGAAATTTGTATGAAGAATTCCAAGTGATTCTATAATGAACATTTATAGTTATTATTGTTGTTTTTTAACATAAATCATTAAAAAAAGACAATTAATGAAACAGTATATAAAGCTGCTATTGAGCTGTCTCTTGAATCTGAGTCCTATAAATTGCGAGTTATCACTACGTCTGAAATTAGTATAGTAAAGACGTAATGTAAAATGTTAAAGCAACATTTTTATTAACAGAACATGGTAAGACTTGTGTGACAAATAAACAACTATACACAGGCTATGTAATTTCAACAATAAAGATACTTACACACTCAGAAGAATTGATAAAGTAGTAAGATTACACAGTCAAATAAAAAAGCTATATAAGCTGGCTCAACCGGGGCGTCAGTTTTAAGCAATGGGCTAAAAAAGAATGCAAAAGCCGGAATAATAATCTTTCGCTTAGAGTTTGATAACAGCTCCGTGCGAGTGACACAAAACTCTCTCTCTGATCCAAAACCTTCAGCTTAAATGCACTTAATTTACATTCTGTGAAGATCAAAATCATAACAGTTGCTTAATTAACAAATTAATCTTACAAGTACTCAAAAAGATCAATTACTCGATGTAAACAAAACAGTGCAGGTAAAAGCTGGATCTGTAATTCGACCTTTAAATTTCGAATTACGATTTGTCATCTCTCAGAAAAATGTGTATGCCTTCATTTCTTAGCATGTCAAGAAAAGTTGTTTTTGACAACTAACACTATGGCCTTTTAACGTATTTAGATAAAAGAGTCCAACATTTTTGTTGCAAGTAGACAAAGAAGAAATTGAGAGCAACTAGATATTACATTGTCTTGCCTAATTTGAAATATTTCTTTAGTTTGCTGTTTCGTTATAACGTAACAACCCATTTACATTGCCCTTCTGTACTTTCTTTACGTTGTGTTGTGAATTATCTCACTTGTCCGACAGTAACAATAGAATAAGCTGAGAAAATTCATCGTAACAAGATTGCGCCTGTTGTTGGCAAAAGCCTTGAGCAGCATATAGGCGACAGTACGATTTCGCTTAGTTCCGTTTCCAATTTTGATGGAGAGCACTCCGGGAGAAGCGGGTTCAAGGGTCTCCTTTCCCTGTTCTCCTACCTTCAACCTCTCAAGAGGACTTTTGGCTCGCCGCACATTTAGAGTACCCCATGCCGCACGGACACTATACATTTACAAACATCCAAGCCTTCTTCGGGATTCGAACCCGGGCTTACCGCAGTTGGCTCCCTTAACCACCCTTAACGTCTGGGCGGCATAATTTCTTTATACGTAAAGCAATGACTGTAAGATGCGTTGCTATGTGAGAAAAGCGTAACATACGTGCGATAAAAAAGAAAAATCATAACCATTCTAACATACGAAGACATAAGCAGTATAATGTAACGAGTTGTTAATATAACATGCTTTAAAAACTATCAGTACCTTATGGATGGAAAATCTTAGTAACCTAGAGTAAAAAATTCCCAAATGTCAATATAAATAATATGTTCATCGTGTTTCAACAATGTGTTGTTAATGAATATTTACCAAAATGTCACTAAGATTTTAGATCTGGCTAAAGTGATTTTACTTAATAAAATTAACTTTTTGATTGAGAACAAAATTTAAACTTCTCAATAATGAGATATTTTGCGAAATGAGTTTTGAAATAAAAATATTTGACTGACTGTTATATGCAGAAACCAAGTAATCTGGTTACTCGGAAAAAAATTCCGCTCAAAGGAAATCAAGTTTTTAGTATTACGTAAGGAGAATAAACAGGTTGCTTTTCCAGCATTTGGCCACTCGTAAAAATAATAGCATTTCCAGTACTGTCTATATATGCCAGTATAAGTAGTTATTTGAAAGTCAGTGACAGGTAGCAGACACATTTAAGTTGCAAATAAAATAGAGAATTATAACCAAAAAAGTATAAATCCAGAAATATCTAAGAGGGAAAAATACTAGAAAATATAAAATTTTGTTTTTCTGTCTTAACGGTCGTTCCGAGGCATAACGCCACTTGCTTTTAAATAAAGAAACATACATTAGGATAAGGCACTTTACGACTGGAAAGATTTTACGTTTAAGAATTTCAGAAAATATTGGCCAAATTTTATATTAAATAAAAAAGTTACACATTTTAAGAAATTTCATCCTTATGCATAGAATAATGCAGAGAATTTCTTTTTTCTCTTGTAAATATTCTTCTACCCTTATACGGGACATTATGTTTAAGAATCCGAAAACTATTCTCATAATAGTTCTTATATTAATAGAAGTCTTTCCTGTACATATTTTTACTTCCTAGCTTGATTATTGACTGAAATCTAAGCGAGAAAAGCTTCAAGACAAGCAAAATTATATGAATAACAGGAAACGTTCTTCGAACAAAAACACTGCTTCAGGCTTGTTGATGGCCTATTGACATAGGATATCTTAGATCAGCGATTTGCTTGCTGCTTTTTCTCCAAGGTGCTTCTTATTTCTGGTGTTATCTGCGAAGATACCAGGAGTATACATGATTTGGACTTCTTCTCATGCCAGGAATGTTATTCTAGCAGAGATTTTTAAAACATATTATTGTTAATTTACCGTTAAAGGCGTATTGGTCAATTATGAAACTTGATGTCCCCTTTATGAACACTGGTCTATACATTGTTGGCATTAAATTCCGGGGCGATCTTTCCTCCTTCATCATACTAAAATAAAATTTAGATTACCATAGTAGCCTTACCTGTAAGAACATTAAGTGTGTATATGATCTCCATAATTCAACGGAAAAAAAAGTGGAATAAAAGAGTTTTAGAAAAAATTTCCTAAATACGGATTTAGTAATTTTATCAAACATACAGTCCGTTTACATTCTTAATCTCCTTAGCAACGAATCAGCCATAATCGAGTATTATGCTAGAGATATGTATCGGCAGAGAAAGACCATAAAGAATTCCTTCAAGTTCCGGATTGGACTGTAAAGCATAATTATGACGTAATATTCTAGGTTATCAATGCTGCTGTCCTGAATAACATACGTAGGGAAACTAGCCCATATTTAGGTACATTGGAAAAATCACAACAAACCCATGCGTCAACTGTAGGGAAGAAAATCCAAGTAGAACTACCAGCATTTGGTGACTGGAACCGCCCATAATAAAACTGCGAATTCCCAACCAGTTAACAGTGTCGAGAGGCTTTTGAATCAGGGGCTCACTGCCAGACTTTAGTAATTCGACCTGGCTGGCTGCATGGGCGTTTCCGTGTTTTTCTCCACATGTAACATGAACATGCAGCATCTTTTAGACATTCTCCGATGAAGGTATCCCTCCCCTCAAACAGATAATGTGCTTTGCTAAAATTAAATAATCCTAATCAACTGTACTCGGTAGTCATCAATTTATCTTAAATGTTTAAGAGCTTAAATAATGAACGGAAGCATCCCAATGAGTTAGTATACTTGATGTATGGAAGAAAAGGAGTGGAAAAAATTCCGATCGACTAGGCATGATTTTGCGTATAATAACTTCGAAAAATTTCTGAATTCAAAAGATTATAAAAAAGGGAGAACACGATTTTATGGAACAATTAATTGTATATACATTCTTTTGTAACAAAAGAGAACTTCAAAAAATGAAAATTTAGTTCTGAGCCTTAAAGATAATCAGTAGATTAAATTCGAGCTAGATAGGCTGATAATCGTTCGCAAAAACCTTCATAGACGGTTTTGGAATGGGAAAATAGTTCTTATTTATGTTTCATATGAAAACTCAGATATTGGCAAAAGGATTAGCGGCTTCGGAGTTTCAAATGAATTCCAAATCCATTCTCAGTTGCACAAAAATACCACATCAGGCTTTGAAATAAAAATGCATTAACCATTACTTTGTTATGTAGTTTAAACGTACCTTAACATTTATTAACCTTAAAATTTATCTTGTTATATAATTTAGCATACCTTAACATCTTTATAAAAAGCATTTCACCTTCCATTTCTCGTTTAATTCACCAGCGGCAGAATGGATAAGACCACGAAATGTTAATAGTGCATAGCTTAACATATATTAACATGTTCTCTAACTTTCATTTTAAAACACATTTCTTTAAATTTAAGATATGGTATATTTAAACAATTTAATTATCATATTTGAAAAATATGTCTTCAGTATGTTAAGCTCTTCTTTTCATTTATAACACCAATTTAGGTCTTTTTATAATTGTATGCGAGATCATTCCATCTTTCATCCAATACGATATTCTCTTATACTGAAATGGCAATTTCAGATTTATAGAAATGCTTGGAAATATGTTACGTCAGGTATAAATTGTAATCCAAAGGGAAAAGATGAGATGGTATATTTGACAGCTGCGAATGATATTTCCGAAGGGTACATTCAATTAATTAACTCTCACGTGCTTGATAACATTCATTTCCACGTTCGGCCTCTTTTAACACTTAAAGGTCAAGTCTCATAGGTAACATTCACCATTTTAAAATAAAAATTATCCAAAATTAGTTACAAGGGCTTGGAAAGTTAGCATCCATCCTAGATTCGAATCACAGTTGAATACTAGATACTGATAAATTCTGTGTTCTTTTTCTTATTAGCAGAACATTGATTGTGAATCTAAAAATTACTGTTAATACTGAATTTTAAAATGGAAACTAGTTTCACCCTGAAGTTTGTGACAGAATTCTTGAACGTTTGGAAACAACTTTTGTTATAAAAATGTTCCTAAGAAATACTGCATCGCTTTCAAAAATCAATTCTTTCCTACAAAAACTATATAATGACCAATACGCCAAATCTGCAAAACAGATACTTTCTCCGAGATTTCTATTTCTCGTGGCAGAAGCAGGATTCTGGACTATCGTTTTCTTTATTCTTTTCGTAGGGAATTTAAAATGCAAAGCAGTTTACCATTGGTCTTCATAAATGATGCCCTTTCCTAGCAAATAGCCTTTGCGAGCTCTGTTACACTACATTAAATAAAGCGAAAAACAACTACTCAAACACAAATTGTTAATTTTTAGTGAACTCTAAAAGCGAATGTCTGCTGTTAGAGGAAATTTCCCACAGAAAGCAATCTTTATAGAGATGACTGACACGAATAACTATCGATCGCTTAGACACAATCCATTGATCCTACTCAACAAACTTTCAACAGAAGTGAAAACTCTTTCATTCAAATTTTATCTTTTAAAAAACTGTCACGTGGCTGATTAAATATTAATTAGGGACTACATTATCGGTTTTGCTGTTATTCGTAGGCATTGAATCTTTTATACTCGGTTTGTTCTCTCTGACGGAAAATCTTGTGTAACATATCATTAAAATATCTATTCTCAGACATCTCAAGTAAACTTACTTTAAACATAAAAGTTGGAAATATACATGTTCTTTCTGTTGAAACGGCATAAAAAGATAAACCAATGCATGGTTTAATTTTGGTTTATATAATAAGTATATTAAAAGAAACGGATCAACCATAGTTAAGAAAAAGCATGAAGTTCATTCGGTATGCAGTCTAAACTGGCTCGAGAAGGACAAAAGGCTTCGAGTGCAAGAGGACAAAAAATAGCAGCGTTTTGGTTTATTCAGTAATAATTACCGGTAACATTGGTAAGAAAAGGGCCATTAATCGCTGAAAACAGAAAACAATACAAAAATATATAGTCAAAGAATATGGACAGAAAAATCCTTAGTCAAGAGTTAAAGATTGAGAAAACAGTTTGCTGGGTATGATAAAACAAGTTTTTGAACTTGGAAATGGCGTAAGAAAAATTTAATCTATTCCGTAAAATAACATGGATTTACGACTAGATCATCTGCATGACAACCTACAAGGAAATAATTTAATATAACAGCAGCTACTGCATTGAAATCTGTGCTAATATAATGTCTGAAGAAAGCGGTTAACATAAACTACAAATAGAAGTGTTGATAGAAAAGGTATAGGATAAAGTGTTAATTATTCGAACACTTCAAAATACGCCTTCTCAGTTATGGCGAAATCACTGAGAGATAAATGTAGTTTATTTAACTCAATACTATAATAAATGGATTAATTAAAATTATTTTCAGCATTCGTATGAAAGCGATGACGATTTAAATTGTCCCAAATAGTAATAATGACTACGATATCGTTACGAACTGAAACAGAACATTCAAAAAACGCATATTCCATAGAAAAATGTCTTCACCAAATAACTGAGATTATACGTATTTCAGTCAACTTAATGCATATTAAGTATGCGAAACTAAGTAAAAGCATTTTGCAATAATAACACACATGTGACGGATACTTGGGACTAGTTTATAATCGCGATAAGAATTAAGTTTGTTTAGAAGCAGTACTTTTTTCTGCAGACATGAATTAAGAGCTGGAATTAAAGTTGTGCCATTAAATTAAGTTCTTGCTATGCATTACTAGCAATGATACTAAAATTACGGAAAACATTTTAGCTAGTTTCGAAACCCTGATTATAAAAGAGAATCAGTGACCATTTTTGAAACTGAACACGAGATCTGACATTTCTAAGACCTGACATTGATAACAGTATTAAACATTACTGAAAAACAATTTTTAAGACAAGGATTTTCAAACTGCATGCAGCCCTCGAAATGTTACACAAAGTCTTGAAAAAATGTTATGCGGCCCGCAAAAAGTGCAAGAGATGGATACTCATTCGGGTAAATTGGGAATAAGTAATTAGTCCATTATGTTTTAATTCAGGTACTATGTAGAGTAATTCGCTTTCTGTGACCAGCAATCTTGAGAACTCAAATATGTCTTTCATAAAGCATCCAATCCGAGATATTCCAAATTCTACCTGAATGAGTTATTTACTATAACTTAGGATAACTACTATAACAAAGTTAATTTGAGTTAACTACTATAATTTTTTTTTATAAATGAGAGTGCTGATTTTATTTCCTTAAAAAAGTTATCATGTGATTTGTTACGCATGTGACCTGGCTAGTTTTCACATTTCACGAGAGTAGTATTGTATTTTCATTTTATTCCATGACCAGTATTGCCATTTTATTGATATTCAGTTTTTCTTTCCGGCAAAATTCAAGCTTGCTAATAAAACATATAAGGTTGTAAAGACATTAGGTATTTTTTGGAAGCAGGAGAAATGAAAAATTAGCAAACGCCTTCGCCTGGAATCGAACCACGGACCTCTGAAATACCGGCCCAGCCTGCAGAACCACTATACCACAAAGGCACGCTAGGAAGGCGGGAGAAATACCCTATTACTCCCTCTTTTAAAGGCCGACTGGGGTTTTTAAGGGATCCAATCGCCAAAGCCTGGGTGAGGAGAATCATCATTCAACGCCCTTTTAGTTCGGGCGCCACTGTAGAGACATTAGGTATTCTTTTGCTGGAAGCAGGAGAAATGAAAAATTAGCAAACTTTTTCGCCGGGAATCGAACCACGGACTTTTGGAATACCGGTCCAGCGTTTAGACCCACTACACCACGAAGGCACGCTGATGGCAGGAGAAATACCTTATAAAGTTTTTTATTTATTTTTGAAATTACAGCTGTATTCTTTCAAAAAGGGAGATTTTAAAACAATTAGCTTTTAAATGACGCTTTTTAATGATTTAGGTTTTTATATTATTATATATCTAATTGATAATTATATTTAATTTACTATATATCTAAGTGAAAGTTGTGTATTTTCTGATTTGCTTTCATTATTGAAAGATTTATAAGGCATATTTGATGCAACTTTGTGTAGATGAATTTTGATTTTAAATTTTAGGTTTCGTTGGTAACCTTTTTATTCACGTTCCTTCAACTGTTGATAAGGTATAAAAGAGACATTAGCTGGGGCCATGAAAAGTACATTTTAAAAATTCACTAATTGCTGGATGTTACACAGCACTATATACTGTAAGGATTCCCTGAAAACTGACTCCTTTGAAATAAATTATTTTTTCTTAATGGGATTTTATAGTAATTGACATCGCTTTTTGAGTTTTCTTAACATATAATCGCCACTCTGGATAATATAATGGTTAACAAAGGCTGAACACATATGTCGTTGGATGATTGCATTATGTTTTTGGAATATAGCAACACTCACAATTGTTAACATGCAAGTTCCCCCGAAAAGCTGATGGTAAAGAAAGAGGGGATACAAAAACTGTATTTCCACTGCTTGATGTTCTCGATCAAAACTGGGCTGGAACTTGAATATAGAGCGCTTAGACGCTTTATGTCCTTTTCCAGTTTTTTGATTTTTTTTTAAAGCTCTGAATGAGGATAGCGTATTAATTTCTTATGGGTTAAGAAAATAAAAATCATAAAACTAATTTAATAATTTAAAACTATTTGAACTATGAACTTTCAAGGCTATTTCAAACATTACTTTATATTCCTAAAACGCCATCCGTACTTGAAAATTTAAACGTCACGCTCTTTCACGTTTAAAAGAAGTAAGCAATTTATGCATTTCTGCAGCATTTATGCAGTTATTGAAATAATATTAAGTTGGTCAATTTAAATCCCATTCCAATTATTTTAGTACTTCATTGTTTAGCTCTGATTAGGTTTGTTTACGTAGAAACAGTTACTCAGATAATTTAATGTTTACTTCTTACGCTTTCATATTTTTGCTGCCTTGTATTACAGTTCATAGTTCGTCCAACCGAAAAAGTTTAATGAAACATTTCAGAATTAAAATTATTTATGAGAGAATGGAGTTTCAATGACACTGTCTCAAAGCTACAACTTGAATTTGTCTGCCTGTTTGTTTGTTTGTTTACGCATAGCACTCGAGGGTTATCTGCTATAGTAAACGACGCTTTCGAGGAGAACTTTTCAAGGAAAACCGGAATGATATGCTTCTTGCCTACCATCAAATCGAAAAAAAAAAAAAAAAAAAAAGTCACACATTATTCCATTGACGGAGAAACTATTGCGATTTAGCATTAGGCATGGATAAGCATGACGTCACCACATAACACCTGCGCTTTCGTCTAAAGAGTTTATCACATATAGCGATGGTCCCCGCTAGACGGAATTTTCCGAGAAACAAGATTCTGGTGGAATTGGTTTAAACGTCAGGATTTCTAGAAAAATCAGCTCCGTTGGAAGCGAAGTCCCGCCTAGCTACGGAGACATTGTGCCGGCTACGAGGGGTATTTTGAAACTTCGCCCGAAATGTTCCGTTTGCAGTTCTGTCCCGGGTAGAGATCAGACGAAAGCTCTTCTTTTCTTTTCTTTTCTTTTTTTTTTTTTTTTTTTTTTTTTTTTTTTGAAGGATCTCGCGATCCCAATCTGAGCGTATATCGATTACTGTTTGGTGTTCAAGTCTGTTTATTAACTGAAAATGGTAACCTGCGCTACGTAGGTTTTGTGGAAATCTGAGAACTGTCTCTTTTGACGTCCAGTCCCGCGTAGCAGAAGCATGTGTGATAGGGGTTTAATGTAACCATTTTGACGTTTATAAATTTTGGTTTTATGAGCAGGAATATAAAATAAGTGTTATGGCTGTATTATTTAATTTCTGTCGTTAAAAAAGTGATTAAAATTTGGGACAGTTCTCTGCAAGAACACTAAGCAGTGAACCATTTTCTACGTTTTGGGTTCCTATCACCCAAACCAAAAGTATATATTAATGAACACTATATGGTCAGCTAAATGACAGACGAACAGTAATAGGTTGAACAATTAGCTGCAGGAAATTTGTATTCATATTTTTTTAAACGGAGCTTCCAGTAAAGTCGGAACGCCTAACGAAATGGTAGAAATCGACAAAAGCATTCTTAACGAAGCACAAAAACGAAATTGGTCGAATACTCGTTGTTTACTAATTAAAGAGGCATCACATCCTTCAACGTTCCCCAAGAACGATTTTCCCAACTTCGAAGGGATCTCTCCCAACTTTAGTGGTTCGATGGTAGCCAAAGTTGATGGTAGACTGGATAATAATACTTAAGCATCCATAAAAATGTCCAGCCAGACATCCTGTTTTTGCAGTTTATGATTTACGATGATTGATTTTGTTTCAAAAACTAGCTTTTTGCTACTGAAATATTTGGATATTGCTCTCTCTTCGAAGTGCGTTATTAGTCATTGGTGAAAGAGCGCTTCATACTGGAATTTCTGCAACTGGAGTTCGAATAGTCAAAACTGTCTATTTGATTAGGCAAACTAAATAGTAATTGTGAACCGTTTCAAACCAGTTACATAATTTACACACTAGTGACAATTTAGTTAGGCGTAGTAACGAAAACTAAAATCCATAGTAATGGCAAAGCGCATTTAGTAATATCCCGTCGGCCAGTCAAGTAGCGCGATTCAGCGTAAATTATGGATGACCCTGTCCTTTAGAATTCTGGTAACGTGATACGAGCCAGTTTCCCTTAGAAATTCCTCCACGAAGGCGTCCCTCCCCTTAGGCAGATAGCCCTCTTGTGCTTTACCATAATTAAACACATCAACACCTTTAGAATTCTGCAGTAACAAGTGGAGGTTGTCGACCGTCCGCCAACGGTTCGACGGGATAATACATAAGTACCTGTCATAGTAAGACTTGATTGCAATTTTTTCATGTCAATACTTTGTTGCTGATAATAATTTCCCTTGACACTGATCGTAACCGAAACTAGGCCGTTAATTTGTACGTGCTTTGGTACAGAAATACGTTATCAAATAATATCAAGAGTATTGCTTGCTTTCAGTGACCAACGAAAAAAATTTGCAGTTACGAAAAAAGATTAAAGAAAAAAAAACTGAAAAGCTTCAGATTTTAACGGTCATCCAAAAGGGTCTGTTAAGGCTTTCTACGTTCTCGTTGAGTTCACAGTTTAGTCTTTTCATTAAGCATCGTTTTCAGCACTTATGTCATATACAATTCAAAAGAAAAATTACAACAAATTTAAGAGCCCACCTGCAGCCGAGTGATAACGTCCCTGAACACTGGTAGTTCGGTCTGAGGTTCGAATCCCACAAACGGGCTTGATGCTTGGGCGTTTTCGTTGTCTTCCCCATGCGTAACATGCATACGAGCCAGTTTCCCTTAGAAAGTCCTCCACGAAGACATGCCTCGCCCTTAGGCAGATAGCCCTCTAGACTTTGCCATAATCACATAAACCAAACCACAAAAAATTTTAAAACCAGCATAACAGTGTATGTTTACAATTCCAAATGCAGTATTAAGTTTTACTATGCATGATTTTGGCTCGGGCTAATGCCCTTTTGGCATCTCGAAAGAGATCAAATGGGATTTCGAAACAGAATTTGGCGAGCGTATGAAGGCTCGAAACAGAATTTGGCTTTTGGCTATTACTCTCGAAACGGTATTTTGCACAGGATCACACTAAAAGCGATGAATCACTTTTCAAATTGTAGCCACCAAAAATTATCGCCATGTATTTGGTGGCAACAATAAAAGAAAAGAAGAAAGAAAAAGAACAATTTAAAGAAATTAAATGATGAAGAATCTGCATGAATGTATGTATGAAAAACGACCGTACCTAGGACCATCCAATTTTGAATCACGTAGTCTTCCACCCGAACATGTGCACTTAGAAGCCCGAATTTTGAATTTCGAATTTTATATTCAGCAAAACATTAATGAATTTTTAAGAAACTCACCGATTTGAGTGGCAGGCAACACTGTACGGAATGTAACATTTTTATCTCCATGTGACAGCTGAGAGCGTATCCTGAGACCCAGGAGGCTTACTAGAACTATTCGGGAATCGTCCGGAATTCGCAACCGTACAACATTTTTATCTCCAGCTGGCGAGACTGTCTATTGGAAATTCCAAAGATATGCTGGTTTTAAGTACTTTATGATTTTGCTATTCAGCTGAATTTTATGTGGTGTAATTGCGAAGAACATGACATTTATAATTAATAAATTTAACAAACAAAACGTTAATAACAAAAAGACAAAAAAAGGTTTGCAAGCCATTTTACTAAGAGAAAGTGCACATTGATACGACACATAGAGAAAAGACTGAAACACAATACCAAAATGTATACCGATTCTTAACACTTTATTGGGAATTCTAAACACATGCTGCTTGTAAAGTTTTTGTAATTTTGCTGTTGAATTGTATATGGCGTGAGTTAGAAGAAAATGATGCTTAATCATAAAGCTAAAAAGACAGAATAAATGGGTTAGCTGGAATAAGTGCAACAGCAGGCTGCGAGTTGAGCGAGAGCAAAGAAAAACATTAACAAATCCTTTTAGGAGACCGTTAAAATCTGACTTTTTTTTTTTTTTTTTTTTTTTTTTTTAAATCTGTTTCAGCGTTTTCTCAGTTTATCATATCAAAGCTCAGTTTTCTTAGTAACATGGCTTACAACAATTCTTTTGTCTTTTCATTATTAGCGTTTAATGCGCTTACATTCTATATTAAATATCACGTTCTTCGTACTTAAGCCACATAAAATTCAACAACAAAAATCCCAAAATATTTAAAAACAACATATATTTAGAAGCTTCGATAGACAGCCTCGCGCGCTGGAGATAAATGCGCGTTATTTCGTACAGTGCTGTCACTGCTCGCTTTCAAATCGTTGTATTTGTTGATGGAAAATTCATTAAACTTTTACAAAGTGTATATATATATAACATCATTCTATGAAAGTACTGAATACTTTTAATTAGATAGATCATGAAATAAATGCATTTTTCTTATTTAAATCAATCGGATTTAAAAGTAAGAAATGGATATTCGTAAGAACTGCTTCTATTGCTTTCAAATAGCATAGTTTGTTAATACACAACAGTCATTCCAATTTTGCCGAATTGCTCAGACTCGAATGAAAAGTGAAACGATGCTCTTATACGGATTACACGCAAAGTTCCATTTTGTGACTAATGTCCTTTTTGAGCAAATCAAGTCCTAACTCCATAAAAGTAAAATATATGATTTTCGTTAAAATAATGAAATTATTCGAGATTAAAATTTAAAAGAAGGAGGAAAGGACTGTGAAGCAATAGAAGGATATGTAAAAAAAATTTTAATTTCATAAACATATATACTTAAGTTACAAGGTTCATATGCGTAGACTTAAGTTGAAAGGGTATTAAATATAGACAAATTTGATAGAAAATAAACATAAGCTGGTTTCTCATCACATACGTCTTACACTTGCTTTTTGTTCAAATTTTCCGAGGCTGCACGACTAAAGCGCTTGCTTGAGGTAAAAATAAACGAGGAGTAAAATTAATATATGTAAGAATAAAGTAAATATTACTGAAAAATATAGATAAAGGCGTTTAGAGACAGTTTTAAGATATTTGCCTGAGGTATGAAATTTCGTCGGCTTGGCTTTGCAGTTATACACTTTACCTTTTTTAACTTTACCTGTTGCATTTTGATTATAACATTTGTGGATTCAAATACATAAAATGTTATTTTTAAATTGCTAATTTATTGCAGCAATATATGCATGGAATGCAATCGCGGAAGATTTTCTATGTGAAATTGCCACGTTCCACATTGTAGACATATTAGGTTATTTTTGAAGTAGGAAATATGATAAATAAGCAAAAATAAGCCCTCGCAGGGACTCGAACTTGGACCTCTCGCCGAAACTTGTCGAGCGTGCTACCGTTACACCACGAAGGCATGCAGAAAGTAGGAAGAAAATTCCTTATATGCTTCCCCTTTTAAAGGGCGACTGGGTAAGGCATGCAAAAAAGAGGGAGAAAATATCTTATATACGTTCTCTTTTAAAGGGCGACTGGGGATTGGGGGACCCAATCGCCAAATCCTTGTGGTGAAGAATCATCATCCACTACCTTTTAGCTCGAACGGCACTGTAGAGACATTAGGAATTTTCAGAGTAGGAATCGTAAAGAATGAGCAATGACCTCCCCGGAGCTCGAACTTGGACCTCTCGAACGCCCTCCGGGTGTGCTACCGTTACACCACGAAAGCATGCAGAAAGGAAGGAGAAACTGCGTTATAACATAAAGGGGAAATCTCGAAAACCCACTCGTCAAGCCCTGATTTCAAATTTAACAGTGTTAAAGGCCCATTTCCACTCGGCTATTTAGGATTTTTTCTTTTCACTTCCTTGTACGAAGTAAAGGAAGTATTGCAATCGCAAAAAAATTCGGATACTATATTTCAAAGACAATATCCATTTTGACCGTTCCTGAATCCATTTGGACAATTCGGTACAACTCTGATATACGCCCTAATTTCACCAAATGTGGCGATATGTGTTCTGCGCTGGTTTTTGGTGTGATTGCGTGTTGTATGGCAACCCTGTTGACGCTGGAGTTCGTTGGTTCCCGTCGTGCTTTGTGTCTGAGAAGCTAAGGGAGAAAGATTTAATGGTGAAAGTTGTTGAATTAAAGTTCGGCATAAGGAAATATCGTCGTGGCCATCCTGTTGAGCGGCAATGGGTATTTGGAGGTGTGGAAAGAAGGTATGGGAGATTATTTTTAGTGGCTGTGCGTGATAGAAGTAGGGATTTGTAATTATTTGTTATTTTATTTATTTGTGAACCAAAGTATGAATTTTCTGGATAGTGTGTCTGGCTGTCATATAAATACAATAGTGATTACGTGGCGGCATGTTAAAGGCGGTATGAAATTGGTATTTCTGCTGTTCGAAAAAGCATTAATGGTAATTGCGTTTTATTTTATTCTTGTTCTTATTTTGTAGAATGTTATGTTCATTGTTTTTTTAGTATAAATTTCTGTCGTTATTGTTTTTTTTTTTTTTTTTTTTGAATTGTTTGAAATTTATTTTAGTTATTTTGTTGATTAGTGAGTACCGTCTAAATTGTGCAATTCGTAGATGTTTTTTAAAGATGAAACAGAACGCTGTGTACATGGTATTCTTTGAAATTTATTGTTGTTATGTTAATTTATTAAAGTGAGTTGTGCGTAGTTCGTAGATTCCTTTGTTGCCTAAAAAATTGTGCAATTCGTAGATGTTTTTTTAAGTTTAAACAGGATGCTGTGTACATGGTATTCTTTGAAATTTATTGTTATGTTAATTTATTAAAGCGAGGTGTGCGTAGTTCGTAAATTCGTTCGTTGCCTAGATTGTGTCATTCGTAGATTTTCTTTTTTCTTTTTTTTTTTAAGTTAAAACATATCGCTATGTACAAGGACTCATGTCAAATAATTTTGGTTAGAAACTTCACGGTTTTGCTATCTAAATTTTTTGTTTTTGTTTCGGATTTTTAGCTTAAATTGTGTGTTCAAAACGTGGTTTTTGCGTTCGCGAAAACCGTGTTTTTGGAGACATTTTAGGCTTAAAGTTCGAAATGTAAGCAAAAAATTTCGATAGCAATATGGCAGCGTGGAGTTTCTCGCCAAAAATATTTGACGAGAAATTTGGCGCCTTGAGGGCGCATATCAGAGTAGTTCCGACAATTCTTTTGCTTTACATCTGTACTTATGGACAGAATAAATAACTCTTTTCTAAAACAGTAAAATTTATTTAAAATGTATTCAGAAGGGATTTTTTTGTGAGTATGTAACGTACGCATGCATCTCGCATGACTCAAAAACGATTAGCTGTAGAAAGTTGAATATTTAAATCAGACTATCAGATCTAGCTAAGCACCGCGTTATTTTATGGCAGTCGGCATTTATTAAATGTGTACCCCCTTACCCGCTTAAAAAACCTTATTCGACCTTTTTTCCGTAGTCGTTGGTCGTAGTCATATATTTTCTGTTACAGAAGTGTGTTAAAAGGCGAAAATATTCATGTTTTGGAAATGTAAAATTAAAAGAAATTAATTTTACTACAAATAACGAAATCTAACTTTAAATGCGTTGTCCTGGTTTTTAAGCTTATACTCGGGAAAGTTTTAGAAAAATAAAATTATAAGAAGTACGTACGACTCCCGTAGGCCAACAATTGAACGGGATATTTAATTCCAAAATCTGCAATTTTTGATGTGATTTTCAACTTGCCTTGAGCGACCAGTTAAGTAAGTTGAAATAATTCGAGGAAATAAAGTTTAAATGATGTGCAGCAAAAATTGTGTATACTTTAATAAACCTTACAAGGAAATCATATGGTGTTCATATCAGACTTAGGTTTCACCCTATGCGTAGCACTATAGCGAAGGGGTAATCGTGGAAATTTTGTAACGTTTCCTCTCGGAGTATGAAAATAAGCCTAAAGCGAAATTACTTTCTTTGCATTCACTATGCAATAAATAATGGGTACGAAATTTTGTAACATTTCCTCTCAGAGTATGAAAATAAGCCTAAAGCGAAATTACTTTCTCTGCATTCACTATGCAATAAATAATGGGTACGAAATTTGAAATTTAGGCACATAAAAGAATAGCTTAAAAAGTCCTTTTTTTCCATTTGTTCTATAATTACAATAACTGTACTTAGCTCTTATTTTTATGACAGACACTTTCTTTCATACGTGACCTTTATATGATCACCTTATATTTTATTCATTGAAACATGTACCAGAAAAGCTGATTTATTGTTTAAGAAATCATGAATGTCAGAGCTGTACTAGAGTCTATTTGATGTCTATACAAAATACTTTGCAGTGCTACTAACATGAACAGGAATGCATCAAACATGTATCAACGTTGAGAGTCAGAAAAATATTCGAGTAGAGTAATCTTTAAGGTACCCCTTGTATTATGGCGAAGTTGTTGTTTCAATTATGGTAGCCTGAGTAGTTGAATGTTATGGAAACCCTATTGTGACGTAATCGGGTGCACGATTCTGGGAAATTTTGAATCATGGGATGTTTTGTAAGCGTTTTTGTGGTGTGTGTTGGTTTGATTCTTTAGACCGTAGAATGGCCTAATGTAGTAAGATTAATTTGCAATTTGAAGTTTCTGTACGATTTGGAGCGAAAGGGGAAAAGAGCTTTAATTGACTGATGTGTAAATAAAGGTTTACTTAGTAGCCATTATAAGTGTCCTGTACGTAGGAAGGATATGCATCTAGTCCGAACGTAAAAACCGTTTAGGTGGGTTTGAATGGGTTTGTAGGAAGAAAGGTTCAGATGGTCACTATGTGAAGCGTTCGATCAGAAAGAGTACCTGGTTTGAAAAAGACATTTGAGTATGACTGATATTTTGATTATTACGTGGCTCTGGGTGTACGAAGCGAATTCGAAAATCATGGTAAGTGAATATTTGCTTTTGGTAGTGCTTAAATGTATAACATGTTTTTCCTTTTTTATGTTATTTTATTGTTTGGTTTAAAATATATTTCATTGAGATTATGTATTTTTTGGTTTGCCTGTATTGCAGAATTTGGTGTTCCTTTTACTTTTAAGTGAAAATATATCGATGTGTACATGGACAAAGTAAAGGGAGTGCGCAATGGACTTGTGCAATTCTGAGAGATTCTTTTTAAGTGAAAATAGTTCGACGTGTACATGGGTAAAGTTAAAAGAGTGCGCAATGCCATTTTTGTGCAATTCGGGTTTTTTTTTTAAGTGAAAATAAGTCGATGTGTACATGGATACCGAGTTTCTACAATTGTTTGTCTTGTTATTTTGGCTTTGTGTAGCGGCGATTTTTGTGGCAAAAATCGCCATTTCACAAGCCAAAATAACGAGTCAAAGAACTGCACAAAATCGGTATCCATGTACCGCCAAAAATCGCCAAGTTTCGCCAAGGGGTACCCTAAACTATACTTTTGCCAAATATTCTTTACCGTCAAAAACAGCAAATTTATTTTTTGTGTAGTATGGGCCGAATAAAGCAAAGCTGAATGACGTTAAATATTCATTTAATACTTGCAAAGACGATGCCTCCCCATAAGCGCCTATACGGCTTTGTCGCTACCTCAGATATAATACGATTTTTTTTTTTCTTTATTTCAATGAGGTGCATTTCAGAAGTGAATATAACAGCAGCCGAAAACTACAGCTTGCCTCTAACTACTTGATGGACGAGCTAACCATTTGTAACCAAGAGCACAGACGATGGAATACAATTACTCCTTACATTTTCTCCGGTTCTTACGTATTATCGCAACCACCTTAGTAGAAGGCGCCAAACTCTGGCAACCATGAGCATAACAGTTATCTAGGTAACCATATATACTGTAAGTTGCAATCCGAAAATTAATCGAATCATTTTTACTTCTGTAAAAAACCGCTAAACTACGTTAAGGTGGTTGCGCTACTACGCAAGTATCTTTTCGCCTACTTATATCGCAACTAGGAATGGGCTCGAGGCCAAGTCGACCACATCCAGTTAGTAATGAGTTATCACCCACCACATTTCAGTTCAGGTGGCATTGGAGACAATTAGGTTTTTCAGAACGACAAACATTAAAAATCAACTGTTCCGTCGCCGGGATTCGAACCACGTATCTTTCAATGCTAGTTTTTCGTGATGTACGAGTGAATGCAGTAATTTCATACAGACTGTTTAACTGCTTTTTTAAAGAATGAAGTGATCCGGTTTCTAGCCACATCAAAGTCATGACTTTCAGTCAGCGGACAGGTAGTATTCCTAACAAGTGAGCTCCAAGAAGACATTACATATTTCCTGATATTTTCTACTACTTTCACCTCGACTACCTAATTTGATTATGATGTAAGCAATTACGCTCTCACACGTAAAGCAATCACCAGCTATCTATTTAAAGCAATGATTGCATTTGTAGAGTACTTTCTGTGGGATATAGGCTGGTTTTTATTTTATCTACGGATATTAAGGCAAAGAAAGCCCCCGCCACCAAACATTTCTTGATTTCGGAGTTCAAATCTGAAAGAATTACCAGTTTTCAGTAAGTTTAATCAGCCTATTATTTTTAAGCTGTTTTTCTTAAAAAATAAAAGTATCCTATTTTAGAACGAAACTTTGGTACAGCACTCATTTCGGAAAATTATTCTGTACTTATGTTACACAAGATAACCTTTCGATTAATTTAATTTACTAAAATGATAATGAGTTCGCTGTCTTACATTTGACCAAAAACTTTAGGAAGGATGAAATCCGCGGATCGTCGCTAGCATGCTCTCGAAAGGATTTTCGGTTTGACAGACTTTAAGTGCCACATAGTGCGTTATAAAAGTCCATGCCTTATCTGGGTAATCGAATGCTTTTCTAACGGCGTGAAGACAAGTCAGCTTCTAGTAACTCGCCAGTCGTTAACTGGTCAATCTGTCCAGAACTGACGTTTTATACGTGGCAAGCAGAGATTTCCCACTGAAATTGAATTCAAGATTTTAATGAATAAAACTAAATAACTGCCACAGTTCAGTATTTTTAGGCAACAAGTTTTCGAATGACTTCATTTTAAAGTGATATCACAGCGCTTCACTACCACTGGATTGGATTATTTGATTTCAACAAGACACACTAGAGCTGTCTGCCTAAGAGAAATGATATCTCAGCGGAGGACTTTGTAAAAGAAACTAGCTCGTAGTCGTGTTACACTTTAGAAAGCTATGAAAACTTCTGTGCCAGCTTATTTGCCGGGACTGGAGCCAGGTCGAATTACTTGTATTTAGCGGTTTTTATCCGCTTAGCCGTGTTGGGGCGCTCTGCCACGAAGTACTGAAAATGTTTCAAACTTTGTGAGCATTAAAAGCATATTTAACATTAAAGCATTAATATTTATCAACTATTTCAGTTCTTTTTAAACTTTTGCTTAACTATTTCTAACTCTCTCCAAAAGACACGTCGAAAACTTAATTTTTTCACTACGGAGAAGTAGAGAAATATTCTCTTTTTTCAAAGAAGTCTTTCTAACATATATTATTAGGGTTTTTATTGCATATGAAAGAAACAATTTTTTAAAACGAATATATCCATCTTTGCTAGAAATCGAACCCCACACCGTTGATCAGTCAATTGTACCATGTTACCTGCCTAAGGAAAAGATTTACTTCATGTTGGTTAAGAGAACAGTTATATAGAATACTTAACAGCCAGGGCAATCAGCTACAGGTAATTAACACCAGATGAGTTACTGGTGTTTCGTGGCTTTAGGCGTTTGGCTACTTGTATGTTAACTTCAGACGAAATTATTAAGGTATGGTTTATTTCTTTTTTTAATTGGCTTAAGTGTTACTTGTCATGCAATAGTGTGCGATTTCAAAACCATTTTTAAGTAATTCTAAAACGCCTTAGTTTCAGAATATTTACGCCGTATGCGGTGCAAGTGCGTAAAGAAGATAAACGATCTTTATTATATATTATGACATTATAATGTTCGATTCGGGAAAGTAATTAATTTAGCTTTTTAAAATAAAAAATACCGACAAATATTTATTACTATAATACTAGTTCTTTTATATAACGAAAAAACAATGCCAACTTAAATATAAGTAAGAAAACTTAACTATTACTTACTGAAATTTAAAAACAAATTACGAGGTTAATATAACTGGAAAAAAATGGAAAATTTGTGCTGGAATGTCAATTCCAATTAACTGTATTAGGAAAACATACCCTACGAAATAAAAATCTACAGATGTTTAAAGACACAAAAACTGAAATTATTATCGAAGAAAAAAACATTTTTGTTCATATGAAAAGTACGACTTTATAGAGATGGTAGTAGCGTCTTCTCGAATACAAAATTTTAAATACATATGTGTATAATCATATAAGTTTCCTTTTTTGTATTTTCACTCGTTAAAAAATAAATAACGGAAGAAAAACGGAAAGGATAAATGTGAACCAATTCCATTTAAATTTTTTAAACCATTTAATTTAGCATTTTCTTGCAAATATCCAATATTAAAATTCGAATATAGTTAGTCTTAAAAAACAACTTAAAAAAAACACTGCTCACAAAAAAATGTATATAATTAACAAACATTAATTTATATTTTCCAAGCTATGCTTTGGATTCCGCATTTCATTCGAATAAGTGAGTGTTTATTCTTATTTTTAGCCATGCGTTTCTATGCCACTAAAATAAAATAACTGTAGCACAGTAAAAATAAAATCGGGGCCTAAAATAATATTTAAAAAGAAAAAAAAAAAAAAAAAAAAAAAAAGCTCTCCTACCTTTCATGAAGTAAAGAAGTCCTAACATTAGCAGAGCATTCATCCTGAAATTATGACACACTTCTCTCAAACTTCGACACCTCGTCGTATCGCGCATCGACGGCAAAAGTTCCCGCCGAACTGATGCTATGACACTGACTGAGTTTCGGAGCACCGCTCGAATCGTTTGCTACCTCAGTAGACACGGAATTCGCCAATCTGGCGAGTGGTCCGAAAGAAAAAATATCGCCAAGCGGGCACGCGACTTGCTTCTGTCTGGTAGGCACGCGCAAAAACTGACGGGGGATACAGCACGAGAGCGAGTTTATCAGATAAGAGCGGACTTCTCGCAAAAAAGACGAGAAGCTATTGTGCAATTACGAGTTGTGTATTTAAGGCGTGACTATGGAGAATAATTAGTTAAATAATCCAACCACAATTAATTACGTGGTTTTTATTCATCGCTTCGTTTTCTTTTGTTCGTTATTAATATAATTAGAGCTAAAGTTGAGATTAGAAACGTCAATATATTCCCATTTTTGATGTAACACTATAACGAGCCGCTTTTAGCGTGGGGATTAGGTTACGTTACGTCATATGACGCAAAAACTGGGTCATCATGTTCTGAAAGCGTCAACGTTCTATAAACATCAGTTCTAAAAATTGTTTTTATTTTCTAATTATCTTTTTTTCCGTTTATTATATACGCTATTTATTATTCACAGAGAAATAAAGTCTCTGATAATGGACTGGCCTGGACTATCTGCCTAAGGCGAAGGATACCTTCGTTTTGCATTTTTAAAACAAACTCTCTTTTACTACGGGCCGACTCGGCCGAGCGGTAAAGTCGTTAAGCATTGGTAGTTCGCTCCGGAGTTGGTATCCCAGCGAACGCACTAGCTACACGGGCGTTTTCGTAGTTTTCCCCATGTGTAACGGGTATGCGAGCCAGTTCCCTCAGAAAGCCTTTCACGAAGGCAACCCTCAGCCAGATAGCCCTTAAGTGCTTTGCCGTAATCAAAACCGAACCTCTCTTATTTCCGTTATTATTACTCTCTTATTTACGTTACACCATAGCAAAAACAAAGAAAATATTAATGCGTTCATCTCATTCTCTTAGGGGGGGGTCGAATTACTAGCTTTTAAGAGTCATATTTATTTTGTCACTTAGGTCCTATAATATAATTATTATAATATTTAAACGCGTTGTTAATCAGCAAACAAATTGATCATGACACACTAAGTGATTTGAAAGCAATGTGCTGTTTACAGTTATTTTCACTTTTTATTTACGTATTTAACTCATATATTTTAGCTTTTAATAGCAGTATTGCATTGGTTATAATTTTTAAAAATAATGTGTTATTTTTAATATAATTAAAATAACCATTTTTTTTCATCTGTACGACTACAGCATTTACAACAAATACGATATACTTTTTTATGATTTATGTAAATATAAAAAACGAAGTCAGATAAATATCGTTTACAACTCATCTAAATCAAAATTTTACTACTTAAGAGTAACAAAGAAGGATTGGCCGTAATTCGATATAGTTAATTCTTCTTTATTTCTGGTGGAAACTGTTAAACATCGCTTCTAAAATAGCTTCGAAGGATTTTTTTTATCCGAAGTTACAATGTTCTGCAGCTACATGAACTCCACTAAGCATGGCTTTAAATGGTGTCTTGCTGCCCCTCTGTGTTCAGCCACTTTGAAGAACTCCATACCCGCTCGGTATTTGGCGTATGAAATCCGAAGTGGGCAAACTGTTTCATTGACGGTTACTTGGCACTTTTAAGAAATTAATAACATTAGCTTATTTATTTGATAGATCCCATAAACCCATGATCGAACTATAAACTCTTAAAATAAACTCTTCAGATTGCGGCTTACAGGCATCATACGGTTGATATAGTGATTTACTTGTGCCATGATGCCAAAAATGGTAAGTACTTGGTCTCTTTTGGCGAAGTTTAGCTTTTCCTCCGTTATCAAGTAAGTACCACAATTTTTACTATTTGGCTAAGGAGACAGATGCCTGTAAAGGACGTACAAAGAGAAACTGGTTCGGAAAACCCATGAAAATTCTCATGCAGGTAGCCTAATCACAAGAATTCTAATTCAAGTGAAACTAGCAGTCATCAGACATCTTAGCCATTCGGCTATTCTTAAGCTTACATACCAAATGCGGAGTAGTCGTTCCTTTACTGGTTGTTTCGCAGCTATTGCATAGCTGTATTACTCTCTAAGAGTGGATAAGTAACCAGAAAATTATGAAGTGCAGTTCCCGAAACATAATATAAACATAATTTTATATGGACACTTATAAGTGTCCATATAAAATTATGATGTTATATCCAATGTATAGAAAATAAACATTACTTTAAACATCGAGGCTGATTACAATTAACTGAAATGGAAATTTACAAATAAAAGCATGTTTCTGAAGCATTTTATTACGGCTGCTTCATCAAATCCGAAGGGGATTGTATTCCAACGTGCTGTCTTTCCTATTATCCAAACAAGTTCGAAAAAAGTTATTGCCAATTTAAGGCAGATAATTTTTAGACAAAAAAAGCGGCATCATAAATTAAGTATGTCATTTTTACTAGGAACACTTTCAATATAAAACAATACGTTGCAAAATATATACAATTTTTGAACATATTTAATCTATTTTGAGTTAGAAATATGCCTAATAAGTCTCAGCAGTATTTTGGACATTGTGTAATAAATCGTGCATAGAAGTTTTTCGTACGATAAATTTAATACTGCAGCAGAGAAAAGAGGGAATTACTGTATCCAAAATTTTGTGCTAATTTTCAGATTTTGATTTTTATCCTTGAGGTTTCGATTGGTTGCTTTGATTACGGCAATGTATGTGAGGGTTATTTGGCTAAAAGAAGAGATTCTTTAATGAAGAGTATTTTAAGGGAAACTGGTTCGTGTCCACATCACCATGAAAACGCCCATACAAGTAACCCGTTTGCAGGATTTAAGCACAGGTCGAATTACCAGTATTCAGCGGGTTTACTGCTAGGTCGCTTGTGGTTCGATTTTAAATATAATGCATTTTGCATAGAACTGTTGTTTAATTTAAATCAGCCCTTTTAGCAGTTTATAAATCAATGAACTAATCATAAAGATATCAAGAATTGCCGTACGAAAAGCATAATATCATTGACAGATAATTACGATAGGTTAAATTTGAAGTAAAAGTCGAAACTAGATATATTGCTCTGTTTAAATATAGGATTAAAGTGTTTGGAATTTTGAGACGGCAACACATCAACTCTATTTCGCTTTTCCTAATAAAGCCTTGTTTTGAAAGCTAATCCTAAATCAGACTTGCGATATAATTTAAAATTCATTGGAAAGACTCGTTCAAGTGATATATCTTATTTGTAAGCAATAAAATTATTCTAAAAGTATATAAGAATAAAGTAAAGAAATATAGCTACTAAAATGTAGCACCTTTAGATTAATAATTATCATGTTTGTAATTATTATGCTCGATATGTAAATATTGAAATTTTATTTTATTAGTCGTTCGAAATGTGGCATAATATTTGGTCTGAAAATGTATTTCATCTTTACCGTTTATAAAGAAACAAGCACGAATAACTTGAGTCTATTTTGTTTTCTTGATGTTTATTATAAGGGATTCATTTCTATAAAATTAAAATAACAAACATACAGACAGATTGCAGATTGGCTCAAATAGATTGCAGATTGGCGGGTGTCCGACTATAACAATGTTACATTTTACGTTCCAGAACTGTTAATCGGGAACGTTATTCCAGTGTTTCGAAAACGTCCTTTTAAGCGACCCTCAATAATGTCACCAGATATGCTACTGAAATATTTACCAGGTACGGTATTCTTTTATAGCTAACCTAAATTCCAATTCTTATTTCTTTCTTTAAGATGGCACGAGAATTTTCTTCTCAAAGCCATCATTATAGTGGGAAAAACTTCCAGGATTCCATCTTAAACCAGTTGAACACAGTCGCACTGCTACACAGCTTGAAAACTGTGCCTTCGACATGTAATTTGACAACAGAGTTGCTTTGAGGGCGACAGTGGGGATCAGTATGATGCTTGCAAATGGAAAGCTTTTAAGCAAGTATCTCATTCTTTTTTCTGGCAAATATCTTAAAACAGCAAGTACGTTTAACCCAAGTCTTTGGCCTTTTAGTACAGTTTGCTATAGGAAACAATCTCCTATTACGTTACACTTGGCGTAATATTATATAGTCAGTACAGGGAATAGAACCCGGAACGAACTACTAGTAGTTTTTTTTTTTTTTTTTTTTTTTTTTTTTTTTTTAATCATCTGGCATTTGTAAGCACTTTCTTTATCTTAATATGTATGAAGATTTCACAATATACCAGCCAAGATATTCGAATATCTGTTTTATTTTTAAAGAACGCACCTAACTCGCAGTATATTAAGAGTGATTAACTGTATACATGGTTAGACTGCATTAATTACATTAGGATGTATTACAAGTCTGCATAATTGAAAAAATCTGATGTGTACACTACATCACTTCCTTGTACGAAATATTAAATTATACGCATTTTTTCTTGTATTTCATTTAAACTTATTGGATTGAATAAATCTATTTCGCCGACAGCGCATAAACCAAAATAGAATAAATGCATTCTTTAAAATTCACTCTATTTGTTTACCATAGCGATACTCCGGCGCTAGGTCCACTTAACAGTATTATATTTCGTTCATAACTCAGAATGCACAAAATTTATATCATTTAAAGAATTATCTCATCGCTGCCACATGTTCTAATCAAATACTATAATAAAGCTAGAACGATGTATAAAAGAAATTAAGCAAACAAAACAAAAAAGAATTTTTTACAGACGATTAAGTAATTCTCATTCAATTAATTCAGTTCTCACTTCGCGACAAGGCAAAAATACATAAAAACTCAAAATATCTGTATTAAAAATTACGAAGTAAATTTTAAACACTTATTTCCTCGAAAAAATTCCAGAAAGCATGATTTAATTCGCAATAATAAATGAAGCCGTTATCTTTGTTGTTGCGAAGCTAAGTTTCTCTAGATTGGCAACAAATCCACTATCCTGCTGTTTCAAATGGAAACAAGCAATGGCCGCCATAAAAAAAAAAAAAAAAAAAAAAAAAAAAATTATTAGGCTTAGCGGCACTTAAACAAAATTGTTGATAATTCTAAAAATATTGCATACGGATTTAATAAAGGCATAAAAACCTTAACCGGAAGATAAGAACAACATAATTCAATCACTTTTAAAGCAAAAAATGTACAATTTACAAACCTATAAGAGAAAAGAAACTGAGATTACTCAGCCGGGTAAAAGAGTGTATATATATATATATTTATATACGTTTGGTGCGGCAGATTGCAACCAAAATACGAGGTGCACATCTACATGTTATAGCAGTCCTATATATAAAATTTGAACGTTCTGAGGCTACTCGTTTTTGAGATATGCGAGGTACGTACGTACGCACATATGTACATACGTTCGTACAGACGCCACGAAATATTAAATTATACGCATTTTTTTTGGAATTTCATTTAAACTTATTGGATTGAATTAAATCTACTTCACCGACAGCGCATAAACCACAATAGAATAAATGCATTTTTTAAAGTTCACTCTAGTATTTGTTTACCATGGCGTCACTCTGGCGCTAGATTCACTTAACAGTAATAATAATTATATAATAGTTAACTTATATAATAATTATATAACGGAAACTAAGTTAGCTGTTATATAATCCAATAATTATATAACAGTTAACTTATATATTTCGTTCGTATTATAACTCAGAATGCACAAAATTTATATCATTTAAAGAATAGAATTATCTAATCGTTGTCACATGTTCTATTCAAATACTATAATAAAGCTAGAATGATGTATAAAAGAAATTAAGCAAACAAAACAAAAAAGAAACAGTTTTTCACAGATGACTGAGTATTTCTCATTTAATTAATTCAGTTCTCACTTCGCGAGAAGGCAAAAATACATAAAAACTCAAAATAATTATATTAAAAATTACGAAGAAAATCTTAAACACTTATTTCCTCGAAAAAATTCCAGAAAGAATTAAGCATGATTTAATTGGCAATAATAAATAAATTCGTTATCTTTGTTGTTGCGAAGCTAAGTTTCTCTAGATTGGCAACAAATCCACTAGTCTCCTGTTTCAAATGTAAACCTCAATGGCCGCCATTAAAAAAAGGCTTTGCGACTCTTAGACAACTTTAAAACTGTTGATAATTCTTAAAATATTGCATACAGATTTACTAAAGGAATAAAAACCTTAACCGAAAGATTAAAACAACATAATACAATCATTTTTAAAGCAAAAAATGTACAATTTACAAACGTATAAGAGTAAAGAAACTGAGATTACTGAGCCGGGTGACAGAGTATATATATATATATATATATATATAAATATATTTATATACGTTTGGTGCGGCCGATTGCAACCAAAATACGAGGTGCATATTTACATGTTATAGCAGTCCTATATACAAAATTTCAACGTCCTGAGGCTACTCGTTTTTGAGATACGTACGTACGCACGTACGTAAGTACGTTCGTACAGACGCCACGAAAAATTCTCTTCAGAGTTAATTTTAAAGCAGTTTTATATTTTTTTTGAAGGAAAGGAGTGTTTTATTCTGTTTTTACGTAAAGATATCACGCAAAAAGATCGTTAAATTTCATTCGATAGCGGTCAAAATGGATATTTTCGTTGAAATATGCTGCCTGAAACTTTTGACGATTAGAATACTTCCTTTTTACTTCGTACAAGGAAGTAAAAATTAAAATTAACATTATATAATGGAAATTTTTTATAAATTCACGATAAAAATAAATTATTATATTAAACAAAAAATCAAACTATTAAACAAGAAGAGATCCTTTCCGAAATTATTACTTTAAACTTACGTTGTTTAAACAGACAGTTAAGAAGAATAAAGTTGTTGAAACTCAACTGATTGGAAACCTGCAAATATCATTGCAATTTCCATATATGTGATTTCATTATTTACTACAGAATGTTTGGCACTTACCAGTGATGAATACGAGCATTGAGCTTTGTCTAAAGGGGTAGCAAAATTATTTAATGCTGAACAAGCGTATAAATATAGAATAATGTTAAAAAAGCATTCAGGAAATGAAACACATTGTTTCATTGAAAACTAAAAGTAAGCTTTCTTTCGCCAAAGGATAGGTATTATTAGTGCACAATAGCTGATAATACCGTCCTTGGTTACAAAATATTTGAACTTTTAAAAGGAAACTATTATCGATTTCAATACTTTAGAAACAGGGTAACATGGAAAATGGGTTTCAATTATCATTCGGTATATAATGGTTGTCAAAAAGTGAATTATGTCTGTTGTGCAGTTTACTCTGCAAGATTATAGAACTTGTGAATATACTAACATACCTTTTGTTTCGTCCAAATAAATGAAGCTGAAGGACGCTTGAAGTTAGCAGTCGAAGTTCTTTTCAATTACCTCTGGCCTTTGTTAAACTGTCAGTCCATTTTATGTAATCGTCTGTCATTAGACACGCCGAAATTCTTGAAACTGTGCGAACAACTTCTGTTTAATTATCTTTTATTTTTCTGCACTCGTCCGCCATTAGCAGCGTTGACAATTATCCATTAATCAGTTCCTTTCCTCTGTTTAAATTATTCAGCGAGTGTTGGCAACAATATTGATGCATTTAAATAAACCTTCGATAACAATAGGCGGTGACTACCAAAGAGTTTATGGAGCAATGAGGCTCAATCAAAAGGAGCGAAGACCATTCCGGCCAGATATTTTAACTAATTGCATAGATGGACATTTATGTAACCCGCTAAGACCGCAGAGATGAATTGTAATAAAGGATGACAATTTAAAATATCCGTTTCTGCATATTCTCATACAAAAGTATTGCCATACTAGCGATTGCCAACCAATGAAGTTTGCTTCTTTGCTTACACAAGCTAAATTCCATAAAATTGTTTGAATTAACTATTTTACAAAAGGTAAAGATGTTTAAAATATATTAATATTAAGTGAAGGTATTTATATCATATATCATTAAGAAAATCAAAGAAGAATGTTCATGTTTCAAGTCGTCTATGTAGGGAAAGGAAAGCTTAATGCTTATATAGATTAAAAACAATTCTAATTTTTAGCAATTCAAGAAGCTTCAGTTATATTCCATCAGCAAAGTAATGCCACAGACATAAAATGATGAAATGCGATTTAGAAATATTTGGAATGAAAACTTTCTTAGTATTCTGTGAATTTTATAATTCCTGCATGTTTTACACTAAAATAAAAGAATTGAGAAACATATTACGAAAATAAAAAAGACCATTAGATTTACTAATTCAGAAGTCAAACAACAAAAATCAGCGTTAATTTACAAAATTTTCACAGGACTAGTTTCGATGGTTTTACCCAACCATCATCTTCAGCTGCAAAACCGCAAATGAACAAGATAGGAAATAATGTTTAGATAAGATAAGAAAGCCTGGACAAGAATAAGCAAGTGGCGCCATCTGTTGGCGAAACCAGAACTAAAACATAATTTCTCTAAAAGCCGAAGGCAGATTTGGATTGGAATTAGGATCGTTAACTAGAACAGAAAGATTTTTATGAATGTGAAATGCCTCTAGAAAATCCAGTTCTCCAATGGAAGATGTTTTTTGAATAATTTTGGCAGCAGAAAAATTGAAAGTGTGATTTTCGGACCAACAATGTTGAGCAACAGAAGACTTCTGTGTTTCCTTTTTTCTAACATATGCCTCATGTTCTTTGACGCGAAATTTTAAGGCTCTCTTAGTTTGGCCAATGTAAATTAAACCGCACTGGCAAGGAATCCTATAAATACCCTAGGAATTCATATCCGGAATGGGGTCCTTGAGTATAGAAGTTGGAATTTTATTGATGGGAGAATAAACAACCCGAAAGTTAAATTTCTGCAAAATATGTGCAACTTTATAGCTAATTGATGGAAAGAAGGGAATGACAACAGAATTTTTATAATCTCCTAAAATAAGAGTGTGGCTTTTAGTGTGTTGAGATGAGAATTTTTTAACTGCTTGATTAATAATGTTGGGTGAAAAGCCCCTGTAATAATCCCTTTTAAATAATTTAGTTCTTCATCAAGGGCTAGTTTGGAGGAGCAAACTTGAAGAGCACGGAAAACATAGGAATAAAATGAAGCTAACTTTTGTTTAGTCGGATGACATGATTTAAAGTGTGGTGGAAGGCAAACCGATGAAGGTTTACGGTAAACTGTAGTACTGAAGTTGGATGTGTTACGTGTGACCAGAATGTCGAGAAACGGAAGAGAATTGCAAGTCTCAAGTTCAAAAGTGAACTGAATAGCAGGATCAATAGAATTCCTTGTTGAAAGAACTCTATTTAAATCATCTTTATTACCTTCAAACAGGGTAAAAGTATCGTCTACGTAGCGGAACCATGCCGGGAAGTTTAAAGTTTCAAATAATTTTGATTCATAATAATGCATGTAGATATCAGCCAGGATGGGACTAAGGGGGCTTCCCATGGCTAATCCCTCAGTTTGCTTGTAATATTTATTTTGGAAAACAAAATGTGTTGGTTTCAAACAGAGTTGAGTGAGAGAAATTAGCTCATCAATTTCGATGCAAGAGAAATGAAATTCGCAAAGTCTAGTTTCTAGACATCTTAATGCACCCTCCACTGGGACATTGGTGAATAATGATTTTACATCAAAAGAAACCATGAGTAAATTACGAGGAGAAATGTTTTTAACCTTTTTTACAAACTCTATTGAATTTTTTATGGTGTAAATGTTATTGTCTAATAGAGTGGAAAATCTAGAAACTAAATATTTAGCTAATGGATACGAGGCAGTACCTAAATTTGATACAATAGGGCGGAAAGGAATACCACTTTTATGAATTTTGGGAAGAGCATATAATCTGGCACAATTCGCAACAGATGGGATAAGCGAATGTTTTAAGTTGCTTGAAATGATTTGCGAAGATTTGATCGCAGTTTTTATTTTGGATAAGTCTGAAGGTGAAGGATCTTTAGGGATCGGATTATATGGTCCTTCGTTTAAGAGTTTAGTGACACCATCGATGTAAGTGTTCTTATCCATGACGACTATCTGGCCACCTTTGTCGGCCTTTGAAATGAGAATATCCGGGTTAGAATGAAGACTTCTTTTACAGTCTTCCAGTCCAAGTAGTTCAAAAAATCTTCCCATTGTAAACATCAAGCCAATAGTTAATATTTCTAATGTTAGTCTTTCAGAAGAACAAGAGAGAATTCTAAAATATAATTTTAACTTCTCACAAACCTGTAAACCCTCGATTCCAAAGATTTTGGCTCCTATCGAAAAAGCTTTCAAGTTCAGTAAAGTTTCAGATTCACAGAAAGAAATGATTAGGCATCTTATCGCTCATAATGTGAAATTCAATAATAAACCTTTGAAACCAAATCTAACTGCGAGAGAAAGAGCTACAATGCGCGAAATTCATTCTAACCCGGATATTATCATTTCAAAGGCCGACAAAGGTGGCCAGATAGTCGTCATGGATAAGAACACTTACATCGATGGTGTCACTAAACTCTTAAACGAAGGACCATATAATCCGATCTCTAAAGATCCTTCACCTTCGGACTTATCCAAAATAAAAACTGCGATCAAATCTTCGCAAATCATTTCAAGCAACTTAAAACATTCGCTTATCCCATCTGTTTCGAATTGTGCCAGATTATATGCTCTTCCCAAAATTCATAAAAGTGGTATTCCTTTCCGCCCTATTGTATCAAATTTAGGTACTGCCTCGTATCCATTAGCTAAATATTTAGTTTCTAGATTTTCCACTCTATTAGACAATAACATTTACACCATAAAAAATTCAATAGAGTTTGTAAAAAAGGTTAAAAACATTTCTCCTCGTAATTTACTCATGGTTTCTTTTGATGTAAAATCATTATTCACCAATGTCCCAGTGGAGGGTGCATTAAGATGTCTAGAAACCAGACTTCGCGAATTTCATTTCTCTTGCATCGAAATTGATGAGCTAATTTCTCTCACTCAACTCTGTTTGAAACAAACACATTTTGTTTTCCAAAATAAATATTACAAGCAAACTGAGGGATTAGCCATGGGAAGCCCCCTCAGTCCCATCCTGGCTGATATCTACATGCATTATTATGAATCAAAATTATTTGAAACTTTAAACTTCCCGGCATGGTTCCGCTACGTAGACGATACTTTTACCCTGTTTGAAGGTAATAAAGATGATTTAAATAGAGTTCTTTCAACAAGGAATTCTATTGATCCTGCTATTCAGTTCACTTTTGAACTTGAGACTTGCAATTCTCTTCCGTTTCTCGACATTCTGGTCACACGTAACACATCCAACTTCAGTACTACAGTTTACCGTAAACCTTCATCGGTTTGCCTTCCACCACACTTTAAATCATGTCATCCGACTAAACAAAAGTTAGCTTCATTTTATTCCTATGTTTTCCGTGCTCTTCAAGTTTGCTCCTCCAAACTAGCCCTTGATGAAGAAGTAAATTATTTAAAAGCAATAGCTATTGACAGGGGCTTTTCACCCAACATTATTAATCAAGCAGTTAAAAAATTCTCATCTCAACACACTAAAAGCCACACTCTTATTTTAGGAGATTATAAAAATTCTGTTGTCATTCCCTTCTTTCCATCAATTAGCTATAAAGTTGCACATATTTTGCAGAAATTTAACTTTCGGGTTGTTTATTCTCCCATCAATAAAATTCCAACTTCTATACTCAAGGACCCCATTCCGGATATGAATTCCTAGGGTATTTATAGGATTCCTTGCCAGTGCGGTTTAATTTACATTGGCCAAACTAAGAGAGCCTTAAAATTTCGCGTCAAAGAACATGAGGCATATGTTAGAAAAAAGGAAACACAGAAGTCTTCTGTTGCTCAACATTGTTGGTCCGAAAATCACACTTTCAATTTTTCTGCTGCCAAAATTATTCAAAAAACATCTTCCATTGGAGAACTGGATTTTCTAGAGGCATTTCACATTCATAAAAATCTTTCTGTTCTAGTTAACGATCCTAATTCCAATCCAAATTTGCCTTCGGCTTTTGGAGAAATTATGTTTTAGTTCTGGTTTCGCCAACAGATGGCGCCACTTGCTTATTCTTGTCCAGGCTTTCTTATCTTATCTAAACATTATTTCCTATCTTGTTCATTTGCGGTTTTGCAGCTGAAGATGATGGTTCGGTAAAACCATCGAAACTAGTCCTGTGAAAATTTTGTAAATTAACGCTGATTTTTGTTGTTTGACTTCTGAATTAGTATTTATTCGGCGTGTTATTGTGTCTTAACCATTAGATTTGTTTGGTGGAGTAAACTTACTGACATTAAAAGCTTGCAATCTAGCATTGGCATGCCGTGGCTTTCATCAAAGAAGACTAAGTTAAAAAAAAAAAAAAAAAATCCTCTCTAAGATGACCATCTATGAACAGTAGGGGATGGCCTTCTTAGAAAGGTGAAATTCAGTACTAGTGTTTTTCTCTGTTCTCAAAAATATTAACCATTTTCAGAAGTAGTCAAGTTAAGGAGATTGTCATTATGAAGGGCTTAGTATACACGCATACCAAGGCTAATGAGCACAATAATGCATACTATACTCTGATAAGTTCAAGGAAATTGGGAGACAAGCAGAAATTAGAATGATTATTCCGTGTAAAATATACTATATTTTATTTGATTGCTATCATAAAATTTAGCACAACACCAACAAATATCCTGTTTATATAAGGAGAATATATAGAACTTCTGTAATTCTTTTTTTCTTCTTTCGAAAATATATCATTCCTTGAAACATTGTAGACAAGCTATCGAGACCATAGGGTTTTTACACTGACACTGACAGCCCGTTGTCGAAAAACGTTTCAGTGTTTGCTTGAGCATGCTTCTGATTATCTCTTAAATGAGGACTAGGTTTTTATACCGCTTTCCGTTCCGTTATTTCACCATATGTATTGTAATACCCTAGTTAATTTGGAAGTTCTTGAGAGCTAGAATATTTAACAACTGTTTAGGGGCTTATCGCAGATTTCTAGTCAGTAAGGAAGTCAAAAAAGGATTAAATTTATCTTTTATTCCAACTCAAATTAATTGAACGGATGGCTCCTTCTCTGGCTCACAGGAGGCCTCCACTTGAGCTTTAGCTCAAGACAGAAAATGAAAAAACTAATTTAATACTAACTAAAATACAACCATCCAAAGATGCACAGAATTAACTAACAGACATAGCCCTTATTTAAAAGCTCCGCCATATAATAGTAGGTACGTAACAATACTGCCGAACAGTAGTAAGATTCGACTATTAGCAACAATATGGCCGGAAGGCAGAACACGCTGTCCTAACTTTTCTACGCTCTTCTAGTGAAGTGATCCAGACTTCAGCTTAAATACTGGTTTCTACATCATTTACATAAAAGGTAATCCTAAAAGCTCACTCTGGCAGGGAAATGGAAAACAAAAGGCTTATTAAAAATAAAAATGACTATTAGAAAATTTAATTACCCCCTACAGTGTATATGTATATTCAACTGCAATATATATATATTTCACCTTATGTATATATGTATATTCCACCATATGTACATATGTATATTCAACCACCATATGTAGATATATGCATAATTTTAATAAAGCCTTAGTTAAGCGCAGCGCTTAATAATTAACCATATGATAGAGAGATGGTACTCGAGATTTCCTGTCACTCACTCAGTCTCCCTAGGTTAAATTTAATCACTGCGTCAAAATGAATACAATACATTGAAAGTTTTCATGTATCGCTTTCATGAAGACCATTAACATATAAAGTTAGGATTGAATTGATTTCAATTATAAATGACATGAGAAAATTAAAATTTCTTAGATTTAGTTAACTGCAGGGCTAAGTCCGCTATGGAAGCAGATGAAAAGCAGCTCGTCCTTCCTCATGTAGCTCTTTCAATTCCAAGCCGTAGAAGACTCTCTTTAATTCTGTCCCATTCGCGGTAAAGAGGTAAATTAAAGCTCCTTTTAAAGATTGTTAGATAAAAATATACTTGAATGCGTCAGTGCCTAAACTGTTAGGGTGCACACCTAGCCCCTCTAGTAAACTGACGGATTGCCATTGATGTTCGGGTACCTAAATAAATTAAAGAACGTAAAATAAATATCCCAGCAGTGTAACCTAGGAGGATAACTAAGAAAGAATTAATATTGTTTCTTTGAAATATAAAAATTTTACTGTGTTATCAGCAGTGAATAACAGGTGTGGGCTTAGGCTCTCTTCCTATTTAATTTCGTTAGCTAGAAACTTCCACGGCATTCAGTGAATTAGATAAAAGTGAAGAGTTAATAATATAGAGTGACTCTGTGAATGCACAAAGCTTTTTTAAAAATTTTTCAGATAAAGTTTTAAATTATTTCCCAGTCGAAAGAAATGCAAATACAAAACTACTATTTAAGCATACTAAAATGAAAGAGTTGAATTTCAGGAGAGATGCTGTATGATTCATGGACTGGAAAGAGAGAGGAGAAAAATGGTTTAAATGAAAACGAAGTAATTCTCTTTTAAAATATTAATGAAGGATTCACAAATTCTCTTTAATCTTAATTTATGATGTGTAATTTACATTAAGATATCCTCATTTATGCATGGCATTTCCAGCTGTGATACGTCTAAAATACATCACAATTTGAAATATGATATTTTTGAATTCTCTCCTGCTATAGTAATCTCAAAGGTTTTTAGTAATACGATTACCTGTAGAAGCTTCTCCTTTTCTGCTCCCAGGATAAATGCGATTATAACCAAAGTTTTTCAAATTACTTCTATCCAAGCTTCCAGTTTGCAGGTACGGAAAACATGACAATTTATGGATGACTTAATATCCAAAACTGGTAACTCTCACATAATTTAGGTACATTTTAGAACACTACAGAGTAGTGGTATTAGTTACTGAAGATCTGTCGTATCAGGAAGTAGTTTGCCATGTGACTAGGCCAGTTAAAAAAAAATGAAAAAGTGTTTAACGCTGCACGTTGAAATGACTGATAAGGAGATCTGATGTTTTTGAAGTGTTTGCTGCTATTTGAGCAGTCGTGGATATGCGGGTGCATACGAGTAAAACATATCCTTCACGAAGGCACCTGAAGCCCTGTGATGCATCTGAACTTAACACCATGGCTAAAATATAAGTGAATGAATAAATTAATCCTTTTGAATTATCCGTTAAGTTATAAAAAGCTGTTTAACGAGCAGACGAATTAAAATTACAGCATCTATCTGCCAGTATCTGCGATTATCACAGACCACTGAATTATTTACATTACTGAATTAGGTCTAGCTAATGCATTTTGACAATATCTTTTTTCCACGTTTACTTCTAACAACGTTTAATTAAAAAATATTTCTTTTCATTTGTGGGATTGCTATGTGACATTTAGAACGTTATGGGACCACCAGGAGTGGAACGGTAAAGTTGCTGAATACTGGTAATTCGACCTGAGCTCGATTCCATGCGAAATGACCGACTGCATAGGCGTTTTCATTATTTCTTCATGTTAGAACTTTCATACGTTAGAACGAGCCAGTTTTCCTTAAAATGTCTCTTATGAAGGCATCCCTGCTCGTGCAGATAGCACTGTCGTGCTTTGCCGTAATAAATAAATAAAACTAATCAAATCATAATGGAAGGAAAGCACAGGATAATTTATTTACAGAGTTTTCAACTCCTCTTGACATAAGAAATTAAATGCTCATTTATATGAATGTAACTTGAAACAAGATTCTTGACTTCTTCCTAACTCATTCCATATATTCTGGTCTAAAACATCTTTTTCTCAGGTAATTAAATTTTAACCAACTTAGCGTGTTTTTACTCTCGATGCGATTCGATAAGTTTTATTTTGGTTAACAGAAACAGTTTTAACTCGACACGTTGATAAACTTTAACAGCTGTTCTTTCATGTTACAACTGAAGGAATACCAACGTAAAACAAGAGTTTCACTCAAACGGAATTGGTTAACGTAACACAATTTGAAATATGTGCTTCTTTTATTTGAATAAAGTTATACAAATTAAGATCATGGGAAAAAATATCCCTTTATATATATATATTTAACTTATCTTTTTAATCAAGGCAAAAATACACTAAATTCATTTATCCACAAAGACCTGTTTCGGTATAATAATATACGAGGGTTGTTTTCTTTCAACCTCCGATCGCATAGTATGATGGCCAGGCATGCGGCAGGTGTTTGGTATGCGTATTAGGCGACTGCGCATCTCCCCCTCCATACGCGCTCTCACTGTCGAGTTCAACACGCCATTGCTTGTTGAGTTACAGTCGTGTAAACATGGCTGTCGCTATTGATTCTCCCGCCAAGTGTGAGTTGCGAGCTGTTGTTCGTTTCTTGCAGGCAGAAGGAAACAGTGCAGCGGGAATTCATCGAAGAATGAGTTAAGTGTATGTTGACAACTTTATGAGTGATGGCGTTGTTCGTTAAATGGTGTTGAAAGTTTAAAGATGGCCAAACTGATGTGCATGATGAAGGGGGTCAAGGACGCAAGTCTGTCGCTACAGACGACATTGTTCAACGAGTTGACCAAGCGGTTAAGGAAAATCGAAGGTTCACCATAAGTGAATTATCGATGAAATTTCCGAAAGTTTCAAGATATTCCCTGTACTCTATCGTTACTGAACAGTTGCGCTACAGAAAAGTTAGCGCTCGCTGGGTCCCACACATGTTGACTGACGACCACAAAAACTCGCTCTATGGCTGCAGCGTTGGAGTGTTTTGACCGTTACAATACGGATGCAGAAGAATTTTTTAAATCCATTGTGACAGGTGATGAGACATGTGTTCAGTATGAGACACTCGAAGCGAAACGACAATCATAACAATGGATGCACACAAATTCTCCAAAGAGACCCACAAAATTCAAACGAACCTTCAACAACCGCAATGTTATGGCAACTTTTTTTTTTTTGGACGAAAAAGGTGTGTTGCTTGTGTAGGTTATGCAGCCTGGAACAGCAATTAATGCAGATGCATATTGTGAAACTTTACAACGTTTATGGAGAGCTAGAGCTATTCAAAATAAACGAAGAGGCATTCTGACTATTGGAATTGTTCTGATTTACGAAAATGCCCGTCCTCACAGCGCTTGTGTAACCCAACGGCTCCTTCAGCAATTCCAATAGGACATTTTCGAACGCCCGCCACACAGTCCCGACCTAGCGCCGAGTGACTTTAATCTTTTGCCTGAACTGAAGCAGTGGCTTGCAGGGTAGCGCTTCCAAAATGACGAAGATCTCAAAGAAACCGTCGCAACACATTTCCAATCATTGGCGGAAACATTTTATGAAGAGGGTATTGCAAAGCTTATTCACAGATATGATAAATGCCTCACTCGTCAAGGTGATTATATAGAGAAATAACCTGTATTGTACAGTACTTTTGGTAATAAAATCTTTTTTATATATTTACCCCCTTTTCTTTATAACCGATCGGAAGCTGAAAAAATAGCCTACGTATATATATATATATATATATGTGTGTGTGTGTGTGTATAAGATACAAAATATGAAAGCAAACTTCTAAATTTAATTGGCTATAATTTCTTTTATTTTTTATTTAATTTGGGGACTTCTTCTCTCTATCTTAGAAATAGCGCCATAAGTCTAAACTGCGTCATTCAAATTTATCATGAGATCTTACGTACCGCTTAATGCAGATGCCTCTTGCCCAATCAAAATAATTGTAAACCAAAACTTAGAACTGAAACTATTGACTCCCCCTTCTTCCTCTGAAATGATGCGCCCTTTTCCACTTCAGCTTCTCTCCGTGCACTGCTTGGACGTAATTTCGCTGTGCTTCCTTCCTGTCGCAACAGTTATCAATAATGTAAATGTTCTTTAATAGGCACGAGCAGAGTGCTAAGGGAATTATGGCCACCAATGTGAATTTGAGTAAAAGAAAAAGGAATTTAATCCGGCTCGACTCGTTCGTCTTAAATACAGCTCAACGCTTTAAGCATCAAGTATGTACGCCATCAGTATTTCTACGCATCTACATCTCAGTGTTTCTACACCAGTGCTTCCAAAATTGTGCTTTTATTATATATATATATATATATATATATGTTTATTATATATATATATATGTGTGTGTGTGTGTGTGTAACTTTCATACGTTAGAACGCGTTATAAAACGCGTACTAAAAATTGCTAATTTAATTTAACAATAGTTCCTGATTTTAATTTGGCTACGTCTTCTTCCTGAAATCTAAACTGCATCATATCTGAAAACTAATCCGCATTATAACATCTGATCCTTCTGCACTATAGATAGTTCTCATCCAGTCGCAGAGCTCAAAATTTATTCAAAGGAATCGAGTTTATATATACCGCTGTTAATACTGCGCATTCCTTTTTCTACTTCACCTTGTTACTGCTTAGAGTGTCATTTAGCATTTGCTAGCTATTGTTCATTGTTCCGAAAATGTAAGCTATGTAAAATTGTGGGACGCATCTTGTCCCGATAAATGATGCTGTGTGAATCTGTTTATGCGTATTAAGTCTTTCTCTGTCAATCAAAATAAAATTATGTGTTTAAATCAGCGACCCTGACTGAAAGCAGTTTTCTCTTCTCTCATTATAAGTATCTACGCGAATTGCATATTTCGAGTCCTCAGAAATGATTACAAATTATTATAACGGACGGCAAAATGATTAGCGCTCTATTATTTGACACTGTAAAGATAATGCTTACAATATTAGTCAAAAATATGTGCTTCTAAGAAGTAAATCTTGGAATATCATGTATCTCACCTAATAAGCAATCATATACAGACTATTAAAACAATAAAACCGTAATTTTAACTAATAAAGTTGTCCTAAATTAAAAAAAAAGCAAAATGGCTGTTTCACTTCGGATCAAAAGTATCAGAAATGAGAGTAATAATGGATAATCTTAAATGATTTGGTAAAATTATGGAGAAAATATATATTTTTTAGAAAGAGCAGTAATTTATTGTTTTTAACTGCAGCTTCTATGGTTTTGACATAAAGCTTCTTAAACTGAACAATTTTCGAAAAGGAATTTTCTCATTTTCCATGTATTCAGAAATCCTGTTTGAGCTCTTAGCTTTTCTGTGATAAGAAAAACATTTCTCTAAAAGTACTACGGACGAAAAATCTGGCTCATTTTTCGTTTTTAAAAGATGTTCTATGCCACAAGCTTGTAATGAGAAAGAAAAGCTTCTGGAAGTTTCAACTCACTATTCACGGGCGGCGGAATTCGAACGTTCCATTGTTCGGTAGTTTTAGTATTAAGAAAAGGGGATATCTCTACATTGTTGGCAGATCCATTAAGCCTTAGCCTTGTACGATTTTCCGCTACTCTCTCGCGTGAAGTGGATTCCCTTCTTCTCGTCTACGTTTAGAGTAAATTTTAAGTTAAAAGCACACAGACATCTCTGCTTAAAACTGATGTCCAGAACGACCGAATATCGACTTGGGTTCTTAAACTTTGTAACGGAATAGAATCCAAATTATACCAGCACTATAGGGAAGCCACTTTATACTTAAATGAAATCCCTTTTTCAGTAAAAATGTGGAATATTTTAAAATGGGAAAGTATTAAAGAAAAAAGAATATCTGCAGAGTTATTCCTCAAGTTCATAAATTTCATAAAGAAAACATTTACGCAATATATACCAAATTTTATTTCACTAGAAATTTATCAATAAATGTTTTCATTGCTTCAAAAATGCGCAGTTTGTCCATTTTTGTTGGTAACGGAAGATTACGTATCCTCGTTAAGAATACTCGTGACGAGGATTTACTTTGACATGTTAGAAAGTTGGCTATCGCCACTACTGAAAACAGTCAGGATTAACGTCTTTAAGAAGACTGTCTAGTTTTCACCAGGAAATCGATATCAAGACCATTTGCAAGAATATTTCAGTCAAAATTTGCCACAAAAGTTGAGATTATTTGCAAGAACAAATATCACCATCAAAATAAACAGGGTGGACAATTTCAGACAAAATTTATCAGAGACTGAGTTGAGATTTTTTACAAGAACAGAATAGTCCATCAAGGTGGACAAAATGCACAATATATTGAAAACATTTGCAAGAATACCTTATAAGGTATTTCTCCCACTTCCCTAGCGTGCCTTCATGCTGTAACGGTAGCACGCTGGGCCGATATTCCAGAGGTCCGTGTTTCGATTCCCGGCGAAGGAGGTTGCATATTTTTCATCTTTTCTGCTTCCAATTAACCTAATGTCTCTACAACCTCAGTCAGCATGATCCATGAAACTTGAAATTATTTACGAGAATAAAAGTTGCCAGGCAGGATGTACACTATCGAGACCATTTGTAAACACACCTCACGCAAAATTTGCCATAAAACTTGCTATCATTTGCAAGAATACTATTTGACACCAGAATATAAGAAAGATGCGCAATATTGAAATCATTTGCAAGAATACCTAAGCCAAAGTTTGTGATGAAAATCGATATTATTTGCAACAGCAAAATTTACCACTAAGGTTATCAGAAGCATAAACAATATTGATACCATTTGCAAGAGCACCTGGATCAAACTTTGCCACAAATGACATTATTTGCAAGGACACAATTTGCCATTAAGCAGGACAGGATGCAAAGGAAACGGAGATGTACAAGTATGTTAATGTGGTTGCCTTCTTGTTCTAAGAATTTAATCTCATTTGAGTATTTGCTGCAGGATTTTGTCAAATAAATTGTCATTAATCCTCTACTTCCTGCTGATATCCAGGATCTTTTCAATCATATATCTGATACTGTACCTCCAGTAGGCCGAAATGACATACTGCACAAATGTCCATTCCATCAGGAAGGATATATTCAGCATTTGTAAAATATATGAAAAGCGCAGTGAGTTTACCTTTATTCCAATACAAAAACGTTTTGCACTGGTGGTGAAGATTAATGTTACAAATTTTAAAGCAATCTTTGGAATTAAAAAAAAAAAAACCTTGTACAATAGCGATCTTTAAAAAGCATTTTCATTCATTTCAAAATATATATTATGTAAATAAAGAACACGTACTAAACTAGATTAATTCATGTCTTAACGCAAAATAATATTTTTATGTAAATAAAGAACATATATTATGTAATAAAGAACACGTACTAAACTAGATTAATTCATGTCTTACCGCAAAATAATATTTTTATGTAAATATGTTTGCACGTAAATATAAATTACACAAATCAAAACCATATGTTGTTTCTTTGAACATGCATTTATTTAATGAATGCTCGCTCAAACACACACGCACACCTGTCTACATCTCGAGGCCATCCATATATATATAAACAGGGTGTTCATAAAAACCTTAGCAGACATATGAACATCTAGTGGCCTATCCGCACAACCAATCGAGATGAAATTTTAGATATTGTTATCTGAAGGCATGCATTCGAGATCGTGTTGTTTTATACAACAGAGCTTTCTCGGTTACGGTGACAGTGAAATGATTTCAAAATTTTCGCGATACACGTATGACGAAAATTGCCGACGTAAAATATTTACAAAGATGAACATTGTAAAGGATCAATGACAACACAAGAGAGGAGAGGGTAGAAAATTTTCATTGGAATTATAAGTTTTCAAAGTACCCACTTTTTCAGGCAATAACACATTGCATGCGGAAGATTGTTAACACAATGATGAACGTAGCATGGCAAAAGGAATTTATAACATCGTGTTTTAGGCATCTTTAAATTCTGACAAATCTCGTGGATTTGATCTGTATACCTTAGATTTTAGATAACCGCAGAATCAGAAATCCATCTGTGTAAGATCGGGGGATTGCGGCGTCCCGAAACTGCAATGTTACGGGAAATGACCCTCTCTCCAAAGTACTGTTGCAGCACTTGCCGAACACATGTGACAACGTGTGGAGGAGCACTAACTTGCATCATTTTGCCTCTCCCACACCTCTTCTAAACTCGTAGTACATCTCTTCGCTTTATCTCGTGGTAGTAACACTTGTTACTTGTGCTTTTGTTTCGTCCATTGTCTAAAGTTGCAGATTTTAAAGAATTTTAGGAATACTGGTTGCATATTATGCCCATGATAATGTGAGAAGAAGAAGGTGTGTCTCAAGAATTAGTTGCCCAGTAAAGAAATTATGTGATAAATCTACAGCCACGTCTGTCTGCAAATCTCTTCTTCGTTATGCATCATTCAAATTAAGCAGCAAAACAACTGCCCAAATCCATTACAGCTACTGCGCAATCGTCATGATATTACAGTTATATTTCATACATATGTATGAAAAAGAGCATTCATATCAACCAAGAGTGATTCAATCAATACAGAGCATTCACATCAACATATATTCATATTCATATCAATACAGAGCATTCATATATCAACCAAAAGTGGTGACTATCTTACAGGCAGGCCTAGATTAAAAACAGTTTGAGGTAAAAGCCTAGCAAATGAAATTGAAACAAAAGTAAATTAATATAAAAATAAAACAATAACAATTAAATATTAAGTTATAAACAGTGGTTGATAATTTGTTGATCTTTGTCAAGGAATTATTAAGCGAGCAAAGTTATTGAATTGTATTTGGATGAATTTACAACAAAAAAGTTGATAATTCGAGAAAAAATAATAGTTGATAATTCAAAAAATAACAGTTTGTAATTCTTTGATATTTTAAAAATAATAGCTAATAATTCATTGATCTTTGTCAAGGAAATCAGCCGAAAGAATTATTAACAAAGCGATGTTTCTGAATTGTTATCTGGATGAATTTTAATAAAAAATCAAAAGTTAACTAAACTATTTGATTATCGCAAAGAGTTAGGAGAGAGTTACCTTTGTAGAGGACTTCCTAAGGAAAACAGTCTCGCATCCATGTTACACATGGAGGAAATAATAAAAACACCATGTAGCCGGCACATTCGTTAGGGTTTGAACTTCGACCAAAATACCAATGTTCAACGAAGTACCGCTCAGCAGTCAGTGAGCCTCTAAAACCCTGGAAAGATTAGTTATATTGTAAGGATCTTAAGTTTTACTAACGTTTATTTTATTTTAAATCTTTACTATCACTTCTTATTTTCTACTTCCGGCCAGAATTAAAAGCGTTAACTTATTTATGCAAAATTTGTCTGGAGAACGCCAAGTACTTAAGTTGTGGCTTTTTGCCAAGCGAGAGAGAGGAAGGAGTTAGTCGAAGCAGGCCGCTTGCCTTAGAAGTTTTACTCGGTTGCTGTTTGCCTTCCAGGCCAGAGGTTTAATCCTCGTGATAATTTTTAACGTATTGTAGTGTTAACAGTTCTCTGTTCTACATACGGCTTCCTGTTAATATCCGGCCAATCTTACACGTAGGCCCTTGTTGATTATTCCAAATTTAAGTTAGAGTTTAGTTATATTTTATATTCTTACGTTCAGACCACAAGTAGTTGGTCTCTGTATTCCGAAGTACGGAAACTATTGTAAAGAGTGAAAAATAAAGGGTTTTGTATACCCTTCCTGTATATCTTGTGTACTTCCCACAGTTATTGAACATAGCTTTAGTAAGCTCCCTCTTCCGAGTCAGGTCCTTGCATGTTCCCAAAGAAAGTAAGACGGAACATTGAACCTGATAATATCACCAATATGAACTGAGCCTAAGTGTCTGATTTTTAATATTCTGAAGTGAATTTAGTATTTCATGCTTTGTTTATCTCTGTTAAATCTCAAAATAATCATTTTAACTGGTATCTATTTTAATTAAAAAAGTTTTGAAAAAAATATAAAGGGAAAAAATCTGATGTGGACACCACATGAATTCCTTGTGCGGCCTTTTAAATTATACACTTTTATTGTTGCATTTCATTTAAACTTATTTTCTTGAATTTCATTAGAAATATACTTCTTCTTCAATTAATTCATTTCTCACTTCGCCCGCAAAGCAAATATACATAAAATTTCAAGACATCTTCATTAAAATTTCTAAACATAGAAAAACATAAAACACCAAATTCAGTTAACAAAGAAAAAAAATAATTAATATTACAGTTTCTAAACAAAAACAAGCAGTTCGATCACCTGGCAAGAAGGCAGATTTTTTAGTGCACAAAACAAAAAGTTTACGTTTCCTATTAATTCACTATTCTGCTACGTTTCAAATGTAAACATATATTGCTACTCCATTAGGCTTAGCCGCACTTAAAGTACTTTTAAATTGTTAATAATATTACAACTGTTGCATGCAGAATTTGTCTGGCGAATTATTTATGCAAAATTATTTATGCAAAATATCTTATTTATGCAAAATTTGTCTGGCGAACGCCAAGTACTTAAGTTGTGGCTTTTTGCCAAGCGAGAGAGAGGAAGAAGTTAGTCGAAGCAGGCCGCTTGCCTTAGAAGTTTTACTCGGTTGCTGTTTGCCTTCCAGGCCAGAGGTTTAACCTCGTGATAATTTTTAACGTATTGTAGTGTTAACAGCTCTCTGTACTACATACGGCTTCCTGTTAATATCCGGCCAATCTTACACGTAGGCCCTTGTTGATTATTCCAAATTTAAGTTAGAGTTTAGTTATATTTTATATTCTTACGTTCAGACCACAAGTAGTTGGTCTCTGTATTCAGATGTACGGAAACTATTGTAAAGAGTGAAAAATAAACCCTTCCTGTGTATCTTGTGTACTCCCCACAGTTATTGAACATAGCTTTAGTAAGCTCCCTGTTCCGAGTCAGGTCCTTGCATGTTCCCAAAGAAAGTAAGACGGAACATTGAACCTGACAGTTGCGCCCAACGAAGAAGAATAACCATGGCCGACTTTCAAGAAGAACCTGTGCTGCCTGCAGAAGCGGCTCAGAATCCAGAAATGCCAGCTGCCGGCCTGGAAGGATTTGGTTACATCGTCCAGACCATGCGCGCTTCGATGAAACCAGAAGCAACATTTAATGGAAACTCACCGGTAACCAGTTTTTTGGAAAAATTGGATGACCACTTCATGCTCTACCCCGTGCACGAGTTTCAAAAAGTTACCTTAGCTACCAGCGCTTTGAGGGGCCAAGCGCTTAACTGGTTCAAATGTATAGGCAGAAGTCTCTTGGGTCAAGCAGGAAGTCCCACCTATACTTACGAGAATTTCAAGACTGCCCTAGTAAAAGCCTTCCCTGTCGTAAGGGATCGTGCAAAATTAGAAACGGAACTTTTCAGCATATATCAGCAAAGAATCGAAAATCTCTCAAGCTTTATTTTAAGAAAAATTCACGTCTTCAAACTGTTGTATGGAAACCGTACGGATCCTGAGATAATTCAAGTGATTTTGCCGAGGTTACTTCCCCAAGTGCAAGACTTTATTTAATTAAGGAATCCGACTACACTGGAAAAATTATTTGAGCTAGCAATCCAGTTTGAAAGTAGAAGAACGGCGGACATTGAAAGAAGACGCCAATATCAACAACGAAACCAATTTGGTGCGCCAAGACCACAGCAAAGTCAAGCACACGGCTACGGAAGCAAAGGGAATGAGTGGGCAAGGAAACCCGAGCATTCAAAAACAGCCGGCGAACGTCGACAGTTCAATAGCAACCCAGGAAAAAAGCCTCAAGGCCAGTGGAAAAAGAAGGAAACCATGAAAACAAAAAAGGATATAAACTAAAACGGATTTCTGCTGACGGGAGGGTGCGGAAATCCGAAGACCAAGAAAACCTACAAGTTAAATACAGTAATGGTGAAAAATTTGACTCTTCCGAAGATTGAAGTGTTGGTGAATAATATCCCAGCCACCGCACTCCTGGATAGAGGCGCTCAGTGTTCCTGTGTGGCAGAAGATTTTTTTAGGAAGTATTTTCGTAAATATCGAATATATAATTCCAGTGTTAGCTGCGCAAGGAGAAAGATGTAAGTGCATAGGTAAATTACCACTATACGTCCGTATCAAGGACGAACAAGTAAAGGTTATGTTTTTCATAGTAAAGAATCTGCAAGCACATATTGTCTTAGGAATAGATTTTCTTTCAGAGGCACAAGAAACGCTGGATTTTAATGAAGCGTCCCTTAAGCTGACGATGAAACCAGTTCGAGAAGAAAAGGCTGAACCGCCGATGTTAAACCTTGACCACCTGCCTAATGAAGAGCAACGAAGAATTCGACAAGTGGTAAGTGAATTTGCTTCGTTATTTAGTGATATTCCAGGATTTACTCAGGTTACTAACCATAGTATTGACACCGGAGATTCAATGCCAGTTCGCCACAAAGCATACCGGTATGATAAGAATATGGAAAAAATTATAGAATGGCATATCACCGATATGCTACGTAAAAAGATCATAACGCCCATCTCAAGTAGTTATGCTAGCCCGGTGGTTTTATGTAAGAAAAATAATGACTATCCATTGACACATCCAAAAAGGTGGCGATTCGCGATTGACTACCGTAAATTAAACTGCATAACTAAATATCCGGTAACTCCGTTACCTATTATTGAAGAAATTCTAAGGAACATAACATCAACCAAATATATGACGACTTTAGACTTAACGACTGGTTATTTTCAAATATGGGTTAGGCCTGAGGACGTACCTAAGACTGCTTTTATAACCAAGTCTGGCACTTATGCATTTCTGCGTATGCCGTTTGGCCTTTCAGGGGCACCGGCAACATTTCAGCGATGTATGGACATTGTGTTAAGGCCTGCTCTTGGAAAGTCCACATTTATCTATTTAAGACGATATCATTATTACTAGTGATAATCTCGACCAACATGTACAGGATTTAAGACAGGTGTTTTCTTTATTAAATGAGGCCAGTCTAAAAGTTAATGTCGAAAAGTTCAAATTTGCAGCCCCTGAATTAAAATATTTAGGTTACAAAATATCTCAGAAAGGAATCGAGACAGACCAATCAAAAATAATTGCTGTACAAAAGTATCCGACTCCAAACACGGCGAAGAAGCTCTCTTCTTTTCTAGGACTTTGTTCATATTATAGGTCCTTTATAAAAGATTTTGCAGCTATTGCTGAACCATTGTTAAAATTAAAAAGGAAAAAGGCAAGATTCTCGTGGACGGCCGAAGCCAATAGTGCGTTCGAAAAATTAAAACAAGCATTAACGCAAGCCCCTGTGTGGAAATTTCCTGAAAAGGATGAGAATTTAGAAATTTCAGCGGATGCTTCGGATTATGCGGAAGGCGCGGTACTTTCACAAAATCAGCAGCCCGTGGCATTTTTTAGCCGAACTTTAAATCAAACACAAAGAAACTATTCCGCGACCGAGAGAGAGGCACTTGCAGTTCTGTTAGCAGTGCAAAAGTTCCGAGTCTATTTTGGAAAGGCGCCAATAACAGTGTACTCTGATCATGCGGCGGTGACAAGATTGTATTCAGGGAAAAACTTATCCCCAAGGTTAATAAGGTGGGCACTCAAGCTACAAGAATATAATCTGGTAATCAAGCATACCCCCGGGAAGGAAAATATCGTAGCAGATGCCCTATCTAGAATTAAAATAGATGAAGAAGGTAATACTGTAAAGGTGGCAATGCTCACAGCATGTACAATAAATTCCCGAGAAACTGTAATAACCGAACTGGGTAAGGATCCTGAGTTTGGAAGCATTTATGAGTATTTAAAGGATCCTGAAAATTTTAGCCACCAAGATATTGTGGCGATAAGAAATAGGGCGGCCCATTACGAACTAATAGATGGTCTATTATTTTATACAAAAACTACGAATTCCAACAACGAATTTCGACCTGTTATCCCAGCTAGTCTTAAATTAAATATCCTGCAGGAGTTGCATGACAGACCTTTAGCTTCTCATGCTGGTATTCGAAAAACTATATAACGCGTACGCGAGGCAGTCTATTTTCCTGAACTGCAAAAGTTGACAACGGCGTATGTCCAGTCCTGCCCAACATGTCAAGCAGTTAATTATATTAATTTCCGCCCGGCCGGGTTTCTAAATAGTATTAAACCCGAATTTCCAAATGAAATAATTGGCATCGATTTATTGGGCCCTTTCCCAAAAAGTCAGTTAAATAAAAGTCGGTATCTCCTTGTTATGGTTGATCATTTTAGTAAGTGGACCGAAATTGTTCCCTTAAAACGAGCCTCCGCGAAATTAGTTACTGATTCTATTTTAAATAAATATATTTTAAAATACGGGGCGCCCCTAAACGTTATATCGGATAATGGTCCTCAATTTGTAAGTAATGTATTTGAAGACATGTGCCAAAAACTGGGCATACGTCATTTAAAAATGGTCCCATATCGGCCGCAATCAAATATAGCGGAACGGGTCAATAGAAATATAGTGAAAATTATCCGTAGTTATGTTAAAAATTTTCATAAAAGCTGGGATAACTATGTCAATGAATTTGCTTTCGCCCTTAGGACCGCAAAACATGATACAACGGGCAAAACTCCTGCTGAGTTATTTTTAGGCAGAAACGACGGGGAGTAACTTATAAAGTAGGGAATGAAGTGTTAAAAATTAAGCATTCACTTTCTTCAGCACCAGAAGATAAAACTGCCAAATTTTTTCTACGATTTGAAGGACCATATGTCATAGAAAAAATAACTCACGCTGTTGTGGTGTTAAAAGCCAGAAATGGTGAAATATGCTCCGCAAACATTGATCAAATAAAACCCTACTATGATCGTAATAAAATGCAAATTTTCAAAGATCTTTTGCAGGATCCGGCACGGCAGACACGGCAGGCACAAGCTCCAGAGGTGGAACAACGTCAAGCACAAGGACAAGCCATTAGGAGGCAGGAGCAATTGAAAAGAAAGTTTCCCCGTTGGAAAATTGAAGGTAACAAGAAAAAGAAGCCGTTCCACCGTCCAGAAAAGAGAGCTCACGAACACCCCCAGAATGAAGAAGGGAGAAGTACGACGAATCTAAAGAAAGCCAGGAGAAATAACGGCAACTATAACCCGGCTGCCAAACGGAAAACCAACTCATCGGACAGGACTCTCCACAGCAAATGTCGCCGAACTGCGGAAGGGCCACCAGCGGCGGAGGAAAAGATACAAGGAAAATTTGAACGGCCAGCAACGAGGTCCAAACAGGAACGCGAAAGAAGTGTCCCGGTTTCGCCAAGACCAGCTGCCATCAAACGTCCAAGACCACAGGCAGAGGCGAAAAAGAAGGTATTCAAGGGTGACCGAACTGGAGGAAAAAGAAAGCTTCTAGAGGAAGAAACTGAGGGGCGAGCCCGCACAAGAAGGAGGATAAATCAAAACAGAATCAGCACTACCTTCCAGGGCTGGGCTCAGAAAAGAATGTCCGAATATCACAAAGATAAGTAAAATTTTATGTTACTTTGCAAACTTAAGTTAATCTTTCATTCTTACTGCAAGTGGCAGATTTCAAGAAGTTTTACCTCATGTGAGGTCTACATTTATCGCCAAAAAGGCGAGAAATGAGTTGTTACCGATTTTGGTATTATGTTTTTCAATTACTCGCGCGTAAAACTAAAGTTGATGTATAATAGGAATGTGTAAATACTTAAATATTGTAAAAGTTATTGTATAAATTTTATTTAAAACATTCTGGCAAGAAAGAAGTTTTAGTCTGAAAGACTTTTTGAAATGTAGTATTTCAATGTAGAAGAAATGGCACTTGCTTGGAAAAGAATAGAAGTTAACAATGTACTACTAATGTATGTTTTAAAATGCGTAAAATTAACGGCATGTTAATATGTTCTTATATACAATGTGCACTGTTATTTTAAATGTTAAGAAATACTGTAATATGGTAAAAGTGAAAGTAATGCCAAAAATTTTAAACTTATTCGTGTGACTGTAAAAAGACCAAATTATGGTGTATATGTGTTAAATGTTGAATGAATGTAGTTAGGCTCTCTGACGCTACACTTCAGAGTTAGCCACTTTCAGAATACTACCTCAGGTTTTAGAGTTGAAGATAGGGTGTGTTACGAGGTCTTGTCATGTTGAATTTTAACACGTTAGTGTTTTGATTGTAGGAGGCAGTGTTGAACACGTATACATAAACACATTCGTGTTTGGTGTTCTTTTACAACACATGTCAGAGAGCACGGGGAGACATAATTAAAATAGTCATGAATGAAATAAGAATGTTAAGAGAAATATAATTATACATGTTACTTGCCATTTCATTGTGTAACATTTCATTAAACTAGTTTTCCTTCCAGGTCTCTGGAAGGAACCAGATTTGAATAAAAGCTCCTGTTTAGATGCAGTACAGATGAAAAAATTGCGTGTCCTGGGAGCTGCTATTGTAAAAACAAATTTCTTTCTTTTAAATTTCTAGTTTCTAGCGAAAAATGTTTGTAAAAGATTGGCCTCGCGTTAGATTCTAGAGCTAAAAGTTTTCAACAAGGTCGTTTTAGACCTCAGTTTCAAACTAATTAACTCTGGCGGGAAGTATGTAAGGATCTTAAGTTTTACTAACGTTTATTTTATTTTAAATCTTTACTATCACTTCTTATTTTCTACTTCCGGCCAGAATTAAAAGCGTTAACTTATTTATGCAAAATTTGTCTGGCGAACGCCAAGTACTTAAGTTGTGGCTTTTTGCCAAGCGAGAGAGAGGAAGGAGTTAGTCGAAGCAGGCCGCTTGCCTTAGAAGTTTTACTCGGTTGCTGTTTGCCTTCCAGGCCAGAGGTTTAATCCTCGTGATAATTTTTAACGTATTGTAGTGTTAACAGTTCTCTGTTCTACATACGGCTTCCTGTTAATATCCGGCCAATCTTACACGTAGGCCCTTGTTGATTATTCCAAATTTAAGTTAGAGTTTAGTTATATTTTATATTCTTACGTTCAGACCACAAGTAGTTGGTCTCTGTATTCCGAAGTACGGAAACTATTGTAAAGAGTGAAAAATAAAGGGTTTTGTATACCCTTCCTGTATATCTTGTGTACTTCCCACAGTTATTGAACATAGCTTTAGTAAGCTCCCTCTTCCGAGTCAGGTCCTTGCATGTTCCCAAAGAAAGTAAGACGGAACATTGTACCTGATAATATCACCAATATGAACTGAGCCTAAGTGTCTGATTTTTAATATTCTGAAGTGAATTTAGTATTTCATGCTTTGTTTATCTCTGTTAAATCTCAAAATAATCATTTTAACTGGTAACTATTTTAATTAAAAAAGTTTTGAAAAAAATATAAAGGGAAAAAATCTGATGTGGACACCACATGAATTCCTTGTGCGGCCTTTTAAATTATACACTTTTATTGTTGCATTTCATTTAAACTTATTTTCTTGAATTTCATTAGAAATATACTTCTTCTTCAATTAATTCATTTCTCACTTCGCCCGCAAAGCAAATATACATAAAATTTCAAGACATCTTCATTAAAATTTCTAAACATAGAAAAACATAAAACACCAAATTCAGTTAACAAAGAAAAAAATAATTAATATTACAGTTTTTCTAAACAAAAACAAGCAGTTCGATCACCTGGCAAGAAGGCAGATTTGTTAGTGCACAAAACAAAAAGTTTACGTTTCCTATTAATTCACTATTCTGCTACGTTTCAAATGTAAACATATATTGCTACTCCATTAGGCTTAGCCGCACTTAAAGTACTTTTAAATTGTTAATAATATTACAACTGTTGCATGCAGATTAACTAAAAACATAAAAACCTTAACCAGGACATCAGAACAACATAAAATATATACACTCATTGCCATAAAAATCTGCGCACTAATAAAGAGTTGTCAGAATGAAACGAAATTTTACATATGTAACTACTACTTTGATATAAGTAAGTGATTAGAAAATCAAAGAAAATATAATTATTTATCGCAGAAAAAAAACGTACACATGAACGGAAGTTTTAGTACTCTGTTGGACTACCTCTAGCGTGAATGCACGATGCGATACAAGCGGGCATTGAAGCATACATGTTCCGTATGGTCTCCTGAGACATCTCCTTCCACAGTTGTAAACGCGCTTCTAGTTTGGCAATCTCGTAGGCTGTCCAACTTGCCGTCCCAAATGATCCGAGATATGCTCGATTGGTGACAAATCTGGGGATCGAACAGGCCAGATAAGAGTGTTAATGTGGCGAAGACAGTCTTGTGAGATCCGTGCTGTGCGTGGCCGATCATTGTCTTGTTGAAAGCAGGATCTTGGGAGCCCTGCCATGAGTGGCAACACATGTGGCTGAAGGATGTCATGAATGTCGCTGGCCTGTCATTGTGCCATGGATCAATATTAGGGGTGCCCATGTATCGTAAGCAATGGCACCCCATACTATCACACCAACTGTGGGAACGGTGTGTCGCTGTAAAGCGAAGGCAGGATTGAGTCGTTCACCACGAGGCCTCCCCACACGAGCACGATTGTCATCACTGGTCAAACTGAATCTAGATTCGTAGCTGAAGACGACCTGGTTCCATTCCGTTAAAATCCAATCCTGTCGTGGTCCACTCCAAACAGAGGCTTCAATGTGTAGGTGTCATTGGCCGCACACGTAATGGGTGCCGCGATACCAGATGTCCTTCAACAAAGCGCCTTGCGATGGTTCGGGAAGACACAGGAGCCCGTAATGAAGCTGCTGCATGTGTCTGTATAGCGGCCATTGAGGCTTTTGCCTCTACGCTTGCGTATCGTATGATGTGACTGTTTTCTCGACGACCGGTCTGTCGAGGGCGTCTTGAGCCTGGTTGCCATGTAAATGACGTCTCTTCTGTTCACTGGTTCCAACACCTCCTCACAGTAAAATCAGAACGGCCTACTTGACGAGCTACTTGCCAAGCTGATCACCCAGCTTCCATCATCTCGATGATTCTTCCCCTCTCGAACTCTGACAGCTGTTGATATTGGCTTCGAAGGCCGCGTAACGGTATGTCTACCTCAGCGTTTCCTTAACAAGAGATTAAGTACACTCAAACAAGCTCTGCTTACCTGCTTTCATACTCCAAGAAGAACGAAGTTCAACGCCCTCTAGTGTCATTACACAATGCGCAATCACGCTACATTTCTAATCATTTGCATATCTACCCGACATGTACTTTAATCCTAAGTTTCGTTACGATCACACAATTATTTCTTGGTGCCCAAATTTTTATGGCAATGAGTATATATATATATATATATATATAATTAATATACATTTGGCGCGGCCGATTGCAACCAAAAACGGAGGTACACAACTACACGTTACAGCAGTCCGATACGCTGAGACTACTAGTTTTTGAGTTATGCGAGCATTACGTACAGACATCACGCAAAAACGTCTTCTGAATCCATTTTTTAATCTGTTTGGGGGAAAATGAGATCTTTATTCTGTTCGTACATGCAGAAGTCATGCAGAAACATCGTTTAGGTAAATTCGAAAGCAGTCAAAATGGATATTGTCATAGAAATATGATACCCGAAATTTATCTCGAAAAGGAAGTAAAAAAAAAAAAAAATGTTACTCAAATATGTTTGTTAAATTATGCTAAAAAATAAACTGGAAGATTTCAAAGTTTTAATTACCTATTTTATTTACGAAATTTTCCTTTATCTTGAAAATAGTGATAGCTGTGTTTTTAAAATGTGCACGCTTAAATATTCTTTTCATGAAGAGTGGGTATAAAATGTTATTATAAAGAAAAACGTTTTGCATTAGTTAATTTTTTTACATATTACCTTCCTTCATGTGCTCACCGAAAGAATGAGAAATTGTGAAATTGTTTTTTAATATGGATTCGAGAAAATTTAGAATTCCTTCCACCTCTATAGTTTAAAAATTATTTAAAAGCGCATTGTTTTCAGAACTACAAAATCAGAATCTTTTACAATTACATAATTTTATTCTAAGATCGAGAAAGCAAAACTATTACTTTTTTCTTATCCTTGCTATAAATTTAAAGTCGAATAAAATTAGTGTTGAGAGTACGGTAAACTTTGAACCGTTAACAAATGATTTCTCCTTATCGAAACCTCTTAACAGCTCTTAATTATAGAAAAGCAATTTATATTTTACGGTTGATATGTCATTATGATTAAATCTGAGATGAAAAGTTGCTCGGTCACTGATCTTTCAATACGAAATTTTCCGCCATTAAGTCTTAAATTTAGATTTCTGGTCTGGAAAGTTCTTTACTTCTTCCTATCAGATATAAATAAAAAAAGAATAAGTGATACGTAATTGCAAATCTGTCATATGAGACTTCACGCTTTTCTGATATTCTTTTAACAGCAACGTACGTATTTTATTCTTGTTTACCATAAATATCGATAAATTGGCTTAATAATTTATTCGAAATGAGTGATTTATCGGAGAATATGAATTAGGAAGTTTCTTATGGCTGGCAGTTTTTACATAAAAAACTACAAAATTGTCAATTTATTTCATAATTCTTAGAAAATCAGTCGTCGAAGTTTTATTCAAAATTTTCAACAGACTGAAAGCTTGCGTTTTGGCTAATTTTAAATTAAAAATGTATAAATAAATTACACTTTGGCAGAGTCGTGTAGTAGTGAGGTTTCAACATTTGTGGCAAATCTTAAAACTGCGCTCACTAAATAATTTTATCATTTTCACCTCCTATATTTTCACTATGCTCCATTTTATTTCTCACCTGAAGCAAGGGTTTATTTGATCAAAAAGATGAACGCATATTCTACCAATCGCAGACCCGTTGTGTTACCTTTAAGAGTGGTTAATTGAGCGCCTTTATGTAAATACACCAACTGTATTAATACTATCAGAAAATATCGTAACCGAAAATATCATATTCTGTTCATAACAACAAAACGCTTGCTAGTTTTCAGACGAGTAGATTTTGATTGCTTCGGTTTTTGCTAGTGACTACAAGAACTCAAACTTTAACACAGCATTCGAAAGCTATCCATTGGTTTACTCTAATCAGCATGCTGTCTGGCTGGTGCCAGCATCGCTTAGAAACAAAGTGCAAATTCGATTGAATAAATTATTATGCTCTAAAGGAGTTAAAAATTGTTGGAAATGCCTAAGTGTAAGATTCTGTTCAATCATACGAGTCGAATTCTCGCTGAAGATTAGGATTGATATGACAAAGCGTACGAGCGTATCTGCCTAAGAAGAAGGATGTCTTTCTTTAAAACTTTCTAAAGAAAACTAGGTTGTATTCACGTTATATGTGTGAAAAATCGGGATAAGCAACCGAAAACCAAGCTTCCGTTCCTATTAGTTACAGGTTACAGGAAAAACATCGCGAAGATAATAGAGCAAGATATTTGACAGTATGGAAAAACATCATTGTAGAAAACAAAGCGGTTCAAAACCTTTGTAGTTTTGTTTGTAGTATACCGTCGCAGAAAGTACCGCGGTAAAAATAAAGCTCCTACAAATTATCGCATGGATGATAACATTGCAGACAGGTGTTTCCAGAGTTTAAAACATTTAAATACCTTTCACATAGAGATTTGTGAGCTCAAAAAAGAAAGTGGAATGTTTTTAACCTTTATGACACATATTTTTGAATTAACTAATAAATATTTACTCAGAATGCAAAAAGGAAACTTAAGCATCCAAAAACTGAAAATAAGTACGGTGTTAATACTACGTATAGTATTAGCTGAATTTAAACTTATATAGATAACTATTAAAGGTCACTATTTAATACTTAATTTCTTTTATACAGTTGGAATAGGAGTATTCTCTTATATATATATATATATATATTATTGTTGCAGTATCAAAATTCATCCTTAAATCGCTCTTATATAAAGAAGTGTATAAGGCGCTATTCTGTAAAGAAGTGTGAACTTGGATTTAATTTTTTTAAATATGAAAATACGTATTTACTATGTTATAATAATGCGATTAATTTTAGCTGTTTTATTTTTACCACGATATTCCAAAACTGGAGAATTTTTGAACCCTTTTGTTTCCTATGACTATGTTTCATACTACAATGTGTTAAGAACTGCGATGATTTCTTTTCTCCCATGATATTTTGTATAACGATGTTTTTCCTTTGCATTGTTTTCTACACAATGTATACGTCTGCATTGTTTTTGCGGCAATGTTTTTGGCGGATGTCCAGCAGTCAGAGACCTTATCCACTTGGTTATCTTATCTTCTATTGAAAAGCCCGCATTGACAGTAGAGTGAAGGTTACATTATGTTTCACCAATTTAAATATCTGAGTTCTTGAAGCCCCGCAAGGAACGGTAGCAACAGATTATTAACACTTTGCACTCGAGAATTTTGATCACCACTTGATTAGATGCGGTAACTCGAGAAGTGACTCTCGATCACTACTCGATTTGACGCCATAATTCGTGCGGTAACGATGTTTATTAAGGTTTGGTTTGGTCAATATAGCTTCAGTATACTATCGGTATTCATTATACTATCGCTTCATTATACTTCATTATAATATCATTATATTATCGTTGTTTTAGCAACTGCTAATCTTAAATACGTTTTCTAGATTTACGGTTATATATGCGTCTTCGACGTTAGTTCGAACTCGACAGCTGTGGCAATGGGAATAATTTTTCCAAAGTTAAGGAGTCCAGTAAGCATGGTATAAGTGAGAGAATCCGCTCAAGTGAAGATGAGTTTGATTTTTCGTTTATGACGAACGAAATTACGTCTGTGGGCAGACATTTTCACGATAGAGAGGGGGTAAGCAGTGGTGATGAGAGCGATGAATTAAAAAGTGTATGAAGGCGAAAAATCAAGTATAGTGAATATGAAATCAACAAAGAGGCAGAAAGTTCAGAATGGATAACGTGCACATAATACGAAGAAATACCGCAAAGAATGCGTTTGTATCCGGTGAAACAATCGCAGGACCGCAGGTATCTTCAGACATAACAGAACCATTAGATAGATTTCTGTGAAATTCTTTAAATTTCGCAATAAGAAATTCACCAAGTGTATGGAAAATCGTCTCGAAATGCTGGTTCGCTCGAGCGAAATAGGTCTCGAACTCAAAGGCCCATACAGGGTATTTACATGAGGGGTAGTTTAATAAACATTTCATTTTAGGTTCACTTTCTTTTCTGTGCTGCTGAAACTTTCTGAGACTTTTGTATAGCTCTGAAGACGCTAATTCTTTCGAACAAGGAGGATTAAACTACTGCAATTAGAGAACTAATAAGGTCAGTGTCGGCGCTGGCTTTGGGCCACCCAGTGAAATGAGAACGTTTAATACATTTTACCACCCAGTTATTCCTTTAATTGTGAAAATTTTGCCGCCCGGTGAGTTTGCACCTGTTGCACAAGCTTAGCACCGCTCCTGATTAAGGTTTAAAATTACCAATTCTAAAATATATAGCGCAGCTTTAGACAAAGGAATTTATGTTTAACTTGATCGCAGCACATGCAAATCTTTAGGTAAACCAATTCAAGTATTGTTTCGAAGGAACACTTTCATTACACCACGTAAAGATTGAGCAAAAGTCATGCATAATCCCAATTTTCCTTCAATTCTCATATTTTATTCAGAAAGAGCGAGTTTGGAATTTGATTATGTATGATATATTTTAATCCTCTAATCTTAAGGAAAACAGTTACCACATTGAATTTTCACTAAAATTCCAATGTTGGTAGATGAAAACATTTAAAATTATTAATTTACTGAAAACTTTTGCATAACAGGCGATGACTTAGTATGTAATATCATAAATGCTTTAATCGGTAGTTAATGAAGTATAACAAATCACGCAATATCTACCTTCAGACACAATGCACCTTTCTCGCGAAATTTGTCTTCTAATTATGTTGCACGCATGGAGAGTTAGGAACCAGCTAACGACCACGCGAATAAGACCAATGAACATTGATAATTAATTAATTATAGATTCGAAAGCTGGTTATAATATAAGCTGTTGTACAGGTATTTTCATCACCGTTTTCAAGGTAAATACGAGTTAATATCTGAAAGAAATTTCTTTAGAATCGTAAACGTTTTACAGAGAATTTTCTGATAGAATAAATTTATTTGCATATTTAAGAAGGTTTTTCGTTTCCACGAAAATGAAAAATCTCTTGATGATAATAACTATCATAAGAAATCCAATTATTTGTACATTAATAACTGTTCTAACTTGTTTTACATATGTCATGTAATATTTTTCTACAGAAAAGAATGCATTTGGTTTTCGCTACGTGTTTACATTATTCTGAAATTGAACAGTGCACTAATATTTAATTTGTTGAGGTGATACAAGCTGTTTCATTCACAGAGCTTTCCAATGTGTAGTTTATTATACGTATGATATGCAGAACCGAAAAATGAAATAGTGACGCTACGATTTCTTGGGAAATTTCTAATGTCTAGCATAATAAAAAGTGTCAGATGTTATTGCGATTTAAATTTAGAAAAAAAAAAAAAAAAACAGCACATGGAAACACACACGCTCACACACCATCACACACACACACACAAAAAAAAAAAAAAAAAAAAAAAAAAAAAAAAAAAAAACTAAAAAAAATTTATGTGAACACCACATGACGTCCTTGTACGGCTTACTGAATTACACTAATTCTTTGGCTGCACTTCATTTAAACTTATATCCTCGAATTATTATAAATTAATTAACCAATTTCTCAAGCCAAGTTGAAAATGTCGTCGAAAACTACAAATTTTGAAATTAAATATCTCGATTAGTTTTTGTCATACTGCAGTCAAACTTATTAAAAGTTTATTTTCTCACAACGACTATAAAACTTTCTCAGATACAAGCACAGGAAATGGGAGATCGCATTTAAAGTTAGATTTCGTTATTTGTCGAAATTTTGCATAAACTTGAATAATTTCATAATTTAATACATTCCTATAATTGAAAGTGTATGACGAGAACCAACCTTTGAGAAAGTAAAAGCCGGCTTAGGGATGTGGGCACACACACTAAAGTTTGTGAAAAATGCAACACCATGAAAGAACTGTCGGATATGAAGGATATTTATTATACATATTATAAATAAATGGTCAAATTTACAAAACAAAAAGCAAAAAATAATAATAATAATAATAATAATAATAAATAAAAATAAAAATAAAAAAAAAAAAACCCGAACGTAGGAAATCAGTACTTTGTGTGTCCGCCACGCTGAGCAATGACAGCCTATACACGTTGTGGCATTGAATCATACAGGTTCGGAATGTAATCCTGGGGAATAGCATTCCATATGGCTTCTACTTGACGCCAAAGTTCAGCCTTAATGGGTCCCACCAGCTGCACTCGTGTCGCCGACGGATGAAAGCCCAGACATGATGAATGGGCAATACATACGGGAAATAAGCAGGCCATGGAAGAAGCGAGATCCATTCTGCCTTAAATAAGGCTTGTGCAGTCTGAGAAAAATAAGCACGGGCATTATCTTGCTGAAATATAGCTCCCGAAATGCGTCGAAGAAGAGAGCGGACTTTTGGCTCCACAAATTCCCTTATGTAGCAATCATTGTTCTGGTTGCAATCTGAAAGAGATGCGATCGACAATTATACCCAACAGTTCCCCACAACATGATGTCAGTCGTCTGTGCGGTATGTCGCTGGATAACACACTGTGGGAGCAGACTCTCTCTTCTGTAACGTCTGACGTGTTCTTTTGCATTATTGCATACCAGACTGTAGAGAGATTCATCGGAGAAAACAACTTGTTGCTACAGGGCACGATGCGCACTGTGTTGCCGTGCCCACTGAAGTCGGAGACGTCTGTGATTCAGCGACAGAGGAATCCTGCGTAGAGGAACCCTTCCACGCAGCTCATGCTGCTGCAGACGGTGACGAAAGGTGGAGCTAGACACGACACCAGTAGCCATGCTCCAACGTTGTGCTAACACAGAGGGCGATCCGTCAGAGCCATGCGGATGAAGTGTCTGTCGTCCTGTGGTGTTGTGCTATTGCAGGCCCACTGCCAAGATTTCACTTTTTTTGGTTCTTCTCTGTTTATTTCTTCCAAACACTCATCACTGTTATGAGATCACGCCGCGCCGATCATAATTCCTCGATACGAAAGACCACCCTCTCGCGTATCGACGATGCGGCCTCGTTCGTACTCCGTTATTTGTTAGCATGGCACCCTCCGCTGTTGACGAGGCACATTGACCACTAAATTAAAAAAAAAAAAAAACTAAAAAAAATTTATGTGAACACCACATGACGTCCTTGTACGGCTTACTGAATTACACTAATTCTTTGGCTGCACTTCATTTAAACTTATATCCTCGAATTATTATAAATTAATTAACCAATTTCTCAAGCCAAGTTGAAAATGTCGTCGAAAACTACAAATTTTGAAATTAAATATCTCGATTAGTTTTTGTCATACTGCAGTCAAACTTATTAAAAGTTTATTTTCTCACAACGACTATAAAACTTTCTCAGATACAAGCACAGGAAATGGGAGATCGCATTTAAAGTTAGATTTCGTTATTTGTCGAAATTTTGCATAAACTTGAATAATTTCATAATTTAATACATTCCTATAATTGAAAGTGTATGACGAGAACCAACCTTTGAGAAAGTAAAAGCCGGCTTAGGGATGTGGGCACACACACTAAAGTTTGTGAAAAATGCAACACCATGAAAGAACTGTCGGATATGAAGGATATTTATTATACATATTATAAATAAATGGTCAAATTTACAAAACAAAAAGCAAAAAAAAAAAAAAAATAATAATAATAATAAATAAAAATAAAAATAAAAAAAAAAAAACCCGAACGTAGGAAATCAGTACTTTGTGTGTCCGCCACGCTGAGCAATGACAGCCTATACACGTTGTGGCATTGAATCATACAGGTTCGGAATGTAATCCTGGGGAATAGCATTCCATATGGCTTCTACTTGACGCCAAAGTTCAGCCTTAATGGGTCCCACCAGCTGCACTATCGTGTCGCCGACGGATGAAAGCCCAGACATGATGAATGGGCAATACATACGGGAAATAAGCAGGCCATGGAAGAAGCGAGATCCATTCTGCCTTAAATAAGGCTTGTGCAGTCTGAGAAAAATAAGCACGGGCATTATCTTGCTGAAATATAGCTCCCGAAATGCGTCGAAGAAGAGAGCGGACTTTTGGCTCCACAAATTCCCTTATGTAGCAATCATTGTTCTGGTTGCAATCTGAAAGAGATGCGATCGACAATTATACCCAACAGTTCCCCACAACATGATGTCAGTCGTCTGTGCGGTATGTCGCTGGATAACACACTGTGGGAGCAGACTCTCTCTTCTGTAACGTCTGACGTGTTCTTTTGCATTATTGCATACCAGACTGTAGAGAGATTCATCGGAGAAAACAACTTGTTGCTACAGGGCACGATGCGCACTGTGTTGCCGTGCCCACTGAAGTCGGAGACGTCTGTGATTCAGCGACAGAGGAATCCTGCGTAGAGGAACCCTTCCACGCAGCTCATGCTGCTGCAGACGGTGACGAAAGGTGGAGCTAGACACGACACCAGTAGCCATGCTCCAACGTTGTGCTAACACAGAGGGCGATCCGTCAGAGCCATGCGGATGAAGTGTCTGTCGTCCTGTGGTGTTGTGCTATTGCAGGCCCACTGCCAAGATTTCACTTTTTTTGGTTCTTCTCTGTTTATTTCTTCCAAACACTCATCACTGTTATGAGATCACGCCGCGCCGATCATAATTCCTCGATACGAAAGACCACCCTCTCGCGTATCGACGATGCGGCCTCGTTCGTACTCCGTTATTTGTTAGCATGGCACCCTCCGCTGTTGACGAGGCACATTGACCACTAAATTAAAAAAAAAAAAAAACTAAAAAAAATTTATGTGAACACCACATGACGTCCTTGTACGGCTTACTGAATTACACTAATTCTTTGGCTGCACTTCATTTAAACTTATATCCTCGAATTATTATAAATTAATTAACCAATTTCTCAAGCCAAGTTGAAAATGTCGTCGAAAACTACAAATTTTGAAATTAAATATCTCGATTAGTTTTTGTCATACTGCAGTCAAACTTATTAAAAGTTTATTTTCTCACAACGACTATAAAACTTTCTCAGATACAAGCACAGGAAATGGGAGATCGCATTTAAAGTTAGATTTCGTTATTTGTCGAAATTTTGCATAAACTTGAATAATTTCATAATTTAATACATTCCTATAATTGAAAGTGTATGACGAGAACCAACCTTTGAGAAAGTAAAAGCCGGCTTAGGGATGTGGGCACACACACTAAAGTTTGTGAAAAATGCAACACCATGAAAGAACTGTCGGATATGAAGGATATTTATTATACATATTATAAATAAATGGTCAAATTTACAAAACAAAAAGCAAAAAAAAAAAAAATAATAATAATAATAATAAATAAAAATAAAAATAAAAAAAAAAAACCCGAACGTAGGAAATCAGTACTTTGTGTGTCCGCCACGCTGAGCAATGACAGCCTATACACGTTGTGGCATTGAATCATACAGGTTCGGAATGTAATCCTGGGGAATAGCATTCCATATGGCTTCTACTTGACGCCAAAGTTCAGCCTTAATGGGTCCCACCAGCTGCACTATCGTGTCGCCGACGGATGAAAGCCCAGACATGATGAATGGGCAATACATACGGGAAATAAGCAGGCCATGGAAGAAGCGAGATCCATTCTGCCTTAAATAAGGCTTGTGCAGTCTGAGAAAAATAAGCACGGGCATTATCTTGCTGAAATATAGCTCCCGAAATGCGTCGAAGAAGAGAGCGGACTTTTGGCTCCACAAATTCCCTTATGTAGCAATCATTGTTCTGGTTGCAATCTGAAAGAGATGCGATCGACAATTATACCCAACAGTTCCCCACAACATGATGTCAGTCGTCTGTGCGGTATGTCGCTGGATAACACACTGTGGGAGCAGACTCTCTCTTCTGTAACGTCTGACGTGTTCTTTTGCATTATTGCATACCAGACTGTAGAGAGATTCATCGGAGAAAACAACTTGTTGCTACAGGGCACGATGCGCACTGTGTTGCCGTGCCCACTGAAGTCGGAGACGTCTGTGATTCAGCGACAGAGGAATCCTGCGTAGAGGAACCCTTCCACGCAGCTCATGCTGCTGCAGACGGTGACGAAAGGTGGAGCTAGACACGACACCAGTAGCCATGCTCCAACGTTGTGCTAACACAGAGGGCGATCCGTCAGAGCCATGCGGATGAAGTGTCTGTCGTCCTGTGGTGTTGTGCTATTGCAGGCCCACTGCCAAGATTTCACTTTTTTTGGTTCTTCTCTGTTTATTTCTTCCAAACACTCATCACTGTTATGAGATCACGCCGCGCCGATCATAATTCCTCGATACGAAAGACCACCCTCTCGCGTATCGACGATGCGGCCTCGTTCGTACTCCGTTATTTGTTAGCATGGCACCCTCCGCTGTTGACGAAGCACATTGACCACTAATTAAACGTTCACCGCAGGCAGAGAACAATAAATATATTTCAACGCAACTTTACATTCTTTTCTATACATGGAACAAACGGTCGGTTCTCATTCCCCGCATGCGCAATCGCTTTGTAATTCTAATTATTTGCACGTGATACCTCAATTTACATTTTCTGTGAGTATGGTTCAGTTTCCATAATTCCTTCATTGGTGTTGCAATTTTCACCAACATAGTGTATGTATACTTTTTATATTGCCGATCGCAATAAAAAGGGAAATACACAACTAGATGTAATAGCAGTTCCATGTACAAAATTTCACATTCTATGGCTAATAATTTTTGCGTTATGCGAGACACATATGTAAATATTAATTCAGAAGACAAACAACAAAAATCAGCGTTATATTTACAAAATGTTTCACAGGACTAGTTTCGATGATTTTACCGAACCACCATCCTCAGCTGCAAAACCGCAAATGAACAAGATAGGGAAAAATTATTAGATAAGAAAGCCTGGACAAGAATAAGCATGTGGCGCCATCTGTTGGTGAAACCAGAACTAAAACATAATTTCTTTAAAGGCCGAAGGCAAATTTGGATTGGAATTAGGATCGTTAACTAGAACAGAAAGATTTTTATGAATGTGAAATGCCTCTAGAAAATCCAGTTCTCCAATGGAAGATGTTTTTTGAATAATTTTGGCAGCAGAAAAATTGAAAGTGTGATTTTCGGACCAACAATGTTGCGCAACAGAAGACTTCTGTATTTCCTTTTTCCTAACATATGCCTCATGTTCCTTGACGCGAAATTTTAAGGCTCTCTTAGTTTGGCCAATGTAAATTAAACCACACTGGCAAGGAATCCTATAAATACCCTAGGAATTCATATCCGGAATGGGGTCCTTAATTATGGAACTCGGAATTTTATTGATGGGAGAATAAACAACCCGAAAGTTAAATTTCTGCAAAATATGTGCAACTTTATAGCTAATTGATGGAAAGAAGGGAATGACAACAGAATTTTTATAATCTCCTAAAACAAGAGTGTGCCTTTTAGTGTGTTGAGATGAGAATTTTTTAACTGCTTGATTAATAATGTTGGGTGAAAATCCCCTGTCAATAGCTATTGCTTTTAAATAATTTAGTTCTTCATCAAGGGCTAGTTTGTAGGAGCAAACTTGAAGAGCACGGAAAACATAGGAATAAAATGAAGCTAACTTTTGTTTAGTCGGATGACATGATTTAAAGTGTGGTGGAAGGCAAACCGATGAAGGTTTACGGTAAACTGTAGTACTGAAGTTGGATGTGTTACGTGTAACCAGAATGTCGAGAAACGGAAGAGAATTGCAAGTCTCAAGTTCAAAAGTGAACTGAATAGCAGGATCAATAGAATTCATTGTTGAAAGAACTTTATTTAAATCATCTTTATTACCTTCAAACAGGGTAAAAGTATCGTCTACGTAGCGGAACCATGCCGGGAAGTTTAAAGTTTCAAACAATTTTGATTCATAATAATTCATGTAGATATCAGCCAGGATGGGATCGAGGGGGCTTCCCATGGCTAATCCCTCAGTTTGCTTGTAATATTTATTTTGGAAAACAAAATGTGTTTGTTTCAAACAGAGTTGAGTGAGAGAAATTAGCTCATCAATTTCGATGCAAGAGAAAGGAAATTCGCGAAGTCTGGTTTCTAGACATCTTAATGCACTCTCAACCGGGATACTGGTGAATAATGATTTTACATCAAAAATACATTTTTGTTGTTTGTCTTCTGAATTAGTATTTATTCGGCGTGTTATTGTGTCTTAATTATATGTAAATATGTACAGAGGTTACGAAAAATTCCATTTTATATCCATGTTACAATCTGCTTTGGAAAAAAAAAAAAGAGTCCTTGAATCCTTTATTCTCTCCGTTCGTGGAGATATCACGTAAAAAATTGCCAAAGTGAATTCGAGAACTGTCAAAATGGATATATCCATTGAAATATGATACCCGAATTTTTTTGCGATTACAGCACTTCCTTTACTTGGCACGAGCATTAAAATTATCTTACCTTCTTCTGTTTCTATGTTCTGGAGCATTGTAATTATTGGAGTCTTGTGATTCAAATCCTTGTAGAAAATAAGTTGATATATTCGGAATTATTACTACACCCAGGATTACAGTTAAGGTGAATGTTTTCTTGCTCTATGAGACATTGCTGTAGTTTAATAGAAAGTAAGAACCTGTAAAAAATAACGTTTTTTATAAGAAGCCGTTTCAGGGAGCTATAACGCAAGAGAAGTCATCCCTGAAGTCCCGAGATAAAATTTATTAGGAAAGTGTCTTTAATAAGAATAAATAAATGCAGAAGTTACTGTTTTAGAAGCTTTTAGAATAAAACTGATTCTGAGCTGTCTATTCTAGTTTGATAAAACTATTTTGAAAAGTAGTAATTTGTAAAATACATAAATAGTCTAAAAATTTGGAAGCTGCACAGGCATGTTTTATTTCCTAATTAATGGTAATTATATATATCCACAAGCAAGGTTGCGCAGAATTTAATTGCGTTAATAAAAAGTATACATATTTTCATGTTCTAATCAATGAGATTAATATTTTATTAATAATGTTTAGGAAATAGATGCGATAAGCACTAAAGATGCGTCTGAAAATAAATGTGACATCAAAAGGAATCCACTATCTTAAGATTGTTATTGCTAATGCTCATTTGTTTGACCTATAGTCAGCCGAAGCCCACGAAATTCCTTGTGACAAGCGGAGCGCAAGTTTATACTTGTCGTTGGCAGCAGACTTAAGCGCCTTACAGGTGACAGTGCGATTTAGCTCACTTTCTCCCCGAATTTTGATGGAGAGCATCCCGGGAAGGCGGATCCGAGGGTCTTCCACTCCTCGTCCCCTACCACCAACCTCTCAAGAGGAATTTCGGATCGCCGCAGATTTAGAGTGCCCCCATGCCACACGGACACTATACATTTATAAACATCCATGCCTTCTCTAGGATTCGAACCCGGGCCCTTCGGCACGGTAGTCAGCGACGTTAAACACTATACTGGTTGGGCGCTAATATCTCAAGAATTTCGAACTATTATAAAATATAAAAATAGTAGATATAAGGTGCATTTTCCCTGAAGTGAGTTGCTAAATCAGTCAGATGATATTAAGGATGTAACTTGCAGATGATTCCAAATCTTTACTAAAAATCCACTAAATTGCAAATCATCTAAAAAATCTTTTCTCATGCTCAGTTACGTAACTTTAAATCATAGCTTATATATTTTTAAAAAAATTTATATGAAAATACTGAATTTATTTAGTTGATTTCGTTAGCATAGCGCGCTTTTATAACTGTTGTAAAGCAGGTTTTTTCGCAAATTACATTTTACGAAAAAGATCGAAATGCAGTGAAGCTTTTTCGGTCAGATAACGTACTTTCGGTGCAAGCTCCTATCCTTTTATGCTAGAAACATCTACCAAGATACGCACATAGGAATATAAAGGACAGTACTCGAAAGAGTTTATACTTTTAAATAAATGCTTTTTTGTCGATGTCTTGATTAGTAGATAGTATGAAGAAGAAATAATAGAAGAGGCAGAAAATATCACAAAACTTATTGAAAGGAACTAACTTAAACAAACTGGAAGATGAAAAATGTAGCTATATAGAAAATTTAAAGATGAACCTTGCACTCTGCTTCTCAACGTCCTGTGGTATGCATAGAAATTTACTAATGGTAAGTTAATAATCGAATTTCTGGATTTATTTTCCAGCGTAAAGACCCCTGGCACGAAATTTACAACAGAATGATCCTTTTATGGTTCGCTGAATAATGAACCATAAAATGAAGACCATTTTATAGTTCGTTAGAAATTTATAACCCATCTATGATTAGGCCTATAAAATATATACAGAAAAGTCTTGAAAATGTGGCTTGGAATGGGGTGAATAATTACCAGACCTCTTCCGAAATTAGAAAATGTTTTGTGATAAACTACTACTAAATGGCCGTGTATAGGACACCGATTCAAAAGAAAGATTGCCGCAAACAGCGTATCAGTTATATTGCTTTAGGGATCCGAGTCAGAGAGCATACGATCCTCTTGTATAACTACGATTTTAGAAAGATAGGAAAATTATCGCTACAATATGATTTCTAATGTATGTCCCGTTTCTGTGAATCAAATATCTCTGCTCAGACTAAAGGCTACTTTAATTTGATCTAGACTGAGAAACTGAGGAAAAGAAAACCTTCCTTACATAAATGTTGAACTGCATTATTTATTGGACGGCATGTAACATCAAATGTAGAAATCTTTATAATATGAAGTGCTGTAGATATAAGTAGCTGTATGTAAAACGTTAAGTATAACGTTAATTATATAATGTAATTATAACGCCATTTTTGTGAAAGATCTGAAAAATATTCCCTGGAGCAAGAAATGTGATATTTCAAAATGACGGCATGGTACATTAACGCTTTAAAAAATGATAAAATATCTACTATCTTTCAGTGTTGGTAGATCTAAGACTAAGTTGGTAGATCTAAGATCTAAGACTAAGTTGATCTAAGTTGGTAGACCAATCTAAGGTAGGAACATTTCGATACGACCAAAGACTTACCACAAGGCTGATCAAAATAGCTAATGCTTGATGTATGAAGTCCTTATTGAAACATGGCCATCGTCCGAGGCGAATTGGGAAATTGAGCAGACCATCAGAACTGTAGCCTATATTGGAAGTCACATTGGTTACATTAATTGGGCCTGGTTACATCACATGTATTCACTCGGCGCATAATGTCTGCACCACACGATGGAGCTTCTAACTATACTGTGAGGTTACTGGCTTTGCTTTCATGTGAATTCCCCACGGAACATGCTTACCTGGTCCTTCTCATTCAACTGTCTGGACACTCCAAAGAAAGTGACTCCGTCGACAAAGATTTGAATAACCAGAGATGTGTTACGTAATTCAAAGCTAATCTTTTTGTCACTGACTGAAACGCAAATGGAGCGAGAATACTTAAAATACCGAGAATCTAATGTTTTAAAAAGAAGGAAGGATACGTTTGCATCTATTACTTGCACTATAATACTAGTGCATTTTTTATGTCTACAAACACTTTTTTATGAATAGCAGTAGATTTATAACGTGGGGAGAGGCCTTCCCCGCTTGGAATTTTTACAGTATGTAATCTTAATACACAGAGTTGTTGTAATAAATATTAGGTACCATCTTTAAGGACTAATAAATATACCGTATCTCACTCTTATTCATCGTGTCTTAATCTTATTCGTCGCGCCTTAGTCATATTCCGGGTGTCACTCTTACTCCGTGTCTCATTCATACTGTGTCTCATTCATATGGTGTTTGACTTTTAGTTATTATATTGTTATATGTCGAGCATATCATAGTCTGATAGTTATAAAATCTTAATTAAAAATTTGAGGGCCCAGGCTTTCTTCGCGATCCTAGTAATCCGTCTGTCGTCATAAAAGAATGAGCTATTTGTTTTGATATATTCCGTATTATTCGGCCCACTCGTTTCATTTGAACAATCTTTATGTAAAAATGGCTTATTTTTGAAAATAAAGAGATTTGAAATTAAACATTTAATAAAAAATTACTTAATTAACTTATGAGTAGTAATAAGAATTAAATAAGGATTTTAGAAATAAAAGAACTGAAGATTAATGCAACATTTATGTTACATATATTTATGATTTCTCATATATATACCAAAATTTGTCTTTTAAATCTTTTGCATCCTTCAAAAATGCAAAAACTATTTCGCCTTCAGCTACATATAATATTTAGGTACAGCCAAATTAACGATGTGTATTTAAATTATAAGTATGGAATTAAATTTCTAGATGTTTTAATGTTTGGCGGGATGGAACGCAAAATGCTTTTTCCGCGTTTTCTACTTAACAGAGGAACAGGATATTGTGTTATCCATGCAGTTAAAAAAACATTTTTATTTTCCATCTCCAATCCATCCTCCCCCTTTGATGCAGAATAAAAGAGCATTTCGGTTACGATTACAGCTAAGAAATATATAAAACAAAATGGAGGATTAAAAGTAAGAATGTGAAACTTAGCAACCAATTTATCAAGAGGTAGCGTACTTTAAAGTTGAGAGCTTGATGAAGATTTGCATGTTGAATAATATATTAAATACCTTTATGGAAACAAAGAAAAAGCTTTCTCGAGATATATTTTAAGGGATTTATGCATTTATTGCTAAATGTAATTATGTTTCTCATTTTACGGTCTTATTCCTGCATTTACTTTGAACGACGAATTTATAAGGAATAAGAAAATGTTGCACATTACAATCATTCTAAAATACTCGTATATATTTACAAAATGATGCAATCTTTAAATACTGTTCACTTTTTTATCTGAAGCACTAGTCTATGCTCTTAAATGCCATTTATACATTTCAATGATTTGCATGAGAAGATAAGCCTCTTTAGAGAAAATGAAATTTCTATTTTAGGAAAACGTTACTAAGCAAATTTTAAAATGACTTTAATTATTAAAGCATCTATTTATATCAAATGTGTTTAACTTGGTAACTCCAGAGTATTTTAAAGTTATATAGATTATTACTTTAAATTACAAACTACATGGTTGGAAGAACAAGGTGTCACCTAATGAACAAACACAACATCTTTTCTTCGTTTGTCGAACATTAAATTTGAAAGTTTTCTTATAATTTTTTATATTCAAATGACTTTTGAAAGGTTGTGTTCAAATCATGTATTCAAACTCTATCCGTTTGCTGGTTTCCGAACCAGTGAAAGCATATTAAAAACGTTCTGTTCGTATTATTACTCTCATTGTTCATAGTATTCCTATTTGATATAACTATTCATCGCATTTACAGTCAGAACAATTTTTTTTGTATTCAATAGTACTAAGAACCTATTATATTGCCTGATATTCTGGCACTGCGATAATCGCTGATTATTTCTAGCAAATAGGCTAAGAACCATTATCAAAATGGATGTCATTCTAAAAGACTTTTTAAGAAAGTTCGAAGCGTACAATACTTATAATTCATTTCTGTGAACTTACATCATTTTATGTTTAATTGCATATTCCAACGTCTGTGGTCTGAAACTGGTGGTTCCAGGAGCCATTTTATGTTGCCCGCGAATACATTTCAATTATGTATTCGTTGTAAATACGGTATTACACATATTTCAAAATTTTAATTATTTGAAGTCTGAGTTTACATTATTGCTGGTATCATAAAAACCGGTTAACCATGTTGGCTGTAGTCTAGTCAAAACAGAATAACTGGAACTCTACTGTACACTATTGAATAAGTTTTTGTGAATAAACTACTTTGTGTAACTTGCCATAGTAATAAATGCTATATAGTTTAAGTAATATTAACTTATGAAAAGAGATTTAGCAGCAATAATGCACAATACGGATTAGAGAATGTATTTAATATTACATCTGCAGTTTTAAACCGAAGTCGATGCTATGCATTTTTTTTAAATTTTCAGTTAACTTTTAGAAATTCTTTAAAAAGGTAAATGTCCAAAATTATGAACAATAATCAGTGAATTTTACTCTACTAAATGTTGTTGTTCTAAATGATCGAACATTAGCAACGTAAAGCCTTCACTGACAATTGCCAGAACCCATCGATCATTTATTCATCTCATCTCTGAGAACACATCCCAGGGTGCACATCAGGGGAATGACTGAATTGCACCTTTCAGAAGGGGAAAGTTTTGCTGTAATTCTGATGGAGAACATCCCTCGAAAAGGAACCAAGAATCTACAACCTTCTTCTGTTTTCAAGTCTCTTGAAAAGACTTTGGGCTAGTTTGCCAGTATTTTAAGTACCCTCGTGTCGTAGAAGCACTATACACTTACGAAAATCCAATACTTCTACGAGACTCGAACCCGCATCCAGCAGAAGGGCAGCCAGCAGTGCTAACCACTACACCAATCAGGGCGGGTCACTAAAATATAAAGTAAAAAAATACTTTAAATGGTGTAAAAGACTGTCGAGTTCTTGTGTTAGAAGTATCATAATCAACATAAAAGTAAAAGACAAATATTTACTAACCTGGCTTATTACACAAACTGAAAGGTAAATGAAACAGAACTCTACTAGCTTTTAGATATACAAATAACTTTCATTATAAGTCAGTTAAATAGTATGCACTGAAAGCGAAAGGGTAGCTTGTACGATGAGGCAAACACAAAGTACAAAATGATTGTAATGTACCATATTTAAAAAAACACCTAGCCTAAACCTTGTTTGTTTTTATATAATCAGTCGCTAAGAATAATAGCAAAGAAAACTCTGCCGACAAATTAATTGCAACATAAGAACTTAGCGCAGCTGTGACAGCCGCTTTCCGATAAACTTGACGCTGATTTATACTCAAAACTAATTTGTATTTCGAATGCAAAACGATAACATAAGACATTAATTAAAATAAAAAAAATAATAAAAAAAAAATCTGAAATGTTTCAAATTTTAAATTACGTCCAAAGGGGCGTTTTTTAACATTTTGTGTGTTACCTTTCTTTATTAAATATCATGTTCCTCGCACTTAAACCATAAGATCCAGTGCAACAGCAATATCGCAAAATAGTTTTAAAACGAGCATATCTTTAGAATTTCCGATACAGAGACTTACGCGCTGGAGATAAAAATGTTTTTTCTGCACAACGTTGCCATTGCTCGCTTTCAAATCCTTGAGTTTGTTAATCAAAAATTCGTCAAAGTTTTAAAAAATAGGAAATCGATCATAAAACAAATTTCAAATTTCAAATTTGGTCTTCCACATGCTCATATTCGTTGGAGGATTACGTTATTCAAAATTCGATGACTCTATGTACCGTTATTTTATGACAATGTGAGAAATATACATACATTTAAGCAGATTTTTCATTATTTAATTTCTTCAAATATAATGCAGGACTCTAACATTTGTGGCAACAGTTTAAAAAGTGAACCGACATTTATGAGTCCGACGCAAAATGCCAAAACGAAACTAATAGTCCTTCGGGATTCAAATCCCTTTGGACTAAAAACCTTACAAACTGAATCATTTACCTCTACGAGGCCCACCAACGGCCGAGCGGTAAAGTTGCTGAACACTGGTAGTTCGGTCCGAGGTTCGAATCCCGCGAACGGGCTGGCTGCATGGGTGTTTTCGTGGTTTTCCCCATGTGTAACGTGTATACGAGCCAGTTCCCTTAGAAAGTCCTCCACGAAAGGCATCCCTCCCCTTTGGCAGATAGCCCTAGTGTGCTTTGCCGTAATTAAATACACCACACCATTTACCTCTACGCAACAACTCTATAATGGCTGAAACAAAAGTTTTAAACTAAAAAATTGATTAATACAATATGAAACAGTGAAATATTTTACCCATAGTTACTAGGAAAACTTTTATCAAATTGCTGCGAAGGGGACAGAGAAAAACGACGAAAAAATACAGTAATATGAGAAGATAGATAGTAATATGAGAGATGTATAAAGAAAAACAATGAAATAAAACCGAATCTTACGTAATATTCACGTTATGACTCCGCACACTTTTAGAAATTTCTAAATTTTCCGTCATGTTGAGAAATAAGAACATAATCTCAAGATAACAAATAATTGGAGTCAATGTATGCGTGGAAGATCTAGTTTCATTATAGGAACATAATATAAAGTGAAGGAACGTCAATAGAAGGTAGAAAGAAAGAAAGTTATCTGCGATCTAGAAAAAAATTTAAATTAATACATATACATATATAAGGGTTATATATAGATATAACTGAAAATACTGATATGAAAAAGTATGGTAAAATACTCAGGGTGTGCATTCTCAAATGACAAGGCTGTTATTAAACTTTGAAAGATTAAAGAAAATAAGCTTATGAACATCCTATACCGAATAAATTGAGTCTTCAAAACAGAATAGATGCGATATTTTCTGAGTGTAATTTATGGTATTTTCCTAGCTTGCTTTATTAATATTTTTATTCCTTGTTAAAAGAGAAACTTTTTTGAACAATGTGGCGACAATAAATTTACGTTATCCCGAGTTTCAGTTTATGGTGGTTTGTTATTAGATTCTTTGTTTGTTTCTTAGATGGTTTTAGGAAATTGTTATACGTTACAGTAAATCCTTGTACTCAGGTGAGTTTTTTTAATGAATGTCGCTCAAATTGGAATATGGAAATGTGACAAGTTTAGAAAAAAAATTAGTATACACATATGTATATGCGCTGACACTATAAAAAATTTTGTGATTTTGCTGTTGAATTTTATATGGCTTAATTGCAAAGAAAGTGGTACTTAATAAAACAAGTTGAATTTATGTGGAGTAATTGGGAAGAAGGTGACGCTTAATAAAAAGTTAAAAGTTAAAAAGACAAAAAGTTACGTCAGCAGGAATGAGTTCAAGAGCAGACAAATAAATAAATTGCCAGCTTAAAGAGACTACAAAAAAAAATCTTGTCCTGTGTTGCGACTTGAACAGGTATACTGTTTTTGCTTTTTCTTTTTATTCTTTCCTTTTACATTATTTTTTATTAGTCCAAAGGCGCAATTTACCCTAAAGGACTGTTAATTTCATTTTGGCATTTTGCATTGAAAACTATAAACGGCGAATCATTTTTCAAATTGCTTCCACCAAATATTAGAGCCTTGTGTTATATTTAAAGAAATTAAATAATGAAGAATCTACATGAATGCATGTATGTTTGTCTCATTGTGATAAAACGACTGTACCTAAAGCCATCAAAATTTGAACAACATAATCTTCCATAGAATACAGGCATGTGGAAGCCCTAATTTGGAATTTGAAATTTGTTTTATTATCGACTTCTTATTATGTATCACTTCAACGAATATTTTATTAACAAACTAAACGATTTCAAAGCGAGCAATGGCAACACTGTACGGAAAAAAAAAATTATCTCCAGCGCACGAGACTGTCGGAAATTCTAAAGATATGCTCATTTAAAAATTATTTTGCGATATTGTTATTGAACTGAATTTTATGGTTTGTACGTAGAATATGATATTTAATAAGTAAAGGTAACACACAAAACGTTAAAAAATGCCATTTAGACGTAATTTAACATCTGAAACCTTTCAAAAATTTTTTATAATTTGTTTTTATTTATTTAGTTATCGTTTTCTTATTGACTTTTTGCTTTCTTATCTTTATTCATTAAACATAACTTTCTTTTACAGAATAACTTTACGCCGCCCGAATTTCAACAACGAAATTGCAAAATATTTAAAAACAGCATATCATTAGAATTTCCGATAGAGTATAAGCGTTACGTATAACGTTTAATATTCGCTATATGGCGATAAAATTTTGGAACAACATATGTTCTTTGTGTTGCCATACTTTTTCATATTCGTTACCTTGTTTCTATGCGAAAGTAATATACATGGCGATAATATTTTGTGGAAACATCCATTTATTTGAAAAGCGATACGGACGAAGAAGTGATGTAATTTTTTTAACAGCGCCTCTAGTTACGGGGGAAAAGACTTTGGATTTTTCGTGAACTGAAAACAGAGAACTCGTAGAGATTATATTAGAATTGATTGAAGTAAAGCACACTGTACTCGAGATCTGGGCTAAAAAAAACATAATTTGAAAGCTTTCAGATTTTATATTACACCTGAAAGGGCGTTTTTTCACGCGGGGGGGGGAATTCAAAACGGGATTTGAAAAGTGATAGAGATATTCAAACTAAACGATTTCAAACCGAGCAAAGTCATTCGACGCAAAATGCCTTTTGGCATTGTAACGTCTTTGCATTGCTACGCTACCAATATAATACATGTAAGAAATGTAAAGAAACCTCGGACATAAAATATCCGCTCGCTTTGAAATCGTTGAGCGAGAAACATACATACATTCATGCAGATTCTTCATTATTTAATATCTTTAAATATAATACAGGGCTCTAATATTTGGTGGCAACAATTTAAAAAGTGATTTGCCGTTTATAGTGAATCAACGTAAAATGCCAAAATGAAATTAATAGCCCTTCTGGACAAATTAGCCCATTCGTCTAAAAATCTATATCTTCAAATTTTCTAATAAGATTTATATTACATTGTGAATTAATTAGCTCCATGTTGCTTTATTTGTAATAAATTTTATGGTAATGAGAATGTATTATTCGTACTTTAAATAATTAATATATTGAAACCGTTTCAACACCGTATTTGCAAAGAACAGAATACATAATTAAAATGTATTCGTAGGCTACCAATAATTGATCCGTGGGCAGAATATAGCCCGCGGGCCGCGAGCTGGAGATCATTGGTTAGGACATGCCAAACATCCATGTTACAAATTTCAACATTTTTTGTCTGCCATTAAGCATGGACATAACTTCATTGGGAATTGCATTTTGAGATCATGAGATCAGGATTTTAACTATCTAAATACTACTATGGTTGGAAGGATTTTTCTCAGAAATTCTTGCTTAAATGCGGTTGGAGGTTAAAAGTTTCATACATCTACAATAGTCTTCATTATAATAATGGCACACACATACATACAAAAGCTTTTGTTTGGATATATGCAGTCATAAACTAAAAACAAAATTGTGTGCTAATTTATAAATGACTCAATAAAAAATACATGAATAATTTATTTAAAATTACCAAAAGAAAAGCATCTTAAAAATTGTATACTTATTTACGTAGAAATAGGTTTTTGCTACTATGAACATAAAACATAGGTATTATAATGAAATATTTAATCATACATGTCAAGCCCAGTTTTCCTACATTTAGGATTTTTTAAATGTTTGATTCCAGTTAATGTGTATTCACTGTATTTACATAAAACTGCCCGATTCTTTAACTGCACACGACTGCATATAAAATTGTACTTTCCGTAAAAATGTTTACATTAATGTCTTTTATATTCATATATTATTTCAAAAAATTTTCGTGCACTATATTTAAAAAAGTATGTCATCTGTTAATCTTAATAAACTATTAAAAAAGTACTGCTTAAATTTTATTATGACTTAAAGAACGCTGAAACAACAACACCGAAATAATGCATATTTTATTTCAGATAACAATAATTATGAGCTATCTGTCATTAAAGGTATGCATTCGTGAGGAACTTTCGAAGGATAACTGGCTATCATTCATTAACAGTGGAGGAGCCACTGAGGCAGCGTTTTGCAGTCTGTTTCGTTTTCAGAAATAAAGAAGAATTTGAATTACATATGTAAAGTGTCTTCAGAATACTGAGTAAGAAATAAATGCAGATACTCTGAGTAATGCTTTTCCTCTCAGCTGGGTATTTGCAAATTTCTGTTCCTGTTGTTCTAATATAATGTCACGACTGAGTCACTGACGTTCATTGCTTGGTTGGTCAATTTATTAAGGCAAAATAATACGAATGCTTTCTGCATGTGTAAGGGAATGTCTTCGAAAGAGAGCTTTCAGGGAAAACTGGCAGTTGTTCACATTGCACGTGAAGAAAATCCAGAAATCCTCAATGCAACCTGGCAGTTCACCAGGATTAAAAACTAGTTCGAACTACCAGTGCTCAGCGATTTTACCGCTCGGCCGCTGGCGAACTTTTTTGAGTAAAAACAAGCCAAGACTAAACTACATTTAGTTGTTTTATGTTAAATGAGAAATGGTGGAAGAAAAGCTTTAAATAGCCTTGCTTTGGTTAATCATTGTGTACAGATAAAATATAAAAAAATTAATTAAAGGCGTTGTAAAACTGTATCAACATAAAAACCTTTTAAAGTATAATTTGCATCAGTTATTGAGAACATTATTTTTTCTTCTAAACAAAGAAACTTAAAATTCAATAATGCACTTACAGGAATGAGAAGCACAGTTCTGCTACTTGTTATTTCGTCGTTTTAATCCTTTACAGCGCAAGCACACGCACGGAAGATTGCGATAAATACTTTTTACTATCTCTCTTACTTAAAAGGCGATTGTGCGGAGAGACAAGATCTTGTCGATTACATTCAAACGGTGACAATTTATCATCCAGTATAGTTCTTTCTCGATTATAGAGATCATTAGATTTTCTTCGAGGCAAGAAACTTGAAAAATAAACAGCCCTTGCCGGGATTTGAATCATGGATTTTGAACTTGCTAACTACCCCTGCACCACGACAACACTTACAGAAGAATGCGATAATTGATTCCAAATTCTCGAGATACATATCCTTAGACGAGTTTTTTTTATATACTTCAGAAAGTCTTTTTCAGTTGGTAAGGTGAACTTGTTAAGAGGAAAAGAACACAGAGAACCGAAAAATGCATTAGAAAACATCAGAAATTGAAAAAGCATCAGAGAAAAACTTTAGAATCACACAGACTGGAAGAAACAAACAAACAAAAAAAAAGGATCAGAAAAGAAATACAGTAATTTAGCTTAGTAGAAGAAAAACTATTCTTTTCGAGTAAAAATTAGGAAATGATCTTGTAACTTCTCTTTGATGATAATAAAACTTAACTTTCTCATCTACTGTTTATCTATTTATTTATTTATCTGAAAAATTTTAAATGCTGTTCCTACTTTTTAAAAATGGATATATAGATGCTCATTCAGTATGAATAAAAGAATTATATGACATTATTTTTGATACAGCATTTCTATAGCATTATTCTTTCAGCAGACAGTTAGACCAACTATTATACACTCATTTTGAAAAGGACTCAAATTTACGTTAAGAAGAAATGCACTTTAACAGATAGCAAATTTTCCAGGAGATTTCTCTTCTTCTCTTTCAGCAGCTTTAAATGCAAATAAATATTTTCTCATAAGGTTCTTAATTAGCTATTCTCAGCATAAAATAAAAGAAATTTCCGATCGAAGTTAAAAATAGGGAATTTGAACATGCAATCTAAGATGTCATAACACGGAGTTCTTATTTGACTGTTCAGAATATTTTAAAAGTAACGTATATTTATTTTACGTAACATGAGTAAATAATTTTAAATAATTTTTTCGTGTCTTTAAGTATCACAATGGAATTCAATCATGAAATAAAAACGCATATTAAACAAGTTTTCTCTTTCCTACACTTCCATAAAAGAACTTATTCCTGTTTTGAATTTGAAACTACATACAAAAACTAATAATTTAACTCTGTCCAGAGCAAACCAGTTTACACTTCCGTAAAAGAACTTATTTCCATTATCTTGAAACTGTATATTGGGATACAAAAGTTTATAACTTAACTCTATCCAGAGCAAACCAGTTTACACTTTCCTCCACCACTGTAAAAGAACTTTTAACCTTTGAGCCTGTACTGTATACGCGGATACAACAGTTAATAATTTAACTGTCCAGAGCAAACCAGTTTACACTATAAGGTATTTCTCGATCCTTCTTAGCGAGCCTCTGTGGTGTAGTGGTCTGCACGCTCAGCGCGTAATTGAGAGGTCAGCGGTTCGATTCTCGGCGAAGACATTGCATATTTTTCATCTTGCCTGCTTCCAAAAAAATACATAATGTCTCTACAACACTTCTGTAAAAGAACTTATTCCCGTTGATCTTGAAACTGTATATTGGGATACAAAAGTTAATAAATTAACTCTGTCCAGAGCAAATGATAAAAGAGATAACTTTTGTACATCGAAATTAACAATAACATATTACTAATTCAGAAGTCAAACAACAAAAATCAGCGTTAATTTACAAAACTTTCACAGGACTAGTTTCGATGGTTTTACCGAACCATCATCTTCAGCTGCAAAACCGCAAATGAACAAGATAGGAAATAATGTTTAGATAAGATAAGAAAGCCTGGACAAGAATAAGCAAGTGGCGCCATCTGTTGGCGAAACCAGAACTAAAACATAATTTCTCTAAAAGCCGAAGGCAAATTTGGATTGGAATTAGGATCGTTAACTAGAACAGAAAGATTTTTATGAATGTGAAATGCCTCTAGAAAATCCAGTTCTCCAATGGAAGATGTTTTTTGAATAATTTTGGCAGCAGAAAAATTGAAAGTGTGATTTTCGGACCAACAATGTTGAGCAACAGAAGACTTCTGTGTTTCCTTTTTTCTAACATATGCCTCATGTTCTTTGACGCGAAATTTTAAGGCTCTCTTAGTTTGGCCAATGTAAATTAAACCGCACTGGCAAGGAATCCTATAAATACCCCAGGAATTCATATCCGGAATGGGGTCCTTGAGTATAGAAGTTGGAATTTTATTGATGGGAGAGTAAACAACCCGAAAGTTAAATTTCTGCAAAATATGTGCAACTTTATAGCTAATTGATGGAAAGAAGGGAATGACAACAGAATTTTTATAATCTCCTAAAATAAGAGTGTGGCTTTTAGTGTGTTGAGATGAGAATTTTTTAACTGCTTGATTAATAATGTTGGGTGAAAAGCCCCTGTCAATAGCTATTGCTTTTAAATAATTTAGTTCTTCATCAAGGGCTAGTTTGGAGGAGCAAACTTGAAGAGCACGGAAAACATAGGAATAAAATGAAGCTAACTTTTGTTTAGTCGGATGACATGATTTAAAGTGTGGTGGAAGGCAAACCGATGAAGGTTTACGGTAAACTGTAGTACTGAAGTTGGATGTGTTACGTGTGACCAGAATGTCGAGAAACGGAAGAGAATTGCAAGTCTCAAGTTCAAAAGTGAACTGAATAGCAGGATCAATAGAATTCATTGTTGAAAGAACTCTATTTAAATCATCTTTATTACCTTCAAACAGGGTAAAAGTATCGTCTACGTAGCGGAACCATGCCGGGAAGTTTAAAGTTTCAAACAATTTTGATTCATAATAATGCATGTAGATATCAGCCAGGATGGGACTGAGGGGGCTTCCCATGGCTAATCCCTCAGTTTGCTTGTAATATTTATTTTGGAAAACAAAATGTGTTTGTTTCAAACAGAGTTGGGTGAGAGAAATTAGCTCATCAATTTCGATGCAAGAGAAATGAAATTCGCGAAGTCTGGTTTCTAGACATCTTAATGCACCCTCCACTGGGACATTGGTGAATAATGATTTTACATCAAAAGAAACCATGAGTAAATTACGAGGAGAAATGTTTTTAACCTTTTTTACAAACTCTATTGAATTTTTTATGGTGTAAATGTTATTGTCTAATAGAGTGGAAAATCTAGAAACTAAATATTTAGCTAATGGATACGAGGCAGTACCTAAATTTGATACAATAGGGCGGAAAGGAATACCACTTTTATGAATTTTGGGAAGAGCATATAATCTGGCACAATTCGCAACAGATGGGATAAGCGAATGTTTTAAGTTGCTTGAAATGATTTGCGAAGATTTGATCGCAGTTTTTATTTTGGATAAGTCCGAAGGTGAAGGATCTTTAGGGATCGGATTATATGGTCCTTCGTTTAAGAGTTTAGTGACACCATCGATGTAAGTGTTCTTATCCATGACGACTATCTGGCCACCTTTGTCGGCCTTTGAAATGACAATATCCGGGTTAGAATGAATCTCGCGCATTGTAGCTCTTTCTCTCGCAGTCAGATTTGGTTTCAAAGGTTTATTATTGAATTTCACATTATGAGCGATAAGATGCCTAATCATTTCTTTCTGTGAATCTGAAACTTTACTGAACTTGAAAGCTTTTTCGATAGGAGCCAAAATCTTTGGAATCGAGGGTTTACAGGTTTGTGAGAAGTTAAAATTATATTTTAGAATTCTCTCTTGTTCTTCTGAAAGACTAACATTAGAAATATTAACTATTGGCTTGATGTTTACAATGGGAAGATTTTTTGAACTACTTGAACTGGAAGACTGTAAAAGTAGTTTTTCGAATTTAACTACAAGGGTGTTTTTATGACGGTTAACTGCATTCTCCGTTCTAGACCAAGACTTTTGTTCAAGGGCAGTGAATTTTGGATATGTTTTAGCGAGTTCCAGATGAAGCTTATAGAGTTCATGTTCAATTTTGGACAATTGTTGACGTGTATCCCTTATCACGGACCGAAGTAAGGCAAGTTTGCAATTTAACAGAATTCTTGAAACGCGACTCGAAGGTTTTTGATTAGATTTGATTTGAATAAAATTGGGGATCAATTTTTTACATTTACATTTAAGTAAAAAGTCAAGATGATTCAGGAATTTTTGCCGTTTCAGGCGTAATTTAGTGAAACGATTAACGGATGAAGGCATGATAAACAATGCAGAAAATCAAACTAAATTAACTGAGCAATAATAAAGTACACACAAAATAGCAGAAAAATCCCTCACTGAAATGAATAGAAAACAAAATGTTTGTAAGCAAAATGCATGAAATCAGACAAGCAAAGCACAATATCCAAATGTACAAAACATAAACATAACTTGAAAATTGCAAAAATGTACTCACCGAAACTCCTACAATCACAAAATGGCGGCCACACCGTGCAAAAAAGAAAGCAAAATGTAAGCCTGTTTGGGGCTTCTATAATTAAGACAACAATAACACGCCGAATAAATACTAATTCAGAAGTCAAACAACAAAAATCAGCGTTAATTTACAAAACTTTCACAGGACTAGTTTCGATGGTTTTACCGAACCATCATCTTCAGCTGCAAAACCGCAAATGAACAAGATAGGAAATAATGTTTAGATAAGATAAGAAAGCCTGGACAAGAATAAGCAAGTGGCGCCATCTGTTGGCGAAACCAGAACTAAAACATAATTTCTCTAAAAGCCGAAGGCAAATTTGGATTGGAATTAGGATCGTTAACTAGAACAGAAAGATTTTTATGAATGTGAAATGCCTCTAGAAAATCCAGTTCTCCAATGGAAGATGTTTTTTGAATAATTTTGGCAGCAGAAAAATTGAAAGTGTGATTTTCGGACCAACAATGTTGAGCAACAGAAGACTTCTGTGTTTCCTTTTTTCTAACATATGCCTCATGTTCTTTGACGCGAAATTTTAAGGCTCTCTTAGTTTGGCCAATGTAAATTAAACCGCACTGGCAAGGAATCCTATAAATACCCCAGGAATTCATATCCGGAATGGGGTCCTTGAGTATAGAAGTTGGAATTTTATTGATGGGAGAGTAAACAACCCGAAAGTTAAATTTCTGCAAAATATGTGCAACTTTATAGCTAATTGATGGAAAGAAGGGAATGACAACAGAATTTTTATAATCTCCTAAAATAAGAGTGTGGCTTTTAGTGTGTTGAGATGAGAATTTTTTAACTGCTTGATTAATAATGTTGGGTGAAAAGCCCCTGTCAATAGCTATTGCTTTTAAATAATTTAGTTCTTCATCAAGGGCTAGTTTGGAGGAGCAAACTTGAAGAGCACGGAAAACATAGGAATAAAATGAAGCTAACTTTTGTTTAGTCGGATGACATGATTTAAAGTGTGGTGGAAGGCAAACCGATGAAGGTTTACGGTAAACTGTAGTACTGAAGTTGGATGTGTTACGTGTGACCAGAATGTCGAGAAACGGAAGAGAATTGCAAGTCTCAAGTTCAAAAGTGAACTGAATAGCAGGATCAATAGAATTCATTGTTGAAAGAACTCTATTTAAATCATCTTTATTACCTTCAAACAGGGTAAAAGTATCGTCTACGTAGCGGAACCATGCCGGGAAGTTTAAAGTTTCAAACAATTTTGATTCATAATAATGCATGTAGATATCAGCCAGGATGGGACTGAGGGGGCTTCCCATGGCTAATCCCTCAGTTTGCTTGTAATATTTATTTTGGAAAACAAAATGTGTTTGTTTCAAACAGAGTTGGGTGAGAGAAATTAGCTCATCAATTTCGATGCAAGAGAAATGAAATTCGCGAAGTCTGGTTTCTAGACATCTTAATGCACCCTCCACTGGGACATTGGTGAATAATGATTTTACATCAAAAGAAACCATGAGTAAATTACGAGGAGAAATGTTTTTAACCTTTTTTACAAACTCTATTGAATTTTTTATGGTGTAAATGTTATTGTCTAATAGAGTGGAAAATCTAGAAACTAAATATTTAGCTAATGGATACGAGGCAGTACCTAAATTTGATACAATAGGGCGGAAAGGAATACCACTTTTATGAATTTTGGGAAGAGCATATAATCTGGCACAATTCGCAACAGATGGGATAAGCGAATGTTTTAAGTTGCTTGAAATGATTTGCGAAGATTTGATCGCAGTTTTTATTTTGGATAAGTCCGAAGGTGAAGGATCTTTAGGGATCGGATTATATGGTCCTTCGTTTAAGAGTTTAGTGACACCATCGATGTAAGTGTTCTTATCCATGACGACTATCTGGCCACCTTTGTCGGCCTTTGAAATGACAATATCCGGGTTAGAATGAATCTCGCGCATTGTAGCTCTTTCTCTCGCAGTCAGATTTGGTTTCAAAGGTTTATTATTGAATTTCACATTATGAGCGATAAGATGCCTAATCATTTCTTTCTGTGAATCTGAAACTTTACTGAACTTGAAAGCTTTTTCGATAGGAGCCAAAATCTTTGGAATCGAGGGTTTACAGGTTTGTGAGAAGTTAAAATTATATTTTAGAATTCTCTCTTGTTCTTCTGAAAGACTAACATTAGAAATATTAGCTATTGGCTTGATGTTTACAATGGGAAGATTTTTTGAACTACTTGAACTGGAAGACTGTAAAAGTAGTTTTTCGAATTTAACTACAAGGGTGTTTTTATGACGGTTAACTGCATTCTCCGTTCTAGACCAAGACTTTTGTTCAAGGGCAGTGAATTTTGGATATGTTTTAGCGAGTTCCAGATGAAGCTTATAGAGTTCATGTTCAATTTTGGACAATTGTTGACGTGTATCCCTTATCACGGACCGAAGTAAGGCAAGTTTGCAATTTAACAGAATTCTTGAAACGCGACTCGAAGGTTTTTGATTAGATTTGATTTGAATAAAATTGGGGATCAATTTTTTACATTTACATTTAAGTAAAAAGTCAAGATGATTCAGGAATTTTTGCCGTTTCAGGCGTAATTTAGTGAAACGATTAACGGATGAAGGCATGATAAACAATGCAGAAAATCAAACTAAATTAACTGAGCAATAATAAAGTACACACAAAATAGCAGAAAAATCCCTCACTGAAATGAATAGAAAACAAAATGTTTGTAAGCAAAATGCATGAAATCAGACAAGCAAAGCACAATATCCAAATGTACAAAACATAAACATAACTTGAAAATTGCAAAAATGTACTCACCGAAACTCCTACAATCACAAAATGGCGGCCACACCGTGCAAAAAAGAAAGCAAAATGTAAGCCTGTTTGGGGCTTCTATAATTAAGACAACAATAACACGCCGAATAAATACTAATTCAGAAGTCAAACAACAAAAATCAGCGTTAATTTACAAAACTTTCACAGGACTAGTTTCGATGGTTTTACCGAACCATCATCTTCAGCTGCAAAACCGCAAATGAACAAGATAGGAAATAATGTTTAGATAAGATAAGAAAGCCTGGACAAGAATAAGCAAGTGGCGCCATCTGTTGGCGAAACCAGAACTAAAACATAATTTCTCTAAAAGCCGAAGGCAAATTTGGATTGGAATTAGGATCGTTAACTAGAACAGAAAGATTTTTATGAATGTGAAATGCCTCTAGAAAATCCAGTTCTCCAATGGAAGATGTTTTTTGAATAATTTTGGCAGCAGAAAAATTGAAAGTGTGATTTTCGGACCAACAATGTTGAGCAACAGAAGACTTCTGTGTTTCCTTTTTTCTAACATATGCCTCATGTTCTTTGACGCGAAATTTTAAGGCTCTCTTAGTTTGGCCAATGTAAATTAAACCGCACTGGCAAGGAATCCTATAAATACCCCAGGAATTCATATCCGGAATGGGGTCCTTGAGTATAGAAGTTGGAATTTTATTGATGGGAGAGTAAACAACCCGAAAGTTAAATTTCTGCAAAATATGTGCAACTTTATAGCTAATTGATGGAAAGAAGGGAATGACAACAGAATTTTTATAATCTCCTAAAATAAGAGTGTGGCTTTTAGTGTGTTGAGATGAGAATTTTTTAACTGCTTGATTAATAATGTTGGGTGAAAAGCCCCTGTCAATAGCTATTGCTTTTAAATAATTTAGTTCTTCATCAAGGGCTAGTTTGGAGGAGCAAACTTGAAGAGCACGGAAAACATAGGAATAAAATGAAGCTAACTTTTGTTTAGTCGGATGACATGATTTAAAGTGTGGTGGAAGGCAAACCGATGAAGGTTTACGGTAAACTGTAGTACTGAAGTTGGATGTGTTACGTGTGACCAGAATGTCGAGAAACGGAAGAGAATTGCAAGTCTCAAGTTCAAAAGTGAACTGAATAGCAGGATCAATAGAATTCATTGTTGAAAGAACTCTATTTAAATCATCTTTATTACCTTCAAACAGGGTAAAAGTATCGTCTACGTAGCGGAACCATGCCGGGAAGTTTAAAGTTTCAAACAATTTTGATTCATAATAATGCATGTAGATATCAGCCAGGATGGGACTGAGGGGGCTTCCCATGGCTAATCCCTCAGTTTGCTTGTAATATTTATTTTGGAAAACAAAATGTGTTTGTTTCAAACAGAGTTGGGTGAGAGAAATTAGCTCATCAATTTCGATGCAAGAGAAATGAAATTCGCGAAGTCTGGTTTCTAGACATCTTAATGCACCCTCCACTGGGACATTGGTGAATAATGATTTTACATCAAAAGAAACCATGAGTAAATTACGAGGAGAAATGTTTTTAACCTTTTTTACAAACTCTATTGAATTTTTTATGGTGTAAATGTTATTGTCTAATAGAGTGGAAAATCTAGAAACTAAATATTTAGCTAATGGATACGAGGCAGTACCTAAATTTGATACAATAGGGCGGAAAGGAATACCACTTTTATGAATTTTGGGAAGAGCATATAATCTGGCACAATTCGCAACAGATGGGATAAGCGAATGTTTTAAGTTGCTTGAAATGATTTGCGAAGATTTGATCGCAGTTTTTATTTTGGATAAGTCCGAAGGTGAAGGATCTTTAGGGATCGGATTATATGGTCCTTCGTTTAAGAGTTTAGTGACACCATCGATGTAAGTGTTCTTATCCATGACGACTATCTGGCCACCTTTGTCGGCCTTTGAAATGACAATATCCGGGTTAGAATGAATCTCGCGCATTGTATTTTTGTTGTTTGACTTCTGAATTAGTATTTATTCGGCGTGTTATTGTTGTCTTAATAACATATTACTTAGGAAAGAATGCTTTCGTCAACTACTGATTTACACTCATGTCGCATGTGGGAAAAGCCAGCTGCTCCAGAACACAATTCCGCCATCAAGAATCAAACCTAAAATGTTGGTACGAATAACTTATTGGCTTTATCCATTTCTTTTTGACCATATTTTTCTCACGAGCTGCATACTAAATAGGATCGAACAGAAAATGCATAAAAGATGGAAAGATTTTTTTCCTTCGTTACTGCCATGCCTTCGTGGAATAATTGCAAGAAAGTCCGGCTAGAAGTTCAGAGCTCCGGAATCATAACCCGGGAGAGAATATAGCATGTTTACCTTCGCATCTCGCTACAAAAGGCCTAAATTGGCTTTACATATGGCGCCCGAACTGGAATGTGGTAGACGATTGTTCTCCACAATCTGGAACTGGTAATATGATTCACTCCTCAGTCAGCCTTCAAGTGAGATGAGAAAGTAAGTGATTTTCTGCTTTGTTAAAGCATGCTTTCGTGGTGCAATTGGAAGCACAGTCGATTAGCAATCAAAAGATTCACAGCTGGAATCTTTCGATGCCGACGATTCAGAGTTCGAATCCGCTATGACGGCTTTCTTGTTTTCTACTTTGAGGAACTAGGCAATGTTTTGAGACTAACAAAAATTTTTAAACACATATACATATTATCTGACTTCCAGTAACTGGAGATAAAAATTGTGCATTGATTCAATTTACTTAAAATATCATAGTTTTTGTGTAACATCCCATACCTTACCATTAATATAGTAATAGAGGAAAAAACCATGCAAATTCAAATTACATTACCTTATGCAAATATATATGAGATTTGGAAGCCCAAATTCCGATAAAATTTTGAAAGTAAAAGAAGTTTGCTGTTCGTTGGTTTCGAAAGTGCTTCCCTATCCCGGTATAAAATGTTTTTAAATCCAATCCGTTTAATAGTTTGAGTCCGATAACCAAAATATTACTATCTACCTAATCCAGAATAACAGGAATATCTTCTTAAGCTGAATAAATGCAAAGGGCTGCACTGACGATAACGGAGAATTACATGCGGGTGTGTATGTTTGATGTATTTGCTTTAAAGAGTTTATTATTACGAATATATAAAGTTATTATAATGGAGTATATTTATTAAGCTTCATTGAATAAATACAATGTTACAAGTTTGCAAGATTAGTTTTTACAGAGTTTTGGGTTTTGCTGTGGATACATAATAGAAAATCCCAAAAGTTTTCCAAATTCTGGAATTCTGGCAAATTCTGACTTTTACTATAAAAGCTGGTCATCAAAAACGTGGATTTCCTGGCTAATATTATTTATTTTTATTTTTGTTTAAAGAAAAAGAAATATTAAGCAGACCAGTTTTTTAATAGGTGGCATCTTCAAATCAATCAGTTTGGTAGAAATTGAATTACTTCTGAACTGACTTATATAATATTTGTATAACTTTTGAAACACCAGCACAAAGTATAATCGTTAATGTTTGTGCAACGTTTCAAGTACTATTTTACTTAACAGAAGCTTTCTTCTCATTTAAAATTATGTAAACCTAAATAATAAAATGATTGTAAATGTTCGGACCAAAAATGTAGGTAAATAAATTAATCGAAAATTTGAGAAAGTGTTTTTAGAGAAAAATATATTGTAACGTATTGTGAGGCTGTAATATGTTATGTCGCAGCGAAAGCAAAATAAGTTCACTACCTGTATATCACGATGTGAACTGCGCTCTCCTGGAACTTTTATTCCTGACAAAAACCATTCCTTATAAATATTAGACGCGCTTTAAACTTACAATTCCTATTTTTTTGCGTGATAAAACGCTAAGCTACAAGACAGCCTCCATTCATAAAAACACCCACATGTTTACTACAGCTTATGGGAACTGCTGCCATTCTACTTGAAGCAAAATTTCTAATTTTCTTTTCAATTTATCCGAATACGTAACTTAAGGCAGCGTAGACAACAAGCGGTCCTCGATACCTACCCATGTGGTACTCCTAGATTTGCAATAAAGACAAGAAATAAAATTGAAATCAATTGCGTACTCTATAGCTGAAACTCTCAGAATTTGATAATTACAGATGGCAATCATCTATCACTTTTTCTCTTAATATTGATATTTGATGAAATTTATTACCGGTTAACTTGTCTATTCAACCTAATCTTAACAAAAAACAGAGGTATTTAAATCACTATGACTGCGATTCTTCTTGTTATCATATATCAGAAACATAGAACAGCTATGCAAGAATTGGCTAACACATCTATATCATTAATTGATTAACAATGTTATTTACGTTTTAGTTAATAAGATAAATGTTATCCTTTAATTATTGAAAATAAAAATAAATTTATTTGAGAACAGTACCAATTTCAGTGCTCAAACTGATACTGAAAACAAATATCAGTTTTCTCTTATTAACTTAATTACTTAATACCAACACAAATAATGAAGTTTAATTACTTGTAATTTAAAAATATATGTAAAATGGTGGTAAAAAACGCTAAAAAATTTGCCTTCGAACGGGGCAAGTGTAAGATGGCCGCAGAACACTCTAATTTATGAAAGTGGTCCTCTCTTCAAAAAGTTTGAGACACTCTGTATTATAGCCATTAACTTATTGAACTAAGAAAAAAGAACTTACAGTAGTCGTTATAGTGTGATTAAGGTTTCTGCATGAGTATTTTGATAAGGTTAATAATATGATAAAATTAAGCTATTTGAAAAGTATTCTTCAAAATATCAGTGGAATTTAACTAGCTTAATATAACCAGAATCATGCAAATACTTACTTTTAAAACATTTTAATGAGAAAAAAGTCACTAATAGTTGATTCTCTGCAAATTTTACCCTAAAGTTCATTTGCGAATTGTTTATATTCATAATGTTTCTGGTAATTATTTGACCGAGGCTGTACCCCTAATCGTAATAACTTTAGAGAATCCCTAGTCACTCTATTTATATGGAATTCTCCGATTCCATTATCTACAGGAAGTTAATGGCATAACGTGCTTAGATGTGTTTCAGAAAGTGATTAGCAGTTATCTTCTGATTCTGCAACTTCGGTTTTCTCCACATCAATATCCGATAAAGTTTTAAATTTTTTACAATTCATGTTATTTAATTAAGGTGACTAATCGATTTCTTGGAGATTTTCTTTGTCATTTACTAATATCTGTACTCTATTTTAATCTTATTTTTCGATTTTAACTTCTAAGCGACTTTACTTAGTTTAAAAAATTCATTCTACAACATTTTGAAAACATTAACCGACGTGTTGATCACGAGAGGCGATGTATTTTCCACATATAGACATGGGCTGAACTTTGGCAATTCAGTAGCATATCCGAATGATAGCAATAACCCACAATAACATTAAACGGCGCTTACTGCATTAGGATTTTAAACTAAGGTTATTCAGGTAAAGATAACAGATGCAGTTTCCATCAAAACATTTAGAAACGAATGCCGGTTCATTCCTGCCCTCCACAAAAAATAAAAACCTTTGAAACATACTTTTTTTAACATCTTTGTGCGAAGTAAAGGAAGTACTGTAACCACGAAAAATTCCAGGTACCATATTTCAACGAAAATATCCATTTTGACCGCTACCGAATGCAATTTAACGATGTTTTTGAGTAACATCTGTACGTGTGGACAGAATAAAGGACTCTTTTTTACCCAAGAAAATTATAAAACTGATTTAAAAGGATTCAGAAGAGATTTTTTTTCGTCGCGTTTGTACGTACGTACGTGCATACTCAGAGTATGTATGTATCTCGCATAACTCAAAAACGAGTACCCTCAGAACGTTGAAACTTTGTATATAGGACAGCTATAAAATGTAATTGTGCACCTCTCTTTTTGGTGGCAATCGGCCGCACCAAAAGTAAATAAATGAAGATATACATATAACCACTCTGTGAGTCCACTGCGTGAGCTCAATTTCTTTATTCTTATATGTTGGTAAAATCTGCATTTTTGCTTTAACAAATGATTGAATTATGTTGTTCTTATCTTACGGTTAATGTTTTTATGCCTTTAGTTAACCTGCACGCAATATTTGTAGAATTATCAAAAATTTATAAGTTGTTTAAGTGCGGCTAAGACTAATTTTTTACCATAGCAGCCATATTTGTTTACATTTGAAACTTAGCAGAATAGTGGATTTGCTGTTACTCTAAAGGAACTAAGCTTCGCAATAACAACTGTTTCTGTTTTTTTTTTTTTTGTCTAATTTCTTTTAGACATCGTTTTAGATTTATTTAGTATTTAATTAGAACGTGAGGCAACGATTAGGTAATTCTTCAGATGATATAATTTTTGCACATTCTGAGTTATAAAACGAATGAGATGTAACGCTGTTAAGTGAACCTAGCGCCAGAGCGTGGCTACGGTAAATAAATATAGTGAATTTTTAAGAGTACATTAATTCTTTGTGATTTATGCGCTATCGACGAAGTAGGATTCAATTCAATACGTTTAAATGAAATGCAGGAAAATTGCGCATAATTTAATATTCGGTGCAAGGTAGTCATGTGGTGTACATATCAGATAATTTTCAATTGTGGAAAGGAGGAAATTTCGAAAAGGTGATAGCATGTTTGTTATCGTGGCGTTCCTTAATTTATTATTAACTATAAGGGGCTATAACTCAATTTTTACGCCGGAAGAGTGATGCTGATGAATCTACCATTTTCCGTTATATCTTAACCACCTAATATTTGTAAATGAATATGATATGTGTTAACTAGGTTGGAATGTAATTTGACTGTAATCTGTTATGGAACGTAATTTGACCGTAATCTGTTATGGAACGTAATTTGACTGCGCGCTTATTCCACGTAAAGATTCTACAGAATAGCCTTTTAATGTATAAAAGTCAATCATTATCTGTTATTGAACCAACGAATACATTAGTGAACTCAAAATTTGTTCGCTGATAGGCGTGGTTTGAATTAAAACTGTCATCTTAAATTTCTGTCCTGTTTTGAAAGTAAATCCGAGCAACTGAGAAAACAGAACTTTTTCAAACATTAGTCAGATTTTAATTAAAAAATACCATTCGTGTTTATCGGATCTACTTCTCATTTACTGTATCGTCAAGCACACTAGAAACCCGGGCTGAAGAACTACCAAATCACTCAATGCATTGTTATGCATAGAACCCAGTTTTTGTTATTGCTGTCTAAAGAGCGTTTGAATGAAATAAGGCAAGTAGTATCAGAAGCGAAAAAGAGCTTTGAAAGATTACGTTATCAGCGCATGGCAACTGAAAGAATTCTGAAGAGATTTTATTTTACTATGAAGTGTGGAAATTGTGAGTGAGTAGATTTTGCAGCGTTTTAAAAGTGTTTTCACTAATTACTTTTGGAAAATCTGATATTGTTTCAACGCATCCGTATTTCGAAATCTGGTCTATTCAACAAATAAGCTTTGAAGTTAAAAAGTTTGATTTCATTTTGTCTGTTTGATTATGACAAGGTAAAGAGGATATTTACCTAAGGAACTGAACATTTTGAAGCACACGAAGGGTGTCTGCCTTTGAGAAGGGAGACCTTCAAAGAGGCCTTTCTAAGGAAAACTGCCTCGTATTCATGTTAGCACTAGAAAAGCACTATAAACAACCATGCAGATGGCCATTTAATCTGGAATAAAACCCAGGACGAGCTACTAGTATTCAACGGTCTTAATCTCTCAGCCACCGGTAGGAACATGTACTGACTAAGGGGGATGCATTCGTGGTAGGCTTTTAATGGTAAACTGGTATCCCGAAATATAGAATAAAAACATAAAAGCAATATACAATACAGTTATCTAGAGGCTGGGATAATATAAATTACTCAATAATAGTAGCGGCAAGCTAAGAAATATGAGAAGCGCTAATTGAGTCGGCAAGTTTCAATTTATTATTCGCAGTATGATAGCGTTTGGGCAGAGCTGGTTAAAATAAATCAATATTATTAATTTAGTACAAGTATTATTCAATTAACACAGATAAATATTACTAATTTTTGTTGTTTCCGTACGTATAAAATGAACATGGGAAACATCTTTCAAAATGATGCTTCTTTTTCAAGCAATTAACAATCTTGTGTTTTGTTTTCCATTAAGCAACGAAAGAATATTTATAAAATATTTTGAAAGCTTTCAGATTGTATATTACTCTCAAAGAGGTAATTGTTTTCCTTCACACATACACATAAAGGTTTCGAGAACATTTGGACTAAAAATATTTAAAAGGAGAGCAGCTTTGGAATTTTCGACAGACAGCTTGGCGTGCTGAACATAAAAATGCTTTATTCCGTAACAGTGTTGCTAGGCCCATGCTCGCTTTGAAATTGTTGAGATTCTTAATAAAAAATTAATTAAATGTTTCAAAATATGAAATGCGAAATTCAAAATTCGGGCTTTCAGGTGCCCATATTCGAGTGGAGATCTACGTTATTTAAAATTTGATGATTCTAGGCACCGATGATTTTTCTCAATGCGAGAAACATACATACATTCATACAGATTCTACATTATTTAATTTCTTTAAATAAAATAAATTTCTTTAAATACAATAAAATATCGTTAGTTTTTAATTAAAAAACAGAATGTATATTCTGAATTTTTCATTCTAGATAATTATAGGTAGTTATTGCATTTTAAAACTTAAAAAATTAATGAATCAATGTGCATATGTGTACCTGTAACATGCTATTAATGTAAGCTAATTAAAATTTAACAGTGAAAGAATTTAAATAGGATGTTTTTAGACAGTGGAATCAGTTTCCAGGCTTCAACAGAAATTCGATTCCCTACTTTCTCGAACTTTGTGCGGGTGCTAAGGAATGCAAAAGGAAAAGAGTCAGAAAACCTCTTAGCACATTTGCGGAGAGGAAAGAATGACACGAGGCCTCTGATGGGATAGATATAGCAGCTGTAAACTGTTGTCTCCCAAAATGGCATCGTGCATTCTAAACCCAGCCTTACTTTGTGAGCGGTAGAGTGTTATTTCTGCAAAGCGGTGAAAGTTCAGAACGAACGTTGGTTTAAGAACTTGATATTGCAAAAAAAGTTTGCACTTGAGCTATTAACTCATTTTCTTAAATTTTATTTAAAAATCCGGGTAATTAATTTAAGAGTTAGCGATTATAAATCGTTAAATTCTTTAATAGAAGAAATGAGGTGCTAGCAAGGTATATAATAATGCCTTAAATCTAAACAAGATGAGATTTCTTTTGTTTTTACATTTTCAAAAGCCATCTTACTTTATAGCAGGGTTTCTTAAACGTTTTGGTGTGGGGACCTCATAATATTTACGAAAGTTTTGTGCGACCCCATAAGCACTGCGTAAATCCGACACACGCGTGAGTTAAACTATCAGTTTCGTCACTTGTACTGTAATATACCATTGCAGTTTTAGGTCATTAACTTTAATTTTTAAAATATAATGAACGTTTCTATTATAAAATTGCGTCGAAACGTTTTCTTTTTTCTTTACCTGTATTTACCTTTACCTTTATTCTTTACCTGTATAGTCAATATGTTAATTTCAAATGTTTCCGGTAATTAACAGTTTTCTCTCTCCCCAGTAATCTGAAGATGCATTTTTCTTTCAGCTTACAGATTTTGTGTTCTAGAGAAATAAAAGGTACTACTGAAGAAAAATATCGGTTGGAAATCTTATATGCAAATGATTAGGTAAAATAAATACACCACTACATCTTGAACAATTACGCCTTTTCTTTACTAATTTAAGGCGACAGATTTTTACGTGAGGTCAGTTTATGACGAAATAATACTATAGCAATTTAAATACCATATTAGTTTTCCAACACTAATTTTGCCGTACAAATGTTGCCCTAACATACGAATTTTTCAGCACCAATATTATCACTGTAAAAAAAAAAATTCTCTACTTTGAATAACTCATTTCAGGTAAAGGATTATTTTCCTTCGAACTAATTCTTAAACTGGTGAAGCAGTAGACATATTACGTTTTTTTGGAACAGGAATCATGAAAATTCACCTCACAGGAACGCAATTTTGAACGGAATTTTTCAACTGCTAGCCGGACATGCTACTAATTACAACATGAGAGTACGGCACGGAGGGAAAGCAGCGGTTCTTTCTAAAGTTATCGCAAATTCTTGGCTTAAAATTGTTTAATGTTAAGCAAACAATCTCTTTCAGTAAGATTACTTCAGATATTAAACTCAGATCTGCAAGTAAAAATCAGATTTCTATTTGTTCTTAATCAAAAATATGTTTTTAAACTTTAATAGTATACTTTCCCGGGGATGAAGATTTCAGTTTTTCATTTTTTGCTGAATATCTAAAAATGTAAAAGAAAACAACGCATGCATACATTGCATCGTTGCATTTAAATATTGAAAATATTAGCAACTATTTTGACATTTTCGAAATACTGCTTCAAAAAAGTAAATTTTAACCATCAGGCCCACCAGTGAGAGAGCAGTAAAGCCGCTGGATACTAATAGTTTGCTTGGGTTCGATTGTGGACAAACGGCTAGCTACATGGTCATTTAGATTTTTTCTTCCATGTGTAACAGGCATACCATACAGTTTTCCTTAGGAAGTCTTCCATGGAGGCATGCTATGTCCTAAAAGGAAGTGCTTTGTCGTAATCAAATAATTCAAGTCAAACCAAATCAAAATTTAACCATCATATATTTTTATAGACAGCGCTGCAGTTTCTGTGCCCTGCTTTACTATTCATTTATTTTTATTTCGTAAATTTAGACATTATACTTCTGGCAGAATGGTGCAGAATATTGCTGGCGTTTCAAGAAGTGGGACTCTCCTCAAAATCGCTTAGAAATCTATACAATTGTTGCATAAAATCTATGTTAATTTAATGATAAACGTTGCTACATTTAAAAGCTAGGAGTTAGTTGAAAATAATTTAAATTAAAACTTAATGGGGCACATAGCGCAGAATAATAAACTGCGTCTGAGCAATAGAAAAGCCTTTGGTATAAGTAAGATATAATTTAAATGCATTTTAAACTATTAGTATTCCATTTTGTAAACAACGAGAACTCTTTGTTTCAACAAAGGAAAAATATATTAAACTTATTTATAATCGTTCTTGATTATTTTATTTTCAAGCAGAGGAGAATATGGCGTTCAGCTCTAAAGCGTTTTATTGGCACATCGAGCTAATGCTACACAGAGTCAAAAATTAACAGAAAAAAGAACTCCGGTAGATAAAAGTTAACCACAACACATGTTTAAGTTAAACAGGATGCGAAGTAAATTAACACGTCTAACTATTTTTTATCTCCTCTCTACTTAATCACGAAGCAATTGCGGCTAGCCGAAGCTTACGCCGAAGAGTCAAATTGCAACAGCAAGAAAACACACTAATTATTTTGCAGTCTTGGTCGAGTTCAACACATAATTTATTCCTGTACATTCTTAATACATATCTCAATCACGTGTCGTTATTTTTTAAGACATTATTTTTTATTCTTGATTTTTCACATCATTATGTGTGCCAGTAACGTCCCTCATTTCCATATAGGCATATAGTATCTTTAAGCAATAGGCGAAGGCAACATATCGATTAATTACGTGCTTGCGAAGCGACATCAGGGGAGAAAAGGAACTGCGTATTCAGTAGCTGAGGTATTTGTAAACTCGGCTCCTTTGTTTTAGTTTCAAATGGTGACTGGACAAAAGTTCTGCAGCACTGCCGATCATAAAAAATGTAAATGAAGCAGTATAGATTTCGAAACGGCAAGGACGGCAAACTAAAACGAGAATAAAAGGAGCTATTCCCTTTCTTTCATATTATAGCTTACATAGATATATGAATTTAATGAATTCAGCTAGTAATTAATGATAACAGAGATCAAGTACTGCGTTTATTACTTTTAAATCGATTCATTTAATAGACAATAATAGACATTAAATTTGCAAGAAAAATTAATCGATTACGCTTTGCCGAATGCCGACACACCGGCGCATGGAACATAAAAAACATTTTGTTTCGGGTATTGACAACGCAATTCTTTTCAATCGCTTTTGATTGAATTTAAAGTTAAATATTTTACTATTTTGCAAGTAGCAGCAAAATTCTTTTAAATCGCTGCGTTTGCTAATTAAATTTGAACCATAAATTTCTTATGTTTCGCTTAAGTAATATATTACTTCTAAATTCCTGATTAAGCTTATCAAAATTTAATTAAGTCGCATAAAGATAAAATAATTTAAAACTTTTTCGAGACTAAAAACTAAAAACTTTTTTATGGTTTCGATTTACGCATGGAGGGTTTTGTGCGTTCAAAATTTAGTGCTTCTTGGTGTCGCCGTTTATTCACAATGCCAGGAACATGCATATATACATACATCTTTCTTCATAACTTAGCACTACAGATTCCAAATGAGTTAGAAGAAGTTTAAAAAACATTAAATATCATATGGTGCCCATGATCCATCGTTCATGCTCTACATATTTTCATATTCCTTGCCCAAAATAAAGGATTATTCAACATGTGAAGTAAACGATGAGAATCATAATTTTATTACAAAAGACGTAGTATGTGACAAATAAATTTTGTCGGATCAGTTTTTAGCAATGCGGTCTCCTACCTGGTTCAGAGTGCTTCTCATTACCGAAGAAAAACCTTTTAAAGACTTGAAAGAACACTTAATTGGAAAGACTAAAAAGTGTAAAAAAAACGCAATTTTTTTCCTTAAAATTTCTCCCGCGATCATTTATGCCAGAATACTATTGTGTTTGAATAAAAACTTTAGTCATTCTTTCGCATTCATCATTTCAAATTCATTTAAAAAAATTAAAATAGTTGAATTCAGCAAAAGAATGACTAAATTTTCTATCAAACGTAAAAATGCTCAAGCTCGAAGGATTTTGGAAAAGTGCCAAACAACAATTAAAAACGTGTTCCAAAAATCTCTTCTTTTTTTTTCAGTCATGTATCATTTTGCAACTTCTAAACTCTTTCCCGTAATCTATTGAAACCTATACTAATCTGGTAGTTTTGAGGCTTAAACCAAGAACTAAAGTAGTTTTAAAAATCGATTTGAGGAAGCTGATTCATAAAGTTGATTTATAAAAATTAATGATTGTTAGTAATTAAATTTTCTTTTTCGTCATTCACTTTATAAACTGAGTAATCTTTATTTTGGATGAAGTAGAAAATATGGAATTTGTCCAGTGTTTTATAAAGACACTGTATGATACATCAGAACAGCATATTTTCTCTAAATGCATTTTGTTTTATTTTTGCAACATTACTAAAGAAGTCTACAATGTTAGTTCAATAATAATAGCTTCTAAAACTATCTCAAAATGTATATAAGGTTAAAGAAAAATAATGAAATTTACAAATGATCACCCTTTGGTAGTTCCACCTGTTTGTTCCACCTGTATGGCTTATCCTCTGGTCCAAGTAATTTGCCACATTGACATGCTTTATATGCCACCATAGATGGATGTATTGGGTTGGCACAAACGTAATTTCGGTTTTCACAAATATATTAGCGTTATATTCATTTTTTCGTTCTCCTGTACATCTTATTTTTCTTTCTTTTTGAGATTTGGAAGCTGACACCTTTAGGTTGCTATAGAAACCAATTCCGTGTATTTTTGTTTACAACTTTTAGTTTATATTCAGTTTTAAGGTAACGTGCAAAAATACATATTTTCAGTTTTTGTGACCTTTTTATTTTCATAAAGGCAAGAACGCGGCTGAGGCTCACAAGGAGATATGTGAAGTATATGGTGCTGATTGCCTAAGAGAACGCATGTGTTAGAATTGGTGTTGGAGATTTTTCACTTGAAAATGAGCAGTGTTCTGGCCGACTTTCTGAAGATGATGATGACTAAATAAAAGACCATAATTGAATCAAATCATCATATAACTGTGCGAGAGATTACAAAAAGGTTAAATGTATCACCGAAAAACACATAAGATGTCTTTGACTCATTAAGAAACTATATTTGGATTTCGGATAAATTCCTAGAATTTCACTTAAAAAAGCGAATCAATATTTGCAATAAGCATTTAAAACGTAATGTAATCAACCCTTTTTTGAAATGAATTATCGCTGGTGATGAAAACTGGATCATCTACAATAATACTAATCTAAAAAAAATGAATCAGCACAAATCATATCGAAAGCTAAATTGCATCAGAAAAAGATCATGTTGCCAATTTGGTGGGATTACAATGGTGTGCATTATTTTGAGCTGTTTCCAAGCAACCAAACGATCAGCTCAGACTTTTAGTTTCCACAACTTATAAAAGTGGACGAAGAAATCAAAGATGAAATGCCAGAATTGGCAAATCGCAAAGGTATCATGTTCCATCAGACAACGTATGGCCTCACGAAACTTTAACAACACAGATGAAGTTATTGGTTTAGTAGTGGTATGGCATTATTAGTGGTTTGATACCTCCCATACATAGCTTTGACCTTGCACCATCAGATTACTATTTATTTGGATTACCATTTTGAAAACTTCTTAAATGGTAAGAATATCAGTAAAAATTATGACCTCAAATAGTACTTATATAGTAGTATGATGACCTCAAATAGTTTTGTAGTGCCGTTGTTGTTGCAATAGTGCCGTTGTTGATAAAGACTCAAATAGTGCCGTTGTTGATAAAGACTAATTTGCGCGGAATTTTGAAGTAACCAGAAAGATGACAAAAGGTCATAGAACATAATGGAAGATATTTGTCTGACTAAAGTTCACATTTGTTATGGAAGAAATTGAGTTTTATTTCCCATTCTAAAACCGAAATTGCTTTCTTTCCATCCCGGTATTTGTTCTCTTTATTTCTTTGTTCACGCAGCTTAAAGAGTAATACTACTCGTAGTATACACTACGATTCTGACGGATTCATGCCAGTTGCAATTGAAATACATCCCAAAATGTTGTCAGAAGGTCTCCGATCCTTATAAATCGGATAAAACGTATAGATACAATTTTTGCTCCGGTTTATTTTAATTGCTACCATTTCTAACCGATTTTAAATTTAAACCATCCCCGCATTACCTGGGATTTGAATTCGGGTTCACAGCGGCATAACAACTCTTCCCATTAATCATCGTACAGTCCCGGCGGCATATTTGTGATTGCAAGGGTATAAAAAAACTTAGTACCTTGGCAAACTGATATTTAACGCTCATATACAATTTTAGGCAGTATCCTTGTAAATAGATATAGTTAACGCTCATGAGCATTATTAAAAAATACCCAAGAAAACAGATATTTAATGCTCATACACATTTCTAGAGTTTTTAAAAATTAAGTGAGAAGACTTCAGCATTTCTTAATTTTTCATTTCTTATATTAAAATATTACTTATTAGCAAAATAAATCTACACTTGTATGAATGATTTTTATGAATTTATATAATTACAGCTAAAAACTCAATTCTTACCTACACTTATTAGCTCAGTGCTCTAATAAACGTATAAATGTTGAGATATATAGTCATCTGCAGAAGAAATTTAAATTGTTTCTCTAATTTAAATTTCCTTTTAGATAACAAACTGTTTTTCATTTAATATTTTAGAATATATCATCATTAGACCATTACTTTACACCAGTCCACAGTTTCGGATGTTTTACTATGATTATACAGGGTGTCCCAAGAAGTCGTTTACAGCTTGTCTGTCAGAAAATGACAAACAAGTTTTACATAGGAAGTTGTGTCCGAAACCGTGACCAGCCGCCACTAGAAAGCAAAGTTTACAGGGGTACTGGAGAAAGGAAAGAGGGATTATTTCAGGTGAGAATACTGCAGCAGAAAGATAAATAGGTTCAGGGGCAACGAGGAATTAGCCGATGTGCGTTACGTGTATGAAGCCGTGGTCGGAAATGGCCCAGCCGCGAGACGCATGCACTAAGAGAGCTTCCCAAGCAGAAATCTGCTAAGTCATCCATTGTTTGCACAATTTCGCCTTGGATTAATTGAACTGGGGTTTCCCGAGTAAGCAAGCAGCCACATCGGTCAGAAACGGACTATATTGCACACATTCGGTACAGGAAGCTATGCTCGGGAAATAGAGAAGATTTGGGTTTTCGATTGTTCTGATATTTGTTTTCGGAATCGTTTCCAATTCTGGCCTTTTTTTCTCGCAACGGTTGGTCATAAATGCATATTTTTAGTTGCAAAAATGTTTTAAATAACGCACAGATTTATGCTTTCAAATTTTTTAATTTTCAAAACTTAATTTTCGATAAAATATGAAATTTAACTTTTTACAAGCTCCTGTAGTACTTATATTCATATTTAGGAAAGTTTCGTACTTGTTAAAAAATTATGACTCCCATAAGAAAAAAACTGACCGAGATTTTAATTGAAAAAATTGCGATATTTCTCGTCTTTTTGAATTTTTATCGAGGGATCTATTCATAAATAACTTATTATAATTTTAGACTGCTTTTTCCCTTAAATGCCGTTCAATGATATAATATAATTTACATACATATCCACTCTATTATTTATAATTCAGATGATAATTGAAGATATTCGGATTTGCTTGGGATATTTTTGCCTGTAAAATTTGTTACTGCTTCCAGCTGGGGAAAAAATTTAAAACATCTGAAAAGTTTCAGTTTAACGTTTTGTGTGTTACCTTTATTAATTAAATATCATGTTCTTTGCACTTAAACCATAAAATACAATTCAATAGCAATGTCGTAAAATAATTTTAAAATGAGCATACCTTTAGAAATTTCGATACACAGTTCCGCGCGCTGGAAATAAAAAGTTTTTTTTTTTTTTTTTTTTTTTTTTTCCGTAGAGAGCTCGTTTTGAAATCGTTGAATTTGTTAATGAAAAATTCGTTAATGTTTTACAAAATATGAAATCTATAAAAAAACAAATACCAAATTTCAAACTTGGTCTTCCACATACCCATATTCGTAGGAGGATTACGTCATTGAAAATTTCGTGGCTCTGTGTACCGTTGTTTTATCCCAATGCAAGAAATATACATACATTTATGCAGATTTTTCATTATTTAATTTCTTCAAATATAATGGAGGACTCTAACATTTGTTGGCAACAGTTTGAAAAGTGATTAGCCGTTTACAATAGTCGCCGAAAACAATAGTCCTTCAGGGACAAAGCCTCTTTGGACTAATAATAAGAGAAATTCCAAATTTCAAATTTGGGCTTTCAGAGTCTGATATTCGCAGTAGGATTACGTCAGTCAAAATTGGATGGCTGTAGGTACCGTTGTTTTATCACAATGCGGGGAACATGCATACATTTATGCATATTCTTCATTATTTAATTTTTCAAATTTAATACAGGGCGATAGTATTTGGTGACAACGATTTGAAAATTTATGCAAACTTTTAAAATTTTCAACGCAAAATCGCAAAACGAAAACAACAGTCCTTCAGGGACAAAGCCCCTTTGAACGAAAAAGGGTTATAAACTTATAATTATTTTCTTTTGCTTTTCTGGCATGTTTATTCACAAATCATTCATGAATTTTTAACGCACAAAAATATTAACTCAGTACTTAACACAGAAAAGTATCAAAATATTTAATTTTATTTATATTTAAAAGTATCAAAATAATTTTAATTATTATTTGTTTTAAAGACTTGGATGGCAACAATTAGTTTACTAATAGAAGGGAATGTGCATTACGGCATTCTTCTTTTTCAACCACAGAGATTTATCATCATCATTTATTTATCGTTATCTACCTGATTAGAGAATAAAATTATTTTTTAACTTGCCATACTATTATGATAATCCCCCAAAACAATAAAAACTGCAAGATCTTTTACTTCCTTGGGATTTTTAAGCATCTGAGTAATGTAAAATAAATTCGTTTTAATAAAACCCCAAGTATTAAAAACGTATTTTTAAACTTGACTCACAAAAACATTCATCATGATGAGAGAAAAATAATAAAATAATAAATCAAAACAAAAGGTAAAAAAATGCTTAGAAAATGGAATGTTATTTAGCTTTGTTTGCTTTTGTTCCACCCGTTATTTTCTGAAGAGCGGAAGCTTGCTTCTTTTATTATTTTATTGAAATGGATTATTGTTCTTCTTAATTAAAAAAATAAGACTGACCCTTGATTAATTTAAAATAACAAGATTTAATCAATCATAACCCGAAAGTGCACGGCACGGAGGAGGCGTGCTATGGCTTTTTAAAGTATATCATTGAAAATTAATTTTAATGACACATTTATGTAATTATTTTCTTAAATATCTTGTAAGTACGATGCCTAAAATAATATTTTAAATTGACATTTTATATGTTATTTAGACATTAAATCAATGTAAGTAATGTGTAAGTCAATGACACAATTAATGGAAAATATTTCGATTTCACATATATTTTTATTGTGTTATACTTCCAGTTCCCCATGCATTTCGTAAACAAAGTAGAAAACCTTTCATTTCCTAGCCTTAAGCTAATTGAAATACTTTTATCCAGTTTTTAACTTCTCTATGTTAATGCTTTATGTTGTAGATTAGATGCTATTACTCAGAATTTATCTACTGCAAGGATGAAACACGGAGAAACGTTTTGTAAGCGTCAAACAATTGATGCTTGATTTCCTGTTTTCGAAAATAGGTAAACAAAGATTTCATCAAACATTTCGCAAGGAATTGTTTGATGAAATCTTTGAATCTTTGAATGAAAAACTTAAAGATGATCCAAACATAAGATATAACATACAGAGTGTAATACAGATTTTTAGTTATTCTTTATTTTAACATCTTCATTTGCAGAAGTGTTTTCATAGTACTTTTTTTTTAACTTATAAACAATTCTCATCTTTTCTTAAATTTATTATTATCATTGTGCTCTAAGTTTCTTTCTCCTTCGCATTCTATATCAAGGAAAAAATATTAGCATATAGAAAACGATTTTAATTATCAGCATCTTCTTAAACTTTTTTGGTTATGAAAGGCCAGGGTGTCGTAGAGCAGCCTTCCCTGGCGCACTGGGTTTGTACGTGCTTGATCCCGTTGCAGCAGACTTTTCTGTATTTCCATTTACGTAGTGGCATTTAAGTTGGCTCCCTCAGGGAGGAATTCTTTATGGATGAGACCCTAGAGAATCGAAGAACACCACGAGCATTGTCTTGATGCGGGATTTCTCACTTCGCACCTTCTTGTTTTCGGCGACTCTGGACTCCGCCACTCCATACTCTGACGCTTGCTTTCGAGGTCGTGCCTCAGACACCAACTTCTCGTTACCCATGACGATGGTTTTTTAGGATATTTGTGCTTCGATCCGCCATGTTCACAGGCATCAATCCGAAGGTGGATTTGTTTCGTTCGTCAAAGTGTGGGACACGAGTCGGGAGCAAAGCTTGCGTTTAACCAAACTGTGGGTCACAATGTGGTGCGCCGTTTGCGTTATTATTCACACTGTCACACAAAGATTTTGCAGCAAAAATGTGCTATCCGGGGTGCTTGCAATGCAAGACGACCACTTCGTTGGAAGTCTTTAATGGTATCTCGTACTACTCGAAAGCGTTTCAACCATTCATGCACACAGTTCAATGTGACAGAACATTCTCCGTAAAGTGTTATCAGCATTTCACGAGTCTGTTTCCCTGATATTCCAAATTTGAAACAGAACAGCATTTTCGTTAGTTTATCGATTTTGGGTTTGGAGAGTACACATTATATCTTCACTTTATAAACGGGCTGTTTCCACACAAGAAACACACTCGTAGCGGCACCGCTCGGGAACTGGTTCAGGCTAGTCTTGGCCTGGCCGGGTGGGATTTGCTGGTTGCACACTCTTACAACAATGAGCATTATGACGGTCAGTGAATAACTCTTAGTCACTCACTGAGTTTTCTGGACAGAGGTTGTATTTCTTATCATGAAACACACATGGGACTCATCATTTCAAATGCGGCGATGTTGCTTGTTTATGAAGCCATCAACATGGAAGTGAACCTCATACCTGAAGATGATTTTGGTGTAAAACTTTCTGTTCATTCGCAAGGTTTATCATAAGTTTATAATAGCTATTTTAAGTTTGTCACGTTTTCCTATCTCTTCTAATTTCAGCTTACAATTCCTTACCAGAATGAATTTTTAGAATTGCGTTAAATTAAAATGAGTAGTAGATAGTCTTTAAGTGGAAGTTCGACTGACTTCGAGAGAGAGAATTATATTTCCTGAAAGCGACACGCTTGCCTTTGGGCTATGTCTCTCTAAGCTGTTACTACGCTCGGCCGTATTACGTGCCCTTGATAGCTTCGGTAGCTAATTTAATATTAGGGTCCAACTAGTTAGAAATTGTGTTAGCTTAGACTAAATCTCTTTAGTTAGTTATTAGTTAAGTTCTTATTTCTTACATTTTTGAGTTTAAGCCCAAGTGGAAGCCTTGTTGTATGTTCTGAGGAAGGGAACGTCTGTATATCTTTATTTGGTGCAATAAAGGGTAATTAACCCTTCTTGAGTTTTACGTTTCTGTTTCTGTACTTAGAGAGATTATTCGCATAGTAGTTCACCAGGTTCCTCCAGACTTAGTTATTAGCTAAAAGGGAGGATCCCTACATATTTTTGAAATAATGTTTAACAATAAATACGTTGTTGTTCCAAATAGCGATCCATTTTTAATAATGGCGGGCTATCTACCCATCCTGTAATAATTATTATTCTATTAAAATATAACAGCAAAATTACAACCTGACTTAAATTTTCAGCTCTTGCTGGAACATCATTTATTAGGGTTGTAGATGATTTTGATATTTTTCACTTCTACTATAGGCAGTCTATTACTTTAAAATACGCACTTCAAGGGCTTTCCAATTTTCTCCCGTTTACGATCGTGGTTAAATTCAAAGCATCTTTAGTCAAGAAATCAGCTGTTTCATTTCCATAGAATCCATAAGCACGCATATGAACAAAATGGGTGTCAGTTCCACTATTTCTAAACGAACTGACAGTTAATAGAGTTCGATTGCTGATTTGGCCATTGCTGGTAATACTGTTCCAAAGGTGAAGAGAAAAACGCGAATCAGAACAAATAAGGTACCTTGAGGATACTGTCTTGTTAGATTCATTTGACGGCAAGGTAAATACAAAGAAGTTCTGTTTGAAAAGCTATGCATTCATTCCGAATATGGTGTTTAAAATGGTAAACCTTAGATTACTCTTCAAAAATAAAAAAAAATAAAAAAAAATGTAAGAACAAACTTATTGCTCATTTTGCTGCCATCTGTAAAGAAAACCATATGGAAATACATTTCAATAGTCTCTTTATAATCGCAGAGATTTATGGGATCTAATGTAGCTGGATAAGGAATATCGTATACGGGGAAATTTCCATTTATGCAGTATTCTAAAGTAACAGTTGCGAATGCCTCGAAAATAATATTCTTATCAGTAAACCGTCGTTTCACGTCATCACGAATATTATTCTTATATTTAATTTCAAAATCAATAGGCGGAACTATTGCAAGAACAAACGTAGCCTCATAACGTATGGTTCTATTATCACTAATAACTGAGCGGACATTTGAAAACGTAATGATCCGCATCCCCCTAGTCTCCGCATGAGCATGCGTCAGTAATTTAATAATAATCAGGGTTTCTCTTGAAGACGTAATCCGGGAATGGGTCATGGCCCGACAAATATTGCGTTAGGAAATCTTATGTAGTTTTTTTTTTTTTTTTTTTTTTTTTTTTTTTGTTGTTGTTGTCCACGTATGGAAAGAATTCGTATGTGCGACAACCCGCTATCGCTTCATCTCATACTTGTTGCGAGATCTTTTATGTATGCATGTTCAGTGGATTTTCCTGGTGGGTCTTGGGAAACGGCACATCAAGGCAGTCTCCTATTTGCTTCTGTGCTGCCTCCTTTGCTAATACTTGCAGTGTTACTTGATATTATCTGCAGTCTCTAAAATCAGTTTCACTTTGATTTCTCTTGTCTTTCTTCATGCTACAATTTTAACGACCAACATTGTAATATTAAAGCTGCAGAAATCCTGCATGATGCAGTAATATCTTAACTTTAAAATTGTTTTCCAGCAATGCAGAGTAGAACCGACTTTAATTTCACCTTACAGCGTATTCTTTAAAAAATGTGGAAAATCGCTCAAATGACATTCTTAGTTTAAAAGATAGTGAAAGGTTTGTTTCATAATTTGGGAGAAAATTATAAAAAAAATAATTTTTAGATGTTTGAATTTTTAAATCACAAACTTCAAATAGTCCAAAAGTCGAGCGATGTTTAAAAATTCCTGACAAAATCAGAAATGACGTTACAAATTTGGCACAGATCTCATTAAAATATTGTTACGAAATGTACAGGCGCGGTAAAATGGCTTCCACGCAAAGCAGTTTTAGGGTTGCCATAAAACGGCGAAAGAAGGCAGAGTTGCCACATTTGGCGAGAAAATATCCCATTTGGCGACAAAATTGACGGTATCCCATGGACGGATGGAGAACCTTCTGGAACGAATTCTTACCGGTTTAGCCCAGAATGTTCTCGAACACAAGCCGAAAGCTATATAAACCCTGCTGGTTTTCCGTAGTCAGTTAGTGTGTGTGTGTGCCTCGTCTAGCGAGCTGATAGTCAGTCACTGAGCGAGTGTCTCGAAGTCTAGCGCGGAGTTGAACGTCGAGTGCATCGAGAGAGTCTTTTAGTGCGTCGGAAATTAGTGCATCGTCGAGTTTGTCTTAGACTGTGCTGAGTCGAGAGCTAGACTCTTGTGTATCGTCGAGTGCATCGCGTGGAGAGTCTCAAGAGTACGTGGAGTTCCGAGAACGGCCAAGCAGAGTAGGGAGTTGTACTCTGGTGCTTTGCAGGAAGATGTCACCACCGTTATTGCCTGACAGTGTGAAGGCTGTGTCACTCCGAATCTACGAACCCCGTACGAACGTGAAGGAAGAAAATAACGTAACAACTGGTGTCAGAAATGGAAAAAAAAACGTAACAATATTTTTTCTATTGCATCTAATGATGCAAGCAGTAAATTTCTCGGAAGTTTGGTTTTTTTCATTAAATTTAGATACGCGCAAAAAAGTCGTTTTAACATTAGGGGAAAAAAAGAAGTCTAAACAAGATTTTGAAAGTACTGCTTTACAATATTGCAGTGTCATCCACACGCAGTAGCAGTACGTGCAGAGAATGCATAACTAAGTTGAACTCGGTAGCTTGCAAGAAAGTAAATTAAAACTCGATGATAAACTTCTAACTATAGGGACAAATATCTCTAATGAACTAAATAAAAATTGTAATAATAAATTTCAAAGGATTTAGTCAAAGCATTAAAAAGCGCTTATGCCTTCACATACCCTTCTTTAATTTCGTTATTTTGGATATTCCATCAAAGACCGCTGTTATGATATCCCATTTAATATATGCTAATTGAATTAAATATCATTCTTTAAACGTATTCCTAAAGTATACACTAGAAATACACACAATAATATCTTTTAGTCATGTAATCTCATCCCATTTGTTATGGGCAGAAATTCTAAATTTATAATATCCGAGAAAATAAGATAGGCTAGTATGCATCAGCAAAAATAGAAGAAAATATGAGGCATACATCCCCAAAAAGAGTTATT